>NC_138728.1:43396135-44056135 GCF_965113295.1 Leuciscus leuciscus
TAATTTAAATGTTGTATTCGAAAGGGGGGGCTAAGATAATACACTCAGCTGAAAATTGCATTTTTAAGTTCACTTATCTGCTCTAAAAAAGCATTCAAAAATGTGATGACGTCATTCATTAGCAGAATGCTAGCTTGTTCCGGCCAACAACGGCCCAACCTGTAAGAAATCGAAAGGACATAAGTACTGGTTCATTCAACTTTCGACCTATAACCTATGTTGAACTTGCAAAACCTACAATAAAATCTGAGATTTCTCAACGGCAATCGGGTGAAAGAGACACATTTAGCCGTCTAGCCCCATTGACTCCCATTCAATCTGCACTCGCCCGCGATCACCCCCAGTGGAATTCTAATGGTACTGCAACCAAAATCAATACAATGGGGCTAAATAGGGAGTGCCAAGGCTCTCCGTAGACGGGCTCTGCTTGCGCATATGCTTCAGTTATTGTGTTCTCGACCATTCAGAGGAATGTCTGGGTGCGAGAGAGATCTCAGGACTGGTGGGAGCATATTGTGGCAGGCTGGAGCAGTAGGTCCGAAATTTTAGGATGAGCAAGCCAACCTTTGATATGTTGTGTCAACGTTTGTCCACATTCCTCTCCTACGATGACACAGCGTTTCGTCGGGCCATTCCTTTGCAGATGCATGTCGGGGTTGCTCTCGTCATTAAACCGCGGAGACGTAGCCTACAGAATGTAATACCTCATAAAACCTGATCTGCCTGTTTACATGACAGTCGCATTGGCACATATCTGATTTATTTCCACATGAGGCCTGAAACCAATGTCATAATATCCAAATGCATGCATTTTTTCCTGTTTACACGGTCATAGAACTTACGGTCATCTGAATTTATTAACATTTCACTGACAATGTAAACGATGCCCTAGTAAGCAACGGGGTCAGACAATATCTGTTGCTGTGTCCCAATTCACTCACTTGTACTATGTCCTTAAAGATGTACTCTTTTTGTAAAGAGAAACTACATATTTTTGACTACATACTTCTGCTACAGAGTGTGTACCAGAAGAGTAGACGAACTTAGAAGCATACTACTTTGTCATCATTAACGGACAGCTCTTACTCTCACTTACTCACCACATCCTGTCATTGTAAATTGCCCTGTCAATCATCTTGTCACAACCTTTAATTTCCTACCATTTCGGAGAGAGAAATGCAGCAGTATGTTGGTCTGCCAGTCAGGGGTCTTTGATGCAGAGACTCTCCTCATGTGAATATAATTGAATATAATGATGCATCTTAAATGTTAATGGCCAAACACATCTTTACAAAAGTTCACATTGCTGTTGCACATTGAATAATTATCTTTTCGTCGTCAGGTCAGATCCGGACTATCACGTCCACAGCGTTTTGTAGTTATTTTAGCGTTTGTAGTTTATCAACACTTTTTATCCATGTTTTTAGTTCTAATCAAATCATTGTCCAACTCACAATGGGTTGTGGGCAATATCAGCCGTTAGATCTGCACTTCGGATTCTAACTGGAAATAGTGAGACCATCTGGGGATCTATGGAATACTCTTTTCAAAATACTGTGATTTGGGACGTACTAATTCCATTTTCGAATACTATTTAGGACGGATAGTATGTGATTTGGGACACGCTGTGTGTATGTGTGGTGCTGGCTTATGTAGCGCGCTGTAGATGGGGATGATGGCAGACAGGTGTGTTGATTTTGAAGTGAGTGCAGGTGATGATAACCAGGGAGGATTGGGGGAAAGGTAGTGCACAGAGGTGACAGACATGGTTACTGGTAACCCTGACATTCAGCTAGAATGAAATGTTTGCAACAAGACTTAGTAAAAATGTGAATAGAGTCTTCTTTTTTTTTTTTTACCTTATTGGAATCAAAATTAGGAAATGATAAGAATTGAAATGATTAAAATTCAAACAATACCCAACCCTAGTTGTGCAATTCATTTCTATGCCCAGCCTAAGTCAACAGCATTGTATCTTCAAGCTAGAAAAAGCTCCACTCAAATCATTGGACATGATTAACCCATAAATCCTTGTGGTTTACAGATATTGTCCGTTCTAAAACCCAACTTGTGGTGTGCAAAGCCATTGGACCAGATGGTGGATGGCACAGTGGATTTGTAAAGGATCAGCGCTGCTATTATGAATTTGATTGGAGAAGTTATCATGCCGATAGCTATAAGGTAACTCAGTGCAGTACATAATATTTATATTTAAAACACTACAGATAACAAATACATACAGGAGAGTTAACAGACTATAGTCAAGGAGAGGACGCCTCTCCTATTTCTTCAGAAATGACTATTAATTATTTGCAGATTCTGGTTGATCCGTGTGGAGGAAGTGGTTGGAAATGGATGGATGGGGTACAAAGAAACATGGTCTTGTATGACGAATCAAAGGGGTTTCCAGGACTCAAAATCTACGTGTGTAGGTTAGTGCCAATACAAATACAATACATAGTACTGGTAACCCTTTATAATACCTGTAGTGTAATAAAGTATTTAAAAATAATTTGCAAATAGTTATTTAATATTTTATAAACTGTAGGTAATACATTAATGGACTATATGTAACCGGCGATGCGCAGCCAGCGACACCAGTTATGAAACTTTATTCTACATTGTGCACTTTTGTGGACTTAGACATGGGAAAGCAGGTGGCAGTTTCACTGGATCTTTTTACTCTTGATAAAAAAGTCAAATAAACAGCCTTTCTTAGAGTGTGAATCACCCTTAACGTTCGCTCTCCATGCAGTTAACAATGCAAAAGGTACAAAATGGAGCATGGAACATAAGTTGAGCCAAAAAAAATTACATTAAACAAGAAACAGAAATCATACCTAAAATTAAAGACAAATAATCACAGCCTCTTTGAGTGAATTGCCCTTGTTTTCTCTTTGTAAAATGAATGTGATGTACACTTCACCTTGGGTTCTCATTAAAGTGTAAGTTGCAGGTTAACCACCACAGCCAATTAATGTGTAAATTAAAGTGCTCTATATGTATATATTTAATTATTTCTGTCTTAAAATGCGTTAAAATAACATTTATTGGGGTTTCTTCAAAGGTAGCGTGTTTTTTCAGTAACTGGTGATGACGTCATAAGAGGAACTCGCAACCCATACTCGGCTAGATTCTTACTGTATTATGGCTATTTGGAGAACGACTGAGGATGTGGGAAACCATCAAATTCTTTATGGACCACAGCCCTACAATTTTATTAATGCTTGGTGTGAGGAGAATGAGTGGAGGGTTGGCCAGGTGTCCTGGTGAGTAGCTACGTTAGAGCTAGTCTAGGCTAGCCTGGTGCAAACTTAACCCGGATAATATAAGGGAACAAGCCAGTCTTTTCAAAAGTTTGCCGTCATGTAGAATAGCAAGGAGGGACAACGACTGAAGACATTATTTACTTACATGGTGTCAGTCCAAATCAGAGCTGTAGAGATGCACACACTGCACAGGCACCAATCACTAGTCTCATCGACGCCTCAAACGTCATGTAATACCCTTCCTCAATCCACGCTATTTCTCACGATTTAATTAGCGATGTTTATTGTCAGAAAAGAAAAAGAGAGATCGATGTCCCCATCACTGTGTTTGTGTGGGCTATGCCACCCAATTGAATCAGCAGTGGAGAGTATGTGCTGCCGTGAGGTGAACGCGTTTTAGAGTTTAGTGGAACAGCTCGACCTGCGACCGGCTGATCTGACGTGCCTGAACCCGGTGCCTGAACCCGTTTGTTTTGCGAATAGCTTATTCTCATTTCAGGCAGGATCACAGTCCCCTTGAAGTCAGCACACACGAGTATGTTTACAGCTGAGTTATTTTATCCATATTTTTTTATCAAATAAAACATACAACCAACTTTTCTGTAGTTATGTAAGGCATCTATAGCTATGACTATGCCGGTAACTCTACTAGTGAGTTCCTCTTATGACGTCACGCCCCATCTAGTGGAAGGGAGCGGGAGTGCTAAAAACCACTGTTAAAAGTGCCAACTTTTCATATTATATTCAGCATTTTGGTATAAAAAACAATGGTGGGCGGTTCTTATCTTTATGTTTAATAAACACATTGCATTATCTTCGTGAACAATTTAACCTGCAGTTTACACTTTAAGGCCAAAGACAAAAAACAGTGAAATTTAAAACTTAAAAATGGTATAATTACCAAAAATGGTCACACAGGCAAGTGTACTAACATTATAAACATGAATTGAAGTAAAAAAAAATAGATATAGAAGCAATAATTACAATTAAGATTATCAGGAGTCACTGTACGTTCACACCGCCGCCGACTTGAGCTGCAAAGAAGCTCTGGCCGCCCTGTCAAGGACGCTTGTCAAAAAAGTACGGGGAAGCTTGTTGACGCTTTGGCCGCTCTGAAGTCTGTGTCACACCATGAAATGTAAACAGAAAAAAAACAAGCAATACATTGATACTAGGAACCTTTTATAATGACAGCATTTTTATAACCAATTTGGTCGGGAAAAAAAATATTTTGATTAATATGTGCGAGGGAGAGAGAGCAAGACGTATTGTTTGAAGACGATGAAGGTGAGTGCGCGCACGCGCGCGCGCCCGGGCCTCTCTCTCTTTTGTAACTGGTCCCTATATGAAAATAACGTCATATCATAAATGATAGGAAACCCAGCAACAACGATTATCAGTTTCTCCTCCATTCTCTCGGAACTAATGTTTTGGTAGGAACGAAAGTTTACATCGTATGTTTCTCCGGAATCAGCCAGCGCGAAGGACGTCTATATTCTGATTGGTTGCTGGCGTTTGCCGCTGCTTGCCGCTGAACCGCGTCATAGCTCATTACCATAAAGTTGAGATACTTTCAACTTTCTGGTTGACGCTCAAAACGCCCAAAACGCGACGCCGATGGATTTGACGCTCCTTCCATTGAAAATGAATGACTTCCGGTAACTTTGGAAGCTCAAGTCGGCGGCGGTGTGAACGTACAGTCAGAAATAACCCACCTCTTCCATCCAGTTAATAATTCAAAAGGGAAGAAGAGGAGACAGAAGTTGGCTTGTGAAATCACAACCGTTAACAAACCATTAAAATACCCTTCAGATAATTTTTGGGGGGAGTGAGTAAAAAATGCACAATTTTTTTCTGCTCCTGGCCCCTTTCAAAAAGAGGTCGGAGTTTCCAAAACTAATGCTCTAGTGTCAGTAAAATCTCATCTCACCGAATGAAAATGTCAGAACTAGTGCTGTCAAACGCGCTGCCTGTGAATGTCCTGTCTATGTGACACACACAAAGAAAGACACGCACCATATCGTGCGCACAGACAGCGCACCAGTATTTAGTTCTCTTTCGCACTTGAACGAACAATAATACACAGAATTATGACAAAAATGCCTGTTTTGTTGAGTATTTTTATTAGAGCCCTCTGGGGTCGACACATTTTTATTAACCCTCTGGGGTCTACAAATGTGGCAGTGCGTTTTGCTGGATTTTTTTTCCACATAGCAGCAAAATAGACTTAAAATACTCCGTCATTTATGGTCATACAGACTTAAGAAATATGAAAAAATAAACTATTAAATGTCTACTTTTTTATGTGTCCAGTTACAATCAAAACAAAACATTGTGCTTTTGTAAAATAAAGAAAATAAACAGAGTATACTTTCTGCCTCTCCGTCTACGAGAACTTTTTTTTCTTGAGAACTTCTCTCAATTAAAAAAAAAAACTCAGCGAATACTAGTCACACAGGTAAGAGCAATATATCTTTATAATCATTTAAGTGTCTACTTTTAAATTATCTAGTAATATAATCCTGGCAAAATTTACCTCAGAAGTGCTGGTTTAGTTTTACTTTGAGGAGCAACGGATTCACAATATAGTGTATGTAAACCGCAAAAAGACTGTTTAAATATGCGTGTCTATGTGTAAATGAACTGTTGTTTACTACACGCACTTACATTAGTAAACATGCTATTTTTACATGAACATGAAAAAATCTACTAGTTTAGCATTTCCCAAACTAAACTGCTATACTGAGATGAGTAAAAATCAACATAACTTTTATATGTTGAAATAAAAGGTCTTTGTATAAGCATCATATTAAACAGCAAATTAACTTTTATATGCCCTATATTAATATATCATAAAAACAATATGTTACAGACAAAATATGAATGTTTAGACAAGATTTCGTGACTAGTTTTGGATAGATTATAAAGTTTTTACTGTACAATAGACTACTGCCACATCAATGAAGCTTTTGTTCGCCAATTTCTGCACATATGTTAAATATATAGTATGGGATGTTCTGTCA
Organism: Leuciscus leuciscus; assembly: GCF_965113295.1. Taxonomy (NCBI): domain Eukaryota; kingdom Metazoa; phylum Chordata; class Actinopteri; order Cypriniformes; family Leuciscidae; genus Leuciscus; species Leuciscus leuciscus. The sequence continues at coordinate 43,402,428 of NC_138728.1, forward strand.
AAAATAAAGTAGGTATATTGAATTATCAACTAAGATGTTATTATAGTGTTTGTTCCAATATTCAAACTAATGAGTCCTTAACTTTGAAATACGTATGATAAAATGTATGCTTTTTACAAAGAAGTATTGCACTTGAAATATTGTTAAAATTGTAATTGTTGTTGATTTACATGTGAAAATTATTTAATAAAATATCAAAAAATATATTTACAAGGTAGATGTAAACAAAATCTTAATAGGTCAATATAAGCCTTCTCTTAAATTATTTATTATTGTTTTTTATTAGTGACAAATTTGGCGAGAGGATATATTCCAAAACATTATGAAAATACAGTATGAGAATTAACTGCACAATTACTAGTAATGATTACCTTGGATATTATACAATTTGCATGCATACAAAATTTGTGGAAAACGATTTTTTTTTTCTAGATGTTTCCAACTCTAACTTTGAACCAATTCTCTAGAATGGCCCATATAGCCTATTTGAACAGGATTTGTTTCAAGGTATGACTGTACTCAAAATGTGCTTTTAGACATTTATTGGTTATTGAAAAAACAAGAAATTAAAGTTTCTGAAATAAGGCCACAAAACACATACTAAATATGTGTCCACAAGACTTTTGACTAATGGATGTTGTCGCCTAGAGTTTTTGCTTCAAAATGATCTGAAAATCATCATTAACATAAAACAATACATTGATTTAAATTTTGTAAGTCAACTTTTTGTTTAGAAAGGCAGAAAATGTGAGGGAACGGCAAGAAAGAAAAGAATGTGAGGACAAAAGATATATATATATATATATTGCTTGTAGTCTATTTAGAATATTGGTAACAATATAATCCAAATATAAATCAAAGTAAAAAAAATCAAACATTTTGAGTACATAAGTCATACCTGGAAACAAATCATATTCAAATAGGCTATATGGGCCATTCTACAGAATTTTTGTTAGATAACTGAGAAAGACTGTTTATTAAGACGCATTCAGTATTACTGGGTTATGTATTAGACATAATAGGGACGAATATGTGAATGTGAAGTGAAATATGCGTTCATGGATGTTTATAATGTTGATTGTTATCGGATGAGGAAGTTTAAGTGAGTTTAATATGCGTTCGCAACTAGAAGTAATCTAGAGCCAAAATGGCGGTCTAAGCATGAGTGAGTTAGAGCCAAAATGACGACGTACATGTAAAACACTAGGATTGCGTGAAGCGAAATGCTATATTCGTGACAGTTTAAAAATGAGAGTAATGTCTCATGAATGTTATTGTGATGTGAAATACATGATATTTGGTTGAAAACTCTGTAAAAGGAAAAGCCTTGATTAAAATGTAACTATCTTTATTGAAATATGTTAATGTTGTTAATGCATTGAAATGAAAGGAAGCAGAGTCAATTAAATATTGTCAAAGACTGCAGCCAGTATTCCTGTTTTACAGCGTCTCTTGTCAAGTTTTACGGTAATGTAAATATCTGATTAATCTCACAGGATGCGTTTCGTTGAGTTAAACAACCCGCTAGAAAAGTTCTTCAGTTTCCGGGTGCTCATTCTCTTCAGGTTCGGCGCGCGCATTCAAACAGCAATACAAAACATTAAAAGCTATAAATGGGATTGCATATATATATCAATATTTTTGTAATAAAATGGTTGTAAATTCTTTGAGTATAGTTACATTCTTCAGCAACCGTTGAGTTGATTAACCTTCTAGCAAAGCGGTTCAGTTTATGGGTGTTCATTCTCTTCAGCTTCAGCGCGCGCAGCTCAAACCGCAATGATGTAATTTGAAACAGTAAGCCTAATATTAAAGATGTTTACTATTACTGTAATATTAAAAATGTAAAAAAAAAAAAACTAAAAAAAAACATTGATGCGTTATTATTAATAACTACCGCTTTTTTGTTCTCGTATTATTTCCATCAACAATTTGGTTTGATTAAAATAATTTCCTTATTGTCCGTGCGGAGGCGATTCCATTTTATTTATCCATGGATCCTTACAAAAGTCTGCGCATAAGAACTCACATATAGTGAGTTCTTCATTTTCACTGTAATTAACAAAGTGATATTGTTTATTTAGCTCATTTGTAACGAGTTAATGCTTTGTTAACAACGTACTAATTGTAAAAAGTCCTCACTTCAAATTAAGTCACAAAAAATGGGAAAATTACATTAAGTTCTTTAACCAACCTTTATTAGACATTAATTGCATTTATAAATAAATAAAATAATGCTGTCAATATCAATTATATACAAATACTCATTACATCATGAAGGATTAGATGTAGGTTTAGGGGAAATAATATACAGTTTGTACAGTATAAAACTCACTTCTATGGAAAGTCTCTATAAAACATGTAAACCTAATGTGTTTATTATGTGCTCTTAATGTATTTATAAACATTTTAACGAACACTGAATATGAATGCAATTAATGTCTAATAAAAGTTGGTTTAAAGCACTTAATGTAATTTTCCAATTTTCCATGACCTAATCTAAAGTGAGAACTATTTACTGTTAATAAATTGTTAAAAAACATTGTCTTACTCTTTATATATGAGCTAAATAAACAACAATAATAATTACAGTTAATTACAATGACAATGAATGAAAACTCTAAATTAGTAAATTAATGATGTAATGTTTATAACATATTTATTATCTACAATAGTTTGCAAATGATTTGTAAGTATAATGCTACAGTTATTATAAAGTGTTACCATAATACTCTTTTTTGGGGGGGGAAGTAAACCTTTATGAAATGTTTATGTTTGCAGACTTAAACTGAAAAATAATCTAATCCACCTGTTTTATTGATATTAAGATCATGTCACATCTGTGTTCTAATATTCTCTTTGTCTTCCAATAGTTTGAAGAGCAATGGCTACGTGGGGAAGCTTTTCAACACGCGACATGGCTTTCTGTGCCATTTTCCCCTTGGGAGTTATACGAGGGATGGAAGTTTCTATTCTCTGGTTCCGCAACCATGTTTCTGAAGACACTTCACCGTGATTCACTCTTCAGTGCTTAAGTTTCTCTAGTTCATATTTCAAGCTTTGATTTGGTGGAGGTGTTGTATTTATCTTTCGAAGGACACACTGAACCTAACGTCACAGATGGAAAGTAGTAGCCAACTCTTGTAAAACATTTAATCAAGTGTACAAATGTGCATTTGCAGTAAAATCCAATTTTCTTCTGCACAGTCAATACTAAGAACTCAAATCTATAATGTCCTTTATATATATTTGAAAAATAAGAATATAACTGTAATTCTTAATTTTTATTTTCACTCTGAGTGCTACAGACTGTACTTCTATCCCTCACAGCCCTGTTTTCTTTCTCATTAAATAATAAAATATAGCATCAACCTTTCTCTATTGCACATCATTCACAGCAGATTCCATTATGAACAAACAATTTAGATATCTAAAATATAGTTTTGACTAGTCCTAGCTGAATTACAGGCATCTCTTATTATCTCTGAGTATGTGTGATGAGGCAGTTGGGTTTGGGGGCGTGACGTCACGGCTCTAGCGCCGCGGTGGCTGATGGGAAAAATTGCCATTTTGTGAGGCCACTTTTTGACGCGCCGAGGAAGTTTTAGTGATGGGAAGAACATGTTGTGTTGTTAGATGTAATGTCCGTTCACACGATCGAAGGGGCAAAAAATTAGACAGCGGACTTTCTTTTTATTGTTTTCCGGCCTGGAAACAGAATGAAGGGAGTCATGTGTCCGATGTGACCAAGCGGAGACGGATGGCCTGGATATACACTTCACAGACATCCCGAGATCATTGAAAGTGTGTTCCAGGCATTTTCATTCGGGTAAGTGTATAAACTTCACTTAGCAAATGATTATGTGTTCTTTTCCTGAGAGTAGTAGTCATAGGTTCCTCTTCATTTTTTAACTTAGCACTATTCTGTCGACTTTGCGGCAAAGTGAGCAAGCTAAGTTAGGCTAGTACAAATAAAGTGCGCTGAATGAATGTGATGAAAACAAAGCACTCAGCTGAGCCACTCAGATATTCCGAGGTGTAACCCAGCCAGAACTAGAGAGATATTTTTGATCACTGTGACTGAAGCACGAGAAATTCTCTTTATAACACTTGTAAGTATGTTTGCCACATGAGTTCAGTTGGAACTGAAGCGTAAATTATGTATGTATGTATGTATATATATATGTTAAATTGGGCCGGAGCGCACCGGAGCGCAGCTCCGCCTCCTCGGGTCCACAACACACCATGCCGGAGCTCAGCTCCGTCTCCTTCAGCACCAAATATTGTTATTCCACTTGAATTATTTTTCATCTCCTGGTAAATACATGGCATATGAGACTGAATAATTAGCAAGACTACACAGAGACACCCAGGCTACATGGAATTATCAGACGTCATAATGCATTAATCCCTGCGTTCTCTGGTTCAGCACCCCGCCCACCAGCGACGCTACCATGGAAACCCGCGAACGGCTAGCAAAATCAGTCTTTTAAATTCAACCGCCCGATGGGCTCATTGTGCTGTCTAGTTCTTTATTGAGCATACGTGAGTATTTGGGTTAATTTACCTCAGATAAATAAGATACGTAATTATTCAAACACAACCTACAACTTCATTTTCTAATGTAGCCTCGCTCGCACTGTTTAGTTTTTCATTTGATTTGTCTGCTAAGGCCATAGCTGCCAACTCTCACGCATTCACGCTCTCATATAATGCCATACATCAATTTTCTCACGCACAGTAAAATCGCAAAGCAAAGAGGACACGGAGACCGACAGACAAGACAGAGCAGGATACTTATAATCTCATCTCTCAGATTCTGTCAATTTTATTTCGAAATTCAAGCAATAAATACCGTTTTGGCGCTTGTAAATGTGACGTGACAGATCCCAATGGGCCAGTTGTTCAAAAAGTTTAATCTGGATCAGAATGATATGGATTTGGAAATCCCATGTTTTGCTATCCAGGATCAGGTAATCCATCTTACTTTTGTGCCGGTTTTTCAAAGCAAAATTGGATTGGATCACCCTGATCTGGATGTAAACTTTTTCCGATTACCAAATCTGGATAACTGGTGCTCTACGGAACCCCCAAAGGGACATGGTCATGTAAAAAGTATGAGTTAGAAAAAAAATTCAATGCTTTTGCTTTCTCTCAGAAAAGTTTCGTATAGCGTTCACCAAAAAAAAAACTTTGTGTTTGCTTGCAAAGATCTTTTGACTGGTTCATCTCTTATGATTGTGCCAATGTAGTTTAGAAACAGTGATAAAACACTTTGAATGAATTAAATATAATTGTAGGAGCCGCATTTGAGTTTATTTTTGGTTTCATAATTTACTTATAATTGTCTTTTCTATTGCATTTGAGTGGTACACCTTCTACAGCCAGAGAGGGCGCTATCCTATAAGTTGGAGCATGTAGCGCAGAAGGGGAGACAGAAGGAGAAGGCGTGCCAGCAGATACAGTCTTTGACCTCGGCCTGGATCTGCGTTACTGGAGCGCTACAAAGGAATGTTTAAAGACATTTAAACCAGTTTTCATTTTTGTTTATGTACTTTATATTTATTTGCAATAAATACCGACAAACATTCAACGACAACACTCTTGGATTTTCTTGGATTCGGGCTGTGAGTCTGACCCCGTGCTCGCATTCTCCAGGTGGTTGGAAACAATAACAGGGGGTTACAGGAAAAACCCAACATTGTTTTTTGCCACTACATTTCGTCAAAGACTTGCTGTGAATTGATCAAAAACGGATTTATGTTGAAACTACGCGATATGAAGACAAAGGAAACGTTGGTCTAAGTGTGGCAAGCCAAACAAAGAAACACTTCGATGGAGGTATGTGCTTTCAAAGTGAATAATATTTGAAGGATATAGAAACAAATCTCACCACAGCTTTGTGAGTTGGTGAACTGTGACAAACATGAACTGCTTTCTACATTTTTGAGAACTTTTGCATTGATTGAAGTAAGATAAATACTTTCTGAGATTTTGGGAAGTTTTTTTTTTTTTTTTTGAGAATAATGGCTGATTCTAACGAAGAAGAAACAAACCCTGTTAAAGACATGAATGAAACTGTCGCGCAATTGCGCTCATCTAGAGGAGGAAAAATGTCACATGTAACACGGAGAATGAACATTGTGAATGATTTAATGACTAGTCCGGAATTTCTGGATGAAGTTAAACAAAACATGATTAAGTTTAATGAATTTCTTGAAGAGTTCAAAGCCGTGCATGCCTCCTATAGTGAAGTATTGGATGAGGAAGCAAATCAAGAAGACCACGAAACATGGTATCAGCCTAGATGTGTACAGATAACGGCTTTTATGGCTAACGTTGAAAAATGGATTTCAGCCATAGAAAACCCAGGTTCCCAAGCCATAGTTGAAGCCACCTCTTCTGTCAGCCAAGGAGAAGATTCTGATACTGATAGTGATGCACAATCATTTGGATCACATACATCGTCTGTGTCATTGCGCATCAGTGCAGAGGCAGAAAGAGTGGCTTTAATGGCTAAAGCTGCAAAGCTGCAGGAAAGGCATGCAATTGAGGAGCAGGAGCATATTCTGAGAAAAAAGAGAGAAACTTTAGAGTTGCATTCTGAAATTGAAGCCACTACTGCAAAAATTAATTATCTGAAAGAAGCTGAAATAGAAATGTATAAACCTGCCCAGTCTGATGTCACAGTTCAGATGCCTTTGTTGGGTGCAGAAGCAGATGAAGTGAAGACAAAATCAACAGTGACACATGTACCATTGGATGAAAAGCTTGAAAGCTCACTTTATTTTCATGACAGGACTTCCCCAGTAGTTAAAACCAGGCCAGGTGTTCAGGTTCAATTTCCGCTTCGCAGCAGACCTGTTTGCCAGCCCATGGCTGGCAGTGATATCCGGCCACAACTACAGCAGACCTCGGCTCACAGTATTCCCCCTGTCATTCCCCAGCCAGCAAGGTCAGTCCCAGCCATTCAGTCCACTGTACCTCAAGGGCAAATTCCTACACACAGTTCAGCACAAGAAAGCCACATGATTAAAATTCTGGAAAAGCAGAGTGAATTAACAAGGATTCTTATGAAACAGCAACTTCTGTCTACACTACCGCAGGGTAGCATTCCACTCTTTGATGGACAAGTTCTTGAGTACAAGTCATTCATTCACTCCTTTGAAAGTATGGTTGAAAGTAAAACTGATAACAATAAAGATAGATTGCAGTTTCTTATTCAATATACTAGAGGCCTAGCACAAAGGCTAGTCAAGAGCTGTGAGTACTTGTCACAAGATAGAGGCTACAAGAGAGCAAAGGAGTTGCTAAAGGAAAATTTTGGAAACGAATACAAGATCTCTTGTGCTTACTTGGAAAAAGCCCTATCCTGGTCCCAAATCAAATCTGAGGATTTTAAATCGCTACAGGATTATGCCATGTTCCTTAGGAGCTGCTGCAATGCTATGGAGGAAATGGAATATATGGAGGAGCTGGATACAGTTTCCAACATGAGAAGCATTGTGCTCAAGCTACCATACAAGCTTCGGGAGAGATGGCGTAACAAGGCTTATGAGCTGCAAGAACAACGTAGTCGTAGGGTAAGGATTTTAGATCTAGTCTGCTTTATTGAAAGACAAGCTCGCATAGCAGCTGATCCAGTATTTGGTGATCTTCAAGATCAGTCAGCTAGTAGAGGAAAGGCTAGATCCCCAGTCAAACCACAGGCCTCGAAGTCATCTGGCAGTAGTTTTGCCACTAGTATAGCTATTGCCCAAAAGCAGATGAAGTTTGATCTTTCTTGCCCCTTCTGTAGCTCAAGACACACATTGGACTTGTGTAAAGACTTTTTAAAGATAACACATAGAGACAAGCTCAGTTTTATAAAGACCAAAGGCATATGTTTTGGATGTCTCTCCACAGGCCACATTAGCAGAGACTGCAAAAGGCGTCTCAGCTGTAAAGTATGTAAGCAAGCTCACCCTAGTGTCCTACATATTGAGGCCAAGGATAGTATCATCAAAAAGGCAGAAATATCCTCTGATGTTACAGGCAATGCATCAGCAGGGTTATGTGGTCATATAGGGGCCGGAGACCAAGAGAGTGTGCTGTCCATTGTCCCAGTTCAGGTTAAGGCAGCAAAGGGCAGCCAAGTCTTACAGGTGTATGCTCTCCTGGACCCGGGATCCTCCGCCACCTTCTGCTCCGAGGATCTTATGTTTCGGCTCAATCTGAAGGGAAGAAAAACACACATTCTTCTACGCACAATGAATCAAGAAAAAACTGTTCCAACTCATGTCGTCTCTGAAATGGAAGTTTCAGCACTGAACAGCAATAACTTCTTACCTCTTCCTGATCTCTTCACTCAAAAAGAAATGCCAGTTACCACAAACAGCATTCCCAAGCAGAAAGACTTAGCACAATGGAAGTATCTAAGTCGAGTCAAACTTCCCAGCATTAATTCAAAGGTGGAGCTGTTGATTGGCACAAATGCTCCAAAGTGCATAGAACCATGGGAAGTTGTTAATAGTCAAGGTGGGGGCCCCTACGCAGTTAGAACCTTATTGGGGTGGGTTGTAAACGGGCCACTGAGAAGTGCTGATGGCAGTGCAGAGAATGTGACTGTGAATAGGATATCAGTTACAAGTCTAGAACAGCTTCTGATCTCACAGTATAATCAGGATTTCAGTGAGGTAGCATCTGAGGAGAAGACCGAAATGTCAGTTGAGGACAGAAGGTTTTTAGAGATAGCCAATGAGGCGGTCTTACAAGATGGACATTACTATCTGAAGTTGCCCTTTAGGAAAACTGATGTCAGCATGCCTAACAATCGCCAAGTTGCAGAACAGCGCCTCCAAACCCTGAAAAGGAAAATGAAAAAAGATGAACAATACAAACAGGAATATGTTGCCTTTATCAATGACATCTTTGAAAATCATTATGCAGAGGAGGTCCCAGAGGAAGAACTCACACAGGCACCTGGAAAGGTATGGTACATACCACACCACGGAGTGTATCACCCCAAAAAGAAGAAACTTAGAGTGGTGTTTGATTGTGCAGCTACTTACAAAGGTGTATCCCTCAACACAGAGCTACTACAGGGTCCTGATCTGACCAATTCTCTTGTCGGAGTCATTTGGAGATTCCGCAAAGAACCCATTGGAATTATGGCTGACGTTAAGTCAATGTTCCATCAGGTGGGAGTAGAGAAATCAGGTGTGGACTACTTGCGCTTCCTGTGGTGGCCACAGGGTGACACCAGTCAAACCCCAAAGGAATACCGTATGCTTGTGCACATATTTGGTGCAGTGTCCTCCCCAAGTTGCGCAAGTTTTGCATTACGAAAAACTGCTGATGACAATGAAAGCTGTTTTCCCCTTCAGGTAGCTGAAACAATCCGGCACAACTTTTATGTGGATGATTGTGTTAAGTCCGTGGTTGAAGAGTCTGAAGCCATCCAGCTAGTAAAAGACCTCACTGCACTATGCTACAAAGGTGGATTTCAGCTAACTCAATGGGTCAGCAATAACCGGGCAGTTCTAGCATCCATTCCAAAAGAAAAATGGGCAAAAGAAATCAAAACACTGGATCTTGACAAAGACAGCCTACCAATGGAAAGAGCCCTGGGATTGCAGTGGTGCGTGGACTCTGACCATTTCCAGTTTAACATCAATTTAAGCCAGAAGCCACATACCCGCAGAGGCATACTTTCTGTTGTAAGTTCCATTTTTGATCCCCTCGGTTTTCTTGCTCCTCTCATTCTCCCAGCCAAGCAGTTGCTACAGGAGCTCTGCCAGAGAGGCTTTGGATGGGACGAACCTTTACCCCAAGCTGTAGTAGACAGGTGGGAAGGATGGACAAACAGTTTAGAAAGAATAAAAAGCTTCAGTGTTGCACGTTGTTTGAAACCAAAAGGCTATGGAACAACAAAGTGTGCAGAACTACACCATTTTGCTGACGCCAGTGAGAATGGCTATGGCTCAGTGAGCTACATAAGACAAGCTAATGAACAGGACATTGTACATGTCACTTTTCTCATGGTAAAGTCCAGAGTCCTTCCTTTAAAGAACATCACAGTACCACGTCTGGAGCTGGCCGCTGCAGCATTGTTGGTAAAGGTGGACAAAATGCTAAGGAGAGAACTACATCTACCCTTAAAGCCCTCCGTTTTCTGGACTGATAGCCAAACCGTACTTAAGTACATTAGAAGTGACACTGCAAGATTTAAAACGTATGTAGCCAACAGGGTCTCGCTGATTCGGGATAACTCGGAGCTGTCTCAATGGAGATACGCAAGAAGTAAAGACAATCCAGCTGATGATTCCTCGAGAGGATTGAGTGCAGGTAAATTCATGGAACAAAGGAGGTGGATGCATGGCCCAGAGTTCCTATGGAAACCTGAGGAAAGTTGGTTAGAGGTGGAGGCATTGGGCTCAGTGTTACAGGATGATCCAGAGGTCAGGAGAAACACTACTGTGTTTACAACAGTGGTAAACACTGAAACACCCACAGACCAGCTTATTTCATACTTTTCAAATTGGATTAGGCTACTTAAAGCAGTGGCATGGTACATCAAACTAAAAAAGGCCTTGATACTGAGAATCAAAAAACAAAAGGGCTTCCCATCGTATCAAGTCACTACCCGCTCCCACAGCCAAAAGGTGAACCCAAAACTTGAGGGCGGTGGACAGCTCCTCACAGTGGAAGATCTCTTACAGGCAGAAAGGTCAGTTATCTCTTATGTTCAGAGGCAAGCATTCCCAGCTGAAATTACAACACTGCAAATGACCCCACCTAAAGTGAAAAGGAGCAGCAGGATCTGTAGGCTTGATCCTGTGCTAGATGAAGGCATCTTAAGAGTAGGTGGCCGGATGCATAAATCTGCCATGCCTGATGAAACTAAACACCCCTGTATCTTGCCCAAAGATTCACACGTTTCAATTCTTCTTTTAAGACACATTCATGAACGTTGTGGTCACAGTGGCAGGAACCACATGCTCTCAGAGCTCCGTAAGAAATATTGGATTATTAAGGCCAACTCCTTAGCAAGAAAGGTGCTCTCAAGATGTGTCATGTGTCGACGTGTGAAGGGCAAAGCAGGTGAGCAAAAAATGGCAGATTTGCCGCTAGAAAGAATCCTACCTGACCTCCCTCCCTTTACCAATGTCGGATTGGACTACTTTGGCCCGATTGAAGTGAGGCGAGGAAGAAGCACCATCAAAAGGTATGGAGTTCTGTTTACATGTATGTCTAGCAGAGCTGTTCATTTGGAAGTAGCTTTCTCATTAGACACTGACTCATGCATCCACGCTTTGAGGAGATTTGTTTGCAGGAGGGGGCAGATTAAGCACATCAGATCTGACAACGGAACGAACTTGGTGGGTGCTCAGGTGGAGCTCAAGAAAGCTCTGATGACACTGGACAAGTTGAAGATCCAGGATGCCCTGCTTCCTGATGGAATCAAGTGGAGTTTCAACCCACCAGCTGCATCGCACCATGGCGGAGTCTGGGAAAGGCTTATAAGATCTGTTCGTTATGTGCTGTACTCCACACTCCATCAACAGTCCATCGATGATGAGGGTCTTCAAACTCTATTCTGTGAGGTAGAGGCTATTCTAAACAACCGTCCTCTCTCCACAGTGTCCTCAGACCCATATGACCTAGAACCGCTGACCCCAAACCACCTTCTCCTGCTGAAAACTCAGCCCATTATGCCTCCTGGAATCTTCCTGAAATCAGACCTTTATGCTAGACGCCGCTGGAAACAGGTCCAGTACATGGCAGATCTCTTCTGGCATAGATGGACCAAAGAATACCTTCTTCTACTCCAGGAAAGGCAAAAATGGACTGTAGTGAAGAAGAACCTGAATGTTGGAGATCTTGTTCTGGTGGTTGACCCCACTGCTCCTAGAGGGTCATGGCCATTAGGAAGAGTTCTAGAGACCAAGCCTGATCGAAAGGGGCTGGTCCGATCCGTGAAGCTCCAGACACAGACTTCAATCCTTGATAGGCCCATTACCAAGCTGTGCCGAATTCTGGAAAATGAAGAGTGTCCAGTGCCCCTTAAAGATCACCAATAAGGGATGTAATGTATACATATACATATTTTTCTAAAAGTGTTAAGAGATTATTTGATTTCTGGCTCCTTTTTTGTATTTATTTTTAATTGATTCTATAGAGAACAATTAGGGGCCGGTGTGTAGGAGCCGCATTTGAGTTTATTTTTGGTTTCATAATTTACTTATAATTGTCTTTTCTATTGCATTTGAGTGGTACACCTTCTACAGCCAGAGAGGGCGCTATCCTATAAGTTGGAGCATGTAGCGCAGAAGGGGAGACAGAAGGAGAAGGCGTGCCAGCAGATACAGTCTTTGACCTCGGCCTGGATCTGCGTTACTGGAGCGCTACAAAGGAATGTTTAAAGACATTTAAACCAGTTTTCATTTTTGTTTATGTACTTTATATTTATTTGCAATAAATACCGACAAACATTCAACGACAACACTCTTGGATTTTCTTGGATTCGGGCTGTGAGTCTGACCCCGTGCTCGCATTCTCCAGGTGGTTGGAAACAATAACAGGGGGTTACAGGAAAAACCCAACATTGTTTTTTGCCACTACAATAATATTTTTGTTTGATTTTTACAGCTGTTTGGGGATTATTTAATGGCACCAAAATCTCTTTTTTACTTTACAGTAGGCTACCGAAAGGCTTAATACAGTATGTAGCCTAAGGTCTACTTCTAATGTATTACTTTAACAGTTAAGCTAATCAAAAGCAAAATAAAAATATGAGTGTGTGTGTATATTACATGATACAAATGTTGTATTTTTGACCAATTTTAAAGTTTTACTACATTTTCTTCCTGGAATCCACCTTGAAATTTTTTTGGATCAAAGTTATCCAAATCCTACTGACAAGTTTTGAACAACACAAACGAAGGTTTGATCCAGATTAAAACTAGAATTAGATTCCATGATCTAATCTGATTTCAGATTCCTTCTTTCCCTTTTGAACAACCCATTTTCAAGATTTGATCCAGTCCGATAACCAAAATCCGATCATCTTACCTTTGAACAACTGTCCCTATAGCGTCACGTGAACGGATGATCTCTAGCTAATGAACAAAAGGCTTGTTTGAGATGAGCACAATCTGCGCAGAACCGATCACCGGTGATCAGCGCGAGATGCATGCTGGTTAGAAATGTGTCCGAGTGCGGTCCGCCTTGCTCTGATGTCATGCTGACATATGTCAAAAATCTCTCGCGAGCGCAAGGTGAAGGTGTCGGATTCTGCAGTCGCGCGCAGTTGCTCTCCACCGACTGCGCTGATCAAAAGCATGATGGGAAACGACTGGCTGACGACACAGCTTAATGCTCATTGGTTTAAACAACTGTGATGTATTGTTTTCTTTTAAAATGTTTGATTTTAAAACTCTAATATCATGTTTTATGTGTGAATATTCCCAAACTATCTGACAGTGCGATCTCTTTGGGTTATGCAATTTAATTTTTATAAAAAAAAATAAAAATAAAAAAACACATCTGTATTAAAGAAAAAAAAATATTCATATTTGGAATGGAATTAAATAACAAGTACTTTGGGTGTCTTGTTCATTTTATTTATTTTCATATAAAAGCAACAGAACTTGAATTACATCCAGTTTATTAGCAACACTGCACGAGCGTGAATCCCGCGATATCCATCTTTGATCTCACAGGTGTCAGATCCACTGCGAGAAGAAAGATCTGTCCGGCTTGCCTGCACTTTTTTCACTCCTCTTCTCACTGCAGCGCCTACTCTCACATACATACATACAGGCGAGGCAAGGCGCATCTCAAACAAGCCTAATGTTAAATACAGTTGTTGTTATAATAATAAAAAAAAAAAACGCATTATATGTCTGGGCTGATTAGGTGAGTTTTTTTTTTTGTCTTGAGAAAAATGAATGCCTATCGTGTGTAGCCTACCTAATATTTATCCAAATGAGTCAGTATTGAATCAAATCACATGCACTGAATTGAATTGAAATCATAAAATTTGTGTCAAGCAATAAAAAAAAGTAGCTTATCAGAAATTGTACCATGTAAACAATATAAATTGTTGTTACTAAACCTAATACAATTCTGCTTAGTTACTAAAATGTTCAGATTTTTTTTTACACCAATTTGATATTTAAAAATAAAATATTTAAAAAGTATATAATTATCTAACATCTAATTCAAAATTAACCTCAAAACATTAAATGCTAAATGGTGGTTATATATATAGGCCTATCTTGCATTACAAAAAAAAATTGTCATTTTTAATGATGACCACCGTAAATAAGGGCTCCCCCTCCCTACAAAAGCCAATTTAACCACTGTATATATATATATATATATATATATATATATATATATATATATATATACACACACATACATATATATGTGTGTGTGTGTGTGTATATGTATATATATTGATCTAACAACGTAATCGTAACGTAATCAGATTGTTTTTGATGTTACGAGTAAAGAAACGCATTACAAGTAACATGCATTACGTAATCAGATTTTTTTAAATGTTACAAGTAATGTATTACAAGTAACATGTATTGCATAATTGGTTAATCCACAAAAGCTGCCTCAACGTGCTGTATACACATATACATACAGTATATAATTTAATTGGTTGCTTCAGGTGTGTTTAATTAGGGTTGGAGATGAACTGTGCAGGACAGTCGATCGGCAGGAGCAGGGTTGGGCACCCCTGGCCTATATTATACTCACAAATTCTTAAACTGTTCCCTCAGTTTAACAAATTGTGCCCACAGATTAATAAACCGTACCCACGAGGTTCTAATGCGCTCTCAGATTTGTAAACCGTGCCTTCCGTTTTTGCAATCTGTACCCACAAATTCATAAACCGTGCCCACGCTTTCGCAATCCGTTCCCACGGGTTTGTAAACTGTACTCACGGATTTGTAACCCCCGATTTCCACCAACTGCGGAACGGCTGCAGATCGGCTCCGTGCTCCACCGTCCTTCAATACCCACCAGATCCGGATTTGTTGCGTAACGGCTGCAGCCATGACTGACAGCTGAAGTCACGAAGACCCACGAGATCTCGCGATATAACAGGATGCCCTGTGCTGAATTGCTGCGGAGCTCTCCGGCATCCGGCAAAAATAGAAGCTCTGCGTATCTGCTCCGGAGGGCTGCGGATCACCGGAGTCGGAACGCAGCCGTTCCGCAGTCAGTGAAAATACACACATTGACTTTAATGGAAACCTATTGACTCCGCCGCCGTTCCGGAGCGGATCCGCAGCCGTTCCGCAGTTGGTGGAAATTAGGGGTGACCCTTCCCCCAGTCAGTGCCGGCTGATTCAACCAGGCCACCTGTTTATGTGCGGGATGCATTGCATTGTTTCAATTTTATTTTTCAAAATGGATAATTTCCTGAATTTTCTAAAAAACGACATTTACTTGTATCTTTAATGTCAATTTTTTGGGAGGAAAATGCTCAGTAAAATAGAATAAGCAAAAAAAGACTTCACATATAAAAAAGAAATATAACACAAACATATTTCCAAAACTGTAAAAGGTTAGGTTATGTAAAGGCGCATCCGCTTTACAGTGGAGATGGAGATATGTTTGCAGCCGACACTGATTTAGAAAACACTAGTTTATTAATAAACAATTAAAATGCATCGTTATTTTTTCAGACACATTTATTATCATTAGCCTATAAATCCAGAGACATGGCTCTTCTCATTCAGAACTGCGGGAAAAATATAATTTCTGGGTTCTAATTTGGCCTTTGAAAACCAGTAAAATAGATTTTTTTTCCATATTAATTTGTAAATATTTTAAATGTTTTATAAATGGGCAAAATGTCATAAAAATCTGAAAATACGTCTATATTTATTTTTTTTGTGCAGCATTTGGTGTGAAAGCTACAGTTTAAATTCAAATTTTGGTGTACAACAATCGTTCATTCAAATACGGGTTAAAAAAGGAAAAACGAATGGACGCAAAAGTACACGGACCATTAAATATCATTTTACCTTTATTTAATATTTTTATTTAATATTAAAAGTAGAAAAACGAGTTCGGCTCGATTTTTCATTTTTTAAGCACTGCTTCACCATGGCCACCTCCTCAGCCTGCACCGCCATGGTCCCCTGCTCAGCCTGTACCGCCATGGTCCCCTGCTCAGCCTGTACCGCCATGGTCCCCTGCTCAGCCTGCACCGCCATGGTCCCCTGCTCAGCCTGCACCGCCATGGTCCCCTGCTCAGCCTGTACCGCCATGGTCGGTGATACCATCCTGGAGTCTCCTGTCTGTCGTCTCCCTATCCACTAGGGATGTCCCGATCAGGTTTTTTTGCCCTCGAGTCCGAGTCCGAGTCATTTGATTTTGAGTATCTACCGATACCGAGTCCCGATCCGATACTTCTATAATACATAAAAAAAGAATAAAGGAGAGCGAAAAAACAGATCCAGGATGTTCCTTATTTTTTATTTAATTCACCTTAATTTAACATTCAACAACTCTGTTAACAAACAGAGCACTTCTGTGAGGTAGCTTGAACAATCAAGTAATAAATGACATAAATTCTTCACTTTTGGACTTTAGTGCAACAGTAAATATAAAAAAAGTCTAATATATACACAAATAGCACCTCAACTTAAAATACCCGGCAGGCATGTAAACAAATAAAATATAAAAGTGCCACAGTGTTTGCAAAGCCAGTAATGTGCTTTAAGGAACTGCACTCTCTTACGCCGGTTTCACACTGCACGCGTTAGGCCGGTGACACACTGGCTGCGTGGCGTGAGCGTGGCGTTTCTGTTGCGTGTCAGCTGCGTGGCGTGTGCGTGGCGTTTTCCATGTCTTTGCACACCAGAAGCGTATCTGACGCGGCGCTGCTGCTGCTAGGTGACATATGATAAGCCTCATTGGTGATATATTTGACATATGGGGAGAGAGTTGTGGAAGGCCTATACTTCATGTTCTTCATGTTCTTCAATTATGTCTACCCTAATCAGCATGACAAGAAGTATATATATCCACACTGTCAACTCACCTAATATTCCTTGACAGTTTTCCAGCATCCCTCCACCACCCCGACTCCTCACTCTTGGCTTAATCTTTTACAGCCAGGAATACGGGGGGAGTACTCTGGGTTCGGGCCGAATACCGAGCCCGGAGCCCTCTCCTCGGACAGCACGCCAAATACGCATTTATTCTATCTAACTTATTTGTAAGTGTGAACTAGTGAAATGATTTTTTTTTGCAAGTGCAATGCATTGTAAATGGTTATTCACTGTTTATAAAGAAATGTCAGTTTTTTTCAATAGCACTTAGTATATGCATGTGTATGGTGTCTAATAATTAGTTCTCTTACGAGAGGTTCTCTCGTATTGCGTAAGTTTAGCTTACGCTACGGGTAAAGTCATCTTTTCTCGAGATATGAAGCAAAAATTATCCTTAATTTTTATATCTTGTCAACGCAGTGCGGCAGCAAGCAGACCTAGAGCAGGCAATCTAGCGTGCTCATAGGCTGCTCTGCGGCAACTGCAGCAGCCTATCACTGAGCCCTTGGCGTGACGTCACGCCCAATGAGCGCGAGCAGCGCGCCTACGCGTCACGGCCCGAGGCGGGGCGTGGCAGAGGGTATAAATATGGGCTGAGAGGCTGCTTTCACTGATTTTTGTCTCTTCAGCGAAGCTCTTGGCATCGCTGATCTCTGAGGAAGCCGCCGTTGAAACCAGCGCCTTGCAAGCCGAGGATTCTGCCTGAGGAAGCCGGCCGCCTTCGCCGCCTTCAGCTATCCCTGCCTGCTTCGCTATCCGGCGAATATATCCTTTATTTGCTCTATGTGTGTGTGTTGTGTGCTCGCCCCGCGACACACTTTGCATCTAAAAGAGCGCGAGGCGTTGTTTCAAATGCCTCGCTCATCCTGTGGCTCGTGCAGAGCCACGCTCAGCGACGGAGACCGCCTTGTGATTGCGCTCTCTGCCTGGCCTTCTACCCGGGCGGCTGCGTTCAGCGAGCCGGGTATGACAGCTGAGCGCTCGCCGGAGCCCCTCCCGCGAGCCTCGCTCTCTCCTTCTCCCCCGCCCTTCACCGACGCGCAGCGGCCGGCCATTGCCCGCACTGCCGTCGCCTCAGGGGACGAAGCAGATGACGTCAGACCCCTCTGTCAAGCCGCGCAAACGGCGCCGCTCACAAGGGATGTCAGAAACGGACGGTCTCGGGCTATAGCTTCCTTTACGTTACAAGAAAGCTACCCCCCCGTCACTGGCTAAAGGAGAGTAGAGTGTTAGCGGACTAACCTCCATTCCTGACATATTTCTCAGTCCCCTCCTAAGCTCAGGCGACTGGAAATACATATATTGCAGTAACGAGCCTGTTTTTATGCACGCACGCCTGCAAACTAACGCTACGCAAAACATGACGACGCTCGCCCTTCCTGCGCTCTCCCCCTCTGTTCGAGCCGCGCAAACGCGCCGCTCACAAGGGATGTCAGAAGTAGGCGGTCACGGGCTGGCTTCCTTTACGTTATAAGAAAGCTACCCCGCGTCTCGGTCGTGCGCGTCACCTACCGGCCACCTCCATTTCTCAGTCCCCTCCTAAGCTACAGGCGACTAGAAATATCTATGTTGCAGTAAACGAGCCTGTTTTCATACACGCACGTCTGCAAACTAACGATGTCACAGCACATGATGACATCTTCCCGCTCTCTCTCCCTTTGTCCGAGCCGCGCAACCGCGCCGTTCTCAAGGGATATCAGAGCGGACGTCACGAGCACCGGCGAAAAGGGGAAGTCCCACCCAGGTCGGACTAAACTCCGTTCCTGACATATTTCTCAGTCCCCTCTAAAGTTCAGGCGGCTGGAAATACTAATACTGCAGTAAACGAGCCTGTTTAATACACGCGCGCCTGCAAACAAACGCCGAAACGAAACACGACGCTCTGTCATATGCTCGCGCTAACTAAGAGCTTATGTGTGCCCCTGTGGCTCAGTGGCAGAACACAAGGCTCCCGCGCGGGGGACCCGAGTTCGAATCCGACTCTGGCGGCAGATAAATATATTTTTTCTGCTGGCTTCTTCGAGCTCGCGGCAGCTTTCTTACATACAGAAAGTGAACCCGCATCTCGCACCCTCCCGCTCACAGGATGGTGCTTGAGTATTATGAGCGTCTAAACATATGAGCCATCAAAGCATTCGCTCTATCAGTTTCCTATAACGCCAATGGTGTTATAAGTGTAGAATATGTGCCCACTCCCACGTGCTCACTGCTACACACAAACACGGTCTCCCCGGTAACGCTCACAGAGCGCACTCTCATAGCGGGCATGCGCCGCTCGAGTGCTAAGCGTAGAGAATGTGCCCACAATTCTGTGCCCACACCTACCCACTGCCCGCTCTGTTACACAGTTACCCCGGGTTGCAGATCCTCCAAAGCTCACAAACATTCCGGCTCTGGCCGAAGGTGTCATAAGTGTAGAAATTGTGCTCACCACTACACACAAACACTATCCCCATGGTAACACGCTCAGAGCGCACTCTCATAAAGCGGACACACGCTCGAGTACCAAGTGTAGTAAATGTGCCCACAACCCTGTGCTCACAACTACCCGCTGCTTGCTCTGCCACTCAGTTACCTCGGGTTACAAAGCTCCCAAACACTGGCCGTGTTATAAGTGTAAACTCTGCGCCCGCTCACGAGCACGCGCACCCACTTTCAGACATGACAACCCCCACGCCGCTCTCGCGCCAGGGGTGTTTAGCAGCAAAACGCGCTCCATCCGTAGCGATCGAGCCATCATATGCTGTACAGCCAGTCAGCACTGTTTTCCAGCCCCCGTGTTCGAGCACTGGCGGCGCGTCGCCGCCCCATCCTCTCTGATACAGGTTCCCCATCCCGCTCAGCGCGGCGATCTGAACCCAGAGACCATTCGACCCCTAGCTATGCGTGCAAAAGCATGGGAAGCTATTCAGGGCGCGTCAGAATGGGTGCTGAATACTATATAACCCGGCTATTCGCTTCAATTCGCTCGTCGCCCCCCGCGCTTTCTAGCGCAGACGGAGACAAAAGTGACTTTAGAAGCAGCGCACCTGCTTCAAGCACAAATAGCGAAGCTGCTGCGCAAAGGGGCTATAGAACAGGTTTATCCTTCTCTGAGCGAGTCGGGCTTTACAGCCGTTACTTCCTCGTACCCAAGAAGGACGGAGCGCTGAGACCTATTTTAGATCTGAGACATTTGAACAAAGCTCTCATGAGACGGCCGTTCAAAATGATCACAACCAGACAAATCCTCGCGCAAATTCGCCGGGAGACTGGTTCATCTCTCTCGATCTAAAGGACGCATATTTTCAGATTCAGATAATACCCCGTCACAGGCCATTCTTGAGATTCGCCTTTGACGGTCGGGTATATCAGTACACCGTCCTGCCGTTCGGTCTATCTTTAGCACCCCGTACATTTACGAAGTGCATGGACGCGGCTCTCTCTCCCCTGAGGAGACAAGGAATGCGGATACTGAATTATCTGGACGACTGGCTAGTCCTCGCGCAGTCAGAGGCAGAGCTTTTGTCTCACAGAACAGCGCTTCTCAGCCATCTGGAATGCTTGGGTCTCTCGGTCAACTGGACCAAGAGCTCATTACTGCCCCGCCAGTCGACTTCCTTTCTCGGAATAGAACTGGACTCGGTGGCTATGACGGCCAGATTGTCAGAGCAGCGCGCGCGCCGCATTCGACATCTCGCCGCGTCTTTCCAGACAGGCAGTCAGGTTCCGCTGAGGACATTCCAGCGAGTCCTGGGGCATATGGCCTCAGCTGCAGCAGTGCTCCAGCTGGGCTTACTGCGCATGCGCCCGCTTCAACGCTGGCTGAAAGCGCGAGTGCCTCACCGAGCCTGGACGGCCGGCCGCTTACGAGTCAGAGTGGATCATGGCTGTGTTTCAGCCCTGCAGCCCTGGCTAGCAGCCGAATGGTATCGCACGGGAGTGACGATGGGAGTTGTCTCGCACCGGAAAGTTGTCTCGACAGATGCGTCCAACCTAGGTTGGGGAGCGCTATTAGAGGGCAGACCGGTCTATGGCCCTTGGTCAGACCAGGAGAGTCACCTTCATATAAACTGTCTAGAGATGCTGGCGGTCGAGAAAGCGCTCAAGCACTTCCTCCCATACCTACAGGGCCACCATGTACTAGTCCGCACGGACAACATGTCAGTGGTAGCCTATGTGAACCGTCAGGGCGGTGTCAGATCCAAAACACTCTGCGCCCTGGCGGAACGCCTCCTTGTGTGGGCTCAGCACTCACTGCGCTCGCTCAGAGCCGCGCATGTGCCGGGTCTCCTGAACGAGGGTCCAGACAGACTGTCCAGGGACAATGTTCCCCTGGGGGAGTGGTCTTTGCATCCCCAAACAGTCCAGTCACTGTGGCGCCGTTTCGGCAGAGCGGAAGTCGACCTCTTTGCGTCAAAAGACAACGCGCACTGCCCACGGTTCTTTTCCAAGAGCGAGGACGCGCTGGCCCAAACCTGGCCCAGCGGCCCGCTTTACGCTTTTCCCCCTGTCTCTCTGCTGCCACAAGTCATCGGGAGAATCAGGGAAGCGCGCCACACGGTGCTCCTCATAGCCCCGTATTGGGAGAATCAAACGTGGTTCCCAGATCTAATACGGCTGGCGGACACACCCCCCTGGCCGATACCGGTGAGAAGAGACCTTCTCTCTCAAGCCCGCGGCTCGATCTGGCATCCTCATCCAGAGCGCTGTCTCTGCATGTATGGATAGTCAACGGATACCCGTTGACTTGCCAATAGGGGTTGTGAACACGATCACACAGTCTAGAGCTCCCTCTACGAGACGGCTCTACACATCTAAATGGTCTGTGTTTAATAAATGGTGCACCGCCCAAGGGCTGGATCCACAAACATGTGAGGTGTCGCGTGTGCTTTGTTTCCTCCAAGAGCTGTTGGACATGGGCAGGTCCCCCTCCACGCTCAAAGTATATGTTGCGGCCATATCAGCTTTTTCCGACTCGGCGCTGGGCCGCGCATTAGGGAGGAATGAGTTCATTATCCGCTTCCTTAGAGGAGCTAGGAGGATGAACCCCCCGCGACCCCCCTCGGTTCCTATTTGGGATCTTTCCCTGGTCTTAGAGGCCATGAAAGCGCATCCCTTTGAACCCATGGAAACTGTGGATATGAAATACCTCACGCTCAAAACCGTTTTTCTGATAGCCCTGTCTTCAGTCAAACGTGTGGGTGACCTGCATGCGTTATCAGTTAACGCGGCATGTCTCGAGTTCGGACCTAATGACTCTAAAGTCATTCTCAAACCGAGACACGGTTATGTCCCCAAAGTGTTGGGCACACCCTTCAGAGCACAGGTCATTTCTCTCTCAGCTTTGCCGGCTACCGGCAGCGAAGTTGACAGTAATCTCCTTTGCCCTGTCAGAGCGCTGAGAAATTACATTACGCGCTCCGCCGCCATGAGGCGCTCGGAGCAGCTTTTCGTTTCGTTTGGTGGGCGCACCAAGGGTCTCGCCGCCTCGAAACACACTCTGTCCAGATGGATAGTGGACGCTATTGCAGCTGCTTATGCGTCTAAAGACCTGCAATGCCCTTTGGGCATCAGAGCCCACTCTACTAGAGGCATGGCCTCGTCATGGGCTTGGACTAGCGGAATTTCTATTCATGACATTTGTACGGCGGCGGGCTGGGCCTCCCCGTCTACATTTGTTAGATTTTACAATCTAGAAGTTCCCGCCCTGCAGGCTAAACTTTTATCAGTCTAAATCTCGCGTAGGCCGGCCCACTTCTGTGCGCGGGCTACTGCTGTTTGATTTAGCCCTCCTGGTTGAGCTGTACAATATAAGGGTTGGTTAGTCAGACCGGCCGCGCCGTTCTGTTCCCCCTACTATGTGCTTATGTACTTGCGCTAGCCATATCATTGGCCGCCTGGCTCACACTCTCGTGTTCCCCGGGCTTCCCTGGGACTCATTCAGTGGATGCCGGGCGCGCACGGCGTTGACAAGGGAGTTCCCGTAGCGTAAGCTAAACTTACGCAATACGAGAGAACCTCTCGTAAGAGAACGTACTCGGTTACCTAACGTAACCTCTGTTCTCTCTAGAGAGGGAACGAGTATTGCGTAACCCGCCGTGCTCGCGCCACGAGCTCACTCGCTTCTGCGACAAAAACCAGTGAAAGCAGCCTCTCAGCCCATATTTATACCCTCTGCCACGCCCCGCCTCGGGCCGTGACGCGTAGGCGCGCTGCTCGCGCTCATTGGGCGTGACGTCACGCCAAGGGCTCAGTGATAGGCTGCTGCAGTTGCCGCAGAGCAGCCTATGAGCACGGTAGATTGCCTGCTCTAGGTCTGCTTGCTGCCGCACTGCGTTGACAAGATATAAAAATTAAGGATAATTTTTGCTTCATATCTCGAGAAAAGATGACTTTACCCGTAGCGTAAGCTAAACTTACGCAATACTCGTTCCCTCTCTAGAGAGAACAGAGGTTACGTTAGGTAACCGAGTACGTTTTCAGTGTTAGACTTTGAGTGAAAAGCGTATGGATAGTTTTTGGGGACACACATAAAAGATTGTATACACCTACACACACACAAAGAAAAAAAATCATACATACTTGCGCACCCAACCATGCATCCACAAATAAACAAAACATAAAAAAATAAAAATAAAAAACAACCTTGCAAGCACAACCATGCACATGCAAACAAACAATACTCTTCACTCATACACACGCACTCACAAATATGAATAAATCACACTCAGTCAAATCACCTCTCTCTCTCACACACACACACACACACACACACACACACACACACACACGCGCGCACACACACAAACAAATAAAAATAAAAAACTGTCAAACACAACCATTTACATGAAAACAATACACTTTTCACTCACTCACACACTCACACACACACACACACACACACACACACACACACACACACACACACACAAACACACTGCACAGGTCAAATAGACCTATATTCAGTCTGTCTAATGGTTGATACAACACAGTATCCCACCGGTCACAATTGTGACCGATCATAAAACACACTTTTTCACACACTTTTCCATGAAAATTTCAAAAAATTATTATTGATTGTTTCAAAGGGATACTAATGACACATGATTTGGATATTTTTGTGTCTGGGAAAAATGTGGGATTAAATGGGTTAAGACTTCCGTAACTGCACTCTTACCATCTACATCCATAAAAATCTACTGTATTTCTTCAGTAATTTTGGATACTCCATATTCATTGCATAAGTCTGAAAATTAAGCAAATGCTGCTAGATGATGTGTAATGTCTTCAAGAACAATGGCGTCTTCCAGGATTATGGATAAGTTTATCACAATTACTGTAACAGTGGCAACAATCTTCAACCAAGGTAAAGATTAGGGATGAGCGAGTACAGCATTATCTGTATCTGTATCTGTTAACCATATGACTTATCTGTATCTATATCTGTACTCGGACTGGGCGGGGCCTAACCCGGAAGTGGGCGGGATTTAACCCGGAAGTGGTATTAAATAGCAGTCCCAAACTAGTTTTTGTTAATACAATGTTGGTATGAGCCACTACAGTCATTTAAAAATATTAAAAAAATAACACAAAGAAAAATAGTGGCATTTTGGGGTTAATATGGAAACGACAGTTACCATGGTGAATACACAATACTAATAAGAACTGTTAATGAAACATGGAAACTGCTCCTGGTGAATAGAATGAAAATCATACCTGCATTACTTTTATTTCGTGTAATTTACAACGTAACGGCGTTGCATGCTCGTAGTTTCTTTATATACAGCACTTTATATACAGAGAGGCGATACACCGCGCGCGCCGCCGCACTTGCGCGTGCAATTGAGTGTGCGCTACGACTACAGTATAACGGCTGACAGGACAAGAAAGTCCGTTTTTCTGAAGTGAAAGACTTTATTTCATGTTATAACATAACATGCTCTAAACACGCACGCAAAGTGGAAAAGGAGGAGCAGGGGCGCGGGGAGCAGTGCAGAGAGCTCCGGGTCAGCTGGCTTGGAGCAAGGATCACAGCGCAAATTTGAATTATATCGATATATATAATGGTAAAAAAAATATATATATATATATATATTCTTTATATCGATATATCGCCCAGCCCTAATCTCAACATAACTTTCTTTTTTTTTAATCCGAGCACAGATATTGACTCGTATTACTCGTATAATACTCGTACTCGACAAAAGTGCTTTATCCGTACCGGATACTCGTTTCAGCCGAGTATCCGGCTCAACTCTAGTAAAGATTGGAAAAAAATTGATTGGCTAGAAGGGCTCTCCTCTGATTGGTTATTTCATTTGGCCATGAAACATCATCAACCTCATCCTTTAATAACTGCAAGTCATCCTCTCTTCTCCTCAAATAGTGGCTGAAGACATTGTAAATGGTCAATAAATCTGTCAAGACATAAGCAAATGTCTCACTTAAAGGGATAGTTCACCCAAAAATGTTTACTCACCCTCAAGTTGTTCCAAACCTGTATGAGTTTCTTTGTTCTGCTGAACACAAAGGAAGATATTTGGAAGAATGTTTGTAATCAAACAGATCTCGGTCCCCATTGACTACCATAGTATATATTTTTTCCTACTATGGAAGTCAATGGGGACCGAGATTTGTTTGATTACTAACATTCTTCCATATATCTTCCTTTGTGTTCAGCAGAACAAAGAAACTCATACAGGTTTGGAACAACTTGAGGGTGAGTAAATGATGACAGAATTTTCATTTTTGAGTGAACTATCCCTTTAATTCACTCTACATTGTTTTTTGTTTTCTGCATAAGTCAATTTCATTAAATATAATTCCTTGTTTGTTTGTTTAAACTACATTAAATCAGCAAAACTGCTAAATTAGCTTATGATTATATAGAAAATATGTTTAATATAATACAAAGTATAACTTACTTATTAATTAAATGATTTACAGTAATAATAATAACAAATTAAACTTTATACCATTTATAATGCAGGGACAATGAGGAAAAAACACGAGGAAAAATCGTTCTGTGTATTTTGAGCTATATGACTTACCACAGTTTGCTGTAGTTCTAAACCAGTGATAGATAGGTAATGTAGTCTTCCAGTGAGCGCCGACGGTAACCCAAACAAGCATTGCTGTAAGAAACATGACCATTCCCATCAATATGTCTATAAACACCAGTGACTTTACAGAAACGCTGGATTGAATAAACAAGACAATGTCCAATGTCCATTCACATCATCATTGAAAAGCACCCAAAACTGCCCAAATCACCAAAATAACACACAATCAATTAAAAACATGACTAATGCATACCAGTCATTCTGCAGAAACACGGAATTAAAGCAGCACACAGCTACCAAATTTCTCATCAACAGCCGTACTTAAAAGTACCTGAAGTTGCACATGCGGGAAAAAAGCAAACTTAGATCAAAACAAAGTAGTTACTCTGATCAACAAAACATTTTACATTTTTAATGTTTAATAAATGAATAACTTGAATCAACTCAGGAAGATGCATAAACATTTCCAATCAAAATCTCAGTTTAAATTTTTTTTTTGTTTACAGTCATTCTGCAGCCTACAGGTTTCACCCACTACCATTCTAAACGACTTTAGTTTTGCCTACATTATGAGAATGGTAACACCTAATTACCAAACCATTTTACATTAATATTATTATTATTATTATTATCTAAAATGTATAAATGCAGAAAGATTATCTGGGATAAAAGTTAGGGGCTAGACCTTATCATGAAAACAAAACACACATGGAATGTCCTTATAATATAAAGTTTGTCTCTGTGTCTGCTGTGTATGTGCATTTTTCTGCATGTCGCATTATTGAGTTAACATGGAAATGTGCATTCATTTGTGGAAATTATAGGCTACGAGTGGAAAACCCCAAAATATTAAAATTACAATTAAACAATGAGTGGTCCTCCAAGACAATACCTCAGTCAAATATTTCAGATAAAAAAAAAATTATATACTGTTATCGATTTATATTCACACAATGGCGAGTCTAATATTTCTATAATAAAAATATGTGTCCTATCCTATATGTCTATCCTACAGCCATCACCAATAACCCTAAACCTTTTTTTATTAAAAAAATAGGCCTACATCAGTTTATCTAATGGCTAATCAAATAGCCTAAATCTGTACTGTACAGCCTACATCTTTTTCTTTTCTTTTTATACATTGAAAAACTAAAAAACTTAAATTAGAATTATTCTTGAAGTAATATATTCTATAAATATTGTATCTACTTTTAATTTTTGATCGCTGATGTCATCCTACCTTCAAACCAATACAGTTAATGGGATAGGCTACCTTTTGTTTACAAAAAACTGGATTTCATTTAAGCGAATCAGAAACCACCAGTTGAATACGCCCATCTCAATATGAAAAATACGAATATAAAACCCGCGCTTTTCAAATAGACTAAAGCATTACCGCTTTAGATTTGCTCAAGACAGCAGCCCGCCAAGTCAAGAATTAAATTCAATACA
Organism: Leuciscus leuciscus; assembly: GCF_965113295.1. NCBI lineage: Eukaryota > Metazoa > Chordata > Actinopteri > Cypriniformes > Leuciscidae > Leuciscus > Leuciscus leuciscus. Next base: position 43,429,987 of record NC_138728.1, read on the forward strand.
GAAAATTGCTAAATGGACAAATCAAATGACACCGTGATAACTGGCTACATGCATTCGGTTTCTCAGATTAAGACATCAAAAATAAAAAATAAAAAATATATATATTTTAATGCAACTGTCCAAACATCCAGGGAAGAGTACCACCAGGCTGTGTTTTTTACTCCCGAAAAACATGGCAGCATAATGATGGCGGAGAAAAACAAGACTCCGGTGAAATTAAACAACGCCAGGAAAACAATTGGTAAGTAGGCTAACTTACGTGTTCTATTTTACAATAGAAAAATATTTTTTTATAGGCTATTTATAAACATTATATAATAATTTATTTTATGCGAACTATTAGTATTATTTAATTCTTTGTTAACCGAATATACATAGGCTATAGGTTAGAATAAATTCATATTTTATAAACCTATTAAAAAGTTACGTTATGATTAGGCCTACACCATTAAAAGCACGTATACTCCTAGGCTATATGTTTTGGCTTTGAAGGTCAAACACATTTTTTTTTCCTTTACCAACAAACCGACGGTTTGATTCAATAATTGACATTTTCTGTTCGTCATTATACGTTTTTATAATACTTTCTGCAAACTGTAAATTTTCAATAAGGGGTTAAACGGATCGTAGCCTAGTTGATCCGTGGACCAATTGCAGTTCAGCACAACTATTTTAGCTCTGGAACACACAATGTGTATCACGCATAGAGTGAATCAGATAAAGCGCGAACTCAGACATAATTTGTCTTTCCCGTATCCATAACAGTCACATTTTTGCTGTGGTATCAGACTACTTTAAATGAGCTTTTAAGTAACGACTGGAAAACGACTGTTGAACTATTGGATTTTATGAATATGACTATAGTTTAGCAAAAACTTTACTAAACACTTCACAATGCCATTTAATCATGAATAAATATAGAATTGACTACCCGTTTTCTTATTGTTCCCATTTAAATGTACTCACACAATGCATCTATATACTCTACTTTTCAGACCATACGGACAATTTCGACATTCAGTGCACCAGACAAACCACTGTGGACGTGACAACTGATTTGGATTTCATCTACAGACCACCACAACAGACTCAGCCTAATGTATCTGAAATCAGCAACATGCCAACTCACAAATTAGTAAGTATATAAATATGTAAATAAAATTGAGCTTTACATTTTTTAAAGGGGTCATAAATTGGACTTTATTATTTTATAATGTCTCCTAAAGTGGATACATTATACATTATTATGTTATTATATAATAATAATTATATAACTTATATGTTACTATGATTTCTGCAACAAGTTTTATCAATTTACAAATAAAAGGCATTTGACCAAGCCTGATTTTAGCCTCTGATTTAAGGGGACGTGTCTGTATTACTTCAATGTAAACGCCCATTTCTGTTATTGCCAGACGTTTCCATAAGAAATAACTAGTGTAACATATGCAACTCTCTCGAAAACTTTCACTACATTTTTTTTACTATCGAGATTAACAAATCGTCAAAAGTATTGATCATTTGGATCTATTCCAACAGATGAAATATCACGAATTCTTTCACAAAAATAACAATGCAAACACGTTGTAAATACATTAATAGCTGTGAAGTGTAACCGCATCATTTGCTTAATTTCGAGTTTTAGCAAGTGTCCAGATTAACGAACGCTGTGTGATTGACAACTTGGACGAATGGAAAGGGAGCGTTTCTCTCTGATACGAATTCTGTATATAATTTAATCACAGTTTAAATACGATTAGGCCTATTCTTTATCCTTAAAATATAAACGGTGTGAAGTTGATTTTTTTAGGCACTGGCTTGATTTACTAATGCATAACAGCGTAGCAATCGAACGATTTTGAGAAAAATATTAGCTGCATAACCTTGAATAATTATTATCAGAAATCATTGATGACAGATAAAGCATTACAATAAACATAAGTACTTACAAGTTTGCAGGCACATCCATATCGTAAAAATTGGTCTGCAAGCCGAAATTGACCAAATAATCCACAATGAAATGCACTGACATTTACATTGTCAAAAAAAAAAAAAAAAAAAACATACGTAACATTAGAATCGTTTAAAAGGTAGCCTAATAGTATTGATCATGTGTCGATCTTTTATCACCTCGTGTTATGCTATACACGCTGATTTCACGCAGCCGTTACTTTGAAATCGAAAGCGAGGCTCAAACCGGAAGTGTCGCCTTTAATCACTGAGTGTCGCGAACTTATATACTGTCTATGGTCGTGAATGTGATGGCGTATTGTTGTTTAATGTAGAAATGAGTTACTCAAAAACTGTACATAAATTTCTTTCATACTTTAGAGTGATTTTTTTTACATATAATTCATAAAGAAAAAAAAGAACCAAGAACGAACTATAAACATATCCTATGTTGGATATTAACATCCAATAGTGTAAATCACGGCAGCAATTTCAGATTAGTAGTCCAAGGCATAGAGAGGCAATAGGCATATTCCACTTTAAAATAAAAATTGTCACCATATAGTCACCCTCGTGTTGTTTCAAACCTGTATGAATTTCTTTCTTGTGCTGAACAGAAAGAAAGATAGTTAAAAGAATGTCAGTAACCAGACAGTTTCTGCACCCATTGACTTCCATAGTAATATACTTTTTTTCCTACTATGAAAGTCAATGAGACCAGAAACTGTCTGGTTACTGACATTCTTTTAACTATCTTCCTTTCTGTTCAGCAGAAGAAATTAATACAGGTTTAAAAAAACACGAGGGTGACTATATGTGATGGCAAAATTTTCATTTTAAAGTGGAGCATCCCTAAGTCCCTCCCCTCTGCTTTCAGCTCATGGGACCTTATTTCGTAATTAATATGTGGTAGTCAATGGCGAGAGACAACTTCTATTTTTATTCCATCTAAACTGTGCCCTGAATTATGACATTTGTCAATTTAAAAGATAATTATGAAGTCAAGAAAGTCACAGTTTATTAAAACAAAAGATTAACATTTAGTTTTATGTAAATATCGCTTAATGAACTACATCTCTCATCTTGCACTATATACGTCATAGATCCTTTGCTCATGTGTACAGTCTGGTACAAAACACTCAAACATGACGGTGTAACATCATGATTATAACATAAGACTATAGAAAAAAATGACAAAATGCCTTTTGGGTTTGTAGTTTTTGTAATTACATATTTTCAGTCTTATACCTCAACAATTTTCAAATTACGACTTTCTTGACTTTAAAATGTATCTTTTAAATTGACAAACATCATATGTGTAATTACGAGCACAATGCAAACGAGATCAAAATATTTGTTGTCTCTCACCACTGACACTTCTGGGGTTCTTCCCACCTGAGCCTAACTTTCGATTTCAAAATGGCGGATGCGTAAAATCAGCGTATTGCATGTATGCACAAATCTGGGTGAGGCTAAACAATCAGTTTTGAAGTAGGCTTCTGCAGAGACGGTGTTTGATATCCTTTGACATCATAAATACCCACTTTAAAAAAACATTATACATTTATTGCTGTATTAAATGTATTATAATTAAAATTATGTAATGTTTATCAACTAAAACTTCAAAACCCAGTTTCACAGACATATATCGCATTTACCTCTAAATTGACCTCTAATCTGTTTTTATATTTCTGTTTGAGGGCCAAATTTTAGAACTATAACATAACTGTCACCTTATACTTCAAAAAATGTAACATTCAAACATAACTACACAAACACACTAGTTACAGATCCTTTGTTTTAATAAGTACATTATTAACCATTTACTCTACTTTACAGATTTCACAACTCATCGCAAAAGTTACAGACATCAGCACCACAAGCACCATGGTCACTGCCCATGACAGCAACAGTGAGGTGAAGACCTGCACCTATCAAGAAATTGTGCCCTAAATGTCACTGCACACAGACAAATTTCAATCCAAGAGAAAAATTTCACAGATGCACTACTTGTAAGATTTTGCGAAAGCAGGAGAGTTACATTACCAAGTATAATGGATCTCTCATTGTGAAAGTAAACATGGACGAGATCTCATTGACCATCACAAACTCAGTTTTGACCAAATTTTTTGAAAAATGAGACTGATTCAAACTTCCTAGATGCCCAAGACGTTGAAGAGTTTATACTCACCTGTGGGCCTGTCACTGTGTCTTTTACAGATGACAACCATGTCACAAATATAACAAAATCAACACCAATTGACACAGAACTTTGCAGAATCGCAGAAGCGGTGTCATCACAAACCACTGAAAAACAGAACCCTGGTGAAAAGAGACCCGCTTCACCTGCACAAAAACAAATAGAAGCAAAACAAACACCACCAAACACAAATGCAGACTAAACATAGCCTATGCCAAACACATAGATACATGGTGGTTTTTCTTTTTTTTTATGAAATTGTAATACTTTCATTTGTATTTTTTTTACATTATGAAAAGTAGATATTTATAGTTTTTGTTCAATTTATACCATATAATTTAACTAAGAATTTACTGGAATTGATAAATATTTTTGTTTTATACTGTTAGTTATTGTAACTGATTACATGTGTTCATAATTTTGTTTTATATTCACTGTCAATGTTCAAACTTTTGTTCACTTACTAATTCTCACACTTTAATTTAACACTTAATATTTACTATTCTTTGTTTTTTTGCTTTAACACTTTGCTTTTACATTGATTATAACTTGTTCAAATCTTGTTCTGAATAAAAATAAAATGTTCAACAGCAATGTTGGCCTACCATGTCACTTCTTTCTTTAAAGGTGCCCTTCCATGGATTATTTTATTATTTTATAATGTTTCCTGGGCTACCCTTATAATGTTATTATATTTTATAGATCAAAATTTCGTATAATTTAGAAATAAAAGACCTTTTTCTTAGCCTGATTTTAGCCTCTGACTTCAACACTCTGTTTGAAGGAGCGTGTTTCCTGTGATACTGCAGTATAAACGCACACTGCTGTGATTGGCTGCTGTGAGACCTCAGTCAGAGGCTCAGTGCCTCTAAAACCTGTTGATCACATGAATGAACATTTTATCATTACAACGCAGTTTCTGCACTCTCACTAACGATTTCACCAATGCAAACATGATGTACGTACAGTACTTCGTTGTACAGTTTAACAGCATCATTGATTTAATAACGAGTTTTGGCAAGTGTCCAGATAAACTAGCGCTGGCTTTGTGTGATTGACAGCTTGGTAAATGGTAAATGGACTGCATTTATATAGCGCTTTCACAGACCTATGGCCACCAAAGCGCTTTACATATAGCCTCACATTCACCCATTCACTCACACATTCATACACCGACGGCGGTGTCAGCCATGCAAGGCACCACCCAGCTCGTCGGGAGCAGCTGGGGTTAGGTGTCTTGCTCATAGACACCTCGAAACTTGGTCAGGTGGAACCGGGGATTGAACCACCAACCTTCTGGTTTGCAGACAACCTACATGAACCACTGAGCCACTGCCGCCCCACGGACGAATGAAAAGGGATTATTCTTTGATCGCTATCTGTATATTAATCACAGTTTAAGTAAGATTATTTTCATCCTACTAAGAGAAACGACGTGAAGTTGATCGTTTAGTCACTGGCTTGATTTACTGATGCATAAACAGTATTAGAGCCATATTGAAAGAGCCATTTTGGACCAAATAAATAAATAAATAAATAAATCTGTCTGGACCCGCAAAAAATTAAAAGCCTTATATAAACCTTATAATAAAGGCAACACATGCTATAAGTGTCTATATTAGCTTTATTAGCCCCCTACTATCAAAAATGTAGGCTACAAATACATAATGAGCATTCATGATTAAATGTTTATTTTCCCTGCAGCGCATCAAAATTTCGAAAAAAACGCTGACGGCGACTGCCCTCACTGCGAGCTAGTTACTGCCTATGGTGACTCTGCGGACTCACCTGGCATCCTTCTCCGAGACTGCTCCTCCGCCCCCCAACCCGCAAAGCTCGCCGGTGCGCCCGCTTGCCTTGCCTGCTTGCCTTGCCTGCTTGGAGGATGATACCTGCTCTCCCTCTGTTCGAGCCGCGCAAACCGCGCCGTTCACAGGGGATGTCAGGAGCGGACGGTCACGGGGCTAGCTTTCTCTCTCCCTCTGTTCGAGCCGCGCAAACTGCGCCGTTCACAGGGGAGGCTGGAAGCGGACGGTCGGGGTTAGTTTTTCTTTACGTACAAGAAAGCTACCCTGCCCCTGCGCCCCATTCACGCGTCACTCACCGGCGGAAGGAGAAAAGAGTGTTTATAGTCCCGCCAAAGCTGGACTGACCTGAATTTTCTCACACATTTCTCAGTTCTCTGATCAGGCGACTGGAAATATAAATATTGCAGCGCCTGCAAGCAAACGCCGAAGATAACATGTTGACGCTCTTATATGCTCGTGCATCCTTTGTGTTCCCCCTGTGGCTCAGTGGCGGAATCTTTGGTTTTTCGCAGGAGAGACCCGTGTTCGAATCCCGGTCTAACGGCAGATTAATTATGCCTCCAATGCTTCGCTCTGTCAGTTCCCTGAAAGGCGACTGCAGATGTGCATTTTGCAGCCAACGAGCGCGTTGTACAACCCGCTCGCCTGCTCCCAAACACCGTTTCTATGGATCCCGTGCGTCACTGGCGAAAGGAGAAAAGAGTGTTTATGTCCCGCTGCGGCCGGGCCGAATTCTATTTCTCACACATTTCTCATTCCCCTCTGAAGTTCAGGCGACTGGAAATGTCAATACTGCAGTGAGCGAGCCTGTTGTAATGCACGCACGCCTGCAAACAAACGCCAGCATGTTGACGCTCTCTGATAATACTCGCGCTAACTAAATACCTGTGTCTTCCCCTGTGGCCCAGTGGCAGATTCTCAGGCTTTCGCGCGAGAGACCCATGTCCGATCCCGGGTCTACCGGCAGATAAAATTATGCCGTCAATGCTCGCTCTGTCAGTTCCCTGAAAAGGCGACTGCAGATGTGTATTTTTGCAGCCAACGAGCGCGTTGTACAACCCGCTCGCCTGCACCCAAGCACCGTTTCTATGGTTTCCGTGCGTCACTGGCGAAAGGAGAAAAGAGAGTGTTCCTAGTCCAGCTGCGGCTGGACCTACCTCCATTCTCAATCATTTCTCTGGAAATGTCAATATTGCAGTGGACGAGCCTATTGTAATACACGCACGCCTGCAAACAAACGCCAGCATGTTGACGCTCTCTGTTTCTATGGCAACTTCTCGCTCGTTCAGTTCCAGTAAATGCGACTGTTCCAGTATATTCTGCAGTAAACAAGTCGGCGACACAGCCCGCTTGCCTGCACACAAACGCCGCTTTTACGGCTACCCAGATAAATCCCATAAGAGTGTATTTTCTGGTGTTCCGGCCACGGCCGATGGTGTTATGAGTGTAGACAAAATGCTCACTGCCCAGTGCTCATTCCTACACAGAAACACAGCCCGTCACACAGGGCTCGCGCACATGAAATCGACCCAGATCGATTGCGCATTAAATGTGATAAATGTGCCCAGCGCCCACAAACACTACGTTCTGCATGTCTCAAGGTTTCTGTAAAACGAAACCAACATGCATTCACTCTGCTCAGGCGGACAATGCTCTCAGTGTTGTAAATGTGCCCGCTATCCCACGCCCACATTCACACATAGACATGACAGGTCTTACGGGACTCGCCCAGCCCTCCCCCTCTCGGTTGACCACCGCAGAGGAGTCGAGCGCGGGCAATCTGCCCGCTGTTATCAGCGCGCCCCCTGCCTCAAATGTCATAAGCGCGACGCTTATGTTGCAGCACACTGAAGCCCCTCTGTCGCTGAGCGACCAGAGCGCGCTTCGCATTCAACCCCTAGCCATTCGTGCAAACGCATAGGCAAGGCTACCCGGGGTTTCGAAGTGGGTGCTAGACATTATAGAAAGAGACTATTCGCTACAGTTCGGTCGACGCCCGCAACGCAAAGCGGCGCGAATCGATACTACGGTGAAAAAGGAAGTAGCACACCTACTTCGAGCCGAAATAGCGAAGTTACTGAGCAAAGGGGCTATAGAACTCTTATCACAAGCTCAGAGCGAAGGGGGCATGTACAGCAGATATGTACGACCAAGAAAATCCTCTCGCAAATTTGCCAAGGGGACTGATTCATGTCGATAGATCTGAAAGACGCTTATTTTCAAATACAAATAGCGTCACGTCACAGGTGATTTTTGAGATTCGCCTTCGAGGGTCAGGCATATCAGTACACAGTCCTGCCATTTGGCCTATCCCTGGCACCTCGCGCATTCACGATGTGCATGGATGCAGCGCTCGCACCCCTCAGGCTCCGAGGCATACGAGTGCTGAATTATTTGGACGATTGGCTGGTTCTAGCTCGATCACAGTCGGAGCTCATAGAACACAGGACCATATTACTCGATCACCTCGAGAATTTAGGTCTCACAGTCAATTGGGCGAAGAGTTCGCTGTCTCCCAGTCAGAAAAGGGCAGACCGTTATTCGGCCAGTGGTCAGAACGGGAGAAGCTTCTGCATATAAACTGCCTGGAAATGATGGCAGTCGACAACGCGCTGAGGCGCTTTTTGTCCCCAGATAAAAAGACACCACGTCTTGGTCCGTTCGGACAACATGTCAGTGGTGGCTTATATAAATCACCAAGGAGGTATCAGATCCAGAATCCTTCACAGGCTGACGGAACGCCTCCTGGTCTGGGCTCAGCACAATCTGCGCTCGAATGTGGGACCAGACAGACTGTCCAGAAACTATCTTCCGGCAGGAGAATGGTCTTTACACCCACAGACAGTCAAACTGCTATGGAAGACATTTGGCAGAGCGAAAATAGACCTATTTGCGTCTCAAGAGAACGCTCATTGTCAGGAATTTTTCTCCAAGAGCAGGGATGCGCTGGCTCACGTCTGGCCCCGCTGCCTGCTCTATGCGTTTCCCCCTGTCACGCTCCTACCCCAGGTGTTAGAGCGAATCAGGGAGAGCGGATGCCCGGTGCTACTCGTCGCCCCATTTTTTGGACAAACCAAGTCCTGATGCAGCTGACGAGCCTGATGCAGTTTCCAGTCCTGATGCAGCTGACGAGTACCGCCCCGTGGCCTATACCGGTGAGGAGGGATCTCCTCTCGCAGGCAAACGGCTCGATCTGGCATCCTTACCCGGAGCTTTGGTCCCTACATGTGTGGGCCATCAACGGGTACCCGTTAACCTCCCAGCGGGAGTGTTAAACACGATCACACAGGCTAGAGCTCCATCTATGAGGCGGCTCTATTCCTCAAAATGGTCTGTGTTCACTAGCTGGTGTACAGCGAGTGGCACTCACCCTCACGCTGTGGGGTGCCGGAGGTTCTCTCCTTTTTACAAGAGCTTCTGGATAAGGGCAGAACCCCATCCACGCTCAAAGTTAATGTGGCGGCCATAGCAGCGTTCGCTGAACCACCGCTTGGCCAGTCATTAGGAAGGAACGATCTGGTCATTCGCTTCCTTAGAGGAGCTAAGAGGCTGAACCCTCCCAGACCTCCCTCAGTTCCCATTTGGGACCTTTCCACGGTTCTGGAAGCCATGAAAGGTGCCCCATTCGAGCCAATACAGTCAATAGACCTGAAACTCTTGTCTTTCAAAACAGTGTTTCTTCTGGCTCTGGCTTCAGTGAAGCGCATAGGGGATTTGCAAGTGCTCTCAGTGAGCGCGACGTGTATGGAGTTTGGGCCTAATGACTCGAGAGTCATACTCAAACCAAAGCACGGATATGTTCCTAAATCCCTCAATACACCGTTTAGGGCACAGGTTATCTCCCTGTAGGCCCTGCCGGTATCTGAAGAGGAAGGGGACGCAGGCTTCCTTTGCCCGGTCAGGGCGTTAAGAGCATATGTGTCTCGCTCATCTGTTTTCAGACAGACGGAGCAGCTCTTTGTTTTGTTCAGCGGACGTTCTAAGGGACTAGCTGCATCAAAACAGAGTCTATCCAGATGGATAGTTGATGCTATAGCGCTAGCTTACACATCCAAGGGCCTGCAATGCCCGATAGGTGTCAAAGCGCACTCCACAAGAGGCATGGCCTCGTCGTGGGCTTGGTCCAGTGGGATTGCCTTGCAAGATATCTGTATGGCGGCAGGCTGGGCCTCCCCGTCTACATTTATAAGGTTTTATAACCTCGAGGTTCCCGCTTTACAAGCTGGGTTGCTCTCGGTTTAATTTTTCAGTATTGCCCGCCCGATGCTATCGGCTCAGGATGCTGAAACTGCTAGAGCGTCGATCACTGATCGTCTGTATACTTCTGTGGGCAGTGCGTAAGTCCCCCATATTTATCAGTCCAGGCCGAGCTCACCCTGGCTGTGTGGAACACTTGATATAATATGCTCTTATCAGAGCTCTATATTACAGGAATGATGCTATTCTAGCCCCTCTTCCTGGATTCTCTGTTAGTCCCTTGTGATTAGGCACTGTATGAGCCCCGGGCACCTGCCCTTGGAACTTTAGTGTTATGTCTCAAGCACGCACGGCGTTTTACACTGTGTTCCCCTAGCGTAAGATACTTACGCAAGTATGAGAGAACCTCTTGTAAGAGAACGTACTCGGTTACTAACGTAACCTCGGTTCTCTCTAGAAGAGGGAACGAGTACTTGCGTTTCTTGCCGTGCATGCGTCACGTTCTGATTCGCTTCAGCGATGAAAAAACTGACCAAACCAGCCTCTCTGGGCCGTATTTATAGCCCTAGCCCCACCCGCTTTCGGCGGGACATGACGTAAATTCATTCAAATCCAGACTCAAAACACATCTGTTTAACTATGCATTTACTGAATGAGCACTGTGCCACTGTTCGTCCGACTGTTTGTACTGTATTTTATTTTTTATTTTTCTAAACTGTTTTAATTATTCTTATTTCTTTTTATTATTTTAATTTCTTCTATGTAAAGCACTTTGAATTGCCATTGTGTATGAAATGTGCTATATAAATAAACTTGCCTTGCCCTTGCCTAAATGGCGCGAAGCACCCTCATTGGTTCTGACGTCATGAGGGGCCTCTATCGATAGGCTGGTGGAGTTGCCGCAGAACAGCCAATGGGCGTGCGAGCTGTCTCGCCCATGTCTGCATGCTGCTGCAATGCGTTTTACATTATTGCAAAATTAAGGATCATTTTTGGCTTCAATATCTCGAGGAAAAGAGGATTTCCCCTAGCGTAAGATACTTGTTCTTCTAGAGAGAACCGAGGTTACATTAGTAACCGAGTACGTTTTTATAAAGAGTTATATAAAAGTGAGCTTAAAACATAAAAAAAAGAACCTGAAGTTTCTATGGAGTCTAATCGAGATATTTGTGTTGTGATGCACTTTATGGAGCCTGGGAAAGCTCCAGGTATTGATAGTCCAGGTATAGATGGTCTTCTGGTTTTTTTTTTTAAGGCTTTCTTTGTCTGTGGTGGAGGAGGGCTTGCTTGAGGTTTTAAATGTTTTTTTTTTAAGGCCATTTGCCTTTGAACTGTCACAGAGCTGTTCTACCCTTCTATCAAAAAAAAAAAAATAGGGGGATTGGAGCAGGAGAGGTCTATTTTTGATAATATATCATTTGCAGCATCTGGACCAATCAGACACACAGTTATTCATTATAGTTAATGAATAATTCAGCAAACCCCCTCTTCCGACAAACAAACTATGTGAGAGTTCTGTGAACTACCCCCAAAAAGCAACTCGCATCCCAAAATGGCAGAACAGGCCTCTGGTTACCATAGCAGAAAAGCCATTTACGACCAAAAGGAATGTGGATAGAGTTAACTCTCACTCCATAATGCCCATAAAAAAGGACTCTTTCCTACTCATTCATAGAAAAACCTTCTATGAATAAACATGCATATCTCCTGGACATTGTGTGTATGATTATTACTGTCTTGTATAGTGTATTTTATATTGTTTTTGCATGCTTTATGATAGAACCACTAGTTAATGTAACCTTACCTATACCATTTTTGGTATCTTATGAATTTCTATTTTAATTATCCGAATGATCATTTATGTTATATGTTGATACCTATGCAACATATTAATATTACAAGAATCTTTAATAGTTTCTCCATCAACACCCAATCCAGTTACATATACAAAACAGCATGCTCTAAGACAAAGTTACCATTGGACTCACTGAACCCTGGAGGTGTGACCTCTACAGAAGTTAAAGGCCACTGTTGGAGTGATGTCCCTTCTCCTCTTCTTCATTCTTCTGATTGCTGTTCATGTGAAAAGTCTGGAGACACCCAGTCCAACCACCAGTCCTTTCCTCCAGAGTGGGAAGTAACTATTGTAACTATCGACAATGACTGAGTCAGGCTAACGTCGCAAGTTCATTATCATTTCTTCATTTAACACGGAAGAAATTGATTGCAATTTCAAAACCATGGACTTATTGAACAATTAAGACTTTCTCCTGAGACTGCATCTGGGCGCTCGTTCAACGGCTAAGGCATTACAAGTATCGTACACTGAACTAAACAGAGGTTTAGTATAAACTGTGGAATGGTTCTGTTCAGATGGTTAAATTACTTTTCCATAGCTTCATTAGTTTCTGTTTCGGATTAATTCACTTTCACTTTATGTGTGATTGTGTATATGTGTTTGTTTAGATTAGTTATGTGTTCATTATTTAGTTACATAAAACTTTTATGTACATTCATGCAAGTTGATTCTGGTCCCTGTTTGTCACTTTAACAATGCGATCATCACAGCTACATGCTATGAGTGTTATTTTTCTGTGGCCACAAAAAAATTATCTCTAAGAGTTGATAGATCATCAGTATTTGCAGGATTAACAGATTAATTGATTGTATTTTTTTATTTATTGTAATATTAATTCAGCTACAATAAGTCAATTCTATTAACTGAACTAAATATTAATAATTAATTATAACAAGTTCATATATTACAAGTACATTTATTATAACATTCCCCTTTTGAGCTAATTTGCTACACATTTATCTGTGATATTTTTGACCTTACTAAAATGAAATAGTTTGATGTTGGCCTAATCTTTTTAGATAGGGTAGAGCAATATCTTTTAACACTTAAGAAACTTTTGGCTACACAAAAGATTTTGTGGAAAATCCAGGTTCTAAATAATGCTTCTCTGTGGTATGTTCTTAAACACTATAAATCAAAGCCTCAGTAGGAACTCTAAATTCAATTTGTTTATCATAAAGTGATCGTATCTCTTCAGAAATTTTTACTAAACCGCTCAAATCATATAGATTAGTTTTACGATCTCTTTATGAACTTTTTAAAGCGTCAAAGTGGTAGTTGTGTAGCTGTCAAAGGAGGGACAGAAATCTCTCAGATTTCATCAAAAAGATCTTCATTTTTTGTTCCGAAGATGAAAGTCTGACGGGTTTGGAAATTTTTTTGACAGAATTTTCATTTTTGGTTGAACTAACCCTTTAATTGGTGAAAGGTAACAAAAAAGAGACATGAATATTTTTATATTATGAATACTTTATTCTTACAGATTATATTTTATTAAGCAATTAGTTGTTCAAAACAATCTATCCAGTTTCATTAAAGGGGGTGGTTGAATATGATTTCACTTTTCTAACCTTAGTTAGTGTGTAATGTTGCTGTTTGAGCATAAACAACATCTGCAAATTTACATGCTCAAAGTTCAAAGCAAAGGGAGATATTTGCTTTTAAAGAAATTGCTTTTTAAGGACTACAACAAACGGCTGGTAGGGACTACACAAGCTTCCTCCCGGGTTAGTGACATCACTAACCCTAAAATGTACATAAACCCCGCCCCCGGAACATGATTTCTAGATTATCAAAACAGAATAAGCTAATCAATGACTAGAAGATAACTACACATAAGTTACATAAATTCACCAACTAACCATTCAGAAATGTCCTGTTGCTTCTACATGTTGTCACTTCTTCTTGAGTCTTTCCATCTTTCTGACTCTGGTTTGAACATGAAAAGCCTAAAAGTTTTAGAAATTTCCAGTGCATGTGTGTGTGAGGTAAAAGGACACAAGCTCTTGAAGCTCCGCCCTCTGTGCCGGGGCAGCAGCTCATTTGCATTTAAAGGAACACACACAAAAACAGTTGCTCACCCTCAAAAAGTGACAATTTTAACATGCTATATAAAAATATCTGTGGGGTATTTTGAGCTAAAGCTTCATATACACACTCTGGGGACATCAAAGACTTATTTTACATCTTGTGAAAAGGGCATTATACCACCCCTTTAATGATTAGGCAACTTTCTTAACTATTATCTAGTCTAATAGTTATTGTTTACACATTTGTGACACGTAATTAATATCTAATCAAGTGATTTCTTTCTTTGCTTTAATGTTCCCTTTTGAATGAAAGAACTTTAGAGATAATGGACAGGAAATCACTGGAAAAACCTTTTTGTCCCACCTCAACTCTGTCGACTTTTAATATTCCATTTTTTTAAATTCACTGTATTGTGGAGGATTGTCTGCAGGATGGTGATACATGGCAGGGTTGTTGACCACAGATATCTGCAAGAAAAATTATATATGATCAGCTTCCTAGCGTAAAGACTACTTTTTTATTGATATTATGAAACAATTAATGCACCCATTACTTAATGATTTACACAATTCCAGTTCATATATAGTGACACTAAATTCAAATAATCCATTGTTTTGTGGAATTTCTTTGGGAGTAGGGTTTAAAGCTTCTCTTACCCCTGAGTTGTTAAGATCTTGATTGGGCCCAAAATCACAGGCCTGTGGAATTATAACTTGTGGAACAGACGACACCTTTGGAAAAATACACATGAAGAGTTTTATTTCAAGCATTTATATTGTCGCTCCAAGCAAAATTATGCTTTTTATTGCAATATAGTGCAATTTAGTAATAGGGGATTGTATGTATGTATTTAATGTAAATTCTAAACAATTTCTACTTATATTCCCTGATTTACTATACAGTGTGTTCATGCATAATATTTCCTACATAATTACGTACATAAATAAATCTATTTTGTGTTAGTTCAGTTACTTGTCAGCAGTGTGCAGCAGACACACCCATCTCAATTTCAATATCTCACTTATCCTTATCCCGAAAAAGACCATAAACATTACAGCTAACGTCTGAAGCAACAATTAATGCACATACATACATCTTAAAAACTGTTCATGTTTGACTGATACGCTGCAAATCGGGTGATTTTAGGTCAATGTTTTTGGCTGTAAGTCAATGATGCAGTAAAATATGCAGAATTGATTCATGGGGGCATAAAATCCTAGCCTGGTTCTACCAGACTTTCGTACATTTCATTTGTACAGAGAGTCTGGCCTCTCTCTATTGAGAAACGTTTACTTCCTTGTAGGCGGGTTCGCTGTTAAAGTTCAAAACTAGAGTCCAAATGAAAACAATTCCCCATCGTCCAAATTAAACAATTCCCCATCGTTAGTACACATTGATGGCCTAAGACACGAAACGAGCGGTTTGTGTGAGAAAACGAACAGTAACCTATTTATATCGTTTTTACCTCTCTGAGGGCGCGCGCATCCTGGTGTGTGACGTGTACGCAGACTGGTGCATAGATATATACACTAGAAGTCGCCTTGTCTACGGCAGTTCATTGGAACGAATGTCTTTAAGGCGACATCTAGTTTATATGTCTATGCCGCTGCGGTCGTTTCGGATCTGCCGCAAATGTTGTGTACAGTGATCACCGTCCAAAATGTCACAGTCATCGTGCACGCCGAGCTGCCCAGCACGAACTCCTAACTTTTCTGCCTCCTTCACTTGGTCCCTCCATTAGTGCAACAAGAGGGGAGACGACAACAACTGTCGGCTTTGCATCCCTATCGTTCGCCTTAGCTAACTCATTAGTGGAATCAAACTTTTCCCGAACCCCGTGGGGAGGAGGGTCACAACATCATGGCCACCAACAAAACTTAGCAAACATTGTTCTTGCTCCGGCTTTAACTTCTATATATTCGGCAGTTTTGCAACAACGGACCGAATAGCTTTTCTCACGTCTTTCTCCGCTGCCATTACTGAACTCCAACGCAAACTGACGCACTACATCAACGTCATCGTTCTCAGCCACTCCCTCTGTTCGCTGATTGGTCCTACAAAAAATTGGTTTCTGGAAACCTAAGAATATACAGCAGTCCCAGACGTAGTACTGAAGGAAAATGAAATTGAGCGGAAGTGCGTAGGAGGGCGCAGCCAGGCTAATAAAATCCATCAAACGGTAGAAATGACACATATAGTCAGTTGTGCTGTAATCTTAAATAACGTAATCTTTCTGTACTACTTTAAAATGAGCAGAAATCTAATGATCCATTGGCAAAATAACTGATAAAAATGATCTGTTGTGTCGTAGCAATATCCTTGAGGGCAGTGCTGTCAAATATTCCCATGTCAGTTTTCTCATTCTCCTCGATCTCACAGCTGCCTTTGACACTGTTTGCCACAACCACTTACTTTCTCGATTGGAGACCTTGCTTGGTATCACTGGTGTTCCACTGTCCTGGTTCAAATCATATCTCAGTGACAGACAACAGTTTGTTTCAATTGGGAATTTCAGATCTCCAAATTCACCCCTCTTACATGGTGTCCCCCAGGGTTCTGTCCTAGGTCCCCTGCTGTTCATAATTTACATCCTTCCCCTTGGCCAGATAATACAACATTATGGTCTCAATTACCATTGTTATGCAGACGACATTCAGATTTACATTCACACCAATCCCGCTCACACATATCATTATCCAATCTGGTTAGCTGCTTAAATGCCATTAACAACTGGATGATTAAACATTTTCTCAAACTCAATCAAGATAAGACAGAAGCTATTCTTATTTCCACCCCTAACATTCTAAAAAAAAACTTGAACATCTGCAGCTATCTATCCCTGGCTATTTCACTACAACTTCTGCTGAACTTAGAAATCTGGGCGTAATCTTTGATCCTACTCTTTCTTTTGAGTCACATAATTAAAAATATCACCAGAACATCTTTCTTCCATCTCAAAAGCATCTCCAAACTCCGCCCCTCCCTCAACTCATCTGCAGCAGAAACACTTATACATGCATTTATCACATCAAGGCTTGACTACTGCAATGCTCTATTTCTCGGCATCCCGGAAAAAAATCCTAAATAGGCTGCAGTATGTCCAAAATTCTGCTGCAAGGCTGCTCACCCACACCAGGCCCTGGGATCATATTACTCCTATCCTCCAGCAGTTGCATTGGCTTCCTGTCCACTACCGCATCCATTACAAAATCCTTCTCCTTGTTTATAAATCCCTACATAATTTGGCTCCATCCTACCTATCAGATCTCCTCACCCCATACCTGCAATCCCGCACCCTTCGCTCTAGTGATGCATGTCTCTTAGCAGTTCCTACATCTCGGCTTCGCTCCATGGGTGACAGGGCCTTTAGTGTGGCAGGTCCTAAAATGTGGAATGCCCTGCCGCTTGAGATGCGCCAAAGCACAAGTGTATCCATTTTTAAAACTAAGATAAAAACACATCTTTTTAGTTTAGCTTTTTTGTCAGCCCCCTGATTTTGATTGCACTGTCTTCACCTCGTGTTCAGTGCACTCATGTATGCCATTTGAGGGTGTTTATGTTTTCTCTGCATCTTGGCATTTTATGTACCGTGTACGTAATCTATGTCCCAAGCTGATTGTACTGTCTATACTGTCAGTGAATTCCATCATGGATGTAGCTGCATTGTGTTTTAGTTTTTTGTATGTTCTTTACTATACCAATTTGTACAGTGTCCTTGGGTACCTTGAAAGGTGCTTTTCTAAATAAAATGTATTATTATTTTATTATTAAATAGCGCAGCTGTGCACAAAGCGATCCAAGTTCGAGTCTCGACTCGAGGTTCAGGCTCTTGTTGCAAATTGTGACATGTTGCAAAGCATTCCCATCTCTTGTGTTTTTATTAATGATGTTCTCAGCGATAAGTTGACGTCGCTTAAAACAAATCTGAGGTCGTTCAACCCCTAATTCACTTAATTTACATTCACATAGCTCGAGAATTTTACATAAAAATAGTTTGTGGATTTGAACATTTAAAAGAGAAATTTAATAAATAAATATTTGTAGTGTTTGCCATAAAAATGAGTATTTTACCCAAATTTTTATTTCTATTCCAAAATATTCCGGTATTTATACCAAAGGCATTCTTTAAATCCCTAGATCGAATGATTTCAGATTTTATTTGGAACGGAGGCCCAGTAAGAATACAGAAACTTTTCCTTCAGCAACCCAAAAGATTAGGTGGATTTGCACTTCCATATTTCTTATTTTACTACTGGGCAGCAAACATTCATAGCATTTTATATTGGAGTCAGTCGCATTATGGTCTTTGTCACTGGGTGCCGGCATGGGTTGAAATAGAATGCGATTCTTGTAGCCGAGTCTCTTTACATGCTCTGTTATGTTCTTCTATTCCTATAAAATTTTCCCACTACTCTTCAAACCCTTTAGTTCTGCATAGTCTAAAAATTTGGCAACAATTTAGAAAACACTTTGGCTTTCAGAAAATGTCGGGTCTGTCTCCTATATATAAAAATCCTTCTTTTTTATCTTCTATTTCAGATGGAGCCTTCGCATTATGGTTTAGAAGGGGCATTGTAAATATTAATGATCTCTTCCACGATAATACTTTTGTTACTTTTTCATACCTATCAGACAAATTTAACCTTCCGAAAACTCACTTCTTTAGATACCTTCAGACTCGTGAATTCATAAGAAATAAATTCTCTCACTTTCCTCATGCACCTCAGAAACAAGAGATTGATCAAGTTTTAGAAATAAAAGTCTCTAAAGGTGCTGTTTCTAATATTTACAAAACAATTTTTTCATTTACTGCGCACTCAGATTTTTCACCCATGTCTAACATAAAGCAGAACTGGGAAACCGATATTAATCATGTTTTTACAGATGAAGAATGGTCAAAGGTCCTTCGTCGAGTTCATACCACTTCTATTTGTGCTCGTCACTCACTAATACAGTTTAAGCTGTTACACAGAATATACTGGACGACAGCTAAACTATCCAAAATTTACCCGGATCTCGATCCTACGTGTGACCGATGTCGACAAGCCCCGGCTACTCTTTTCCACACTTTTTGGCTTTGCCCAGCATTAACCTCTTTTTGGACTTCAATCTTCAAGTCAATCTCGAATGTTTTCATGTTAGATGTTGAACCCTGCCCCTTAGTGGCACTATTTGGTCTTAATCCCGCAAATGTATCTTTATCATCTTTACAGTCTAATGCTCTAGCTTTTTGCTTAATAATTGCCAAAAGGCTTATATTGTTGAACTGGAAAAATCCTCTTCCACCCAGCTACTCTTATTGGATGCACGACCTGTTGCAGTTTATTCAAATAGAAAAAATTAGATGTACCTTGATTGGCAGAACAGAACAATTTCATACGATTTGGCATCCTTTTCTTTTGCATTTTAAAAAATAATGTTTTTTCTATAAATAACCACTTACGAAACCATTCTTTTGCATTTGACCCTAGCTGTTTTTGTCCTCTCTCCCGCCCTTGTTTGTTTGAGAATCAGAGTACATAAAAAAAAGGGGAAATAAATTGTATTTGTTTTCTTGACAAATGGCTTTGATTGGTTAAAAAAGGTGTAAAGGTGTTGTAAGGTTTTTTTTTTTTTTTTTTTTTTTTTCCTTTCCTTCTTTAGTAATATTTACAGTCCTGCTGTATTTTACTTTTTTATTGATACCAGATTGTACATGCATACTACACTATTAGTATTTATACTTGTATTATTGGGTATTGTACTAGCATGTTTTGGAGCAAGCAGATATAATCCTTTTTACTTTTTTATTTGTTTTTTTATTTGTATTTATTTTATTTTATTTTATTTTATTTTTGAGTCAGAGAGTAAGAAATGCGCCTGTTTAATTTCATCTGTATATATTTTTTTATTATTATTGAGCAATATGTTGATACAAACTCTGTATTGTCTTTCATTTTCTCTCTGATTGGTAAAACACCAATAAAAAGAGTTAAACTAAATATTTGTAGTGTTTGTTGGTTCTTTTAAAGCGTGAACCCAAGTGTGAACACCCTTAAAAGTAACTATTTCCATTCTATATGTATATCTGAGGAGTTCAGCTGACAAACACAATTAAAAACCCTTGGCTTGACACATCACTCACCTGTGGAGAACAGCAGCAGGCGACTTTACAGGCAAATGCTGACAGAGACATGGAGATGATGCACTGAAGGCCGGCGAATATCAACAATACAACATTGATTCCCAAGAAGAGAGTCTGAGAGAGAATTCAACATTAGCACAAATAATAATGAGAAAAGAATTGATGATTAGCACTCACATCAGTACACAGGCTGTTCAGAATCTATCATCCTTGAGGTTCATATAGTAATTCAACATATTTATAGGTCAAACTGGACTGAGTTTATAATGAATGTATAATGCTTTCTTGCATTGTAAATGATCAGTAATAGCAAGAGATCTATAAACTACTTCTGAAATGTTGGGGAAAAGACTGGACAGATTATAGCTCGACTTTTGACAAGTGCTGACCACACAGTGATCTTATTGTGATTACTAAATAAATGTCAAGATAAAAGTTGGCGACATACCTTATACTTTACATCAATACAATCATCATCCCAGTGCGAGCAGTAACTGTACATCATCGGCCCTAGACCCAAAACTATTGAAAGTATGATAAAGGAAATGCCTGCAGTTATAGCACTGAAAATGTTCATTCCAAGTGAACCTTTCACCTGTAGGTAGAAAAAAATACATAAAATGGATTAATAAATTAACAAGAACTTTATGCCAAGTTCACACTGGTTTGTTTATGTTAGCTTATCCAGTACAGCGCGGAGCGGCTGCGATGTTAATTTGAACATGGCGGAAAAAGGCTTCCTGCTGACGAAAACCCTCTGTTAGTGGCAATAATCGTGCGGTACGTATCCACATATTGCGCAGTTGGCAAAGACATTACACTGTCTGTTGAAGCGTGTATTTGGACTCGTGTGAAACATTGAAATTTAGATGAATTGCATGTCATAGGTCAATTTCAAGCGATTGTGGAGTTATCATTTGCAGCTCAACATTTTCTGTATAAGAAAGTATTTAACATATCCCTGGTTTCACAGACAAGGCTTTTAGTCCAAGAAAAAGAAAAAAAAATACATGTTTGAGCTGTTTTAACTGAAAGCAACTTGCTCTGACAGATCTTAAAATGTATCAGTGTCATTGTTTTGTCTCGAGATGCACACCAGTAATATTTTATTTCAAAGGCATGTTCATATGCCCTAATTGAACTAAAAGCCTTATCCTGGCTTAATCTAAGCTCTGTCTGTGAAACCAGGCCTTACTATCCTTTTTATTTGTATTATTTGTGTGAACTGTTGGTCTTAAACTTTAATGTCAACACCTTAAGAAATACACTATGAGCCCAAAATGTTACACATTAATTTTTTCCACAACATTTTTTCCACATACTAGTTCCCTTTCAAGGGAACTCGCGTTGCGTCGAATTGACGCTATGGGGAACGCTTTGCGTGATGACGTCTTGAAGCACATGTAAAATCAGTCCAATGGTGTGGCGGAACGTCAGAGGCGGGTGACGTCACGTACCAGGAAGCTATAAAAGCCGGCCCGAAACAGAAAACGAAAGCTTTCTGAGTCTTCAGTTGCGCTCTGTGTGAAATCTGTCTGTATATTTGGTGTTGTCTGTCTATATCATATATATATATATTCAGTATGGCGAGCAAACAGCAGTTTAGAGTGTGTGTCCATCCCTGCCCGCGTTATTTAACGGGAGGTGATACTCACACTCTTTGTGTTGTTTGTTTGGGTGAGGAGCATGCCCAGTCAGCACTCGAGGGTGGTGACTGTGTGCATTGCGAGGCGCTTCCATTGCGTACGCTCCGATCCCGCTTGGCTCGGTTCAATCCCAATCACGTTCCCCAGGGCTTGGGTCCCGCCGCTGCCGAGGCACGGCGTCGATCTCAGACCTGGGGTTCACAAATGGATTTATCAGTGGATGTTGAGACGGGCTCTGCCTTATCTCAGCCTCCTTCTGATAGATCCAGTGCCTCTCATCAGGGTGTGGAAGCACGCGTTGCTGTTTCTTCCCCCCCGATGGAGGCACCAATACTGCAATTGTCCAGCTCTGAGGAGTTGGACATTGTTAGTATTGACGCTGAGTCTGAGGATTCGCCACCTCAGTCTCATGCGTTTGAGGAATTGCTTGACGTTATCACTAGAGCGGTCGAGCGATTATCTATTGAGTGGCCAGAAGATAGGCAGGGCGCTCGTTTGAAAAGCAAGCTCGACGAGCGTTTCCTGCCATCTCGTGCACAGCCTCAGCGCAGAAGCCTTCCGTTTTTCCCCGATCTCCACACCGAGGTGTCGAGATCGTGGGGGAAACCAGTGTCATATCGAGTGTATACTGCACAAACATCACACTATTCATCCATTCACAATTATAAAGAGCATGGTTATGGGGAAATGCCGAAGGTGGAAGAGACGCTTGCGAGCTATCTCTCTCCAGCAACGGCATCTTCTCTGAAGGCTCCTGCACTTCCATCCAAGCCAGTAAAATTTACATCTTCTCTGGTTCATAAAGCTTATGCCGCCGCCGGCCAAGCTGCAGCGTGTTTACATACAATGTCTATAATGCAAGCTTACCAGGCTGAATTATTGGGTGATTCTGAAGAGGGCGGGGGTATTAGTGCTGATACTGTGTCTGAACTGCGTGGAGCCACAGATTTGTCTCTCAGGGCCACCAAGGAGACGGCTAAATCCATCGGCCGCTCTATGGCAGCCCTGGTGGCCACTGAGAGGCATCTGTGGCTCAACTTAAGTGACATAAAGGACAAAGAAAAACATGTTCTTTTAGATGCACCAGTATCCACTCAAGGGTTATTTGGAGATGCAGTTAACAGTGCTGTAGCTAAATCACAAGAAGCTTCAAAACAGGCAGCTGCACTTCAGAAACTTCTCCCCCGCCGTTCTTTCATTGAGGCTGCTGAGCGGGAGCAGCCTCACTCATCTAAAAAGAGCGCTGAGCACCGTGCCACTCAGAAACAGAGCGTTTCTTCCCGTGCTCCCCCACAAAAATCTCGGGGACACGGAGGGCGCTCTCAAACCCAGTAGTCTTCGAGGGGTAAAACGGATCTGCGGACCGTTATTACCACCAATAAGGCTGCTGGGAAAAAGTCCTGATGTCTGAGGGCTCAGGACAAATGAGGGTAGTCCCCCCCGAAGCAGAGCGGTTAACACCTCTTTTCACGGTGCCCGTCTCTCTTCGGTGCCCTCAGGGGACCGTTCTGCCAACCCTGCCGCCTCCGGTGTTACAGGGCGCAGCGGTCTCCGGCGAGCACATATCTCAAGGTCCACCCGGAAACGTAGTGGCCTCGGGATGCCCGCCCCCTCTGAGGAGGGTGCTAGAGCAGTCTGTTCGGTCGTTCCCTGCCGGTGCGCCGTTACAGGGCGACGAACCGACTACTCAACAGCAACAAAATCCAGAAACCAGTCTCGAGAGGCTGGTACCTCTAGTAGAATCTTTGACAGCGTGGAAGCTACTGTCAAATGTTTCTCGTTGGGTCCTGCAGACCGTGGAAAAAGGATATCAGATACAATTCAAGTAACGCCCACCGCGGTTTATGGGGGTCCTGCCCACAGTGGTGGGCCCCGAGCAGGTTCTGGTTATGGAACAGGAAGTAAACACTCTGTTAGAGAAAGGGGCCATGGAATATGTACCTCCCTCCAACAGGGAAACCGGGTTTTACAGCCGGTACTTCATAGTTCCAAAGAAGGACGGGGGATTGCGTCCCATTTTAGATCTTCGAGTTCTGTATGAGTCAGTAATGCAGCTCAAGTTCAAAATGTTAACATTGAGATAATCGTGCCACAGATCAGGTCTGAGGACTGGTTTGTCACGATAGACCTCAAGGACGCATATTTCCATCCGTCCGTGTCATTGGAAGTTCCTGAGGTTTGCTTTCGGGGGCAAAGCATACCAATATCGAGTTCTTCCATTCGGCCTGGCTTTATCACCCCGCACTTTCACCAAATGCGTGGATGCAGCTCTGGCGCCTCTGCGCCTCCGGGGTATTCGCATCACGAACTACATCGACGATTGGTTGATTTTAGCTCAGTCGCATCAGATGGCGGTTCAACATCGAGATGTTGTTCTCGCCCATATGAAAGAGTTGGGGTTACGGCTGAACGCCAAGAAGAGTGTGCTTTCTCCATTTAGAGGACCACTTTTTTAGGCGTGGTTTGGGATTCAGTGTCGATGCAGGCGCGCCTGTCACCGCCACGCATAGATTCCATCCTGGCAGCTGTAAAAAGTGTAAAGCTAGGCCAGCTACTCACTGTCAAACAGTTCCAGAGACTGTTGGGTTTCATGGCAGCAGCTTCCAACGGGATACCTTTTGGACTGTTGCACATGAGGCCCCTGCAGTGGTGGCTCAGGACCAGGGGGTTTCCCCGAGGGGCAACCCATTTCACACAATCAAGGTCACGCGGCGATGCCTACGTGCATTGGTTATGTGGAAGGAACCTTGGTTCCTGTCCCAGGGCCCAGTGCTGGGAGCTCCTTGTCGTCGCAAACTGCTAACGACGGATGCTTCCCTCACGGGTTGGGGAGCGATCCTAGAGGGTCGCTCATCTCAAGGTCTGAGGGAAGACCATCATCGTTCCTGGCATATCTATCGCCTAGAGATGTTAGCTGTCTTCCGGGCTCTGAGGAGCTTTATCACAGGTCTCAGGGGACACCATGTGTTAGTGCATACGGACAACGCGTCGGTAGTCGCCTATATCAACCACCAAGGGGGTTTGCGCTCGCGCCCATTATCCAATCTGGCACGCCATATCCTCTTGTGGTCCCAGGGGAAGTTGCTGTCACTCAGAGCAGCCTACATCCCCGGGGTTCAGAATATAGGAGCAGACACTCTGTCGAGACAGGGGCCGAGGCCCGGGGAATGGAGGCTCCACCCCCGAGGTGGTGGAGCTGATATGGACGGAGTTTGGCCAAGTATAAGTGGATCTGTTTGCGTCTCGAGAGACGTCTCACTGTCCACTTTGGTTCTCCCTCACGCATCCAGCTCCTCTGGGACTGGATGCTATGGTACAGACGTGGCCGAGGCTACGTCTGTACACCTTTCCCCCAGTTGCTCTGCTCCCGGGAGTTCTGGAGAGAGTTCGCAGGGACCGGGTTTGCCTGCTTCTTATAGCCCCGCGCTGGCCGGGCAGAGTATGGTTTCCCGATCTTGTGTCCCTCCTCGACGGGTATCCTCTGGAGCTACCCGTCAGGAGGGACCTTCTGTCCCAAGCAGGGGGCTTGATTTTCACCCCCGACCGGAACTGTGGAACCTGTGGGCTTGGCCTCTGAGGGGGCCCAGCTCATAGAGTCAGGTCTCTCAACTGAGGTTGTTGAGACCATTCTACAGTCCAGAGCTCCCTCCACGAGGAAACTTTATGCCCTGAACTGGAGAGTATTCACCTCTTTGTGTAGTGACCGTCGGTTGGATCCAGTCAACTGCCCAATTGGTACAGTTCTGGAGTTCCTGCAGGACCGGTTCACTGCAGGTCTGACCCCGTCCACTTTAAAGGTTTATGTGGCGGCCGTAGGTGCTTACCACAGTCCTTTGGGTGGAATGTCTGTGGGGAAAGACCCTTTGGTATCTCGTTTCCCTCGTGGCACTTGGAGGCCTTCGGTCCTCCTCCCTTTCGAAATCGGACCAGGAGGCGAATAATTTGCTTTGCCCTGTTCGGGCATTAGACGCATATGTCCACAGAGCTGCCCTGTGGCGGAAAAGCGGTCAATTGTTTGTATGCTTTGGGTCCCCTAACAAGGGAGGTCCAGTGTCTAAGCAAAGGATGAGCAAGTGGGTGGTTGAGACTATCTCACTTGTTTACGAGGCGGCTGGGCAGCCTTCTCCTTGGGCTGTCCGGTCGCACTCAACTAGGAGTATGGCGGCCTCTAAGGCCCTTATATCAGGAGTATCTTTACAGGACGTTTGTGATGCGGCAGGCTGGTCCTCACCGCACACCTTCGTCAGGTTCTACTCTTTAGACCTAGACTCTACTCCAGGGTCTCAGGTTTTGTCTTCCTAGTGCTGCGCAATTGATTTCACACAGGACAGACATTTGTAGCTATGGTGGTGTTGGTATAGACGTTCCCCATAGCGTCAATTTGACGCAACGCGAGTTCCCTTGAAAGGGAACGCCTCGGTTACGACTGTAACCTCGGTTCCCTGAAGAGGGAACGAGCGTTGCGTCACCTTGCCATATCTCCTTCATGCCTGTCAGCACGCCTTCAGACTCTACGAAGCTTTCGTTTTCTGTTTCGGGCCGGCTTTTATAGCTTCCTGGTACGTGACGTCACCCGCCTCTGACGTTCCGCCACACCATTGGACTGATTTTACATGTGCTTCAAGACGTCATCACGCAAAGCGTTCCCCATAGCGTCAATTCGACGCAACGCTCGTTCCCTCTTCAGGGAACCGAGGTTACAGTCGTAACCGAGGCGTTTTCACACTACATACAAATATGTCAATTTTCTTAAGGTGGGCCATTCAAATTTGAGGTTATTAGTCACTGAAATGTGATTGGCTACTAGCATACATGTTTTGACCTTAGCCGAGTCATATTATAAGTTTTGTTTTGACATCCAACAAAGAAGATTCATATTCATTTTTAACTTTACCGATCCTCCAGTTACAGTGTTACAATTTCTGTTGTACCGGCTAGGTCCAACTTTGACACAATTTGGTGTGAATTCTTGATGTGTCCTTTAGTCTTTGTCTAATAAATTAAGTTTGTGCGCTGCGTTCAGGAGAAAAATGTAAATTTGTGGAAAATGAGCGTTGCTCAATGAGACAGTTTGATTCACTTATATTGGCACAATGCTTCGATTAATCAAAATTAGTTCGATAACTTTTTGCCAGCAACATCCCTAGCTGCAATGTGCAACATTTAGTGCAGATTGGACCAACGGCCTAGAAGTTAGAAAAAAAACAAACATATATATATATTTTAGAAAATTAAAACGACAGAAATGTTTATAGATGGGAATACATTCAGGATTCATGAAAAAATATATATATATTTTGTTTCTCGCCATTACTCAAGACAAGTTTGGGGTCTCTACGAATTACAGTCACTCATGCCTTTTTCACACTTTTTTTGGGGCAGAAAAATAAGGAAGAAGAAATCACTACAGAAAATCAGTACAAACACAACAGGGTTCCAGTGCCTCTGGTTAAACCCTGAAAAACAACAAGTGGTGTGTACATACCAAACACAAACTGGAGGGTGAATTCGGTTTGTTTTCTGCAGCAATGCAGAGTGAGCCGGCGATGATGTACTGAGAGCAGAGAGAAAGACACAAGTCAAGGCTTCTGCAGGAATACGTAACTTGTGTTATACAAGACAATACACTTTTTTGTATAATTGTGTTTCTTACAATGAGAGATCCCCAGAAAGGAATACCAATAAAGACAAAGATGGAATCTGCAAAAATTGTAGACACGATTCCCAACAGGAAAGTCCACAGACCAATCATTATCTGGACAATCTGTGAAGGATAAGAAAGTATTTTAAAGTAAACAGTATCACACTTTGGGGTACAATATTACATAAACAATATAAATTTATAACAGCTATAGTTAGGTACTCTCATTGCAAGTAATGGACAGATTTTTCTCATCCGTAAATCATTCTACTCTGTGACTGATCCAGTATAAATTTTTTTGCATTGTCACTTAAAAAAAATACAATAAAAAAAAAAAGTATTATCCTTTGTTTGGACTGATTTACTCTGAGCTTCTGCCTGCATAATGGACTACAACTTTGGGTTGTGTTATTAATAAACTGAGCTTTATTTACAACTGCTGTTGCTGAGTGCTGTCCACAACAAGTATTACCAAATCATAACACTCACATTGACATAAACACATAAGAATTATTTGGGATTATGAACAATTCCTCACCCCGAGGGCTTTTGGTTGGCCTTTCAGAAAAGGCTGAAGTCCATGAAGAGGTGAAACTCCTGCTAGCTGTTGTCCATAAACAGGCACAGGAACATTTGTCCCAGTTCCAGCTGCTGGTGTTTGTGTTGGTGGTTGAAACTGGATGACCAGCGTTGAGGAGGTCATGGGTATGACAGTGTGAGACATTCTTCTTTCTGAATCTGAAATTGACCTGTACAAAATTATAGTAAATCAAGACTAGATATGATTATGAAATAGATTTTATATGTAAATAAACTTTCCAGTTTATTTATTAAATCTTCATGTTGTTGAAACACTAGTTGTTTAGTAGTTATTAACTTTGGTTAAGTTATTGTCATCAACTAGAATTAGACCTTGAAACTGTAACATGATAGTAGTTGAACAAACTCAGGTTTATAGGATTAGTTTCGAGTTCACAAAACCAAACTTTCCAGTTTATTTATTAAATCTTCATGTTGTTGAAACACTAGTAGTTTAGTAGTTATTAACTTTGGTTAAATTATTGTCATCAACTAGAATTAGACCTTGAAACCGTAACATGATAGTAGTTGAACAAACTCAGGTTTATAGGATTAGTTTCGAGTTCACAAAACCAAACTTTCCAGTTTATTTATTAAATCTTCATGTTGTTGAAACACTAGTAGTTTAGTAGTTATTAACTTTGGTTAAATTATTGTCATCAACTAGAATTAGACCTTGAAACCGTAACATGATAGTAGTTGAACAAACTCAGGGTTACAGGATTAGTTTCGAGTTTACAAAACCAAACCAATCCAACCAGGCTTTGTTGGTACCATGACGCTGATCATCAACTTTCTCTGTCAACTCAGGCTTTGATCTTGAGTTTATGAGTTTAGGTGTGACATCAGAAGCGAACAGCCAATCACATGCTGAGAAACTGCGATTCACTTCTCTCTTCTCCAGAGTATACTGAGATTGAAAAATATTAAGAATTTAAAAAAAATTACAAAACAAGAAGAAAAGAGATGTTTATGAAAGATCTTGCTATATCAGTGCAAGTATAAGTTATGAAGTTTGTTTATATAGTTGATATAGGAATTGAACATTTAAGCTCGCATTTAGACATTTTCTACAGCTTTATCTATTGATTCTTATGCTTATTTATATACCTTTATATATTTATAATCATTTAAACTAAGTAATAATAAATCAAATAAAATTGTACATGTGTAATGGATTAAGGGAATAATAATTATAATTTGCTTTGTACTTTAATTTGGAGTAGAAACAGGCGGAGTGACTTTATTACATCAGACATTTGTCACTTTGCTCACAGCTGATTGGTCCAATTGTGTTTTGAGATCTCTTACCTGGAACAAAACATGCCCTAGATCAGGTTAACTGTGTGGAGTATAAGTTACTGTGGCGATGAACACTGCTGAAATCTGAGCCAAATGGTGTCTAAATTCAAGGATTGGTGCAAACTAAACTGAAACCTGGCTATCTCTCTAAACCGGCTTCACGGTCTAGGCCCGAGTTCACTCTTCTGAGATAAGCCGATGTAAGTAAGATGTCATAAGAGTAACTCCTGATACTGTTTCCCAGAATGAAAGGGGAAGCAGGCGGAGATCAGATGGTTAGGAGGGGTAAATATGCTTATGTTGTAGTTTACAACAAGTAATCTGCATACTGGTTTGGAAACAGCCATGAAAATGCCGCTGAATGATTTTGTATATTATTTGTATTGATACATTATTAATATATTATTTTGTACCAATATACACTAACGTTCAAAAGTTTGGGGTCAGTAATATTCTTTCTTTCTTTTGTTTTAAATAAATGAATAGGCTATTTCTGAAAAATCATGTGACACTGAAGACTGGAGTTATGGCTGTTGAAAATCGAGCTTTGCATCACAGAAATAAATTATATTTTTAAAGTATATTAAAATAGAAAACCATTATTTTAAATTGTAATAATATTTTTTTGTATTTTTGATCGTATTAATGCAGGCTTGATGCGCACAAGAGACTTCTTTTTTTTTTAAAAACATAGAAATAGTAATGTGTCCACATTTTTTACCAGTAGTAGGCTACTGTACTATTATACTATTGCTGCTTAATTATCAAAAATGTTAAAGTCCTTACGTCACCATTTTGCATGTTGTTGTCCGCATACACTTCACATAATAGGCCTATAGGTGGCGCCTGGGCTTCATTTAACCAACTATGATAGTTTGATCAAATGGTAAACAGTGTATCAATACATATGGTGCCTTCACGTGCTATGGAAAAGATGATATTTTCCACTCGTGAACTGGTATTTACCAGTGTGTTGTGTTCAAGTGCTTTTGTTGTCGTAATGTAGGTAAAAAAAAATTGGACTCACAGATCCAGACCTGTTATTTGGCTAAAACAATTTTAGATTGCTTAAGTCAGTAAATCATGGTGTCGCTGGCGTACACTACAGACAAAATACATTCACGTGAGTAAATTGCCTGACCGCTCATTACTAGGAGGCTCCTATTGACTGCTAGCTAGCATCTGCTCTGGGTAGGTAACACCAAACCATAACGGTATTTTTAAAACTGACACTGAGTGTTAACGCATTATATTACAATTGTTAATGACACAACATTGTATAGGCTACAAAAACTATCCGCTAACAGTTGCAAAAAACGTTTAGTTGTGTGCAATGCTTATTCACGACTCTTGCGTTGCTCTCCGCCATTTTGAAAAGGTCAAAGGTTATCTCATCTCGGCAACTCGTGCATCAAAATATTCTACGAGTTGCCCAGTGGAAAATACCACATGAGGGGGTGTTCATGTGCATTTTCCACGTCGGCTTTTGGTATTTACCATAATTACCATAGCACGTGAAGGCACCAATAGACTAAATAAAAAGTGACTTTAATACTACTTACTATTAATGCGACTCTTGGTGCTGGTTTTGTGCAGTGCTCTGTAGTCAATTAGCATCCATTGTTTAAACGACACAGATTTAGATCGCTTCATAAATGTAAATTCGTCTGTCCATCTAATTTTCAAACGATTTATGAATGACTGGAAAATTACCGCTCCACTTCACATTGTCCAATGAAATTTGAACTTGTTGTGCCAGATAACGGTTGTTTGGTGTATTATACATGACAAACAGGCTTCAATGAATTATGTAATATTTTAAAATATGTGGATTTTTAATTGAATCGAAACACTACCTTTTATTATTGAAAAAAAACATAATTTTTTTTTATGGTTTATTCCTTCCTGCCGTCGAGCCATCACTGAAATAACTATATTTGGCTCGACGGTGGAATACCTACATTTACACTAGTGCATTATGATTTTAAAACGCTTAACTTTTGCTACGGTCAAATTATAATCATAATTAATTACAATCAAATGCATTTTGTTTTATTGACCACAATATTATCATCATTGATATTTGTTTGAGAAGGGCACTTTTGATTCGTTTTGAAAAAGGGCAGGGGCTCGATCAAACAATTATGTCATTTGTCCGAGACAGCAAATTTGGGGTTCCAGGAGAACACGGCATCGGTGATCACAATCAAGAAGCGGAGGGATGGCTAGTCCTGCAAAGGTCCAAAAAGAGGGTGAAGACGCGGTGAAAGGATTTATCTATAACGTGTCACCCAGACGGCAGAGTAGGAACAGTTCTCCGTTCTTCACCACCGTGATTCAGAGCGCCAGACAGGAGTAACACAGAGTGGTCGTGTTCTCTATGGAGAATCAAGCCACCTTCACTCAAACAGAAAAGAACGGCAATGCAGTGAGGCTGCGCAAAGTCAGGCGCAGCATAAGTAAGCAGCCTAGTTCTTTTTACAGATCAGCCTCACTGATGGCATGTGTTGTGGTTCAGTGCTGGATCGCCAGGGGCTCGGTTTTAATTAAACTCTTTTGCTTGTTCCTATAGGCTTCTCTGATCCAGACGGCTTCGTCGTCTTGTGCTTTCGTGGGACGAGCGTGGAGGTGACCAGTCTGCCGTTTTTGCGGTGCGCGCCGCCGAGCTGCAGAACCATGACTATAGAGGAGGTGAAAGCCCTCGGTCCGAAGCAGAAGATGTGAATCGCAGAGCTGACATTTCCTGACCGCTCCTGTTTGTGGCCGCAATGGATAGAAAACTAATGTTGTGTTTTTGAATCAGAAGAATCAGAATCAGAATCAGAAAGAGCTTTATTGCCAAGTATGCTTGCGCATACGAGGAATTTGTCTTGGTGACAGTAGCTTCCAGTACACATACAATACAAAGTGACAAGACAAGTGACAAGTAACAGGTATAAATAAAAAATAAAATAAAAAAAAATAGAAAAAATAAAATAAAAAGATTATAAATTATAAATATATATAAAGTTATAAGGTGCTATAATGAAATGTCTGAGGGAAGTATTGCACATGTTTGTTCCACAGTAGGGGAACATTTAAGTGTTCATGAGGTAGATGGCCTGGGGAAAGAAACTTTTCCTGTGTCTGGTTGTTTTTGTGCTCGGTGCTCTGTAGCGTCGACCAGACGGTAACAGTTCAAACAGAGAGTGTGCTGGGTGTGACGGGTCCAGAGTGATTTTGCGAGCCCTTTTACTCACTCTGGATGAGTGCAGTACTTTGAGTGTGGGAAGGGTAGTGCCAGTGATTCGCTCAGCAGTCCGAACTATCCGCTGTAGTCTACGGAGGTCGGTTTTGGTAGCAGAGCCGAACCAGACGGTGATGGAAGTGCAGAGGATGGACTGGATGACAGCTGAGTAGAACTGTACGAGCAGCTCCTGTGGCAGGTTGAATTTCCTCAGCTGACGCAGGAAGTACAGTCTCTGTTGGGCTTTCTTCACAATAGAGTCTATGTGAGTGTCCCACTTCAGATCCTGAGAGATGGTGGTGCCCAGGAACCTGAATGACTCTACTGCAGTCACAGTGCTGTCCATGATGGTGAGTGAAGGGAGTGCAGGGGGGTTTCTCCTGAAGTCCACGATCATCTCCACTGTTTTGAGCGTGTTCAGCTCCAGGTTGTTATAACTGCACCAAAGAGCCAGCTGCTCCACCTCCTGTCTGTACGCAGACTCGTCACCGTTCCGGATGAGTCCGATAACAGTAGTGTCGTCTGCAAACTTCAGGAGCTTGACAGAGGTGTCTTTAGAGGTGCAGTCATTTGTGTACAGGGAGAAGAGCAGTGGTGAGAGAACACATCCCTGTGGAGCACCGGTGCTGATGGTGCGGCTGTCGGACGTGATTTTGCCCATTCTGACTAGCTGTTGTCTGTCTGTCAGAAAGCTGGTGATCCATTGACAGACGGAGCTAGGGACAGAGAGCTGGGTCAGTTTGGTCTGGAGCAGTGATGGGACGATGGTGTTGAAGGCAGAACTAAAGTCCACGAACAGAATCCTTGCATAGGTCCCTGGTTTGTCCAGATGTTGTAGGGTGTAATGCAGTCCCATATTGACCACATCATCCACAGACCGGTTTGCTCTGTAGGCAAACTGCAGGGGGTCCAGCAAGGGTCCAGTGATGTCCTTCAGATATGCTAACACCAGTCTTTCGAATGACTTCATGGCCACAGATGTTAAGGCAACAGGTCTGTAGTCATTGAGTCCTGTGATCTTTGGTTTCTTCGGGATTGGGATGATGGTGGAGCGTTTAAAGCAGAAAGGGACTTTGCACTGCTCCAGTGATCTGTTGAAGATCAGTGAGAAGATAGAGGCCAGCTGGTCAGCGCAGGTTTTCAGACAGGCTGGTGAAACACCGTCTGGGCCTGGTGCTTTCCTTCTCTTCTGTTTCCTGAAGATCTGACGCACATTATCCTCACTGATCTGAAGTGCAGGGAGGGAGGGGAGGGAGATGGCTGGAGGTGTTGATGGCTGTGTAGAGAGATGGTCAGGGCGGGTATGGGGTGTCTGATCGGGGGTCTCAAATCTACAGTAAAAGACATTCAGCTCGTTCGCAAGATGCTTGTTGCTGTCGATGCTGGGGGATGGTGTCTTGTAGTTGGTAATGTCTTTCAGGCCTTTCCACACTGATGCAGGGTCGTTGGAGGAAAACTGGTTTTCCAGCTTTTTGGCATAGCTCTTCTTAGCCACTTCAATCTCCTTTGTCAATGTGTTCCTGGCCTGATTATACAAGATCCTATCCCCACTCCTGTAGGCATCTTCTTTGACCTGACGAAGCTGTCTGAGTTTTGGTGTGAACCATGGTTTATCATTGTTGAATGATAAGTAAGTCCTGGTAGGGATGCATAAATCCTCACAGAAACTGATGTATGATGTTACAGTCTCTGTGAGCTCGTCCAGATCGCTGGCAGCAGCTTCAAAAACACTCCAGTCAGTGCATTCAAAACAGGCTTGTAAGACCTGCTCTGTGTCGTTGGTCCATCTCTTTACAGTCCTTATTACTGGCTTAGCAGTTTTAAGTTTTTGCCTGTAAGTTGGTAGAAGATGAACCAGGCAGTGATCGGAAAGTCCTAGAGCTGCTCTGGCGACGGAGCGATATGCATCCTTTGTTGTGGTGTAGCAATGGTCCAAAATATTATTGTCTCTGGTGGGGCATGTAATGTGCTGTTTGAATTTAGGCAGCTCACGTGTGAGTTTTGCCTGATTAAAGTCTCCGAGAATGATAAGAACAGAGTCCGGGTGTTGTTGTTCTGTTTCTGTGATCAGATCAGCCAGCTGTTGCAGCGCCGTACTCACGTGTGCTTGCGGTGGAATGTAAACACTGATGAGAACGAGCGAGGAAAACTCCCGCGGCGAGTAGAACGGCTTACAGTTAAGGAAAAGCACTTCCACATCAGGACAGCACATCTTCCTTAACACAGTTACATCAGTACACCACCTTCTGTTGATGTAAAAGCATGTCCCACCACCGCGCGTTTTACCCGTTGACTCCATATCGCGATCTGCTCTGAACAGCTGAAAGTCCGGTAGATGTAACGCGCTGTCCGGAATGGCTTCGTTCAGCCAGGTTTCCGTGAAACAAAGAGCAGCAGAGTTGGTAAAGTCCTTGTTTTTGCGTGAGAGCAGAAGTAGTTCGTCCATTTTGTTAGGGAGAGAGCGGACATTCGCCAGATGGATGCTAGGCAGCGCCGTTCTGAATCCGCGCTGCCTGAGCTTAACGAGTGTGCCGGCTCGCTTCCCACGCCTGCGCGTCTTATACTGTTTCCACAGTGCAGCGGCGCAACCGACGACAATGTTCCGCAAAACGCCAGAAGAATCAAAAACTGGTTGGTGATCAGTTGGTGTGCACTGCCGAATGTTCAGCAGTTCGTCCCTGGTATAACTGATAGCGTATGACAAACATAAAACAGGACAAACTAACAAAAACAGTGTAACAACTGGAGAGCTCAACACCGAGGCAGCCATCCGCGGCGCCATCTTGGATGTATAGTTTTGGGGTGTTTAGGTGGGAGAGATCCGCGGAAAGGTTCAACTTCATGGATCTGTGAGCAAAGTGGTGACGTCAACGACTTGGACTGTGAGCTTAAAGATGTGCGGATCTGCAACGGGACGGACTGTGAGCTTAAAGATGTGCGGATCTGCAACGGGACGGGCAAAATAAAGGTTACGCTGTGGGACAGGTTCATCAACTCGACGGAGGGTGGCAACTCGTACAATTTCAAGAACCTGTCTACGCGAGAGAGAGACGGGTGCATTTGCCTGTGTACTGGTTCGTCCAGCACCATAGAGCAGATCGCTGACCTGGAGGTGATGGAGGGAGAAGGTTGCGAGGAAGAGCAATCAACGGCACTTTTTCAGCGACAGGTGCGAGGGCTGCAAGCTGAAGCAGTCCCTGTGTTTCGCTGCCTCTTTTGGAGGGAAAGCTATTGTCTCCACTGGCAGCAGCGATGAGAGTGTAGTCCTGACCAGCTCGGCGCTGTCCACCTATCTGCGCGACGCCGGCCTCACCAGTTTGTTCAACGACGCGGAGGCGATAGGGGATCACTTTCTGCAGTCCCCCGTCTTCGACCTGAAAGTGAACCTGGATGGTTTCCTTCTGTCTATCGAGGCAGCTTGTGCGGAGCTTGAAGTTGGCTCGTCAGAGGCAGCGGCTCCTGCTCTCGGCGCGGGGGACAGTCAAGTCAAGTCATCTTCATTTATATAGTGATTTTAACAATGTAGATTGTTCCAAAGCGGCTTTACATTAATAATAAGAAATTAAAGTAACAGAGATTGTTTTGGCTTTATAGCAGCTCTAAAATAAAGTTATTGTCCAGCTAAAGTTAGTTTGATTGATTCACTTCTGTCGCAACGATCATTAGTTATTAACTTAGGGGCCGCTAATACGACACCGTTTTAACAGAAAACTCTTAAGTTCTTTCTGCGCAAACTTAAAAAATGCGAACCCGTGAGAACGCTGATGGCGTGCACATCCACATTACGAGTTCCGTCTATAGGGATGCGCGTTTGAATACATGTGCGCAGGCGTGTAGTCCTTCCCTACAAACCAACCCTCAACAAACTACTTGTCTGGATACAGAATTTGTATCGCTTATGCGTAGCCACGCGAACCTGAATTATCCCGACAATGCTTTATCTGTAGAGAGGTAAAGGGAGGGGAGGGAGGCCTTCACAGGAGAGAGACTAGTGACAATTCAGGACTGCGCTGTCGTCGTGTCCAGGCGCAGGTCCTTCATCAGGATACGGCCTGGATCCGGCGGACTGTGGTAAACCTCGGGATAAAAAGAGAGACTAATATTAGCGTAGATGCCATTCTTCTTATTATGTAACGAGTACATCAGGATTTACGGAAAGTGTTCCTGTTTCCGGCTGACCTGATCTATGCAGCCTAATATTGAATTATATAAATCTATAATGTGTTATGTGTATGCTAGGTCAAAGAGATGTGTTTTTAGTCTAGTTTTGAACTGACAGAGTGTGTCTGCCTCCCGGACAATGTTAGGAAGACTGTTGCAAAGTTTGGGTGCTAAATAGGAAAAGGATCTACCACCAGCAGTCGATTTTGATATTCTAGGTATTATCAACTGGCCGTAATTTTGAGATCGCAATAGACGTGAAGGACTATAATGCGTTAAGAGCTGGCTCAAGTACTGTGGAGCTAAACCATTTAGTGCTTTGTAGGTAATCAGGAATATTTGAACATTTATACGATGTTTAATAGGGAGCCAGTGCAGTGTTGACAGAACTGGGCTAATATGGTCATACTTCCTGGTTCTGGTAAGAACTCGAGCTGCTGCGTTTTGGACCAACTGTAATTTGTTTATTAAGAGTGCAGGGCAACCACCCCTAAGAGCATTACAATAATCTAGCCTTGAGGTCATGAACGCATGAACTCATTGTTCCGCATTTGTCAATGAGAGTATATGATGTAATTTAGATATATTTCTAAGATGGAAAAATGCGGTTTTACAGATGCTAGACACGTGACTTTCAAATGAAAGATTGGTATCAAAGAGCACACCCAGGTTCCTAACCGACGATGAAGACTTGACAGAGCAGCCATCAAGTGTTAGACTGTATTCTAAGTTATTACGTGAGGAAGTTTTTTGTCCAATAATTAGAATCTCAATTTTTTCAGAATTAAGAAGTAGGAAATTACTAGTCATCCAATTTTTTATATCAGCTATGCATTCCGTTAATTTTGTGAATTGGTAAGTTTCGTCGGGGCGTGAAGAAATACAGAGCTGAGTATCATCAGCATAACAGTGAAAGCTAATTCCATGTTTCCTAATGATATCTCCCAAGGGTAGCATGTACAGAGTGAACAGCAACGGTCCTAGTACTGAGCCTTGTGGTACGCCATACTGAACTTGTGATTGATGAGACATCTCTTCATTTACTGCTACAAACTGATAACGGTCAGATAAGTATGATTTAAACCATGCTAGTGCAATTCCACTAATGCCAACATAATTTTCGAGTCTATTTAAAAGAATGTTGTGGTCAATAGTATCATATGCAGCAGTAAGATCGAGTAACACTAATAGAGAGATACAACCACGATCGGATGATAAGAGCAAATCATATGCGACTCTTATGAGACTGAACTCAGACTCTGAGACTCTAATCCTGACTGAAAATCCTCGCAGATATAATTTCTTTTTTAAAAAGGAACATAGTTGTGAGGATACTGCCTTTTCTAGTATCTTTGACAGAAATGGTAGATTCGAGATTGGCCTGTAATTGACTAATTCTGTACGATCAAGTTGTGTTTTTTTAACAAGCGGTTTAATCATAGCCAGCTCAAACGTTTTTGGTACCTATCCCAATGACAAAGATGGATTAATGATATTAAGAAGAGGATCTATGACCTCTGGAAGCATCTCTTTCAGTAGGTTAGTCAATATAGGGTCTAATATACATGTTGTCGATTTAGATGATTTAACGAGTTTAGCAAATTCTTCCTTTTCTATGGCAATGAATGAATCAAATTTTTTCCTTAGGGAGAATACAATGCTCTCACTGATACGATACTGTAGTAGACGGTTGCATGGTTATAATTTTCTCCCTGATATTATCAATCTTATAAGTGAAGAAGTTCATAAAGTCATTACTGCTGTGCTGCTTGGAAACTTCTGGGCTTGAAGCTTTATTTTTCGTTAGTTTAGCCACTGTTTCAAATAAATACCTAGGGTTTTGTTTATTTTCTTATAATAGGGTTGAAAAATAAGCAGATCTAGCAGCTTTTAAGGCCTCTCTGTATGCAATCGAGCTCTCTTTCCATGAAATGCGAAAAACCTCTAGTTTTGTTTTCTTCCAGTTGCGCTCCATTTTTCTGGCTGCTCTCTTAAGGGCCTGAGTGTGCTCGTTGTACTACGGCGTAGGAGCAAAGGAGCAACTGTGTCTAAAGTGCTGGAAAAGAGAGAGTTTCTGTTGCAATATCGAGTTCTTCTAAGCTATCTGGGATGCTGAGATGATGAAACTGATCAGGAAGTTTATTAATAAAGCAATCTTTAGTGGCAGAAGTGATAGGTCTAACATATTTGTAACATGGGAGTCGGCTTTGCAGCCTTGGCTACAAGGAGTTTACACAAGACTAGATAATGATCTGAGATGTTATCGCTCTGCTGCAGAATTTCAACATCATCAACATTGATTCCGTGTCTAACAGTAATGCAGAGCTAACAGAGCAAGGCAACGCTGTGTCTGCTGGTTCGGAGGCTTGAAGTAGAGATGTTGTCGAGTTCAGCTTCATTACTGTTATATTTGTTCTTGTTTAACTACAAGTGTTTTGTGTTTATAAGGTTCAGCAAATGTTTAATAAATGTTTCCTTTTTCATTTGATCCTATTTGAATTGTCTCCTTATTTCACTGGAACAAAGGATTTCATATTAAATATTTATTAATAGATGTATTCTTAAATATTGTAAATAGGTCTAATGTGTGTGTGTATATATATATATATATATATATAGATAGATAGATAGATAGATAGATAGCATAGGTCTAAAAGATCAATAATCCATGGGAAGAAGTGCTTTATATTTATTAATTTAATTTATATTAATTTAAGTTATCAAAGTAGGCTAATCTATTTTTTTATATAAGTTATACGAGATTCAAGTCAATTTGAAAGTCTTTTTTATATAGTTAAATTTAGAAAAGACTTTAGAACTAGATTAAAGTTAAATATTAATGTAGTTTAAGGGCGTTTTTCCACTGGGTTCGTTTGCTGCGGTCCGAACCCGAGTGCGCTAGTTCCCGGCGCCCCCCGCAGCGTTGGTCTGGTTTCACACTCAATTAGTTGTATCGAACCCAGGTGCGTTTGCAGTGATCTTACGTCATCGCAAACGCACACGGAAAACGCATGGAGAATACAACTCGACTGAGCATAGCTGTAATTTGTCTGTTTTTTTGGTGCTATTATGCACAACATAGTGAGAGACAACTACGTTTATGTTCATTACATGGTGTAATTCAGCACATATCCAGGGGACGCCGTGTTTCTGCTGCTCGCAGAAGATTTTTCACTGATGCGACAGTGATACGCATGCGCGGGATACTATACTTCCTGAACAAGCACGTACCCGAGTCCGTGTTGCTTGCACATTAACGCGAACCACGCCACGGTTCGGGAGCAACCGAGCTCAGACCACCTCCTCCAGGTAGTCTCGGGTTCGGTACTCTAGTGCGCACCCGGGTCCGATGACAGCGTTCACATTAGCGATTTTTCATGCGAACCGTGCCCCGGTCCGCACTAAACTGCCAGTGTGAAAGCGATAAGTTGGAAAAGATAATCAAACACACCTGATTCAACTCATCAGCTCATTATCACAAGTTTGATTAGAGAGATAATGAAAACATACAGTGTTGGGGGTATTTTAGGAGCAGGGTTGGGAACACAACACAACACTGCTGTAGCACGTGCATAATGGCTTCGTCGGTTAAAAAACTTAAGTTTGAGGAAAGTAAAGATGTTAAAGATGTTATTTGTGGATATGTGCACAATGTTAGTCCAGTGAAAAAATCATGTCGGACTGGTAACAACTACTTTAATGCAGTTTTGCAAACCAGCCGGGATGACTTTCACAATGTCGTTGTTTTCGCGGCAGAAAAACTGACATCTTTTTTGCAAGCAAATAAGAACAAAAGACCAGTGAAACTACAACAAATCAAACGCTGTGTCAGTAAGTATCTATTTGGTTATGTAAATATTTACGCTTTTATGTAATGTTACTGTTTATTAATGTGTATTAATTTGGTTGTTTTCCCAGGTAGAGATGGCGGAGAATTTGATATCCAGTGCGGTGGCTCTACTGACATTTCTGTGGTGCTCAACCTTGGCTTTCCCATTAAAAACCCACTGGTGAAATATAAGACCATTGCTGATGTGAATGGCCCCAAAGCAGAACGTAAGAAGTTACTGATTTGTTTTGCTTTTAATTTAGTAGTAATTTAGTTGAGTAGGGTATATTGAGCGTTTGGTGTGGTTCTCAAACCTGTTCTGGAGGACCCCCAACACTGCACGTTTTCTTTGTCTCCCTAATCAAACACACCTGATTCAACTCATCAGCTCATTATCACATGGGTTAATGAGCTGATGAGTTGAATCAGGTGTGTCTGATTAGGGAGACAAAGAAAACGTGCAGTGTTGGGGGTCCTCCAGGACAGGTTTGAGATTGATTTATGTAAAAGTAAGCTATATAAATGGCTTCTTCTAGGTGGTTAACAGTGTTGGGAAAGGTTCTTTCAAAACGTATTGTTACAGAATACATGCCCCAAAATATAACTTGTAATGTATTGTGTATTCTTAATACTTGGATAACTTCCACATTGAATTGCATTTTATAAGTGTAGAAATGCGGTGGTGACACGTTCAATAAGTCTTGTTTTGTGTAAGTAAATAAGTCATTCAATTGTTTGAATAAAGTTGCTTGTTTGTAAAAAAAATTAAAAACATTTTTAAGTTGTAAATATATTTTATTCTGAAGCAATGTCAGTGTACTATCTTGTTAAATATGCACTTGTTTTTTTGTTTTGCAGAACATAAAACGTATGACTATGTCATAGAAGTTGTTTTTCTGTGTCTGTGTGTTTTTGTTAGGTAAATACAAATATTTTTTTGTGTTTCAGGTTCCTGCTGTCAAAGTGAAGGTGATTCATGTCAGTTCTGCGCCTAAAATGGTGGATATGAATGGTGTGTTTGTTGAGATGCAAACTTGTCATATAGCTGATCACACGGGTCACATAAAGATTCAGTTGTGGGAGAGGCAGCTGGGAGCATTGATCAGTGGTCAGTCGTACGACATCACAAATGTGTCCACCAGGGAGTTTGGTGGTGATCTTTTCCTCACCGCAACTTGAAGTACTGAGATGAACGAGGTGGCAGCTTTGTCTGATGTGAGTTTGGATGCTTCATCATTTGCAGTTGATGAGGGGGTGGGCAGAAAATTGACCGGTCATGTCACTGGCGCAGAGGTCACTGTACGGCGATGCTGTACAAAGTGCTCTGCCTGGCAGGCAGAGTTTGATGGCAAACAGAAATGTCACCGTTGGGAAAAGTGTGGGATGCTGCAGAGGATTGGCAGTTTTCAGGCCAATGTAACTGCCAAAGTCTCTTTGTCAGGAGATTTTGGCGAAGAGGATTTTAAAGTGCCCAATTCAGTCCTGACAAGTCATTTGAAGAAAGAGGGACTTCTTCAGCTACTGTCGGATAGACAGGACATTGAGGAACATTTGTTTGAGATGGGATTGTGCAGTTTCGAAATGCTGGATAACACAGTGGTTGCACTGGGGAAGGTGGAGAATGCTGTAAAGCCTGTGGACGAAGAGGAAAATTTGCTTGAAGTAATTGAAAATGAGAGCTGGTTTGCTGAAGGCGATAATTTGTTAAATGAGCCTATGCCAACAGCAAGTGAAAAGTAAAATTCACTGAGCAGGTTGATTTAATGTTAACTGATTTGTTTAATTAAAATGGGAAATAGGGTGATTTAATATTTCTGTGTTGATACCTAAGATATAGGTGAAGGTTTTTTGTTAGAATATTAAAGAATCCTTATGTTTGGAAAAATATTTTGTAACAGTTGAAGGTTTTATGTTGTGGTTTATTATTTTATTTGAAGTGGTAATTGTAATGCCTACTCTTTTTTTTTTTTTTGTCCATTTAAAACAGTTTGCATTCATTTAATGTACTTCTTTTTTTTTTTTTTTTACATTTGTTCTGAAAATGTGTAGAGATGCTAATTTTGTTTATGCAAGACAACTGATGTTCTTTGTAAAGTTTTAAATGGACATAATTGAAAATGTAACTTGTAGTGTCTTTTTTTTTTTTATTGGAAAGTTTGTTGGCTTTGTCATGTTATAACATTTAAGTGTTTAAATAAAATAATTCTTTAAATGTATTGAATTGGAATGTGTGTTTTTTTTTATGTTTGTTATGAAATACAATATTTGCCAGTAGTCAGCTTTAGAGTTGGCTGCTTTGATTTGTTTTTCAGCTGTTACATTTATAGGTTATCCAGAGCTGCAGTAGTTAACATTAAACGTATGTGTAACTTTAGAAATCATTCAACGTGTTTTTCTTTATTTGTATCTATATATTTTTTTAACTGACAGTGGCTGTTTGCACTAAACATTTTCTTAGTGATATATTGTATTTGCTTTAAAAATAGCAGTTCTTTGCAATATGTGCCAATAGTTGTTGGATGATTTTTATGCTTATAAATAGTGGCAGACATTACAGTAATTACTCACCCTCATACTGTTCCAACCGCGTAAGACCTTCGTTTATCTTCGGAACACAAATTAAGATATTTTTGATGAAATCTGAGTGCTGGATTCACTTCTCCATAGGCTGCTAGGTGGCCCAAACTTGCCCAGAAAAGTTATTAAAGAGATCGTTAATATAGTCCAAGTGATTACAGTGGCTCAATCTTAAGTATATCAAGCGACGAGAATACTTTTTGTGCGCAAAAACAAACAAAAATAACGACTTTATTCCACTATTCATTTCCTTCTCTCTGGGCCTCGTAGTGTTTTTGCGCAGCGCGTCTGTGTTACACGTCACCATGTAGGCTCACTATTGGCCGACACTGGTCATGTGTCTGACGTGTAACACAGACGCGCTACGCAAAAACACTACGAGGCCCAGAGAGAAGGAAATGAATAGTGGAATAAAGTCGTTATTTTTGTTTGTTTTTGCGCACAAAAAGTATTCTCGTCGCTTGATATACTTAAGATTGAGCCACTGTAGTCACTTGGACTATATTAACGATCTCTTTAATAACTTTTCTGGGCCAGCAAGTTTGGGCCACCTAGAAGCCTATGGAGAAGTGAATCCAGCACTCAGATTTCATCAAAAATATCTTAATTTGTGTTCCGAAGATGAACGAAGGTCTTACGCGGTTGGAACAACATGAGGATGAGTAATTACTGACAGAATTTTCATTTTTGGGTGAACTAACCCTTTAAGGCATTGTTTGAACTTGAGTTTATGTGTTGAAAGAAGTGGAAATCGTTTTAATAAAATTCATTATAAATGGTCAGATGTGTTCTGAGCTGGGCTATCCGCTGCACGCTGAGCAGTAAAGAATAATATTCTCAGATCAGTGCTAATCGTGGATTTACAGGTTTAAAATAAATGTGTAGCAATATTGTATTGGACTCACTGGTCGGCGTTTCATTACTTATAGAGTTCATTTCCAGTCATGTAATGTTCTGAATGAAATGTGAAGATTGTGTGAGTTTTACAAATATTCGATACACACATCATGTTTATTAGGCCGTTATATGTATTTAAATGTAACTTGATCTAGGTTTTTCGTACGAGCTTCAAAAATGGCGTACTTAAGCTGTAGTGTCTGTCTTTTGGAAGAGTATAGAGATTTTTAAAATAAGAAGGAAATGTAGGACGTGAATTCATTATTTGGATAGATTGAAAATATTGCCTAGCTGAGTGCTGGAGCTTCAGGAATTGAGTTGTTTTTCATGAGTTACAGCCTATTGCAATTGTAGTTATTTGTTTTTTTTCCTGAAGTATATTAGAGCAGCAGCTTTGAAAATATAACATTACCTGTACTATAATCTGCATCTTTATTGTTTTAAAAGGTTTCTGAGGCCACTGTGGATATTCTTGCAAAAGACTTGGGTAACACTTTACTTGAAGGGGTGTGCATAAGACTGACATGACACCTTCATAATCATGACATGCATACGGCAGCCACGGTCGGATGGTGCGTCTTATGTTGTTTTGTGGTGTTTGTTAACTCAGTGTCGTATCAAGATCTCCGGCGTTCTCTTACAAGAGAAGCGCTTTTAAACATCAGGCATACAACTCCAGCGAATTTACTTCCCACTTTCCTGCTCCCAGTGGCAGAATTAGTGGGCATTCTAGTCATAGCTGGTCTCGGCTGTGTACAAGCAAGGGAACGCCGGCGGAAAAGGGGAAAGCGAGGGGGTGTTCTTGTGCGGCTACGCGGACGTGGGAATCGCCCTGTGCTACCAAGCATCTTTCTCTCGAACGTTCGTTCATTGTGCAAC
Organism: Leuciscus leuciscus; assembly: GCF_965113295.1. NCBI lineage: Eukaryota > Metazoa > Chordata > Actinopteri > Cypriniformes > Leuciscidae > Leuciscus > Leuciscus leuciscus. The sequence continues at coordinate 43,474,892 of NC_138728.1, forward strand.
AAAATGGATGAGCTCCAGCTGCTGATGGTGAAAAACAGAGACTTTCTAACAGCGTCTGTCCTATGTTTCTCTGAGACTTGGCTGGGCGATCTGATTCCGGATTCTTCGTTACAACTGGCCGGCTTTAGGTTGCTGAGAGCGGATCGGGTTACGGCTCTTTCTGGAAGGATGAAAGGCGGAGGTATTTGTTTTTATATCAACAGTAGCTGGTGTGTTGATATTACAGTGATTCAGCAACATTGTTCCTCAGACTTGGAATTTTTTTTATAAACTGTAAACCTTTTTACTCGCCTCGCGAGTTTGCGTCATTCATTTTGGTTGGTGTTTACATGGCACCGAGAGCTAACGTTAAAGGGATACTCCACCGATTTTTCATATTAAACTATGTTATTCCCTTAACTAAGACGAGTTGATACATACCTCTCTCGTCTCAGTGCGTGCACTCAATCGCTCTGTCTTGCGGCGAAACTTTGTTAGCACTTAGCTTAGCCCAGTTCATTCAATATGGGCCAAGCAGAGAAGCTACCAAACACCTCCACGTTTTCCCTATTTAAATACAGTTACTCGCGTAGTGTAACTCGACCTAGGACGGTGACACAAAACAAAACGTTGTGCTTTTCTAAGCGTGTAAAATGGATAACTATATTGTATGGCGGAATACCATAGCAAGTGCTTGTAAGCACTTCGACTTGGCGCAGTAATATCTTCACTCGTGAAAAATCCTCTCACCGGCCCCCGCTTCCTCTAGTGAAGATATTACTTACTGTTAAAGGTAATCTTAGCCATGATCTCCCCAAATATAGTCAATTTATTAAATGCCCTACAAGAGGAGATAACACTCTGGATCATTGCTACACTACAGTTAGTAAAGCCTACCATGCAGTCCCACGAGCAGCACTGGGTCACTCTGACCATGCCATGGTTCACCTGATTCCTGCTTACAGGCCGAAATTAAAACTCTGTAAACCTGCTGTAAAGACATCAAAACGGTGGACCAGTGAGGCCTTAGAAGACCTGCGGGCGTGCTTGGACTCTACTGACTGGGACATGTTCAGGTCTACTACCAATAGCCTGGATGAGCACACAGAGGCTGTAACGTCATACATCAGCTTCTGTGAAGACTGCTGTATTCCAACACGCACCAGAGTGATTTTTAATAACGATAAGCCCTGGTTCTCAAGTAAACTCAGAAGGTTGAGGGTGGAGAAAGAAGAAGCGTTTAGGAGTGGGGACAGAGTCATTTTTAGAGAGTCGAAAAACAGGTTCGAAAAAGCAGTGAAAGAGGCTAAACGACTGTATTCAGAGAGGCTTCAACAACAGTTCTCTGCTAACGACTCGGCTTCTGTCTGGAGGGGGTCCTGTCTGACAGGAAGCAGTGTGTTAAGCAGGGATCACATGTGTCTGACCTCCGCACCATCAGCACCGGCTCTCCACAGGGCTGCGTTCTCTCTCCTATGCTTTTCTCCCTATACACCAACAGCTGCACCTCCAGTCACCCGTCCGTCAAACTCTTGAAGTTTGCGGATGATACTACCATCATTGGGCTCATCTCCCACGGGGATGAGACTGACTACAGGAGGGACCTTAAATGTTGCACTGACTTAAATGATAAACTTTTTGACTCAATGCTGTAGTTTGCACTTGTATATGTGCATCGATGCCTTAAAAGGTATTCTTGGTGCTTTTTTGTGCTCCTATATCTTGTACTATATGGTATATGTTGTATGTTATATGTAGGCACCTTCCTGCCAAAGTAAATTCCTTGTCTGTATAAACATTCAGGGCGAATAAATGATTTCTGATTCTGATTCTGATGACATGACACATGTCATGAATATGAAGTAGGTTTTATGCATGTTTATGACAACTGTCATTAAGTGTCATTTGCACAATTATGACATTTTTATGCAAATATGACATTGTTTGAGATGTCTTTGTTATGACAACCTGGCATAAACAAATACACTTAATGACACTTGTAATAAAAATGCATAAAACCTCCTTCATATTTATGACATGTGTCATGCCATGATTATGGCTTCATTTTGAAAGTACTTTCGTGATAGCTCACATGGCAAAAAATGCCTTTCTTACTTGGTATTTTTGTCTTGTTTCCAGTCCAAATATCTAAAAATTCTTAAATCAAAATACATTTACTAGACAAGTAAAATGACACAAGATACTATGTAAAGAATTACTGTAAAGTATTTTCTTATTCTGAACCTTCTAGGGTTAGTTCACCCAAAGTCAACCTGAAGTGGTGGGTTTTCTTTTAAAAACGGTTTTCAGTCGGGGGACATTTTACAAATCTCACAAAATGAGGAGGATAAAGAGGCTGCAAGAACTAATAATGTGTATAGATGCTGTAATGGAAACGGTACAGAGAAGCGTATTGGTCCGAGAACGTTGCCAGCTGTGGTGAGAAAACGGTTCTGCAACTTTCGGGTGCGACAGTGGGCGGGGTTTTGTGTGACGTCCACCTGTGAATGCAGACACGATGGCTTGATAACATTCCAATCAGAAGTGCATTTACACTTGTCTTTGCAATGTGTATGTGGACAACATCCGGATACAGGTCGCATATGTTAATGCCAAGTGTAAACACAGCCATAGAGTGAGTTGCATTTTTTCCCTGCCATTCACGACTCTTCTCCAATGGCCTGTGTATAATAAAGTGTCCATTGGATGTGAAATTCAGAAACTTGGCAAATGAAGTAGAATAACGTGTATGCTCTGTTTGGTTTAGTTTTTCTTTTTTTCTTTTATTTATTCTGTTTTCCCTGTTACTGAGTGCCCTGTTGTTGTAAGTTGACCTTGTGTGTGTCAGTTTGTTCCCTTAGTTACTGATCACATTCACCTTTTGTTCATTTAGTTACCTCATATCATTCCTGTATTCTCCCGAGTATCAGTTTATTAAAGTCTATATGTTGAATTCTCTATCGTTGTGTTTACTGACCAGCAAAACATAAGTCATCTGGGAACTTTTTCTAATATTTTATGATTACTATGAATTCTGACATCCTACTCATTTCACATGCTGCTTTTCACCTACTATTAGGGTTGTCAACTTCAGAAAAGAAAAATGCGGGACAATCGTGGTTCTTTACAGGGACACTCAAAATATTTGTACTGTATCACACAGTATATGTCATTTCAGGTTCGTAACATTATGCACTAACGTTACATTTTAAAGAAATTAAAGAAAGTAATAGCATACTTTTCCCTCAGGAAGATTTCATGTTTTCTTGTATGGCTGGATGTTGGACTCATGAACAATAATCACGTTGTTTGAATTCACCAAAACTGATTTGCCGAAATCTAAACCCGGCCGGACAGTGAAAAGGATATGCCGTTAGCGCGAGTCCGGAACTCCGGATCGAACCGGGAGCGACCAGACAGCAGCGGATTCTGTTCGCAAATCATACAATAATTTGTCCCAAAAGAATAATAAATTGTCAATTTAGAGTTTGTTATTCGTATGGTCGTGAGTGTGGATTAAATAGACAGCGTAGCAGTCTATTTAATCGGGACAAGGGAGGTCCCATACGGGACAAATAAATTAGACCCAAAATACGGGACGTCCCGGCTAATTCGGGACAGGTGGCAACCCTACCTACTATATCACAGGGAGGTATGGTGTTACAGAGTCATAAAGAACTATCTTGAAAAAAAAAAAGAATCCTGCAACAGATGGTCTTTCAACAAATGTCCTGACAAACTTTAAAAACATGTAAAATGTGGGCTGAAAAAACTAAAGGAATGATGACTCTGCTCCATCTATATGATAGACCATTAGCTGGAGAAACTCCCAGGTAGGAAGACAATACTTTCAAGAAAGCCTTAAAGACAGTGTTCAACAAAGAGTCTGTTTCAATGGTGTTTCTGCAGGAGTGTTTGAGTGGTCTCCATCTGGCAAATATTCCACCATGATGGTTCCCACCTGTTAATTACACAGTCACTTAGTGCAATATAACTGGCATTCAAGTCATCAAGCCTATTTTGAATGTGACTTTACAGGCTATTCTCAAAGTGTTGTACTGGTTTGTCATTATATTTTTGAAGCAAGTTAACAAGCGCCACATAATTCCCACAGACACAGTTATCATAATTTTCCCCTTCTGAGTAATATTGCCAGATTGTGCAGTTTTGGGTTTGATTGTGTAGGTCAAAGGTCAAAAGTGGTTTGGGCAGGTGGACAAAAATCAGGCTGGATTGGGATCAGTTTAGTAATTTTTAACATTCACATTTTATAGGCAATTCTATTAACCGGTGCTGGGTGATTCAGAGCGAACCAAAGGGGACATTGCGCTGTCCCTTGAGAGGCGAAGAGGACACCTCTGCTTAGTCAAATATTTCCCAAATATGCTTGCAAGGATGCAAAGCACCCTAAGCGATAGGAACTTGTCCTTAACCTAAAGCAGAAAGAATAAGAATCTTATAATGTCTCAGAATTGACACATTATAAGATGTAACATATACATAAACACATCTAAAGAAAGATGAAACACTCACCTCAAATAATATTTGTTAATCTTTCTTTTTCCTCTTCTGAACAGTTGTTGAACAGCAGCTCTGAAATTTCTTTCACTTCTACCAGACGTGAGAATGAGAAGAATGACAGTCAGATACTCTTTATTCAGTCATTTCAAATCAAATCCTTCATTCTCAGGAATGCTGCTGAACTTGATCAGAAGTAGTTTTACTAGTTTGTGAAAATGTGCTTTGTATGACAAACGTGTATGAAATGTATCAACCCAAAATATTTATAGTGTTGTGTAATGCTTAACTGGATAGTTATGTTTTCACGGTAAAATGTGAACTTGCAAGATTAATAAAAACAGCTTAATTTTCTGTTTGTTAATATGTAACAGTTGTTGTTTTTTTAAAGGGGTCATCGGATGCAAAAATGTTTTGCATATAAATGTATCTTTGCAGTGTGTTGACACAACCACCGTACAATGAAAAAAATCCATTCATTCACTTTTTTAATCCTCAAAAAGCCTAAACGCACTCAATAACCAAGCCATTAATATGATGTAATATTGCTCATTCTCCGTCCACGACCACTGACGGACTATCCCGTATTATAATATTTCCTCAGCCATTTGTATACTGTCTGCCCAGGCAGTCTTGTGTCGACACCCCTGGAAGAGAGGGATGGGGTGCAGTTGCTCATCATTTAAAGAGACATGCACCGAAACGGGTCGCAGTGAACAGCTGTTTTTGAGGAGGTAAAAGGGTGTTGTTTTACACAACCATTGAGGAATTTTAACCAAAGTATGTTACAAACTTTACATGAAGACCCTAAAGAATCATACCAACTTGTGGAAAATGGGCATCCGATGACCCCTTTAAAGGTTGTGTTTGTGTTCTATATCATTACGTGATGTAAAAATGACTGTTGCTCAATTTGTATACTATGAGTGGTAATGCGCAATGGGTAAATAATGTTATTTTAACTGATTAAATACAAATGTATTATTGTGTTAAATGAGAAAAGCATCAAATAGACATTACAAAAAGTAGCTTTAGAAAGCCTGGTTTCTAAATTGGTTATTGGTTTTTAGCAGGAATAACATAAAATAACACATTAAAAAATTATAAATATTTTTTTAATTACTTAAGTTACTATAAATCTCTGGAAAACACAAGTGAATTGATGGTGGTTTGTCTTTCAAATCTTCAGGCATCTTCAGGGAATGAAAAGAAACTTCTGTGCAAGAGTTATGTCCCCCGGTGCAAGTGTCAAGTTATTGCGTACCAGACCTAGGATGAAGAACCATGTGCCGGCGGCAAAATGTCAGAATGTGCACAGGGTATATACAAAGAATTACAGTATTTCAAAATATCTGTCTTTGCGAGTATTCAGGCAAACATTATCTGTTATATCTTATGTAAACATTTGGTTATATGTTGGGAAAAATCTGATGATCTGATGTGTAACATTATATTAGATCCCTGCCCTACAGTAGGTCTTAATATAAAGGCTGTCTGTATATTAATCAAACAATTATGGTATTCACATTAAGAGTCAAATCACTCATAAAATATAAAATGGTTCAGTTGTAAAGAAAAAGATGCTGCCACTGAAAAACCGAAGAGAAAGCACATCCAGAATTGATGAGCTGCGTACTTTCCTTCCACACCAACAAAACCCAGAATTAAAAAGAAATAAAAAATTAGGCAACAATTGCCATGATTTAAAACAAAATTCTGATGTTGCATCTGAATTGGTATTTAGATATATTTACAGACCAAAATGGATTGGTAACCAAACATCTTTAAAATATCTTATTTATGTTCCATAAAAGAAAGAAATACAGGATTGAAACAGCATGAGGGTGAGTAAATGATGACAGAATTTTCCCTTTTGGGTGAGTTATCACATAAATATTTTAGTTTTTTTTAAAGGTGCCTTATGCATCTTGGAGCCACCTATAGGCAATTAGTTGAATTACACTGGTAACGGTTACTAACGGAGTTTGATTGACAGCTTTGCTTCCCAGTAGGCGGAGACACTTTTTGCTTGCATAGGGGATAAACAATATGCGTCTTTTGACCAACTTGCACAAGGCAAAATATAGCTAAAAATTCCGTGCAATTTATTACGTTTGGTCGACCAACCTGAACCCACAAAGCATATTTTTTACTTTCTCTTTTGCAGAGATCACAATGAATGTTTGCGAACATTAGGTTGTTACAATATTTTCCAGCAGCACATGGAATAAAGGAACGTCTGCTTGGACGTAATTTAGCTAGCTAACGTTTGCATAACGTTAGTTCTCATGTTGACCTACTCGCAGAAATAAATCCTACTCCTAAATCAATGTTATATATATTTTTTTTTTAATAAAGTAGGATCAGCTAACAAGAACAAATAATTTCGATATCTAGCAAAATAACAATCTAGCAGCAGTACATAGCTAGAGCACTCATTGACTAACTAGCTAACCTGATAAATGAGGTATTACATTACTGTACCTGTCCAATAGAAACGTGGCCAACTCTGCATCGCTCTTCAATCCAAATGCAAACTTCATCTGCCGCCATCTGACAAACGCCAAACGCAGATTTACTCTGGTTTTACTCCGGGCTTTATCCGATGCTCTCTTTGCATTGCTATATTTTCTTTTCTTATTTTTTTGGCAAGCTCCGTCGCTAGTAGGGCTTGCGTCCGCCATTACTTTAACAAAATATTGGGCGTGTTTGTAACTCTCAGTGTACCTGCCCTCAAAGCCTGTCATTGGCTATCACCTCACACACACCCTTACAAATGTACACGCCCCAAAACGTCCCGACTCCAATATATGCTGGCTACCAAGGCAGTGGGGGGAATGTCAGTTCTGACACTCTGCCAGATACTATGTTTTAACGTTAGCTGATGACATATAAGGGTTATTATTGGATATTTGATTATGGAACAAGTTGCATAAGGCACCTTTAATGAAATTATACTCTAAATAAGAAAATAAAACTGCCAGTAGGTGGCGGAAAATGTCTAAATGAGTAATTCATTGGGTCATTCATGCATTTGATTCGTTCAAATGGCTGATTCATTCAGGAATGAAGTAAATGGCTCTCTTCATCAATGGGCCAATGAATCATTGGTTCACCCGATTGATTCGCTCAAAATGCGGATCCATTCAGAAACGAAACATCGCCATTTGTTGCTCGGAGATGCACACTTCTGCTATGGCTTTTGTTGGCAAAATTGAGCAAAAATAGACAATATTGTGTGTAAAATAACACAATATTAACTTATTAATTTCATACAACAGTTCAATAAATAAGATCACATGTGCACTCATGCTATTTGGGACAAAATCAGCACTCATGTCACATTGCTGAAATATATTATATGATATAAATATGAGACAAAAACTCATACAGGGGATTTTTCCCTGATAGCTTGAATTTTAGGGTCATTCTAACTGCATTCTATAGGCTTCATCACGCAGTGAGTTGTTGCCCTGCTTCATGTTCGTCACCATCAACTGTATATAATGTAAGATGATCTACGTAGGTCTGAGGCGGAGCGGCTGCGTCACATCATTTTAATCACATTATTTTCATGATTGTGGAAAAGCTTCCTTGTGTATACAAAGACTTATTAATTTGTTTATATCAAAAATAATCTTTCTAGACTCACCAATTGTAACTTTGGAGAAAAAAAAAATTATTATAAAAGATGCATTATTGTTTCTTTATTGGTGGAGGTTCGAATTCCATCAATTCACCAGCCAGTTCATCCAATGAAGAAATAAAGTAAATTTGCTACTGAGAATCAGACGATTCTGCTTTTTAGTTATATATTAAACTTGTTTTTTGAATTTCCAGTCATTGTCATAAATTATTGCTTTAAATATAATGATAAAAGGTACTTGCCAGATCTCTCACGGTCTCAGATCCACTCAATGCTTCCCACTTCACCACATACATGACACAAGAAAAGAACAAAACAGGTGCAACTGGTTTTCAGGCTTAGTAATGAGATATAGGGTGTGAAGAATGAGCCAGTCATCTATACACACACAGAAACACAACAACTCAGTCGAACTAGTTCCGGGTTGATGACGCAAGACGCACAGCCGAAGTAACACAACAGACTCAAAAAGAACTGAATGATTCGGTTCAACCAGTGTGCAGAGGAGTCTAATGAGTGAGTTGACGATACTTATGTAAGCCTGAGACACGTACTGGAAATAATCTTATTATGACTATTAAATTACATTTTATATTATAAAACCAAGGAGATCAGGGAGTTTATAAGACTGGTCTATTCTTTCTATATACTATAGTCTATAGAAAACATTCGTGTTTGTGCATCAATATCTGTGTCAGGATCCTGTTATCTGTGTTATGTCTTTTATTTTGAAATTTGCCATCAATGTGTTTATGTTCATGTGTAGTTCTGTCCATGGTCTTTGCAGTTCTTTTGCTCTTTGTAATTAGTTCCAGGTGTTCCTTGTTATCATTGTGTCAGTTTGCTATTTGATCTTGGCTGTGTCCAATATCACCCCTTATACCCTTAAATAGGGCATTATTTGAGGAGACAGACATTTATAGTGGTGTCCGAAACCATAGTGGAAGATATTGAGGGCACTCATTCAATCCCACAATGCACCTCAATAACGAGTGTACAACTGATGTATGTTCAACCACCTATATATTTTGACTATTATGCTTATATCACACATAATTTAAGCAATTGTTATAACTAATGAATGGCTGATTAAAAGTGTGCCTTGCTTGGTATGAGTGTAAATCTCTGTTAACTCAAATTTTGGCTTGAAAGAAATCTGTGTAAAATGTATCGTATCCTTATAATAGAAATGTCCAAACTGTACTCTCTGCTTAGAGCCGGAAGTTAAGAGACCACAGATAACGTGTAATCTAGGGTGAGAGGAGGAGAAACAGCCACCTCTGAACTAAAGACAATACCTAATTGGTCAGAAGCTCTCAAAGAGACTGGACAGACTCATCAGGCTAAAATCTCAGGACTCTAACCAAATCTCAGATGAGCAGACAAATACGAGTAGACAAAAATCAGAGAAAATGCACTGCTTCATTCAAGCCATCTATACTCTCTTCTCACTCACTTTTCTTTTACCTAGTTTATTTTCTTTCCCTTGAGTCTCGTGTTCTAAGTTAAGTTTTGCCGGAAAGCCCGCCTCAAACTTCAACGTCAAACAGAGACTCAAACGCTTCCATTCATCCGCCAACACCACAACGTGATTGGCCACCCGGAACATCAATCCAGACACGACGAGAACGCCAGCCAATCAACAAACCCAGGAAACCCCCCTAAGAAACGATAGAATGATGGTTCGTTAAAATATATATATTTTAAATATTTTATATCGTTTGAATTTATAGATTATCAAGACAAAATATGCTAATCAATGACTAGAAGATAACTACACATAAGCTACATAAATCTAAAAGTTTAAAAAAAATTCAGTGCATGTCTGTGAGGTAATCGAAGCTGCTAACACAAACGAGTTCTTGAAGCTCCGCCCTCTGTGCCGGGAGCAGCAGCTCATTTGCATTGAAAGGGACAGACACAAAACGGTGCGTTTTTGCTCACCCTCAAAAAGTGACAACTTTAACATGCTATATGCAAATATCTGTGGGGTATTTTGAGCTAAAATTTCACATACACACTCGGGGAACATCAAAGACATATTTTACATCTTGTGAAAAGGGCATTATACCACCCCTTTATAATGGCAGCCGTCGCTGCACATGGGTTTGCCAGTTGAGAAGTGACCCACAATGTGAGTACAACGGCATTGAAGTAGAAAAAAAATAGAAGCAGAAGTAGTCACAAGAACCAATGCACATTAATTATTATGTGACGCAGTTGATTTTAACCACATTGGATTTAACTCTGATTGGTTTAATGACAAAACTATCCTTTATCTCTTCGTCACAACATGCATATTTCAATATTTACTCATCTTCAGTTAGTTATCAATCATATTTATTCTGTAAATTATTAATTGAACACATATGACTGATTACAGAGCAACAACGGTGTAACAAAACACTCACTTCCTCGAAATAAAAGTATGAAAATATGTTTCTTCCCCCGGATTTCACTAGAAAAGAAATTAAAACTTTTTTCTTAACACTCTATTACTCTCTTTTAAAATATTTACACTCTGAATCGTCTTTTTCCTCCGTTCTCTTTCTCGTTTTGTAAAATGGCCTTTTCTCAATCATTTCACTCGTCACGTAGAAACGCCCTCTAGTGGAGAATAGTAGTTACTACATTTTTCCTTCAAATTAAGAGTCTGTTAACTTCTTAAATTTAAAGGGGTTACACACAAAACCATGGAACTAAGCAAGTATTTATTCAATTTACTATTACACCGCCTAAACAAAAAAATAACCACACATCTAGTATATATGATGTTATTTTGCCAGCATCTAAATTGTGTGTGTGTGTCTGTGTAGTGTCTGTGTGTGTGTGTGTGTGTGTGTGTGTGTGTGTGTGTGTGTGTGTGTGTGTGTGTGTGTGTGTGTGTGTATTGGAGTAAACTGTTCATGGGTGTATACATCGATATCCTGTGACGTCACACATTAAAGACGGCGCCATCTTTAGGACCGCCCAGGGACCGGAAGTAAACAGTAAATATGCCTTCTATCTGCTGTGCCGTGGGCTGTGATAACAGCAAGTCAAAAAAAACGGGACATACGTTTTATAATATTCCTAAAAACACTGAAAGGAGACATAAATGGTTAGCTGCCATTAAAAGGGATCAGTGGACTCCGACAGAACACTCCAGACTGTGCAATGAACACTTTATTTCGGGTAAGTTAGCTAGCTAGCTATGTTAGCAACCCTACGATAAGATGTAAAGTTACAGGGAGGCTACACCAGGCACGTAACTGAAGTGTTCGTTCACGTTGCGTCTGCTGTAACCTTCTGCTATGATCAGTGAACTGACTACTACCGTAAGTAAAAAAAAAAAAAACTAGTTTTCTAAAACTATTTTTTGCGCGTCGCGAACGGAGCGTTTCACTTACCCGGTGTAGCCTTCCTGTTAGTGTCACACACTGTTCATTAATGTGTCACTCTATCTCATTCTACCCCTGTAGGTCAGAAGAGCGAGAATCCATTAAACCCCGACTATGTGCCAAGTTTGTTTGCTTATCTCACACCTGAGCAACGCAAAAGAAAAATAAATAGTTACAGCAAATTTGAGCAAGTGCAAGCTGTCAAAAGAAAGAGAAGGATGTGTGATGTTGGACCAGTGGCACCCTGTGACAACAGCAGCCATATGCAGATTGATGACTGTGGGTACACCTCAGCTCAGGAGGGTAATGTTAGAGGTCAGACAGCTGATCACAGCTACTGTAATTCTGCAGTCTATGCTGAGAGCAGTGTACCATGCTCCAATGAAGCCTGCCATGAAACTGTGAGGAGACTTACAGAAGAGTGTACTGCACTGAGGTCAGAGGTTTATCAGCTCAGGGAAAAGGTTAGCAAGTTATCCTTCAGCCAGGAAACCTTCAAGGACAATGATGACATGGTGCAGGACTTAACTGGCCTTCCATCCTTTGCCAAGCTGATGGTTGTCTTCACTTTTGTGTCAGAGTTCCTTAAGGTGGGACCTGGATTGAATCCCTTTCAAAGCTTTTTAATGACTCTAATGAGAATGAGACTGAATTTACCACTGCACTTCTTTTCATATATATTTCATGTGTCAAAGCCTACTGCAGGCCGAATTTTTAACAGTACGTTAAATGTCTTGCATGATAGGATGTCTGGATTCATACTGTGGCCCAGTAAGGAACAGATTCAAATTAGTTTACCCATGTGTTTCAAAAATAGTAGTTACAGAAATTGTACATCCATACTGCTTTGAAATTTTCATCGAGAGACCTAAAAACTTGAGAGCCCGAGCACAAACATACTCACAATATAAGCACCACAATACTGCCAAGTACTTGATATCAATAACTCCACAGGGAGTCATATCGTTTGTGTCTCGTGGCTGGGGAGGGCGAGCAAGTGACAGGCACATTACAGAGAACTGTGGCTACCTGGAAAATCTGTTACCTGGTGATTTGGTCCTAGCAGATCGAGGGTTCACAGTAGGAGATGCTGTGGGATTGTACAGTGCTCATCTCAAAATACCTGCCTTTACTAGAGGGAAAAAGCAACTGCATCCAAGTGAACTTGAGTATTCAAGGGGGCTAGCAGCTGTTCGAATTCATGTTGAACGAGTGATTGGTCTTGTGAGGAATAAGTACACAATTTTACAAAGCACAATACCCATTTCTCTCTGCCGGACTGCAACTCCAGGAGAGCTTACATCTCTGGACAAGATGGTCAGAGTGTGCTGTGCTCTGTGCAACATTTGCCAATCTGTTGTGCCCTCACAATAGCATGGGTGTCAGTAACATTGTTTTCCTTAGTGTCACAATGCTAAACAATTGTGTATAAATGTAATATATATTTGGATCTTTGTTTTTTATACAAGGCTGTTACTTAGTTACTTAGTTTCATGTAAAATTGTTTTATGTTTGTCTTGTTTACTTGTTTCTAAAACAAGTAGACTATCACAAATGTGTATATATTGATATTGGCTGAAATTACTTCTGAAATAAATTGTTATTCATTCAGTTACAACACTTTAGTGATGTTTATTGTACATTGTCACATTGCAGTAACAATACATGTGCAATTTATACATTCTATTAGGCAGTGTTGCAATGTAACAAAATACAAATACTATATATATATATATATATATATATATATATATATATATATATATATATATATATATATATTAGGGTGACCATACGTCCTGTTTAACCAGGACATATCTGGCCAGGATTTCGAGATCGCCCAAAATGCCCAGGATTCGGCTTTTGCTTTCTACAGTCACCATTCATTATGTTTACATTATTACATTATTTGACACTGACACGTACGTGCCAGCTTTGCAGGTCATGCATTCTGCTTCACACGGATCCCAATCGAGACGAAAACACAGAAATTTTCTTAGCAATGCTAGAACGCACATCAACCGATCACTTGTTTAGCGTTCATGTAAACACTACATTTAGATTCACCAATCGGAATTAATTCAGTCCTACTGAATCAAAAGGTGTGCATGTAAACAAAAAGAATGGCGACGAGAAAGCAAAAGCCGTATCCCGGATATTTTGGGCGATCTCGAAATCCCGGCCGGACATGTCCTGGAATATGGTCACCCTAATATATATATACACATATATATATATATACACATAAATATATACATATATATACACATATATATACACATTACATATATATTATACATACATATATATACATACACACACACTTCTATGGTAATACTAAACTTGTTTTCTGCACTCCACACATTTCCATGTCTTAGGCACCCTGGTCAGCTTAAGGCAGGTCTTGTGAAAGTGCTTTCGCCTACAATTTGCAGATGTGCAAATGATGACATCTGTGCCTGCAGGTTGACCACAGTAGCATCCCACTTCAGGCTGTTTTGTGGCTGTCGTGTATATGGGAGTAAGGCGTGGTGCTGTATACCATTTCCCCAGCAGCTCAGGGAGCACTCCAGTCTTGATGAAATTCACCACTTTGCCATAAGCATCGTGGAAGAAGACAGGATCATATGGAATTCGCTGGGTGAAAACTTCCTGTGGTGTCCACACCATGAAGTCACAGTAACTCACCTCTGCAATGTGCATTTGTGCCTGCACTTGATACATGTACTTGTGGAAATGTCTCAGTGCCATGACCCCATCCTCTCCTACGCCAAGACAGAATGAGGAATCCTTGCAGCTTTCAGTGAGGGAGCAGTTCCTGGTTTTGAAGGGGCATTTTATCTCTAAAACACCATCTCCATGGCAAGTGCAGGCTACCACACCATCAGGTGATGCTCCAATCCAGGGGAGTTCTGGGTTGATGATGAACCCTGATGCCCTCACCTGGAAGTCTTCATGATGGTCTTGCATCATAGCAACATAGCTTTCCCTTGCTCTGTCCTCATTTTGTTGACCCCATCTGACAAAGATTGGAATGTAAGCATGCAGGTATACAGTATGGTGCAAAATGTGAGAGCTTGTAGAATACGATGTGAGAACTTGCAGAACAAAAAATCTGTACTTGTAACTTGAAAATTTGCACTTGTAGAAATGTTTACACACCTGTCACAGGAAAAAAAAAATTCACAAATGTGTAGATTGATATGTACTGTACATAAACATGACAGCTGCAAACATGTAATGCAAAAGTCGAGGCGCACAGATTTGCCACTTTGTGATGCAAGCTCTCTTGACAGTGTTTTTTTTTTCTTTGTGTGAATTCAAATTCAGATCACGTGTGTGAATATTTTTTACAAGTGCAAATTTTAACATACAAGTTCAGATTTTTGTTCTGCAAGTTCTTACATTGTATTCTACAAGCTCTCACATTAAAATGTGAACATGTCTATCATTTACCAGGTGTTGCATTATGACAATTTAAAAAAAAAAACATTCATTTACTGGCTTATGAACAGCGGCTTCACAAACTTGCAAGCACTATTGTATACAAGCTGTAAGCCTTAGAACAAACTAGTCAAGTCAAGTATATTTGTATAGCGCTTTTCACAATACAGATTGTATCAAAGCAGCTTCACAGTATTAAATTAAAATAATACAACAAAGTTTGTTTCAAGAGGAATTTATTGATTGATAAAATTAAATTAAATATCCCCAAAATATCCCCAACTGAGCAAGCCAAAGGCAACAGTGGCAAGGAACCGAAAAACTCCATCAAGTGACCTAATGGTGTCCTAAAACTTCATCAGGTGACCTAATGGAGAAAAAAACCTTGGGCGAACCCAGGCTCAGTCGGGGGCCAGTTCTCCTCTGGCATTTATGAGCTAGAGGCCGGATTGTAGTTTGAACTGTAGGATTATATGAATGCCTGGCTGAAGAGATGAGACTTTAATCTAGTTTTAAACTGGGAGAGCGAGTCTGAGCAACGAACAGTATCAGGAAGACTATTCCAGAGTTTTGGAGCCAAATGTGAAAATGCTCTCCCTCCTTTGGTGGTTCTGGATATCCTAGGTATGACCAAAAGCCTTGAATTTAGTGATCTTAAGAGCGCGATGGATTATAGGGCGATAGAAGATCCGTTAAATAGACTGGAGCTCAGCCGTTTAGGGCTTTATAAGTCAGTAGCAATACCTTGTAATTAATACGGAACTTTATAGGTAACCAATGCAGTGATGATAAAATCGGTGTTATATGATCATATTTTCTTGATCTCGTAAGAACTCTAGCGGCGGCATTTTGGACTAACTGTAGCTTGTTTATTGAGGATGCAGGACAACCAGCTAATAAAGCATTACAGTAATCCAGTCTCGAGGTTTCTTAGCAATGTTTCTAAGGTGGAAAAAGGCTGTTTTTGTAACATATGAAATATGATTTTCAAAAGACAGGTTGCAATCAAGTATAACACCCAGGTCTTTTACTGTAGAGGATAAAGTAACAGGACATCCTATGATGTTAAAGTTGTATTGTGCGAGGTTTTGTGGGCGGTTTTTTGAACCGATAAGTATTACCTCTGTCTTGTCTGGATTTAATAAAAGAAAACTAGACCAATTAATCTTGCTTTATGCATGGTTGTCTTGCACAGTAGGTCTATGAATAGCTCTCCTATGAAACTGTTCTGTTATCGATGTACCTTGTTGCTTCAGTGGAGAACCGAGAAGCACGGGGATAGCAAATTCTTTTGATCAAGGATGCAGGTGTGCCTGCTCTGGCTGCCTCACTGAAAACTGACGCTGTGACTCTTCCTGCCCTCTGATCAAACCAAACTCTAGATTTACTTTGCTCCCTGGTCTCCTCCTCAACTATCAAACACTGGGGAAAAAGTTAGTGACACATGACTATTTAGAGATTAACTACCACTGAAGTGTATAGATTGACTAAAACTGATTACATTCAAGAAAATCATCCATAGGAATACTTTCAAAATGGAAAGGCTTATTTATTTCACCTGAACTGATACACTGAAATATTAAGAGTTGCACCAAAACAGCCTGATCATTATGTATATTACACTCCAATGCAATTGAAGTTGGTCAAACTAAAAGGAGAATGTTTATAATGTTTACCTGTTGCTTCGTTAGATGTAGATCATCAAAGACCTTGGTACTCTCAATCAGCAGCAAGGAAAAGTCCATCTCCAGCCAGGTGCTTGAGTACAATGTGGAAAGAGGAGCTGGCAAGTCCAGTTGAATCACCTTTGGGATGTACCTGTGATAGAGAAACAGAAACAAGACATTTTAAGTGACAATATATAGTGTCCAGACTATTTAAAGTGACAAAAGATCAAATGTACAGTTAAATATTCTAGTCCTGTAGTAATTACTCATCATAATTAGCCCATGTTTTTGTTTTCCCCTATCATAACTGAGATGAGTTGTAAAGTATTATGTGCAAGCCACAAAAGAGCTTTTCAGTCTCTCTGTGGAGCAGAGCATCTTACCTGTGGGAATGGCCCTCAATGACAGAGAGGATGGCACTCTTCTTTGGTTTGGACTCCTGCAATTCACTTTTATGAAGCGCCTCAAAGAATGCTTGGCAGTCTTTATCTGATGGTCTGATATCAGGACAACCAGGACCTTGATCTTCACGGCTTGAACATGGCTCTTGTTTATGAGAGAAACTGATGTTGCAGATCTCTTCATATGGGACCCCTCTGACAGAGTTCATACTTGTCTGAGCCCAAGCACAAGGCTTCTCGGTGCAAGCCTGCCCGTTTTTAACATCAGCAGCAGCCAACACAGAGTACAGAAGAGCTGCTGCATGAGAGCAGACCTCTCCTAGGCCTGCCTTACAGGTGCAATGAGCCATAAGCACTGTCCCGTCCTCTTGGACTGTGATCCAGGGATGTGTTGGGGTCACAGAAAGGTTTTGTGAATGCTTAACCTTAAGTATGAAACACAAATTGAGAATTATAAATTTAGCAATATAGCCAGATTACCAATGATGTTTAAGTTCAACATATAACATTGTCTAAGACTCCTAGCTATTTTCTACATTATGTTTTAGATTGGCAATTGTTAATTATTATCCTAGCATTGACCTAGCTTTGCCACCTAGCTAGCACCACTTAGCAAGTTAGTAGAGTAGCTAGTAGGGGTGTAACAATATATCGTGTCACAATATATCGCAATACAAAAATGCAACAATATGTATCGTAGATAGTTCACCCCCAAAAAAATGACCCTGTGAGCAAATTTACGTTTTCAGAGTCAGTACTACATTAAACTACAATATATTATGTTGAATATAATGTATAATAATTGGGGAATATTAGTGGGTCCTGATAATGCTTATGTTATACTTATACGTCTTATGTTACCAGTAAAAAGTGGCCTAAGTTACATTATTTTAAATATATCTAGCCAGTGACAGTGTGAAAGCATATTCATCTAAAATAATTCTATATTTTCAGGTTCAGAATCATGAATATATTTATTCTGGTGTCACCACTGTCCAAGCCTTTTCATTTACACCCACAATGTTATATCAAATTTAGCATTTAATCAACAGTAAATTTTTTCTTAACCTTTTATTATATGTCTTGGAGTATCGCAATAATATCGTATCGTGAGTTTAGTATCCTGATATGTATCGAATCGTGAAATTAGGGTATTGTTACACCCATATGTTACACCACTAGCTAGTAAAGTTAAGTAAACAAATATCTTACCTTTCCTGTAAACAAGAAAAGTTTCTTCATCTCCAGATGATAAACTCGAGGATCATTCACCCATCCTGATTTAAAATACAAGTACGCTTCAGTGCTCTTGTATGCCTTGAGGGACTCCCCGCTGTAAGGAGAAGGATTGTGGACGAGGTAGATGTAAATGTCGCCAAAAGACATGTTTGGCAAGTTAACGACAGATTTCAGCGGGGTCAGTAGTTGATTCGGAAGTAAATACGGATCAAAACCCAAAATATAAATTTTCTTGTAATTAGCGTTGCTTTTCTTTATCAGAGAGATGAGCGATTTTCGTCTGAGTAACGTTAGCACAGCCCGTTTCTGCCATTTCCCCTGGAATCATAGACGTTGGTGGCGCGGGCGCTACGGTCCTAAAGATGGCGGCCACAACAAAATGGTGACGTCATTGATACCCATGTATATGCACTTCAGCAGTCCTTTCAAAATAAGAGTCATAGGTCACAGTCTAAATGTGACAGCATGTATTGCTACAATCTTGGGATTTCATAATTTCACTCTAAAAAAATTATTTCATCACTTTCTTTCTTTCTGCGAACTTGTGTGAATGTGTGTTTATGTGTTAGGTATTAGTTTTGTGTGTTAGAATAGTTAATAAAGTCTCGTTTGTATTAAAAAAAATAAGTGTCTTATGTTATTGTGCTTACAAATTTAATGTCTTAAACTGCTGATCTATGTTACCGTGCTAATAAATAATATTTTTTACTATAGTTTAGATATTAATATCCGCTGAGCTGATAGTTACTGCTCGTTCAAGTGAACGCTGGACGACTCATTTGTTTGGCCGTAAAATAAGTGACTCTTTCAAAATTCTCAATAAATTAATGATTTATTTTGAGCTTAATTGACATGTTTCCCTTACATTGCCCATCCTAAGAAAATTAGGCCCAACCTTCTGGAAATTGCCATCATTTTAATAATTTTACTTGCAAAAAAAGAAAATAATAATTCACACACAACAATTCACAAAATCCAGATGAGACTGATAAATATTAACGTCTCTTTATTCTCTTATTATTTTAATCTTATTATTTTAATTATTTTAATATTTTAATTGGGATGAAGAGATGCATATCAATGATCAATAAGAAAGTACACTTAAAAAGATATTACTTAACATTCTAGATTTAATACTTTAACAAAAAACTTGAGTCACATGACTTTCATGGGTCCTGTCTGTCTCAGTGATGAAACTCTTTATACAAAGTCACATGAATAGACAGCTCAGACTTTTATACAGTAATCTATTGCAAATTTCAAACACACATTATTCCTCTTTAACACAGGTTCATGTTACTGACTCTTCATTATTTTCATCTTAAATCATACGCTGAAGGTTCAGAATTATTGGAATCACATTCTGCAAAGCTCCTGTTATCTTAA
Source organism: Leuciscus leuciscus (assembly GCF_965113295.1). Classification (NCBI taxonomy): domain Eukaryota; kingdom Metazoa; phylum Chordata; class Actinopteri; order Cypriniformes; family Leuciscidae; genus Leuciscus; species Leuciscus leuciscus. The sequence continues at coordinate 43,494,552 of NC_138728.1, forward strand.
GGGAAACAGTAGGAAACCACTGAAAGTGTTGTGGTTACTCTGGCTATCATATATCCTCCTGCCAGACCCAAGTCTCACATAGACAACATCTCCAACCTCCAGGATCAACACAACTCCATTAGAGGAGTTTAAGTCATGCTGAGCCTGATATTCATGTGCTATAACCACATGCTCTCCATTCTTAACAATGGATGCAGATGCGTGAGTTCCTCCATGACCATATACAGAGAATCTGAACATGTACGCTCCTTTCAGTGGGGCTGTGAAAATACCTAAATCAAATAACAAGAGATACAGAATCAGATGTTTCCTGTATGATTGTTTTATTACCAAGCACACTGTGTAATAGTTTTGAAAGTTGGCAGATCATTTAATTCTCTTATACACATTACACAACTGCAGAGAGGTCTGAATGGAGCAGAAGGGTTTTCATTACTATAAACTGAGTTTTATGACTCATTTCATTGATAATTACCTGTAATTGGGTTGTAGGCGTTCCCTATGTTTGTGAAGACGTTCCTGTAGGTTAGTGTGATGTCAGTGGTAAAAGGACCAATATGTCCACTGCCAGATTGCATCAGTGAAGCTGAAAAAGCTATTTCTCTGTCTGATATTGAAAAACATAAGCAATGTTGTGATATATTACTGTGTTACACTGAGAATGTATACACTGAATTTAATATCATCCAAGCACACTGTAAAAAATTGCTGTAGTTTTTACAGTAAATATTTACAATAGACTACTGTATTTTTAAATTTACAGTATTACTGTATTTTGCCATGTGGGAGCATGCATAATTGCGGTGAATTCTAGAGGTCCAATAAGATAGTGTGTTTTTTTTTTAAGTTACCACTGTTATTGCATGTTACTATGACTTCTGGAAACATGATTAGGCTATGCAGTAAATGCTACTGGTTATCATCCTTACCATTGTAATTTATTTTATTTTTTTAAGAAGGTTTTGGCGCTTCACAAGTCAATAATACTAATAGTCAACTGTAATAAATACGTAATAAATACAGCCTTTTTAGCGAATTATTTACACCATTTAAACTCTGACATTTGATTATATAACGTACACATCTAGTACTTTAAAACTGTTGGCTTTTAAAAACTCTCATGATTAAACAACGACATCGGCGTAGCGCAGTGCGTGTGATGTCATTTCGTCAATCGTCATCTTCAGTGGACATCTTGGGACTTTCCACGCGCTCGGCGCTGCTGCATCATCATCACCACTCAATTTTCGCGCTCACCTCATGCGCGCTACGATTAACGGACTCGGAGGAGGACCTCGAATGAGAGAGAGAGTGAGACGACGAGGTGTGTAGCTAGTAATTCATGCTTTAGTGTAAACGTGAAATCCTGTTACATCCATAATATCTTAACTATTATTTTTATTTTGTGACGTTGCAAAATGGATCATTTAGATTATTTGTCCAATTTTATGAATTTGCTTAATGAGTGCAGTCACAGATGAACGATTAGCTGGCTATATTTTCTTCACCGTGAAAGTGTGGCCGGGCTGCCATTTTACTATTACATTTTTGATAACTGTTCAGTATAAATGTACCACAATAATATAGACATGTAAGCTTTTAAACATTGCATTTAAATTGTGTTGGTTTTATGCAACTAAAGTGTTTAACTTGACTGCCAAGCCATTAACGTTAGCTAATTACATTTTTGTTCGATTTAAAATGGTGTAATGAAGTATTTTTTGTTTTAGTTTTATGTTAATATAACTTGTAAGTGGTGCTTGGTATTCATATTTGTAATTTAGTTGTTAAATAGAAAGTACATTGGTATTTGCTGTGCACATGCTTTATTGCTGTGCATTTATTAGCTTGTGAAGTTTTAAATAGTTTGCAGTTGAACATGTTTATATGTCACTTTTGTAATAACGAGAGCAGTACAATCCTGAGTTTTGTGCAGCATATGAAATTGCATAGAAATGTGCCTAAATCAGGGTTTAAATGTGGTGTACCTGATTGCCCACATATTTTCACTAAGTTTTCTTCATTGAAGTCTCACATATACAGAAATCACAGGGAACATCACCGGTCTGCTGCTAAAGAGCATCAGGCACAGATGTGTGATAAAACATTTAAATGCCATGTAGACTTTTGTGAAGTTCAATGTGGGACCCTAACACAGCTTTTGTCTCATTTAAAGAGCCATATTCAGTCCGGTCTGGAGATCCGGTGCCCATTTGGTTGCAACAGGACATTTAAGGTGAGATCTACGTTTGCATCACATGTATCACGGACACATAAAATGTGTTCTGTAAACCATCTGATAGAGCCTGCTATGACCACGGAAACTCCAGATTCAGATGTCGTGTCTGAGAGCGAGAGATCAGAAGTTGTAGAGCAAAATTTTCCTGAAGTTGTGGATGAATCTCTTTTTCTAAGAAATTTAACCCTCTTCTATCTGAAACTGCAAGCTAAATTGCTTTTGCCTGAGTCTACCATTCAAGGCATTGTTGAAGAATTTCAAAACATCCATGACATTGGGCAGTCATATTTTCTTAGCAAACTGAGGGAAAAGCTTGCTTTGCTTGAATTACCAGAGGAAAGGATTAATGATGTGATTGATCAGTTGTCTAGGGAGGATTTGCTGACAGCTTGTAATAGTGGAGTTCTAAGTACAGCACAGAGGAGAAAGACTACTTTCAAGCAAGATTTCCACTATGTTGAGCCAGTCCCTATTTTATTAGGAGTCAGTGAAAGAAATGGGAAAGAGTGCTTTGCTCAATATGTCCCAGTTAAGCAGACCATCAGCGCTCTGTTTCAGTGCCAGTCTGTGAGGGATCAATATGAACAGATGCACTCACAAACAGCTGAAAATGATCTGTTTCGGGATGTAAAGGATGGTACGAATTTTTCAGAAAATTCCCTCTTTCAAACTGATCCATCATCTCTAGGTTTGATAATTTACCAGGATTCATTTGAGGTGGTAAATCCTTTAGGCTCAGCTAGAAAAAAACACAAATTACTGGCAGTTTATCTTACCTTGTCTGATATTTTACCTCACAACAGGTCAAACATAGACCACATGCAACTTGTTCTTTTGTGTAATGAGCAAGATTTTAAGAACTTTGGACCAGCTCATGTTTTTAGATCACTAATTGAAGATCTCAAAGATCTTGAGGAGAATGGAGTTGTTGTGAATGATGGCAAAACTTTGAAAGCTTCTTTGTGTTCCATCGTAGGTGACAACCTGGGATCCCACATGATTGGTGGTTTTGTCGAGAACTTTAGCCGAAGCCTACATTTCTGCAGGTATTGCACCATTGAGAGAGACTCATTCCATGCCACACCTTTAGAACCTGCTATGAAGCGAACTGTAGAGTCTTATGAGAGAAACATTCAGGAACTTGCTACCATTGGCGATAATGTAGTTGATGGAGTCAAATTTAACTCTCCTTTTAATCAGCTGAATTCTTTTCATGTTTGTCAGCCTGGCTTGCCCCCCTGCCTTGGACATGACCTCTTTGAGGGTGTTGTGGCATCAGATCTTAAGTTGTACATTGATTACTTGGTAAATCAAGAGAAATGCTTTACTTTCACAGAGCTAAATCGCTATATTAAACAGTTTAAGTACACAGGAAATGATGCTGCCAATAAACCAGCTGAGGTTAACTCTGGGAGTGAGAAGCTTTGTGGTCACGCTGTTCAGAACTGGTGTCTTCTAAGACTTTTACCAGTCATTGTTGGACACCGAATTAAGGATCCAGAATCAGAAGTGTGGCAGCTCATTCTACTCCTCAGACAAATTGTAGACCTAATTTGTGCACCAGCAATACTGGCAGATCAGGTCGCTTATCTGAAAGTGCTCATTGATGAGTACATTCATTTTAGGTGTGTGACTTTCCCTTCTAAGCCTCTCAAGCCTAAACATCACTACTTGTGCCATTACCCAGAGCTTATAAAACAATTTGGACCACTCATTCGCTTATGGACTATGCGGTTTGAGAGCAAACATACCTATTTTAAACAATGTGCTAGAAAATTGCACAACTTCAAAAATGTATGCGCAACACTTGCAGAAAGCCACCAGCTTCTCCAAGCCTATTTAAGTGCTGGAAACCTCTTTCAGCTTTCTCTGCAAGTTGAAAAAGGCTCTGAATTTTATTCTTATGATTTTAACGAAGCAATCAGGGAATCAGTTGATCACTTTGATTTTCAGCCAGGCAATACATTAGTAGCTACTGAAATCACTTTGAAAGGAACAAAGTACAGGAAAGGCATGGTTGTTCTTTTGGCCAGTAATGAGGAGGGTTTGGAGGTTGGCAGAATTAAACTAATTCTTGTTCACCAGAATTCAGTGGTTTACTTTGTGTCTGAGAAACGGCGTGCTGTGAAGTTGGTGGATTTGGGTGTATACTGCATAACAGATGAGGACCCAAGGAATGTCTGTGTACTTCAAGAGGAGCTATTAGATTATTACCCTCTCCAGGAGTATAACACATGTGGCTTGTCTGTGATTGTGTTACACCACTCTTTTCCATCTTTTTAAATTATGTCTAATTTAGAGGAAATAAAACTTGCCATCTCCTCTTCGTTACCTGGCCTCTCTGATGAAACGCTTCAAAATTTTATCCATGGGCTCTCTGCTATTGGTGTTGAGACAAAAGATGACCTCCAGTATGTCAAAGAAGAAGACCTCATGGAATTCCTCAGGCCTATACAATGCCGCAAACTACTGAGTGCATGGAAAAATGAAGGTATTTTTTTATTTAATTTTATTTAAAATGACTAATGTCCATTTGACAAATATTGTAAAATGTTTCATGTTCAAATTTCATATTTTTAATTGGCTATTTGTGTTAGAACAATCCAGCTGCTCGACTCCCCAACGCTCATCGCATCAAGTTCTTTCTGATATATCAAGCCCAGGATCAGAGAGTTCAAGTTCTACACCATCTCGTTCTACGGCTTGCTTTTCAGCATCTTGCGCCTGGGCTGAAACATTTAAGGTGCCTTGGGAAGTCATGCCTTCTGGAATTAAACTGGCTATTGCAAATAAAAAAAGACCATCACCAGCTGATCGAAGGAAGCTAGTTAGAATGTTAGTGGATAACATGCAAAAACATGAAGTAAACCCATCAAAGGCACAGTGTCAGATTGTAGTGCAGAATATTGTTAAGCAGTACCCGGACAGCTTTGCTGATGTTCTGTTTGATGGAACAAAAATAGGTAGTGGGTATGCCTCTTTGCTCTTGCAAGTTAAAACCCGTGTTGAACATGTAAACAGGAACAACACATTAGCTCGTCGGAGAAAAGAACGACTACGATCATCGTGTAGAACCATAAGCCAGAGCTCAAGAAGGCTGACTGATCAATATGGTTGTGTCAGTTGGCAGCCAGAGGAGTTTCCTGCAGGAGAAAATGATGACACTCTAGAAGAGAAGCGCAAGCAAATGGTACTGCTTCATTCTACTGAAGGAATGTCTGGAGCCGATAGAGGAGAACTTCACAAGTTGATGGAGGTCACATATTACCGTCAGCGCCGTGATATAAACGCCACTCCACCTCCGCCACTGTCTGAACTAAAGAACTCATGGCCTTACCTGTTTTGTCTGAAGGGGATCTTTTTACATTTCCAATTGCTTACTGACATCTCACTGCTACACAAAATCATGGAGAGCATTGAAGGGAAAGGAAAGAGGATTCTAAGATTTTTTCAAGAAAAGCCAACAAACAATGAGGTGTGTGCTGTTCTGTCGAAGTATCAAGAGGGAAATTCTCTGGTCCTGTGCATCTTGCAACTCTTAATGGCCCATTTTAAAGAGAGAACAGAATGCCTTCTAATTGAAGCTGATGTAAGTATAAAATTTAGATTTTTAATGTCTTAAAGATTTAATTGTAATACTAAATTAATTTTTGTTTTTCTTAGGCAGCAGCAACTGCAGCCGACATGGAAAGAGAGGGATTACCGGATTCACCCGCACTGATCATCCAAGGTTTGTTGCTTTACTTTGTGTCTGTCTCCATCATATACACGTTTCTTTGCTCTCTAGCTTTTAAATGATAAAAATAGCTTTTAAATGATAAAAATAATAAATTATTATTATTATAAATGGATAACTGTTTGTCCTGTAATGTTTTTTTTCTTCTCACTTTAAAGGTATAGCGGAGGATCTTTCCAAATTTTAGATAAGACCCGCCCTCTCCACTTTTTGAAAAGTTTGATTGATTCACCAGAATGATTGACAATTAGGAGGACCAATAGTTTAAACTACCCACCAGGAAGTAAAACATCCTCCGCTATACCTTTAATGGCCTTTTTAAAAATACACATTTTTGCCACCTGTTCCTGTATTCTGTTTCACAATTCTATTCTCATTCCTATAGTCCTTCCATAGTTAGCTCTCTCTGTGCCATGTTTTTTTTTTATCTCTGAACCATTCTCTCTCCTTAGAAACACAAATCCTTATTAGTAACATTGATCTTCATTATAAATCCATAGTTTACATTGTCTTTATCTAAAAATCAAAAATTACATCATGATTTACTCACCCACAAGCCATCCAAGGTGTATAACATTCTTCTTTTAGACGAATACAGTCAAAGTTATTTAAAAAAATGTCCTGGCTCTCCCAAGCTTTATAATGGCAGTGAATGGAGGATGAGATTTTAAAGCTCTAAAAAGTGTATCATCCATCATAAAAGTAATCCAGTAAAAAGTAACTCCAGGGGGTAAATAAAGGCCCTCTGAAGCGAAGCGATGTGTTTGTGTAAGTAAAATATACATTGTTAAACTAAAGTCGACTTATGCCAAAAGAAAGTAACTCCTGACATGATGTGTGACGTAGGAGCAGTGTAAGCTAACGCCTCTGGTGGTTCAAACAAATAGGGCTGTGTAAAAAACTCAAGGTCTTCTCATATATCGAAATCCTGTCTTTAAAACATTTTTTAATATAACTCCGATTGTATTTGTCTGAAAGAAGAAAATAATTTAATATCGTGAGTAAATCATGGTAATTTTCACTTCATTTCATTCTTTTCAGACTGTCCCTTTAACATGAGCTACCCATGAACCATACTTTTACAACACTTATTAATCTATGCCCTGCCATATTTTTTCTATTTTTTACAGGCGAATCCATGACCCCAAGCAAGTGGATGTTGTCAGTCGAAAGGGAAGTTGTCCTGGGCCCATTTTCAGAGGCATTTGTTGAGGGCCTGGCAGCATTGTTTGCGACCTATTACAACCTAAATCTTGCTTATCAGGATGACGCTGCATGCACGCTGGAATTTATTCAGAGGTATTTCAGAGCATAAAATCTTACTCGATATTTACTGTGGACTTTCAAATTTTCTTGACTTTTTTTTTGGTTTTCAATTTAGGATAGTTTATCAGGATTAGATATTTTATGGAAAAGTTTTCAAATGAGCAACAAAAAATTGCTAACCACACACCGAATAGAGAATTGTTTTATTCACTGCATGAATAACTAATTCTAAAATTACTAAAACTAAATCTGTATAATAATGATATAATCTGTACATTTTGTTTATTGTAAACATGGAAGGCTAAATATTTTTATATTAAAATTTTGGATAAAATTACATATGACCCTAACTCTTTATTAATTGAAATTAAATGTAATTTATGAGTTGTCTGACAAATTTTGTATTTGTTTTTTTGATAATTGGATGTTGTGTTTTTTTCACAGAGGACTTGTGGGCATTAACCCAGAAACTGGAACAAAAGTTGCTGCTGGAAAAAAGAAAATGCATGGAATGAACCCACATGTATGCACACTGTTACGGAAACTAATGGACTTTGAATGGCTTGCCATTTAAACAAAAGTATTCCAATGGAATTGATACAAGAGACTCTGACCTGATTTCCAAGTTCATAACTGTTCTAGTTAATATTCATTCTTGCCTTTTTTGGATTTGGCAAATTGAAGGTAGGCACAGTTCAGACCATTTCTTTTGTTTATGACTGAAGTTCAGTCACACTTGTGTGCCCTGTATAGTTGATACTTAAAGGATTAGTTCACCTCAAAATGAAAATTTCCTGATAATTGAATCACCCCAATGCCATCCAAGATGTTCATGTCTTTCTTTCTTCAGGGGAAAATAAAGTTTTTTGAGGAAAACATTTCAGGATTTGTATCCACACAATGGATTTTAATTGCAACCAACATGTTGAAGTCCAAATCAATGCAGTTTCAAAGGGCTTTGAAGTGCTTCAAACGGCTCTGCACGATCCCAGCTGAGGAATAGGGTCTTATCTAGCGAAACGATCGGTCATAAAAAAAATATATATTGTTCGTCTTGTGCTGGTATGTGATGCGCCAGGCATTACGTCATCACGTTGGGAAGGTCACGGGTCACGTCATCTGTTTGATTTGTGTATTCCAGTTAAAAAAGGTAGGGAAGGGCGAAAAATTTATCTAATTTTCTCCAACTTAAAAATCGTCAGAAATCTTTGTTTTAGTTTTTTTCGTGACCTTTCCAACGTGAAGTAATACGTAGCGCATCGCGGAGATTGTACAAGACAGGCATTTGTGTTTTTTTTTTTTGTTTTTTTTTTTTAAATGGCCGATCGTTTTTCTAGATAAGACCCTATTCCTCAGCTGGGATTGTGCAGAGCCATTTGAAGCACTTCAAAGCCCTTTGAAACTGCATTGATTTGGACTTCAACATGTAAGTTGCGATTGAAATCCATTGCGTGGATACAAATCCTGAAATGTTTTAGTCAAAAAACTTTATTTTCCACTGAAGAAAGAAAGACATGAACATTTTGGATGGCATTGGGGTGAGTAAATTATCAGGAAATTTTCATTTTGAGGTGAACTAATCCTTTAAGTGCTGCTGTTCTCAGTGGTTCTTTCTAAGGCTAAAGCCTTTCATGTATTGTGCAATCTTTATTTTTGTTTTTCCAAATATATTTGGGAATCTGGTGCTTATGTTAAATAGACATTATTGCTCAATAAATTTGTTATATTAATGAAAACCTGTTATTGTGAGTTTTATTATGTGGAGTTAATGATTTACAGTACTCTTGGAAATTTTACAGTTAATTTTACAGTACAATTGTAGTTAATGGTTTACAGGACTCTTGTAAATTTTACAGTCTTACTGGCAACCAAAGTTGCCAGTAAGTTACTGTACATTTTACAGTACAATTGTAGTTAATGGTTTACAGGACTCTTGTAAATTTTACAGTTTTACTGGCAACCAAAGTTGCCAGTAAGTTACTGTAAATTTTACAGTAAATTTTTTACAGTGCACTTTCACCTCTATTTTCCTTTCTCAACTCCTCCACTTGACTCAGAGTAAGATTTGAAATTTCTGTGAAGGAATAACATTTCTGTTAAATGACATTCACACAATTTACACTTAAATTTACACTATGCAATGTATTTCATTAGTTTTACTTTGAGGATCATTGATAAAAGAGTGAATGTTTTGGTGAGATACCATCATTTTTCTTGTTCATCTCTTCCCTCAGTTGCGTCTCTAAAGCTCTGATGTTGGCGGTCAGTTCTCTGTTGATGGTTTTCTGCTCTGTAACTGTGGCGGTCAGTTCTCTGATGTTCACTTTCTGCTCTGTAACGGTGGCGGTCAGTTCTCTGATGTTTGCTTTCTGCTCTGTAACGCTGGCGGTCAGTTCTCTGATGTTCACTTTCTGCTCTGTAACGGTGGCGGTCAGTTCTCTGTTGATGGTTTTCTGCTCTGTAACTGTGGCGGTCAGTTCTCTGATGTTTCCTTTCTGCTCTGTAACGGTGGTGGTCAGTTCTCTGATGTTTGCTTTCTGCTCTGTAACGCTGGCGGTCAGTTCTCTGATGTTTCCTTTCTGCTCTGTAACGGTGGCGGTCACTTCTCTCAGCGCTGCATGGATGTCACTGAAGAACAGATGGTAGTTTTGTTGGCTGTCAGTTGAAGCTTCATCTCTCAAAGTGTCAGTTTGAGGTGGATTCTGTCTTCCGTCCTCAGATCTGAGCTGTTGACTGGTCTCATTCTCATTGAGTCCTCCATCTACCTGATGCTGTACGACACACACAAAGGTTTCCAACAGCAGCAGTAAACATACTAAACCCTTCATTCTTCACTGATGTTTGTTTCCAGCTCTTGCTCTTCATCCTCACAGTCTCTCATGTTCCTTTTATAGTGTCCTGATTTACTGTCTTTTGTAAATGATTTACATTTCTCCAGAAAAACAAGTAGTTAATGGTTATTTATAATCAAAGGGATGTTCTGGGTTCAGTAGATGTTTATCTCTATTCACAACATTTGTGGCACTATGTTGATCTCAACAGAAAATAACTTTGACTTGGTTTAAGCCTTGTGGCTTTATTTTGAAACAGTGTGTATTTTAATGTTAAACTGCTTGGCCCATTTACATCAATTGTAAGTGCCGGACAAATAAAAAATTTTTAAATAAAGAGTTGACATTCATTTCTGTGATGACTGACTTTATGCCACAAATGTTGCTGATGGAGTTTAACTTGTATTAAATCCACAAAATTCCTTTAAATGTTATTTTCCCCCCTCATACTTTGTACAGTGCGTGACTTGACTCATTCAGCAGAAATGAGTTCACTCATTCTTTTTGATTCGATTCGGTTTGTGTTCATTCCCAGTCAGATCGTTGTTCTTGTCTCACCGTGTTGTTTTTCTCATCTGGGGTTTAAATGCATTGTTCCCGGCTCTTTTTGATTCGATTCATTGCACGTTGAATTTCCTGTCATTCTACTCGCCTGGAAAATACATGTAGCCCACATAAACTGCACAGGGCCAAAGTAATTGCTGTGATTCTCCATTCCCCTAGATGGCGCTGCTTCATGTTTATTGGTTGAGCCACTCGGTTGTGTAGCTAAAGAAGATGAGCGATAGTTTTTTTTCTTTTATTTTCTACCCTCTTGCAGGGTTGCCAGATTGGGAGGTTTTGCAATCTATTTTGCGGGCAAAAATGGGTTTGGGCGGGTGGATAAAAATTGGGCTGGTTTCGGATCAGCTCGGCGGGTTTTTGTTGCCGAAACACCGGCACTTCAGATCCTTATTCCTGCGACCCAATGTTCAGCAGGCAGTCTCACTCACTCACACACACACATGCGCGCGCACACGCACACACACTACAACTCTGGCTGACGTGCCCCCTAACCTCACAACAGACACTCCCTCCCACTACCTTAAAGATGAATCGTGCAGCTCTGTAATGACACATTTCATCCTCTATTGAATCGAAAGTGGCTAATCTGTCAACCTCATCTATAAGCAAGGGCAAAAATAAAGCAATTTAATTTGAATTAATATCTGTAATATTCTGTAATAAAAAATAAATCGATTTTAAAATCATTAAAAAAATAAAATCGATTTTTTCTCCCAGCCCTAATATGCATGTTTCATGTTGCCATTTGAAATAACTGAAATGTTAAAGTGGGTTCTTTTTTATGTCCATATCTACTCGATGTTTTTATGTTACTGAATGCTTTTGTTCCAAGCGACTTTTAGTGACAATAAACAGACTCATTGATAGCCTAAGTTGATCGCATTATTTTCCGTAACATAAGCTTATAGTTTAATAGTAGGCCTAGAATATTCTGACTGAAGTCAGTGTGGCCTACTTTTGCGTTCATTTAATTGAATATTGTTTCTAAAATCGGATAGGGTAAGTCGAAAAATGGGTCATTTTAAAGCTTGTTAATGATTTCAATGTGTTTAAACCATGTTTAAACGAGAAACAAGCCACAAAAAATAATTGGGCGTTTTTTTGTGCATTCTCGCGGTTTTTGACGAGGTTTTGGGCTGGAAAACCTCACTGGCATCTGGCAACCCTGCCCTCTTGTCTAGTGCATCGTGAGATAAAGACGGAGTGAGATAAATGTAGTGAAGCAGACCACTTAACACACGGGAGAAATAATTTTCATGTTGATATTAGCTAGTAAGAGTGGCAAGAAGCCTTAGTAATTGTAAGCTGCCGTTTACACTTGTTTTTCTTTGGATAAGTTTAAGAATCTCCGGTGAGTACAACAGAAAGAAAACTTTTTGCTAGCATGTCACCTTAAGTTGATTAAAAATGAAACAATAATATATTATGTGCACTTTGTTACTTTGCTATTCCTATTATGTCCTTTGACAATCAAATAAAACCAGTCGGAGATAATTGATATGTTTATCTTTGCTAATCTACCGTTGCTATTTGAAACGCCATTTTGTTTCATACATGTGCGTTGTTAAAGCTGCCGTCGGCAAGTCTGGCAGATTGGGTCGATTAGCCAAAATTTTGAATGTTTACAACTCTCATGCCCCTCCCCACTACCAGCGAGCACCCTCCCATCGAGGTCGTGCTCGTCAGTGCGTCACTGTGCGTGTGTACCTGATTTTCTGTGAACGCGTCCGTCTCTTCAGCATCTATCAACACCATGGACTCGGAGGTAGGCTGCCCTGGCTAATCTATCCATAGATAGCAATAACCGAGGAATTGGAAGCTTGTTAGTAGATTTTCTCTCCGCCATCACGCTTCATGCAATCTCCAGGCGAACTTCAGGCGTGGCGTGTGCATGTGATATTAACGTGCGCGAGTGAGGGGGGATCTGTGGCGTGTGCACGACCTGTGATTGACAGTCAGATCTCACACCCTCCTGCGCTGATTGGACCCGATGATCCGGGAGCGCTGGATTTTTGCAAAACAAATAACACGCTCCAGGTGGAGTTAGAAGCTCGGGGTTTTTTTTAAAACCATCTTATTTATGTTGTTCTGTCGGATTATAGTGTCAATTTCACTGAATATGATCAAAAATGTTTTGCCGACGGCAGCTTTAATGAAGAGATGGCGTAACGTGAATTCATGCATGTTTATTCAGCTACGGGGTTACCCTAATGGGCTAATGTTTTGAGGTGGCCTAGAGCCAGCATAAAGGATGTTTGTAACGCCTTTTGCCATCCTATTTGTGGCTTTATGATTTTGAATTCAGTAACTTTCTAGACTAGACATGTTTAATTCTGTAAAATAAGCACTTTGCACTATTCACGCATATTTTAACTGACTGTTTTCCAAGTCATATTTGATATGTTACAGAGTGCATTATGTTCATGTTTAAACTGAGTGATGTAGAATTAAATTTGAGTTACATTGATTTTGAATATGTAAGTGATAAAGCCATATACAGCTACTAATTAGATATTTTGCATTTGCTGTATGCAGATTGTTTTTTTTGTTGTGCATATTTTGCCACTGTTGAGAGAGTGATTCTACGGCGAGCCAGTGATCCAGTGATTCAGTGACTCAGCGATTCTGAGGAGGGGGGGGGGGGGGGGGGGGGGGGGGGGGGGGGGGGGGGATTTGATATTGTTGTTTTCTATGTGTGATTTCACAATTCTTGTGGAATGTTAAATAAATGTTTTGATACTGCATTTGCCATCAAACAGAGGTCGTAGCCAATTCATTTCAAGAGCCGAACCTAATTTTGATTTTCATTGGTGCCTTAAGTTACGTGAGTTACATACAGATTGGACTGTTCCGACTGATTTCTCGCTGTTCAAGTTCATCTGTCATTTGGATTTTCTACATCCTCCAAGCCTTTATGAATTATTTCTCTGTGGACTAAATAAACTCTTTAATTGCACTCTGCATTTGGGTACTGTCTGTTTACAGGTGTGACAGAATGATCTGACCTGAAGATGAATCCAGCGAGCGCAGAATTCAGCGAGTTTGTTACTAACAGCAACATCAGAATGATTCATCAGAAAGACCAGATTCTCGCGACGGGAGAAGCTGTTCAGGGGTTGGTCAATCAAGTTCAGAGCTCACCACCCAGTTTTAACAATTCTGGGCTGATTTTACCCCGCCATCTCCCCCAGCACCGATGGCCATTAATCCTGCCTAGATCATCTTACATTATATACAGTTGATGGTGACGAACATGAAGCAGGGCAACAACTCACTGCGTGATGAAGTCTATAGAATGCAGTTAGAATGACCCTAAAATTCAAGATATCAGGGAAAAAAGGCCCCTGTATGAGTTCTTCTCATATTTATATCATATGATATGATTTATTTTAAGCAATATCTCATGTTTCTGAATGGATCAGGTGAATCGAATGAAAGAATAACTCAATAACTTACTCATTTAGACATTTACTGCCATCTACTGGCAGTTTTAGTTTCTTATTTAGAGTATCACTTCATTAAAAAAAAGAAAAATTATTTAATATTTTGGTGATAACTTTTCCTATTATTTACATTATGATTTTTGGACAGTTTTTGTCCATAAATATATCCAAATTCAGATGCAGCTTCTGAAAAAAAAAATCATGGCGATTGATTGATTTATTCTGGGTTTTGTTGGAGTGGAAGGATAGTCATTGATCCATTTTGGATGTGCTTTCATTCTGGTTTTTCAACGGCAGCATCTTTTTCTTTCCCTCTATAACATTATTTCATGAGTACTTTTAAATTGACTGACTCTTAATTTGGAGGGGATGAACCATGTGATTAAACTTTTTAAAAGAATCTTATTTAAGTGACATTGAACATGCTAAACTACAGCGAGATGGATGGGCCAAATATTTTCCTACCGTTTTAAATCAAACAGTAGAGGTGTGGCCATATTACTTCACAAACATTTGCCCTTTAAGTTAGAAATAAATGATTAAAGATAAAGATTTCTCTACGGAGAAAGGGTCACATTAGGCTCTGTGTATACCCACAATTCCTTTCAAAATAAATGTGTATCTCCTTGTTAAGGGATCAGGCATCCTGTTCCAGCTCATTTACTGTTCTGGGTGGTGGTGACTACAACTGTGTCATGAATGCTGACCTTTGACTGTTATCCGCCTCTGCCAGAAAGCCCAGGCCCTTAAGAGACCTCTGTAATGATCTTAACCTCCTTGACATTTGGAGAATTTTACACCCCGAGGATAACGATTTTCATTTCTATTCAGCCCCACTCAAGTCTTTTCAAGGATGGATTAATTTTTTCATCACAATATTATACTGTATGATATTGGTCTAATGTCCATCTCAGATCACCCCCCTCCCTACCCAGGGGGCAAAGGGGGTTTAGCAGACATGGGCTGCTGTAAAAGGTTGTCATATAAAAATGAAATCTATGATGTCTGAGGATCACAACCTGGGTGCACAACCCGGTCAACAAGCTGCTGGAAACTTGTAATTAGGGTCAAAACAATGCTTCCTCAAATTCTGCTTCAACTCCCCGGAATCACCCAATTAATTAATAGTCCAGGCAAAGTAGCGTTTTATGACAGACTAATTGTAAAATAATTTTTTTCAGCTTAGATAATTTCTATGAGGTGTCCAGAACAACATACTAAAAGTCTTAAGAAATCCTAATTGAGGAAAGAAATATGTTAAATTCTCATCAATCCGAGATGTGTGCCAATAAGGCCATGCAGGCAACAATACACCCCAATGGGGCTATTTTTTTCCTTTACTCCTATCAAAATGAAACTTTACACAATGAAAGTACCCATGAAAAGTAAAAAAAAAATTGTATTACAAGTTTCTTTGAAAATTAATTTTAATATGCAAATGAGCTATACACTAATCAAATATGCCCAAAATACACCCAAATAGGCTTAATTTTTTCCTTTACTCCTACCACATTAAAACTTTACATAGTAAAAGTATACATGAAAAGTAACTTTTTTTGTATTACAAGTTTCTTTTGAAATGAATTTGAATATGCACATGAGCGCCACACTTATTGAATATGTCCTAATTTGCATAGGCAGAAACACCATTCATATGTATGACAAATACATCGGCCCAATCTTCATCCAATCATCCTACTGCCAATGGGTGATGGCAATGCTGCTTTTAGACTGGCCTCTAACCTGAAAACTGCCTGGCTTGGTAGTACCTGCCAGGGGTATACTATAACCCCCGCTAGTATAGTCTTCAGGGTCACGGAGGCACACAAGCCTCTCCACCACGACAAGGTAGCAACAACAGGGGAGGTTTCTTTTTGGTGTTTTTTTATTTTATTTTAGTTTTGTTTTAGTTTTTCATTAACTAACCTAGATATTGCTGTTGCTAGCTTCTCATAATACTGCAAAGCTACTTTACAAACGGTGGAAGTCTGATGTGTGGCTCGCCTGCTCTGAAATACTTGCTAACTACAAAAAGAGAAGCAGTTTTGGTGTCTGGAAAGTGTGTCTATCTGGTTTTTCATCTGTCTTCTGTGTGAGAGTGAATCGTTTAGTTGGTAAGAATGACTTCTGCCTGTAATCTCATAATCTTACCAACAATACCAATCATTTGTAAATCTAACATCACCTGATCTCTTTTTCTCATGGCTTTTTCGCTGCAACAAATGTGTTTTATAAACACATAATTATAGCAGCCAGAGAAAATTTTATATTAAAGAGTCAAGGGTCAAGAGCCCAACTAAAGCAAACGCTAACCACCATCATGGTGACTTTAAAATACAACTATTGTTTTCATTCAAACTGAAATGAAATAAAGTCAGTCTGGTTAGTAATAAGTGAAGCTGGTAATGCTGTTTGTGGAGTTGTTTAATCCTCCTCTGCTGAGATCTTTACAGATTTAATGTCTTCTTTTCTCTTCAGTTGATTTCATCTAAAGCCCTATTCGGACGGGACTAGTTTCACAGGGGGACGTTAGAGAAATTTCTGTTTCACAGACGTACTTTGAGATTTTAATCCTGTCCGAATCTGCCATGTCTGTCTTTTTCTCACACGATCTCTGTAAAAATTCCAGAGCAAATTACCTACTGTTTTTCGTCAAACTCGGCGGTCCTCAGAGAAATCTTATCCCGTCCGAATGCGAATGTCTGTGATTGCCGAAAATGTTTTTTTCCAAAACGCCTTTTCTTGAGTGTTTTGGTCAACGTGAACTACCGTACAATCTCTCTCTATCGCGCCGGTATTCAAGTTTCTGCTTTTTGCGCACCAATAATGGATGTAGATGTGTTCGGTACACTGTGAAGAAATAAAAAAAATGAAATCAATAAGAAGAGCCAAATCACGTAAACTGTTAAGACTGGCTACTGTAATATCAGTTTCAGGTAACTTACTTTCATTTCTGCACTTAATTACATAACGTGTAAATTATATAAGTTAAAACTTTTTATTCCAGTGGGTTTATTATAAGAACCCATTTATATAAAATCATGATGATAAATGTAGGTTTAGTTTTTTTTATACTACAATTTTTATAAAATGTTTACAAAACACTAACGTTAGGACGTTTTACTTTGTATTTCATACGCAATCCACGCATTCTGAACACGTGATCTTCTGCCCACATGTAAAACACAGACACTCCTACCTCGGTAATAAACACGGAGATGTTAGTCCGGTCCGAATCGGTACATGAAATCACAGACGTAGGTTGATAAGAAATGTAACTCAAACGTCGTTTGGAAAACTAGTCCCGTCCGAATAGGGCTTATGGCTGTGTCTGAAGTCAGTTGTAGTTCTTGTGTTTCTCTTTCCTTCAGTGATTCTGCTTGTTGACAGCAGGTGTTCATAATTAATGTTCAATCATCACTTAATGATCTCATTAACTTCAACACCGCTTTAACTCTATAGTGTGCACACATATGAACACTGAGCAGTGTTAATTTAACATGGGCGTTTTTCTGTGTACTATTATATAAATCTTACCTGTTTCATTTATATATGACTTAAAAATATGAATCACATTCAGAGTATTGATTGGTTTATGTTACAACTATGTAATCCAAATGCATGGGAATTTTACATGCAATTCAAATACATAAATCTTATGTTTAGACACAATTTTTTTTTTGAGTGTATCCAGGTGTATTTTGGGTAGCCTATATTCGATTAGTGTATAGCTTATTTGCATATTCAAATTCATTTTCAAAGAAACTTGTAATACAATTTTTTTTTACTTTTCATGGGTACTTTCATTGTGTAAAGTTTCATTTTGATAGGAGTAAAGGAAAAAAATAGCCCCATTGGGTTTTATTGTTGCCTGGCCTTATTGGCACACATCTCGGATTGATGAGAATTTAACATATTTCCTCAACTTGGATTTCTTAAGACTTTTAGTATGTTGTGGACACCTCATAGAAATGATCTAAGCTGAAAAAAATTATTTTACAATTAGTCTGTCATAAAACGCTACTTTGCCTGGACTATTAATTAATTGGGTGATTCCGGGGAGTTAAAGCAGAATTTGAGGTAGCATTGTTTTGACCCTAATTACAAGTTTCCAGCAGCTTGTTGACCGGGTTGTGCACCCAGGTTGTGATCCTCAGACATCATAGACTACGTTTACAAGCTGTCAAATATCGGGTTATGGTCGGGTTAAGGTCACTATTTGGGTTTCTGAAACATTCGGAATAACCCGTTTACATGCGTGAGCAGAGAGAGTTACTCCTGTATACATGGAATTTGTAATCAATTGGCAATTTCCGATGTAAACGGTGACGCACGGTTAGCGTCTGGACGTACGGACAACTTTAAGACGCAATATGCGTCATTTCCGATTCTTCTTCCTGTATCCAAAGACAACAACAACAGCAGCAGCACGCGGATAATGAATAGTTCGGGGCAGATAGCGATCGCCTTTGTTTGCGCCTTCCTCCTCGCTCCAAACGTGTGGTGCTGTGCTGCGTCTCGCCATGTTCACCTCTACTTCTTGTTTACTTCCGGTATACTGCACGCAGGTTTTTGTATGCGCCGTCTCTACTCAAAAGACCAAGATTCCTTGCGAATAGAACATGCACAGAACACAAATCAATGTTCCTTTTGATGGGGATATGCCGATACGCGTTTACATGACCAAATATTCGGGTTAGAAAATGGGTACCCCAGGGATCATATTCGGGTTTTTAAAAACCGTGATATGAGCATATTTGGGTTTTTGCCGGTGTTTACATGGCCGTGCGCGACCTGGTTATTGCTAATATTCCGGTTTTGAACGGGTTATTGGCTGCATGTAAACGTAGTCATAGATTTCATTTTTAAATGACAACCTTTTACAGCAGCCCATGTCTGATTTCCTAAAAAACAGGTGTTATGCCCCCTGGATACCCCCCTAATCTTATAGGAGATGGGCAAAGCTCATTAAAGAATGAGACTATAAAGAAGCAGGTAAAACTTGAATATAAGCTTGCAGGCTTAGGATCTAGGGTTAAAGACTCATCGGATAAGCATTTGTACAAAGAAATGCGAATGACAAGATCTGACCTTCACCAACTTTATAAATAAAAAGATAAATCCTCCTTAATTTTTGCGTTTTACACAATGTTTGAAATAGGAAACAAACCGGGGAGACTGGTTAAAGGCAGGCAAACTCACAATAAATAAACTTATAACAGAATATTATTCTGTGAACACTTAATTAGTGATCAGTTACACTATCTTTGACCAGGCAAATATCTTATTCTCAAAAATAAAAATAAAAACAACTGCAGATGAGTGCTCAGCATCCTATTTCTTCAACAGTGATGGCACTGCTGTGTATGTGCACTTGGATGAGTGAAATGGAGAGCACAAATTCTGAGTATGGGACACCATTTGGCTAAAAGTCACGTCACTTTACTCACTTTATAAAAAGAAACCAAGGCTGACAATCTCCAAACTACACTTACCAATCAATCCCGGTGGTTTTGCCCTCCCAAGTTTTAGTTTCTGTAACTGGTCTTGCCATCCTAGAATCCTTCTAAACAGAGGCCTGTTGCACGAAGCTAGCTGAACAAACTCTGAGTTTCAGAGTAAGTTTAAGAGTTGATAAATCCAACCTGGTTTAGATCAGGTTCAGCGGTCTCACAAAGCTCGGTATAAACATTCTCTGTCAACTCGGGTTTAATCCAGAGTTTGCGATTAACTCTGAAGCGCGAAGTGTGACACGTGCGGCAAACAGCCAACCACAAGATTCATGATGTGAGTCAAAGAAATAGGCCTAATAATTATTAGTTTCACAAAGTGCTCAAATGAATACACGTTGTTTAAAAGCATTATATATGAATGTATGTATTATAATTATATTCATTTAAAAGCTAAGTTTAATAGTAGGCCTACTTGTCAATTAATATAATAATTATATGAGTACATTATATTAATTAAAAGTAATTATAATTTATATGTCCCCTATTCCCAAATCATACACAACCACACAGGCTAGATCGATGGGGCTATACTCAGTGGCAGCAACCATACAGGCAGTGCAGATACAGTCTCTCTCACACACACACACACACACACACACACACACACTTCTCTCTCTCAAAGTTTTTTATGTTGAAAGGAATGGTAACTGTTCTCTGCTTTTCAACAAATCATTTGCTCACACATTTGTTATTTTCTGAAGCTATAGTTGCCTGCAACACTGAAAGGTCTCTGTGTTTAGCGTGAAGCTCACGAGATTGCCGCCGGCTCTGGGAAAAATTTGTGCAGGACAGTCGTGCCGTGTACCAGCTGCTTTGACGCGATTATCAGTTTTACTGACTTGTAACGTGTGCAATATCTCACGATCTCTGGAGTGTCCGAACTCGCACCGTGTACGCCCGCCTTAACCAGAACTCCTTCTTATACAAACGTGACGCAAAGACGAACGACAAGCTCGAATTTCCCGCGAAAACCCACCAGTACCACTCAAATTAGAACATGTCATTACAAGCTTACCGGTGTGAATTGGGCTAAGGTAAGGTGATAGTTTTGAACACTCGCTGGTTATGTACTTGCTTAAATTCATTTTGGATCATTTTTAACCAAAATTAGTTATGGACTGCAGATTTAAATGATCTTTTGGGGGTAATATATCAGTTAAAATAACATTATCTACCTATTAGCATTACCACTTATAGGGCCCTATCTTGCACCCAGCACAAATGACTTTGTACACCGACGCATGTATCATTCCTATTTTGCACCCGCGCACAGCGGACTTTTCCCTCCACAGAAGCACGTCGGTTAACTAAGAAATACACTTGCGCTCCCGGGGGCGGTTCAGTGCAAAGAGGAGGCGTGTTCCGGCGCAAACGTTCCCTCATGCTATTTTGCAGGTTTAGAAAACAATTCCGCCACTGACCGAAAAAATCTAGTTTAAAGTCAGTGGCGCATTGCGCATGTTATTCATATGCTATTTTAAGGGCGCATGCTTGGCCATAATCAATGTAGCGTGTGCACAACGCGCATATTTGATTCTCTCATCTACACAGAAGCAGCAGTTTTCATTTTTGCAAATCATACATTACGATAGATAGATAGATAGATAGATAGATAGATAGATAGATAGATAGATAGATTGTTAGATAGTTTATTATAAAAGCATACATCTAGCTTACACATTTACCCAAATTATCATACGCCTGTTTAACCGAAGTTAATTTGGGAGTGTTTCTCCTTCCCCAACGTCACTTCTCTGTGTTTTACGGCCCTGACGAGAACGTCGGTCTCCTTGGCTGTGAACCGCTCCTGGTGTGCGTCTGGCAAATCCACCGTTATGATAGGAATCCGCTTTAGAACAAGCGCGCCTGCTCTTAAAGGGAATGTGAGATGACGCTCTGATTGGTTTATTTCAAGTTACGCCCAAACCACACCTATGAATAATGAAGCTACTTCAGACCAACCCATTTTAGATTTGCGTCGGGCGCAAGAGTCATTTATCCCGCCGGTATAATAGCAACAGCGCCCAAGACCCGCCCACAAAGTTACTTGCGTTTCGCACTTGATACTTGCGTTTCAGATCGTTAAAATAGGGCCCATAGTATACAAATTGAGCGACAGTCATTTTTACATCACGTAACAATATGGAACATAACACAACCTTCTAAAATAAATGTATATTATAGATATATTTTATATACCTGGATGAATCATAACTGTCACAAACTTAAAAATTAAGCTGTTTTTATTAATCTTGCAAATTCACCTTTTACTGTGAAAACATAACTTTCCAATTAAGCATTACACAACCAGTGTTGGGGGTAACGAGTTACAAAGTAACGGATTACAGTAACGATATTACTTTTTTGGGTAACGAAGTAAAGTAACGCATTACACAAAAAATATCGGTAACTACACTACTTTACTAGACTATAGGAACGCGCTATCCTGCGTTACCCAAGCCGTGTTTGCCTGTGTGTAAAGTTCTGTCTGTTTAAGTGGCATGTGCATGCATGCTGCCTGTGTGTGTGCTTGCCTGGGCACCATTGCCATAGAGATCGATTTGAGTGACGTAGCTGCTGGTGCGAAGGAGAGAGGGAAATGGAGACGGAGACGGAGACAGGGGGTTTCGGCCAGTGGCGATATTCACATTACTTTCAAATTTATTGCTCAAAAGGACAAAAATATTCGTGTGAAATGCACTCTACGCCCAGGCGACAAGTGTCTTTCAACTGCTGCCAACTCAATGAGCAACCTGTCCAAGCATTTGTCAGCCCAGCATGGCAATACAAAACTTGTGGCGAAAGATCCTGCTCGCCGGTCATTTGAAGGAGTCACTCATCAGCCGACCCCGCCTAAACAAGCTAAGCTTTTCTCAAGTCTTGGAGCGCAGCAGGTAACACAAAACGAAATGAACAGGCTAGTTCTAAAATAATGTTTTTGGGATGACGCGAATTTTCTGTTTATTTAATTAATTGCATTTTCTGTTTCCTTTTTATTGGCTTAAGTATATTTTAAATTAAGATTTTATTTTATGGGATAAAGTGACCTTTATTTTTATATTTTTCATTGACCACTTTTTTTTGCCACGAATCTAATAAAAAGCTGGTTTTGTTCTCAGGAGAAGAGTTTTGTTCTCATGTTTCCCAAAGCCTGTGTTTTGAAACTTGTGTGTTGACCCCATTTTAAAATGACCCAACCATAGCCTCCTTTATCCTGTTGTTTGTGGATTTTACAGTAAGGCATATTTCTTTGTGCAGACGGGGATATTGTTCTTTCATATGGTTTTACACGCCATTTTGTATACATTTATACAATAAACACTATGCAGACAGGTGATGATAGGGCTATGATGTTTGTCCATGTATCTACACAGTAAATTAAGAAACGGGAAAGTAAAGTAATAAGTAGTAAAGTTACTTTTCAAACGCATTAACTAGTAAAGTAATCTCATTACAATTTACAGAAGTAACTAGTAACTAATTACTTTTTTTGAGTAACTACCCGAACACTGTACACAACACTATAAATATCTTGGGTTGATACATTTCATACACGTTTGACATACAAAGCACATTTTCACAAACTAGTAAAATTACTTCTGATCATTCCTGAGAATGAAAGATTGATTTGAAATGACTGAATAAAGCAGATCAGAGTTTAATGTCTGAATGTCATTCTTCTCATTCTCACGTCTGGTAGAAGTGAAATAAACTTCAGAGCTCACACAACTGTTCAGAGGAGGGGAAAAGAGAGATTAAGATAAGAAGAAGATATCATTGAGGTGAGTGTTTCATCTTTCTTTAGTTGTTTTTCTCATTTGACTGTTTATTAGTGTTTCTGTGATTCCTCCAACAGTATTTCATCATAGTATTGATAAGAATGATGATAATAAACACCCATTTCTTATCACATGCATTTCTTATCAACAGTATTTCTCAATAATTGGCACGACTGTCTGGCATATACAGTATTTAAAATATATATGGTATAGAAAGTTAAAAGATAAACATGAAATGAAGTGTAAAATAAAATACATTTACTATAGTAACTAATGCTGAGACAATAGTTTGGACAAAGAGCAATAATGATTTGTTTATGACTGGGACATAAACCTGCTTTCTGGAAACCCCCTCCAGCTGTAAACAGGTGTGTGTGTGTGTGTGTGTGTGTGTGTGTGTGTGTGTGTGTGTGTGTGTGTGTGTGCGTGCGTGCGTGCGTGCGTGCGTGCGTGCGTGCGTGCGTGCGTGCGTGTGTGTGTGTGTGTTGAACATGCTTCATTTGTTTTCCTGAAATGGTCCTGGTTTAACTGGTTCCGAAGATTAACATTGTTTTGCAGTGGTTTCAAAATCACCAGTCATTAACTCTTTGTGGGGGAAGATAAATGACTGTAATAAAGTAAATAGAAACATCAGAAGCAGTTGGCTCAGTAAGAACATATTCATGCATTAATTCTACACATTCTTTTAATTTCACTATGTTCATCAAGGAAACTTTTATTTTAAAATTAAAAATTACCACTATAACCAGTGGATGGCATCAGGGGAGCACTATTATACCATTTAAAATCTAAATTTTGGTCACTTTAGTACAGAATTATTTAGGAAAAGCCACATTAAAGTCTCATTAAAAAACAAATTAGCAAATTCATTGAGTGTGAAACTCCCATTTAAACATTGAATCTGACTAAACCTAAACAGTTAATCTTTTATTTTAATCGTGTCTCTGCTTTGTTGTTTATAATGAGAGGATTTGTGTGTCCGTAGAACTTAGTAACATTTCGCTAAACAAACTCATTCAGCGTTTTGAGCGATATTAGAGTGGATTTTCCATATCGGTAACTTAAACATCTCTGATTGGTCATTATTTTAAACTGAAACATTGTTGCCAGACGTACGATAATTTTGAGCTCTGTACGATGTACGATCAATAATGAAAAAAATTCCATAATGTGCGATAATTTCAGAATTTTGTGACACTTCAAATGATGGTTGTTGTAATCTAAGGCTTCTATACTCATTGATCTAGCTGTGGATTCTACGTCTATACCGTCATGATTGTGAGGAGACCGGGAACGTGGTGTTATGCATGTCTTCCATCTCGGCCAATCATCGTGAAGAATGACTCTCTCTCACGAGCACAAGTTAACGTTCCTTTTGTATATTGTATACAAAGTTGTATATCATCTCTGTATGTTTTGCATGAAAAAAAAGATGGGGAAAAAAAGTGAACGTACCTGCCGCGGCGCTTACGTCAGCTGTTTCTGAGCTGAGGTCAATAGTTTAGCAATAAAGTAATTTGCAAGTTGTGTCAAAAAGTGGTTGGTCTAGATAAATAGCTTTATTCTGTATGTTTTACTCGTGTACGATAATTTTCTTCCAAATATGATAATGTTGAGCTTCTGGTACTTGGACATTTCCAATCTGGCAACACTGAACTGAAATGCCTGCGATTGGCTACAATATTTAATGCTGCGAAATCACGATGTAGACAAATTTGCAGCGCTGTTGAATTCATGTCACGAATACAACAACCAGATTGTTTTAAATTACTTGCTTTTCTCTTTTATTAAAAAATTACAAATTTTATGTTAAATGTTTAAGATTGTCAGATCTGTGCACCAGCGCAGGTTAAAATCTCACACTTTAATAGTATTTATAGCACATAACTTAATAAAACAGGCTGTGTGACTTTAAGGAATGATTACCTCAAAATGTACATCCATATGCAAGTTTGCAAGTATGCTTTATTTAAAATAAATACAGTGCATTAGCTATTGTCACGTGCCAGTGATTTTCCTGACCTCTGATATATTTCTGACCTCTGATGTAGATGGTCACATGACTCTCTGATATCCATGTGCATATTTTATAACAGTTACCAGGATTACCAGTTTAAGGAAAAGAGGAAACATTGGATGTTAATTTACACCAAACAAATTTTTATGTCAAGTTTACATATATAATGTTGAAGCCTAATACTAATAAAACAAATGTTGCTGATGTAGTTTAACTTGTGTTTAATCCACAAAATTGCATTTAATGTTATTTCCCCCACATGCAACAAAATACTGTATCAACAGAAGTAGAACTGAATCAATGCATGGATTAACAAATACAAAAAAGTAATTTGAGGACAAAATCAATTTCATTCTTTCCTTGCTGTTACTGTATAATTATACAAAATATACAGAAGATAACAGGCTATACATATAAAACATACAATTATTCAACACAAAACGTGTCAAGTTAATTTCATTTATAAAAACAGTAAATGTAATTATTAACCTGATTTACAACTTTGTTTGTACAAGAATGCCCTAGATTTTGGGAAATTGGATTCATGCCCTTGCGATAAAGTGTACAATAACTTGTTTTATGGTACCATAATGTGAGCTGTTGTTTTGCGGTGTGTACTCTGATCTTAACACCTTTAATCTTATTATTTATTATTCTCAGGTTAGATAAAGTAAGTTGAGTCTGGCCTAAATTATAAGCATTTTAAATTACTTACAATCTGCTCTGAAGACTTCTCTGTTGTATTTTCTTATTAAAAGTCTTAAAACACTATAAATCAGAACTTCGGTAGGCAGTTTTTCTAATGAATTAAACTCATTTTAATTGGTCATTTTTCTTTTTATAATAAACAAAAATGTAAAGGCAAATAAAACTTCATCATTAAACTACAATAATCCTGCTTTGAATCAAAGGATTAGTCAGCTCTGGGTTTCTTGTCTTCAGCTCTGGGTTTCTTGTCTTCAGCTCTGGGCTTCTGGTCTTCAGCTCTGGGCTTCTGGTCTTCAGCTCTGGGCTTCTTGTCTTCAGCTCTGGGTTTCTTGTCTTCAGCTCTGGGTTTCTTGTCTTCAGCTCTGGGCTTCTGGTCTTCAGCTCTGGGCTTCTGGTCTTCAGCTCTGGGCTTCTTGTCTTCAGCTCTGGGCTTCTTGTCTTCAGCTCTGGGCTTCTGGTCTTCAGCTCTGGGCTTCTTGTCTTCAGCTCTGGGCTTCTGGTCTTCAGCTCTGGGCTTCTGGTCTTCAGCTCTGGGCTTCTGGTCTTCAGCTCTGGGCTTCTTGTCTTCAGCTCTGGGTTTCTTGTCTTCAGCTCTGGGTTTCTTGTCTTCAGCTCTGGGCTTCTGGTCTTCAGCTCTGGGCTTCTGGTCTTCAGCTCTGGGCTTCTTGTCTTCAGCTCTGGGCTTCTTGTCTTCAGCTCTGGGCTTCTGGTCTTCAGCTCTGGGCTTCTGGTCTTCAGCTCTGGGCTTCTTGTCTTCAGCTCTGGGCTTCTGGTCTTCAGCTCTGGGCTTCTTGTCTTCAGCTCTGGGTTTCTTGTCTTCAGCTCTGGGTTTCTTGTCTTCAGCTCTGGGCTTCTGGTCTTCAGCTCTGGGCTTCTGGTCTTCAGCTCTGGGCTTCTTGTCTTCAGCTCTGGGCTTCTTGTCTTCAGCTCTGGGCTTCTTGTCTTCAGCTCTGGGCTTCTTGGCGTCGGGGGTTTAATGATGTATCAGTTTTTCACTTCAGTCTTTTTATACTCCTGTTGTTTCCCACAGATGTTAGGTCATCTTCTTGATTGATATAAGTTGTAACTTTCCCGAAGTTTCCACGATCCTTCTCTAGGTCTCGCAGGTGCAAGCTGTCCACCTCTTCATGTCCTTGAACTCCAGTAAAATCAACCAAGATGGCTGATTTCCTTTTAAGATTCTAGGAATAGTTCTTTGTGTCCTTGAACACACACACACACACACACACACACACACACACACACACACACACACACACACACACACACACACACACACACACACACACACACACACACACACACACACACACACACACACACACACACACACAACAAACAATTACTGTACATCTCTGCCAAAACAGTATAAGGCATTTCTTAGAAACAAAAATAAAAATAAACAACAACATTGTAATTAATAAATAACTTTGCCTGCTTTAAATGATTTGAGAATATTTCCTTTTACACTGATAATGTTGAAAGTAAACGTGACTGTAACTTGTGTTATCCTAGCGTTCAGGTTAAATCTTATGTTTTACTATCAGTTCTAAGAAAGGCTTTTAACTTTAAAGAATAATAGGTTAAAGAATAACAACAACTTTAATGAAGTCAGATTAATTATTGTTGTATAATATCAAGAAAATGCAATTACCTGCCTCCTTGTTTATTATAGATGCCTTTTTGTTACACATATTTAGCCAATGTATTGGATTTAATGCATTGCATTCAATGTTGTTATTTATTTTGTTTGTAAAAGATGGCTTATATTGTTTTGGCATAGATGTACAGTAATTGGTTATGTATGTATATGTGACTGTGCCAACCCATGTTAAGAGGAGCAGAAAAGTGTGATTATGTGTGTGCGCTAGACTCCTAGAACTTTAAATGAACTCAGCCATCTTAGCTGAGTTTACTGGAGTTCAAGGACATGAAGAGGTGGACCGCTTGCACCTGCCTGGAGAAGGATCTGGGAAACTTTGGAGGAGTGTCAACCTAACGCTTGTTGTAAACAACAGGAGTATAAAAGACTGATGAACGGACTGCCTCTTGGGATACTGATACGCCAGAGCCCCCGACGCCTAGAAGCCCAGAGCTGAAAACCCCAAGCAGAAGATAAGAAGCCCAGAGCTTACTACACCTTTGTTTCAAAACATGACTATTGTATTTTATACTTAAACGATGAAGTTCTATTTGCCTTTATATTTTTGTTTATTATAAAAAGAAAAGTAACCAATTAAAAGAAATTTAATTGATTACAAAATCTGCCTTCTGAGATTTATGATGCTGGAAGACTTTTAATGAGAACATACCACAGAGGAGTCTTCTGACCAAATTGTAAGTACCTTTTGAATGCTTACGGTTTAGGTCAGATTTGACTTTCTTTACCTTACCTGAGAATAATAAATAAATAGGTAAAAGGTGTTAAGAGTAAAGTACACACCGTAAAACATTATATTGGAGTCAGATTAATAACTGAATTATGCACGTCATCCTTCAACTGTTTTTTTCTGATTATTGGTTCAAAATAACACAAGCTTTCAGCCTTACACTATTAATAATTAGAGTTAACCCTCTGGGGTCTAAGGTGTTTTTGGGGTCCTTGAGATGTTCTGACATGCCCTGACATTTGTGCTTTTTTCAGTTGCTTATAAACATATTAATGGCAAAGGTGTAATTACACTCTATTTAGCACAAACAGGGCTATCATAATATGTGAGCAACATGTATGTACATGTTTGTATTTTTGAGAGAATAATGTTTATGCATGGTTATTGAAAAAACTAAAAACTAAAGTTTCTGAAATAAGGCCACAAAACACATACTAAATATGTGTCAATAAGACTTTTGACTAATGGATGTCGTCGCCTGGAGTTTTTTCTTCAAAATGATGTGAAAATCATCCTACCTAATCATTCACATAACACAATACATTGATTTAAATTTTGCAAGACACTTTATGTTTGGAAAGGCCATATGGGAGTGGGCGTCAACGATCATGCATATTTAGTGGTTCACACCTAAGGAGACAATGGGGCCCGCATACTTAATGAGCCATTCATTCAGGTGTGTCACTGAGCCACATATATATACTGTATATATATATTCTACCAAATTGGTTCACAGTTGGAAGCATCTCATTTTATTTTTCCATGTCTAGTAATTGTGCAGTTAATTCTCATACTGTATTTTCAGTTTTGGAATATGTATCCTCTCCCCAAATTTGTCACTAATAAAACACAATAAAAATTATTTAAAGAAAAGTTTACAGCTACCTTGTAAATATATTTTTTTTATTAAAAAGGTTACAATTACAACAACAATTCAAGTGCAATCTTTCTTTGTAAAAACTAAAGTATACATTTTATCATACATATTTCAAAGTTAAGGATTCATTACTTAATTACATTGGAACAAACGCATAATAACATACTATTTGATTACTTTATTTTTGACAAAACATACTATATTTAACATATGAGCAAAAATTGGCAAACAAAAGCTTATTTGAGGTGGCAAATATTTTACAGTAAAAATGTATTATCTATCCAAAACTAGTCAACGAAATGTTGTCTTTCATATGTCTGTAACATAGGTCTTTTGTTTATATAAGAAATATAAATGTTAATTTGCAGTTTAATACGTTGCTTATACAAATACATTTTATTTCAACATATTTCAGTCGATTTTTTGTCATCTCAGTATAGTTTGCTAAAAGCGGATCATTCATTCACACACAGAAACGCGATTCAAATTTAAACAGTCTTTTTGCGAGCGCGCGTCTCTGCCATTCATTCATTCACACACAGAAACGCGATTCACTTGAGAATGAAAAAAACTTTCTACAGTATTCTCAGGATCCGTTGCTCCTCGAAATACCAGCACTTCTGAGGTACATTTTCCATTATTATTATTCCTCACAGCGCCGCGAGACAGTGTAAACAAGAACAATGATCTGAATAAACTTGATGTGTTTTCTCGAGCTGATATGTGGGCGTTCACAGTTTGAATGGGATCGTCTCAGTCATTTGCGTTTGAATAGCGCGCGCTCTCCGTGGGCGGAGTCACATTAAAAATAATTAGCTGAGAAGAGAACGACTGACATCTCTCTCTTTTCATACAGATTACATAAACTGAGAATATTTGTTTTTTATCAAAATTACTTCATTTAAAAGAAGAGAATTCAAGCTTCATGTCTGTGTGTCTGTATGCCTGTTTGACTGAGTATTCGCTGAGTTACAGTTCATTTTCGGACGCGTTTCAGAATGGACTTCACTGACAGAGAGGAGGCAGAACTCGCATCATGTTTATTTTTCTTTATTTGGCGAAAAGCACAACACTGTTTTTATTTTGAGTATACATAAAAAAAATACACATTTAACAGAATCGATTGATGTATAACACAAGCATATAAAAAAAATAAAAAAAATTGAGCCGACCTCAGGGGGTTAATAATTATATGTGTGTTTTTCTTCTTCAAATGCAAGTATATCATAAGTTATAGGAAAGTGGAAGAATCAGCACTTTCAATAATGTGTACTCTGACATCTACTAGACTGAAATGTCTGAATTTGTTGCGTGGTAAGATTGTTTTTTATTTGCTTTTCTTCATCATAGGTGCCGCCAGGGTGTGTAAACCACCATAAAGTATATAGTGGTAATATGAAAGTATATTTTTTGATGTGCAAATGTAAAAATGACATTCAGGATGTTAAACAGGCCTGCAGTAAAATCTTCAGATCAGACCCTGAACACACACTGATTCATATCACACAAAGAATGACTGCAAATAAATAAATGGTTCATTATTTCTGAATCTGGATTTATTCAGATTGGGAACCACAAAAACTGGAAAGAAATGATATTACTTAATGTAATTATTGTCACGCTAATGTGTGTATTCACATGTATTCTCTTTCTCTCTTCTTTTTTCTCTCTATTTCTTTAGCCTTTATTGAGCAAACAAAGGTTGTTCTCACAGCTGCTACGGTGTGCAGTTTGAGAGCGCTGAAAGACCTTGTTACAACTGGTAAGAGACAGCCTTCAAAGAGAGAGAGAGAGTCAGCACACGACAGGCTGCACACCATCCCTGTTTGTGTTTCTGTGACCGCCCTGTTGTTATAGTGTTTAGGTGTTGCATATTAGACAGTAAGTTGTTTTTACACTTTATATTAAGTCGACAGTTCCTGAGGAGTTACCATGTAAGTACACTGGCATCACAAGGTGAAACTTTAGTTGTAATTCAACATTGTCCTGCCAGTCATAAATACATGGTATACACATAGATCATGGTATACACATAGATCATGGTATACACGTACATCATGGTTTCCATAAAGTTTCAGTGTATTCTAAACTGGTAATTGCAGTATTTAAGACTGCGTGTGGAAGTGGAAACAACTTGTATAAATACATATTGTTGTTACAAAATGTTTTAAATGTTTACATACGGCTAAAAAAATTAGTGTGCATTACAATTCAGAGCCGAGTGAGTGTCGCTTATTCAAAAGATCAATCAACGGGGTCGTTCAGAGAACAACGGGGCATTGAAAGCAAGATTTTTGAAAGGGGGGCGTTCAGGTGTTCATGGGGGGCGTTCATGAGTTTACACCAAAGATCCAGGCAAGACAAGATTAAACATGTAATTACTTGCAATAATTGCCTACAACATTCTAAAATCTGCCCGTTTAATGCGACATGTAAGCTATGTATCGTTTCTTTTGCAACGACTCTATTATTTTTAGCGCTCAAGCACTGACTAGAATCAGCATTCACATGCTCAAAAATGTGTTTCGCGCTGACAACAATCCGGTGGTGGCTAGAATCCAGCGCTGACTAGAATCACGCAGCAGAGGAATGGAAAGTTGACAAGCCATTAAAAAACATGTAGACTTTTTAGAACCACTTATATATTTTCAATAAATCATGTTCCCATTCACTCCGGCAAAAAATTGTAAAATTAATTAAACTAAATTATATTCATAAGGTAAAGCTTCTACATTTTTAGGCATTAACTAATGCCTAATGCCAAAATGTTTATTTGTTTACCAAGTAATTTACTGGTCATTATTGTTAACTCACAAGACTGATGGGAGAAAATGACAATTTGATGGATCATTTAAATATATTTATATAAAATAACAGTAACATATTCAACATATAAGAATGAAATATGGTTAGAATTTACTTCATAACTTTATTACTGTTGTTCAAGTTACACAATGTTTAAACCTACAATAATACAAACAAAATTGGCAAACTCATCTGAGGTAGGCTCATTCTGATTTGATAAGTTATTTTGTCTGTAAATAGTTGTTTCCACTAAAAGAAATATGAATTTTTACAATACAAATCTTTAAAGGCCGTTTTCTCAAAATGGTTTTTTTCTCATACTCTGAGCCAGAAATCTCCACTTAAGCAGCACTTACATAAACCAAACTTTCCAGTTGTATTCCTATCTATATTCTTAAGGTTTTTAAAGAGGGTTTGTTCTTAAGGTATAAGATTGTTACCTGATTGTTGTCAGCGCGAAACACAATTTTGAGCATGTGAATGCTGATTCTAGTCAGTGCTTGAGCGCTGGTCTATGACGGGAAAAATAATAGAGTCGTTGCAAAAGAAACGATACATAGCTTACATGTCGCATTAACCCTCTGGGGTCTAAGGTGTTTTTGGGGTCCTTGAGATGTTCTGACATGCCCTGACATTTGTGCTTTTTTCAGTTGCTTATAAATATATTAATGGCAAAGGTGTAATTACACTCTATTTAGCACAAACAGGGCTACCATAATATGTGAACATGTATGTACATGTTTGTATTTTTGAGAGAATAATGTTTATGCATGGTATTAAAACACTAAATATGAAAGTTTCTGAAATAAGGCCACAAAACACATACTAAATATGTGTCCACAAGACTGCTGAATAATGCATTTTGTCGCCTAGAGTTTTTTCTTCAAAATGATGTGAAAATCATCCTGCCTAACCATTCACATAAAACAATACATTGATTTAAATTTTGTAAGACACTTTTTGTTTGGAAAGGCAATATGCAGGTGGGCGTAAACGTTCAACACCATCATGAATATTGAGTGGTTCACACCTGAGAAGTTCCCACCCATAATTAGCCTTTCATTCAGGTGTGTCACTGAGCCACAGGAAAGAATGCAAGGACATATATATATATATATATATATATATATATATATATATATATATATATACAAAAAAATTGGTTCACATTTGGAAACACAGTTGTTGTTTTTTTTCACAAATTGTGCTTGCAAATTGTATAATATCCAAGGTAAACATTTCTAGTTGTGCAGTTAATTCTCATACTGTATTTTCAG
This sequence comes from Leuciscus leuciscus, assembly GCF_965113295.1. Taxonomy (NCBI): domain Eukaryota; kingdom Metazoa; phylum Chordata; class Actinopteri; order Cypriniformes; family Leuciscidae; genus Leuciscus; species Leuciscus leuciscus. The sequence goes on from NC_138728.1 coordinate 43,527,997, forward strand.
TAAGTTTTGGAATATGTATCCTCTCCCCAAATGTGTCACTAATAAAGCACAATAAAAATAATTTAAAGAGAAGGCTTATATTGACCTTTTAAGATTTTGTTTACATCTATCCTTGTATATATATATATATTTGCTATTTTATTTAAAAAGGTTATACAATTACAACAGCAATTAAAATGTTAACAATATTTCCAGTGTAATCTTTCTTTGTAAAAACTAAAGTATACATTTTATCATACGTATTTCAAAGTTAAGGATTCATTAGTTTGAATATAGCCTACACTGGAACAAACACTATACTATAAACACATCTTAGTTGATTATTTTTGACAAAACATAATAATAATACATATATATATATATATATATATATATATATATATATATATATATATATATATATATATATATATATATATATATACATGAGCAGCTTATTTGCTTTATAACATTATAAGCTTATTTGATGTGGCAGTATTTTACAGTAAAAACTTTATAATCTATCCGATTTTTGTAGTAAATTTTTACTCATCTCTGTATAGCCATAGAGTTTGGTAAAAGCTGTTCATTCATTCACACACAAAAACGCGATTCATATTTAAACAGTCTTTTTGCATGTACAGACACTATTGCGATTAGAACAAAGCAAATATAGAACTGACCTATTCCTCATCAGGATCCGTTGCTCCTCGAAATGAAACTTCCAGCACTTCTGAGGTAAATTTTCCAGGATTATTATTAAGATAGTATTATTCCTCACAGCATCGTAAAGTACATGACTCTGATTACTCGCGGTGTGTGTTATCCAGCTGATGTGGGCGTTTCACAGGTTGTATCGCCTCAGATCATTTGCGTTTGAATAGCGCACGCTCTCCGTGTGCGGGGTTACATTAAAACTTAATGAGATGAGAATACATAAACTGAGAATATTGTTTTTTTATAAAAAAATACTTAATTTAAAAGAAGAGAATTCAAGCTTCATGCCTGTGTGTCTGTATGCCTGTTTGACTGAGTATTCGCTGAGTTATGGTTAATTTTCGGACGCGTTTCAGAATTGACTTACTCACCGATCAAATAAGACTTTGGCGGGACAAAAATTCACTTTGGCGGGCGCTAAAACAAGTTCAATGCAGGAAAATTCATGCGTGAGTTTCCATTAGACTCGCACGGTAGCCAGGCAAATGGCGAGCTCAGCTGTTGTTGACGCTGTGTGTGTCATGTGGTGTGTGTGCTTCAAGATTATGACGCAACTTGACGGTACAAAACTAAACTTGATGGTAAAAAAAGATATTGCTGGAACAACAACAATTTATTGTCATTTATTAACAACATAAATGCAAGTCGTGTGTGTGTGTGTGAGAGAGAGAGAGAGAAAACGGAACTCCTCCAAGTCTGCAAGTCCAAAAAATACATTTATGGTGAGATTATTATATTTTCATGTCATTCTGTGTCCATTTTGACCACAAACCATGCGCTGTCACTTTAATTCAGCGCGTGCAGCACAGCAGAAATAGACTCGGTGCGGAAACGATCGTTGCACTGCTGTATACGCACCGCTCCTGGAACGCATTGCCGGACCGGAAAAAAATACGCACTGCAAACGGAGTATATGTGAAACGGGCGTGACACTGACGCTTTTTCTGTCAGTGGTAGAGTACCGGCTACATATGCGAGAAGAAGCGGTACGCAAGAAAAAGTGCAGGTACGCTTAAGAGTAAAATGCAGAAGTGCCGGTACTGCGTACCGGTGAGTACCGCCCCACTTCGAGCACTGGTTCAGGAGTAATATGGGCTAAAAAGACATCTAATAAAGTCAGATTTAAAATAACACTGCAGTTTATCATAGATAGATTAAAGCTTATATCATTCAAGAGCTGCGACTGATTTTTTCTTTGCCTTTTGTTATTTGATTCACATTAATGGAGCAATCGTCAGCAGGATTATTAGACTGCTGCCTCTTTAAGACCAAATGCAGATCTAATCATTATTACGCATCATATTTTCTCCCAACTATTAACGCCCATACTTAATCCTATTGTATTTGTTATTTCCCCAGTTGTAACCTAGTTTCATTGCTGTGATATCTGAGAGGAATTGGATTTAACAGGACTGCTTAGCTAATCAAATGATCGATCTCCTAACTGGCACTGTATTGTGTGTTTTAACGTAACGTACGTCGGCGTAACGGCGACCATCAGTAAACGTTATGGATACAAACAATATTTTATATTTTTTAAATTAGGCTAATCAAAGGGAAGAGTGCTCTTACAAATCACGAGGGAGCGAGTTGACTGCTGATTTTGGCTCAGTTATTTATAAACATGATAATGGCAAAGGTGTAAATTCACTCTATATAGCACAAACAGGGCTACCAAAATATGTGATCACCATGCATGTATATTTTTGAATTTTTAAGAGAATAATGTTTATGCGTGGTTATTGAAAAAAATAAAAATGAAAGTTGCTGAAATAAGACCACAAAACTCATAATAAATATGTGTCAATAAGACTTTTGACTAATGGATGTTGTCGCTTCGAGTTCTGGCTTCAAAATTATGTGAAAATAGTCTTGCTTTATCATCCACATAAAACAATACATTGATTTAAATTGATGTAAAACAGGTTTTGCTTGGAAAGCCAATATGCGAGGGGGGCGTGAACGAGGAGTGGTTTACACCTGAGAATACAATGTCCCACCCACTCTGCATAATTAGCCATTCATTCAGGTGTGACACTGACTGAGCCACAATGCAAGGACAAAAGCTATATTTAGAAGAAGACTTATATTGACCATTTAAGATTTTGCTTACATCTATCTTGTAAATATGTTTTGCTATTTTATTAAAAAGGTTACAATTACAACAATAATTACAATTTCAACAATATTTCAAGTATACTCTTTCTTTGTAAAAAAAAAATATTATAGGCCTACATTTTATCTATGTATTCATTAGTTTGAATATAGCCAACATTGGAACAGCTAACATCTTAGTTGATGACTTTATTTTTGACAAAAATAGTATTATATATATAGAAATTGCTAAACAAAAGCTTATTTGATGTGGCATTATATTCTACAGTAAAAACTGTACCCAAATCTAGTCAACAAAATGTTGTCTTTCATATTTCGCCTGACTGTAACGTTGTTTTTATGAAATATTAGGGCATATAAATGTTAATTTGCAGTTTAATACGTTGCTTATACAAATAGCCTACATTTTATTTCAACATATTTCAGTCGATTTTTACTCATCTCAGTATAGCAATACAGTTTGCTAAAACATCATCATTCATTCACACACGCGATTTAAATTTAAACTGTCTTTTTGCGAGCTGTGGTAAACAGCGCTCATCTCTGCCGTTCATTCATTCATAAACAGAAACCCGATTCACGTGAGAAGGAAAAAAACTTACTACAGTATTCCTCAGCTCGCTCCTCGATATACCCGCACTTCTGAGGTACATTTTCCATTATTATTATTCCTCACTGCGCTGCGAGACGGTGTAAACAAGTAATGATCTGAATAAACTTGTGTTTTCTCGAGCTGATATGGGGGCGTTCACAGGGGATTGCCTCAGCCATTTGCGTTTGAATAGCGCACGCTCTCCGTGGGCGTGTCACATTACATTTGAATTAGCTGTAATGAGCTTGACTGGAATCGCTCTCTTTTAATACAGATTTCACAAGATGAGAATATTTGTTTTTTATATAAATTACTTCATTTAAAAGAAGAGAATTCAAGCTTCATGCCTGTGTGTCTGTATGCCTGTTTGACTGAGTATTCGCTGAGTTATTGTTCATTTTTGGACTCGTTTCAGAATGGACTTCACTGGCAGAGAGAAGGCAGAACTCGCTTCGTGTTTATTTTTCTTTATTTGGCAAAAAGCTCAACACTTTGTTTTTATTGTGAGTATACACAAAAATAATACACATTTAACAGAATCGATTGATGTATGAAACTCCTATGGAAAATCAAAGTCAACAGAGTATTTATGAGTTTCTTTTACACTGATAAAAAAAAGCGAGCTGGTATCGCCGGCGATACCGCCGACCTCAGGGGGTTAAACACACAAAAAAAAAAAATACTCAACATATACCTTGGTTGCATTTAACCATAATCATTGCTCATTGCCCTTAATAGAAAAGGTAAGAAACCTTTTTGTTTTCAAAATCCTTAAATCTTTTAGATGTGATTACCAGTTTTCTTCAAAATTTTACTTAACAGAACAGCCAAAATTTAATTAAACCTTTTAATTAATTTAGAAGCATTTTTAAGGAAAAGTGCTGAGGTCTGTCATACTACCTTAATACTTAAAGTCCTTTTAGCCCGACTGGAATGGTTCCCTCTGTCGAACAGGGTTCTGCAGTCTGGCAGCGTGAAGACAACGTGGTTCCTCATCCCCGTCCATCCGACAGAGGGAGATTCCGAGGACTCCTGGCTGGCTCGCCAAATTGTAGTGGATTTTTCCCTAAACTAACTATCTGGGTCTTGTCTACAAATCGACGTCCCCACTCAGTACCTGGGTCTCGTCTACAAATCGACGTCCCCACTCGGGTATCTGGGTCTCGTCTACAAATCGACGTCGCCACTCGGATATCTCACCTAGTCTTAACTTGTTCCCCTAAACTAACCTGCTTCCCTAAACTGACCTGCTGCGCAGCAGAAATTAACAGACAGACATCAGCAAATGTCCTCTAAATGCTTTAATAACGGCCGGAAGAGTCTTCGAGCAGTTCTCAGAGAAACTCTCCCAAGAAGAATCAAGGCCGGAGGATCTCAGACAAATTCCATTGAGAAATCCCACCGTAAAACACATATACAACAGTTTTTATAGAATCGAGAAAACAAATAAGACTAACATGTCACCTTCAACATGATTGGTTCAATTGGTTCAATAGCCCCAACCTTTTTCCTCTGTCACTGGCACAAGCAAACTGTTTTAATGATGACTTCATTCGTTAATCACAAGATTCTAACAGACTGTCTAGTTTCATTTCCCAAACTATGTTATTTTTACATACATACATACGCACACAGTAAAAGTTTTCCATTGGTTTTGTCACAGTACATCCTGTTCAAATTGTTAGATGTTAAAGTTATAAGGTTAGATGTTAGAAACATGGTTAGTTTAATATACAGTTTAAAATTTCCACGACAGGATGCACCGATCCACATTTTTTCACTTCCGATCCGATCCCGATACCTGAATTTGGAAATCGGCCGATACCGATACTATTCCGATACCAGAGCTGTGTTTGCTTTAATATTATTATTATCATTATTGTTTATTTTATATGATGCTGAAATAAACTTCTCTCAACAGGCAAGTATGATAATATGTACGTATGTATGCATGTATGTCCCAAAAGACAACCTGAGGTAAGTATAAGGTCAGAAAAGGAAGTCAGAAAAACAGGAAATCCTGTTAACAGGAAAAATCCCATTCTGAAAACAAATATGCATAATGCAACTGTAAGGGTTTCAAATTGATTGTCATGTCAATATTTATTACAATCCCAAAATGTCAAATACTTGAGTCTTGAAATATAAGAAAAGTGCAAGTGTAAACATCTTACACACACACACTATATGAAGGGTGATCCTCGCTCCGATGCGGTAACTCTCTCGATGAATGCTCGATCAACATCAGCATCTTGCAAACAGACAAGCGGATTTTGCCGAATGGCGGATTTTTTTTTATCTTACGCGCGTCAATTTTTCTCTGGACGGGCGAATATGGATTCAAAATATTCAAGCGTCCAACTAGACGCGAATTTGACGCTCTATTCGCGTTTGGTGTGAACGCACAGTAACGTTGTGCTTTTTTAAATGTTTGATTGCGTTCGTTGTGTTGTACGACGCGAGGGAGCTTCAAAGAGCTCTGAATTACGGCTTTGCAAACATTGCATTTTGCTGTCTTGCTCTGTGGTGTTTCCACACAGCGGACGTTGTTGGCTAGCCGCAAACTGCGGAATGGATTTCCTGAGCGGGGGCGTGTCTCATAACTCTGTGTCTCATTGAGCCGCGCCTCCGTTCAGGAAATCCATTCCGCAGTTTGCAGCCAGCTAGCAGACTAGCCGGCGGGAATCACTTTTGGAGTCATTTCAGCAGACAACGTTAAAGCGCAGACATGACTCATGGATATCGGATATCTCTGCAGGTTGGATCAGGAAAATCCGATACGCGAATTACGCTAGTATCGGTCCCGATACCGATACTGGATCGGATCGGCCCCATCCCTATATATATATATATATATATATATATATATATATATATATATATATATATATATATATATAAATATATACATAAAATAAACATAATTATACAACTTACAATGGCACAAAATGCAGCGAATGCTCAAGCAAACTTGACTGTGCTTATCATGAAGACTTGACTCAGTAGACGCGCTCTTTACACTGAAACACTGGCTAACAAGAATTCACAAAATTATTTTACAGTCGTGCTCTCATTATAATGTTATGAATCCTATATGACAGATTTGTGCTGCACATGTTGCACTGAACTGTATCTTCCTTTTCAAAGTGATTCCAATCATATCAAGCAATTCAAAGCCATCATGGCAAACAACAGCGCTCATATTAAGTGTCTCAGCTGAAGTAAATCCATTATCTACCGGCTGTAATATAGCAGCCACATTTCATATCGGATCGATAACGATAACATTAAAAATTACCATTTATCGGCCGATATCGATATATGGTCGATATATCGTACATCCCTAGAAAAGTAAATAAAAAAAGAACCAAACTAAACTAATCGATCCATAAAGGGAAAATAGACTTGAACAGGATGGACAAACTCTACAACAGCATATTATGTAAAATAATGAAGATTAAGGTTTAGATATAATGAATATGTAATAATGAAAATAGTATATTTAGCAAATGCTCCACTCAATAATAATTTTTCAGATTTTTAGGCATTTAATCAGAATGGCTTTCCTTAGGCTTTCATTGGGTTCAGTTCCTGTTTTGCCTGCCTTTGTTATGTGTTTCATGTGTGGGAGCACACATGAAAAACAAAAGCAGATTTGTTTAAGTAAAGCTGCTCCTCACTGCCTTGCTCACAGTTAATTCTGTAGCAGAACAATGGAGGGGAAGTTCAGTCTAAATCAGACCCTGGATTTATTATTTGAATCTAATGAGGCAGATAGAGACCAGGCAGACGCTGACCCAGATGAAGCCTTTGATGAGGACATCACTGAGACTGAACAAGTCTATCAAGACACAAACAGAGATTCAGAGGAAGAGGGCCCAGAACAGAACCCAAAACAAATCACGTTCCAGTCCAAAAATGGCCTGAAACCAGGGAGACTTAGCAGAGAAAACATAATCTGAATGACACCAGGACAAACAAGTTTTGCAGGTTCTCATGCTGAGGACATTTGGTCACATTTGCCTTGTTTTTGTATGATGGAATTCAGAGCATTTAACGGAAATTCAGCCACATTCATAATACACACACAAAATGAATGGTGAAATAAGTCTCATCCTTTTGTGTATGTGTGTTCTGGATTTTGCCAGATACTTTTTTTTGTGTGTGATAAATTCCCATTTATTCCAATGGGGGTCAAATTGACCCGCTAGGGAAAGATTTGTTACTATTTTTATTACAACCACTCAATTATTTTTGAGTATGTAATCCAAATCACAAGGTCTTGTAACACTCCGATGAACAATAAAAAAATGAGTTTCATAGAGGATGAGGTAAAAAAAAAACCTCTGGTTCTGATGTGTTTTCTGGGCCCTGGAGGTATTCTGAAATACACTGATATTTGTGCTTATTTCTGTTACTTGTAACACTTTCATGGCTAATGTCTGACTACACTGCATTCAGCACAAACTTTGCTACTCTGCAGCATATACTGTGTATAAAAGTTTGTAGTTTTGAGAAAATTACATTTATGCATGGTTTGTGAAAAAGTTACTAAAATAATTTTTTCTTGTAACTTAGAATTTTTGCTTCAAAACTGCCCACTCTTTCACATAAAAACAATATATTAAGCAATATATTAAACAATTTTCTTAAGCGGGGACAGTACAGAAGTCACTGTACTTCTAGCTCCTTAAGGTAAACATATGGGGTGGATGTTTTACCATGTACTGTACCCAGTGTTTTTTAAAAACATTTTTTTTTTTTTGGCAGAATGAAGACATGAAAGACAGACATACAGTAAATTAAGAATTGTCCTAGTTTTGGTTACATTATGATCAGTGTTTACTCTAAAATACTGCCTTGACAGGGATTTGGCCATGATTTAGACCTATATCACTTTCCAGTCGATGTGTAGGTTAGCAAAGATTTTAAAACCAAAATCATGGATGACTGACAAGCGTGAGTCTGGAGAAACAGGCGTTTATTTATTCATTCTCAGTGTTAATAAACGTAGCCTACATGTTACATTATTGTATTAATAATAACTAATGAAAACTAGCACGTTAGCAGAGAATGTCTAATAAGGGGAGAAGTTTCACTCTCAGTAAACTTCCGGCTTCTGAACTGGTTGCAGTTCCACTCTGGTTCCATATGAGGGCGCTCAGAGGACGAGTGCAGAATGAATGGAGGTCTATGGCGCTATAGCCATCAAAATCCACTTTTCTCAGGATATAATTGTTTGTCTAGTAATGTGAATGTTGTATTCGAATGGAGATGCAAAGAAATTACACATTGCTGGGTGTTAGATTTTTTAGAGTCACTTAAAGTGTCACTTAAAAAGTCTTTTAAAGTGTCAATGACGTCATACACATCATACGACCAGAGATACTGCTTTACGGCAATCCTTCAGTCACTTTGGTGCTTTCGCGCTCTGCACTTTCTTTTCTCTCGTGGCATCGACAACACAGCTGACACAGGTAAATACACGTGCTAGAAGAGTTTTTGTTTTGTTTGTTTCTGGTCCCGCTTCGGATGCCACGATGCCACCGGTATCTCTGGTTGTAATCAGTCTTTAACTGAACAATCAGCATTCATTAGCAGAATGATAGCGTGTTATGGGCAACAACAACTCAACCTGTAAGAAATCGAAAGGACATAAGTACTCGTTCATTCAACTTTCGACCTATAACTTATGTTGAACTTGCAAAACCTACAATCAAATCTGAGATTTCTCAACGGCAGTCGGGTGAAAGAGACAAATTTAGCCGTCTAGCCCCATAGACTCCCATTCATTTTGCACTCATGGGCGATCGCCCCCAGTGGAACTCTGGTGGAACTACAACCAAAATTCGGTACAATAGGACTTAATAGGGAGTGGCCAGGCTCTCCGTAGACGGGCTCTGGCGTTAGTTACCTTTGTCTAAGAGCTGTGTGAGCTCTCTCTCACTAACGTGAAAAACAAGGAAGAAAAAATTTAAACGTTTGTTAGAAAGCATTTTGTATTATCCATCTGTGTTTTTAAAATTGGTTAAATGGTGGACACTTTACTGTTAACACAACCCATTTATATGTCGGACTCAATTATACTTGATATTTACTTGTCAATGATACTTGTCATTCGCTTCTTTGATAAGAAGAAATCATAATAATAATAAATACTTACATGTGTAGTTTTGTGTAAGTTCAGTTTGTATTAATTCCTGGTTCACAAGTACTTCAACTGACCTTTCTATGATAATCTTCTTTTATTTTAATCATATATCCCTACGTGAGCCTTGCCTATTTTTTCACAAATTTACTCACATACTGTACTCATTTATTCATCACTCATTATTACATTGTGTAAGTACAATGATATGTGGAAGACTACTATTAATATAGATTTATATTTTCTTTGGTTTTCATAGCATACATTTATTTATTACATGAAACAGTCCAAAAATGGTTGGGTCGTTTGGGACGCAAAGGCAGCTTTTTATACCTTTTGACCTCAAGATATCATTAGTGTGCACATGATGAAAAGATAAGAGTAATGAACCATTTTTCGGCCTCAGAAAGCCTCAGTTTCCCATCACTAGTGAGGGATAGTGCATTTGTAGTGGCAGTGATGAGCGTGATGATGAGGTGCAGGAGTATGTGTGTGTGTGTGTGTGTGTGTGTGTGTGTGATTGTGCGATTGTGATTGGAGATGAGGCAGACGCAGGAGGGCACCACAAGGGTTGCTGGGAAGTGTAGTGCAAGGCAAGTTTATTTATATAGCATATTTCATACACAATGGTCATTCAAAATGCTTTACATAGAAGAAATTAAAATAATCAAAAGAAATTAGAATAATAAAAAATGCTTAGAATAAAAAAAAAAAATATATATAGTACAAATAGTCGGACGAACAGTGGCACAGTGCTCATTCAGTAAATGCATAGCTAAACAGATGTGTATGGGATTATTTTTGTGCCTTTAAAATTTAACTTTTCAAGAAATGAATGAAAATATAAATTGAAACTTAATAAAATGTCTTTGAAAGCAGAAAAAAATAAATCGCAGACAAAAAATGTGACTTTGTTTTTTACTTACAAATGCACTTCCAGAGTTCATTTGCGCTTCTGAAGTTTTTGTTTATGCTCTTGTTTTCGTCCGCCATTCAGGCACATAACTCTCATGGGGGTGGGGTAACAGCAGTGTGTTCTCATTGGCTACTGAGTTTTTGATTGACAGATGCTTGACCTGGAAGTGAAGACGTCTCTGTTATGTTTACATGTGAGCGTCTGTAAGCGGCTTCCCATTTAATTTTAGTGATATAAAGTTAGGAGTTTTGTTTTTTAATTGTATCTGTATTTTAACTTCTACTACTACTATGTCAGCATAAGCTTTTCAGGAGCAGTATTTGTCTGCGCGAGAGAGAATGAATGTCTAGAGGTATAATTGTTGTAGGCTACATTAAAATACTGTATAATAGGGTGACCAAACATCCTGTTTTCCCAGGACATGTCCTGTTTTCACGTCCTGTCCTGGCCGTCCTGGCTGTTTTTTATAAAGTGATGAAAATGTCCTAGTTTTCATTATTTTTCAATGGGTCATTAAGCGTGTACTTTAAATGCACGCTGCCTTTGCACACAAAACATATGAAATCGGCTTCGGCTTCACCCCGTCTTGTTATAATCAGTGCGTTCCTCAATCCGCAGCGGCAAGCAGAGAACACGTCAGAATACAGAGGCCTGTGTGTGTGGGTCTGTGTGTTCATCTCAGCCTCATTGGTCTGTCACTGCTCGTCAATGTCAGAATATTTGAAATGACCAATCAAATCAAAGTAGGCGGACTTTACGTTCACAGAATTTTAGCAGCGTGACTCGGCGCTTCAGTTTATGGTTAAGTGCGAGATAAGATGTAAGTAGCTAACAGCATAATAAAAAGGAAAATTCCTGTGTTTTCGTTTCAGTCGGGATCCGTGTAAAGCAGAATGCATGACCTGCAAAGCTGGCACGTACGTGTCAGTATCAAATAAAGGTGCTAGCGACCTAGAAACCCTCATAAAGAAAGTATAGGCTACAAGAGAACATCAGGAGGATTGAAATTGTTTTTTTTACTGAAATAGTGTAGTAGATTTTTTATTTTAGTAGTAGATTTTTAACCTATGGCCATGAAAAGAAATAGTGTCATGTAAAAGGTGTTAAAAGCTAAACTTTTTTTTTCTTCTTTTAATAGTATTCTATTGTTGCGGGCCAACTGGAAAGGATGTATTACTTTATGTATTAAAGTACAATAACATAGTTGCAAGGTTGTGAATGCATTTGTCAAGTATTTTTTGATGCATTCACCCCCAACCACGCCCCCACCCCTTAACCACGCCTCCCCAAACCATGCCCCCGCCCATCAACCATGCTCTGAAAACTAAAATATGGTCACCCTACTGTATAATAATGAATAATGTCCAATTCTTTCTGAGAATATTTGTTTGTTCCTGATAATGTTAAATGTTATTTTTTTATGTATTGTAGGCTTTGATTAGATTGTGATGTAACATGTGTGGGATATTTTCAGCCATCAAGAAAGTCTCACTCTATCCTGATAATCAAAGTTAGTAACCCTGGCCATCACTGATACATGCACTTACACCATCACAATTAATGATCACTTAATTCTGAAGAATTCAAACAATATGAAAATTGCAACCAGATGGCGGCTTACTGTCAGATGGTACAGACCTTCAAGGATATTTCATTATATTCTTTATTGTCACTATACACAAGTATGAAAATGAAAGTCTTGGATATTGTGACAGTCCGACCTCAGTATTCTCATAATGCACATATAGTACAAAAAATGCACAAGTACATAATATACAAAATTTGTGTAAAATTCATATACAGACCCTTTCCCAAAAATTTGAATATCATGGAAAAGTTTATTTATTTCCATAATTCCATTCAAAACGTTAAACTTCCATAGATTATAGATTCAGGGCCCACAATTTAAACAATTTCAAGTATTTATTTGTTTATTTGTACCCTGGTAAACCAGAGTTCTCGCGAGAGCACAAGTTGAATTTGCTCAGCGAGTTACTCTGGTGTCGATCAATGGAGCTCATTAAATATGCCCCTCGATCTGAGCTGCACCAATCACATCGGGTTATCTGATATAGGCGGGCCAGAGGCGATATTTATATTTGGCTTTTTCCCAAAAGAGGAACAGAAGACGGCGCTCGAATCGTTCCTTTGCAAGAAGGGTGTTTTTGCTGTTTTGCCGACCGGAAGAGTCTAATCTACCAGTTAGCTCCCCTGGTAGCTAAGCGTATGGGGTTTATTGTTGTGATTGGTCGTAGTGTTATCCAATTGCGTGCTGTGAGATTTTCAAATGCATGCTTGGTGCCGCCCCTCGAGCTGGCTGATTTTCATTGATTGACACCAGACCATTGATCTTTTAGATTTAGGTCTGGATTTCCAGGCTAGTTTATTTGTAGATAATTTGGGCTTCTAGCTCATAAAACCCACGAAAACAGGATTTCAAAAAATGTGAATATTACATGAAATCACACAGTAATTACACAGTAATACCATGGTAATTGAACCAGGTTTTGGTTCTTTTGGCAGTGTGGGCAGGTGCAAATCCTGCTGGAAAATGAAGTCAGCATCACCATAAAGCTTGTCTGCTGAAGGAAGCATGATGTGCTCTGAAAATGTCCTGGTAGACGGCTGCGTTGAGTGGATTTTCCAGCAGGATTTGCACCTGCCCACACTGCCAAAAGAACCAAAACCTGGTTCAATGACCATGGTATTACTGTGTAATTACTGTGTGATTTCATGTAATATTCAAATTTTTTGAAATCCTGTTTTCGTGGGTTTTATGAGCTGGAAGCCCAAATTATGTACAAATAAACAACTAAATGGGCCCTGAATCTATAATCTATGGAAGTTTAACATTTTGAATGGAATTATGGAAATAAATAAACTTTTCCATGATATTCAATTTTTTTTGGAAAGGGTCTGTATATTTTAAATTATGCAATGATCATTTGAACAGTTCTTGTTACAGTAAATGTAACAAAGCAGTGACTGGGTACATTGTAATAAAGCACACACAAGTCTAAACAGATATCTCCCAGATGTACTCTTTCTTCACATTAACACAAACAAAGATTTTTTAGAAAATATTCCATCTCCGTGAGTCCATACACAAGTAGATTGTGGCCCATGTGCGTATGACAATTGGTCAGAAGTGATGGTTAAAATAGTTAAAATTATTAGTATTTTTATTATCTATTGTTTTACTCTAGAAGACATTGATGTATTAATAACCCATTACAGTCACTGTGTGGAGTTTTAAAAGTGTCAACTTTTAAATATCCATTCATTTGCATTATATAAACTCACTGGATGGATTCCCTTCATTTGTGTTTATCTGAAGAAAGAAAGTCATATGCATCTGGGATGGCATGAGGTTGGGTAAAAGATGAGAGAATTATTATTTTTGGGTGGACTATTCCCTTAACATTCATATGCTGTCAGTGTGTTAAAAATTTGATTTATAAAAATAAAGTGCAACCTCTTGTGTACTTGTGAACTGTGTTTGTTTTAATCTAGAGCTCCAAATAAATTAAAATAGTTACATCATATCCGGTGTCTGAAGATCAAGATCCCAGTCATTTAAAAGTGATGTGTCATGTGTCTGAAGAAAGTAAGATTTCTGTCTGATGGGGACAGTGGATCTCTGGTACTACCACTCCATCCTCTGGGTCAGCATCATAATTTTGTTTATGGAAAAGTTGCTCAACTCCCTGTAAAATGAGAAAGGAGAAGTATTATACTAGTCTAACAACAATACAAACTGCACATAAGAAACTGAAGACTTAAACTATTCATTTTAAACAAATTAATTAATTTATCGATTAGCTTGTTTGAAAAGGATGTTCAGGCTACTAAATATAACTAGATAAAAGTTATTAAAAATGTCACACATGATAAGAATTCTATTATTAATTACTGAACCTCCTTTTGTTCTTTGGTTTTGTACTTATGAAAAAGCAAACATTAGGTAATCGAAGAAAGACTGTGTAATTGTATGCAGATAAGGTTGTGTAATGATTGGGCTGAATAATGACAACACTGCTGTATAATGTTGTGGGCTCTCAATTAGCTCTAAAATATCTCTCCACCTTTTTAACAAAAACAGATTACTGACTTACCGCGAGTCTCCAGCCACTCCATTATCCTAATAATGACAATTGATGATGATGATGATATTATTCATCTGTGCTATTTCTAGGAACTCATCTCAACCATGTAGTATAGCAGTATGTAAATATAGAAGAAAAAATTAAATAAAATAAAAATCCCAACTTTATATCACTACAATGAAATGGGAAGCCGCCTACAGACCGCCTACAGTCTTCACTTCCTGGGGCCTGTACCATGAAGCCGGTTTAGGTGGCTAGCCAGCTATGTTTCAGTTTAGTTTCCGCCAACCCTGGGTTTTAGGTACTATGAAAGTAGCTTGGCTTGAATCGGTGTTCGTTGCCATGGTATCTTACGCTGCACGGCTAACCTGCGTTATGTACCTGCGTTATGGGCAGGTTATGTTCTGGATTCAAGATCTCAGACTGAAGTTTGACCAATCAGCTGAGAGCAAAGAAACATATAGGTGACGTAACTTATTCCCAGTGTCTGTTACAATGACTTCACCTTTTCTTCCAAATCCGGTGGACATCTCAGCGCAAATTGTTTGACGAGCACTTCGTAGAGAAAGAGTTTTTAGCCAGACAAAATCCCCTTGTCTTTCCTGATAGTTACTTGTATGAAAGATAAAGATTTTCCGCGGAAGGAATGTCTTATCTTTGCGAACTTCTTGAGCCGCACATAAAGAATTTAACACGTCGAATTTATGCACTTACTGTAACGCAAATGGTATTGCGTTGCGTTTTTTTTGTTGCAAGTGGTACATACTTGCACGGTGGGTGACGCACAGAAGCTCGGGGAAAACACGGTTTGTCGAACCATTCGTAAGGTGGTACTCGCTCTGCAGGAGTACATGAATAGTTTCATTAATAGTGTTCCCCGGACATTTATCGGCCATGTCCATAAAAGAGGGCTTTTATAAAATTGCCGGTAAGATATATTGATAGGGTGACATCACATGAACACATTTTTTTATAAAAAAAAAAAAAGCAAATTGCACAAATGTACTATACAATATAATACATGTTAAGAATTATTTTAAATCTTTATTATTATTCTGTTAATCTTATGATAGGATTCCCTAGCTTTTTTAGTAGTACAAATACGTTCTATATTTATGTAAAATTATGTATATATGTAAGTGTAGCCTATGTGTAATATAGCCTATAGCCTATTTTTATAATATATAAAAAATGTGCATGTATCATTTTTTATATATTATAAAAATAGGCTATAGGCTATATTACACATATAGGCTACACATACATACATAATTTTACATAAATATAGATAGTATTTGTTTAACTTACACATTAACAATCAGCAATCTTTCTCCAACAGTCTTCTCTTGCTTTGGCAGCAGAGACCGTATTGTTTCGAGCTTGAAATACATATTTAAAGTTATCGTAATTCTGAATGATTATCTCTTGCTCCTCCGCGGAAAAATATATCGCTCTCGCTCTACTACCCGCGATTGGTTGTTCAGTGTCGACGTCACTCTTTTATGTGCACGCGCGCGTGGAGTAATCATAGCTTGAGGATCAAAGCCTGAGTTGACAGAGAAAGTTGATGAGCTGCATCATGGTACCAATAAAGCCTGATTGCATCGGTTTGGTTTTGTCAACTCAAAACTAATCCTGTAACCTCGAGTTTGTTCAGCTACCTTCATGGTACAGGCCCCGGGTCAAGAATCTGTCAATCAAAAACTCAGTAGCCGATGATAACACACCGCTGTTAGCCCTGCCCCCATGAGAGTTATGTGCCTGAATGGCGAACGAAAACTCAGAGAGCGCAAATGAAAACTCTGATGAGAATGAGAAATCTGTAAGTACAGATCAGCCTAAGAAAAAAGAGAAAACAGTTAGTAAACATGCAGTGTATTAAAAACAAAGTCAAAAATTTTGCCTGCAATTTTTTAGTTTAGTTTTTTGTCTCAAAGACATTTTATTAAGTTTCAGTTTATATTTTCATTCATTTTTTGAAAAGTTATTTCCAATTTTAAAGGCACAAAAACAATCCCATAGATGTGTTTTGAGTCTGGATTTGAATGTGACTACTGTAGGAGCACATCTGATCTCTTCTGGAAGCTGGTTCCAGCTGCGGCTGGCGTAATAACTAAAAGCAGACTCATCATACTTTGAGTGAACCCTTGGTATTTCTAGTTGATGTGATCCTAATAATCTGCGTGATCTGTTGGGTTTATATTCAGTGAGTATATCTGTAATGTATTGAGATCCAAGGCCATTGAGTGATTTATATACCAGTAATAATACTTTAAAATCAATCCTAAATCTAACTGGGAGCCAGTGTAAAGACCTGAGGACTGGTGTGATATGTTCATATTTTCTGGTTCTGCTCAGAATCCTGGCGGCAGCGTTCTGTATGAGCTGCAACTGTCTTATGGTCTTTTTGGGAAGGCCAGTGAGGAGTCCATTACAATAATCCACCCTGCTGGTGATGAAAGCATGCACAAGTTTCTCTAAGTCTTGTCTGGAAACAAAGCATCTAATTCTTGCAATATTTTTTAGATGATAGTTTGCTGATTTAGTTATTGCTTTGACATGACTACTGAGACTAAGGTCTGACTCTACTGTCACACCAAGATTCCTGACTTGATGTTTAGTTGTTTGACCCCTAGAGTGAAGGTATGCGTTCACCTTGAGAACTTCATCTTTGTTTCCAAATGCAATGACTTCAGTTTTGTCTTTGTTTAGCTGAAGAAAGTTTTGGCACATCCAACTGTTTACTTCATCATTGCATTGGCACAGAGAGTAAATGGGGCTGTAATCGTTAGGCGATAGTGATTTTCTCAGAGAAGAAGGAAGCAAACTCACTACATTTGCTGTCTGAGAGCATTTCACTGGTAATCTGGCTTGGGGGGTTTGTTAGAATCTCTACAGTAACAAAAAGAATGTGTGTGTTGTTTAAGTTGCTGTTTATAATATTCAAGAAGAAAGTCTGTCTAGCTTTGCCTAGTTCCATATTGAAAGCAATTAATGCTGTCTTTATAGATGTTATAATGAACTAAACGTTTTGTCTTCCACCACATGATTTGAATGTGACTACTGTAGAAGCACGTCTGATCTCTTCTGGAAGCTGGTTCCAGCTGCAGCTGGCATAATAGCTAAAAGCGGACTCGCCATGCTTAGAGTGAACCCTTGGTATTTCTAGCTGATGTGAATCCTAATGATCTGAGTGATCTGTTGGGTTTATATTCAGTGAGCATATCAGTAATGTATTGAGGTCCTAGGCCATTGAGTGATTTATATACCAGTAATAATACTTTAAAATCAATCTCAATCACATGCGCTCTGCTTTTCTGCATTGTCTTTTCATAATTTGCACTGCTGTTGAGTTTCTCCAAGGTGCTTTTTGTCTGCCACTCTTCTTCCTGACTTTCACAGGAGCAAAATCATCAATTACACTAAACTTTTGAGTTACGAGAAAATCAACAGAGTCAGCAGATATGCTTGGTGTTAAGGATATAACCTTCATAAATAGTACACCAGTGTTCTCATTTAAGCATCTCTTCTTGATAGACACAGAACTAGCTTCAGGAGAGATCAATATATCAAAGAAAATACAGAAATGATCAGACAGTGCTAACAATCGATGAGATGTTTAGACCCTTACTAATAAGTAAATCTAGAGTGTGTCCGCGATTGTGTGTGGGTCCATGTACATGCTGAGTCAGATCAAAACGTTTTTAAAACAGTTTTGATTTCTTTTGCCATATTGTTTTCTGCATTATCTATGTGGATTTTAAAATCTCCAGCAATGACAAAACAGTCAAACTCTGAGGTAATTGTTGATAACAGTTCTGTAAAGTCCTCAGCAAAGGCTGGAGAGTATTTTGGAGGCCTGTAAATAATGATAAGTAAAATGCGTGGAGCACCTTTTAACACAATACCAAGATATTTGAAAGATGGGTAATTCCCAAAATGATATTTGCTTACATTGATATCTTTAAAAAGAGCAGCTATAAGTTAAAGTAACATAAAGTTAGGAGGGGATGTTTCATTGAGGATTGTTGCACTGCAGCTGTCTTCATTTAGAAACATAAAATCCAGGATGTTTGTGGTTATTAAGTCGTTGACTAGAAGTGATTTATATTTAAGTGAGCGGATGTTTAAAAGTGCTAACTTACACAGTCTTTTTGTCCGCACAGCAATCTTAGTTTGGTGTGTAATAGGCACCAGATTAGTTGGGTTTTCGGTGCGTCTTTTGAAGGCCTTAGACTTTCTATTATGTAATAGAACATCAATAGAGAAAGATACAGGCACACTGGGTTCCCACTTGTTCTGTAAGAAAGTTACTGTTATCACGGCGGAGACACAACACGTGTCTCTGAGAGCTGGTATCAGTTGTTTTTGGTTCACCTCGAGCAGATGGAGGAGGGGGAGCTGGTCCCACAGGCTTTGTGGAGTGCAGAGAATGGTGGCTAGGTGGAAATGTGACACTAACGTTTTTTCAGCTAAGGCTTGTCCTGTTTATAATGTGCAGTGGTCATATGTAAAGACAGCAAGTCACAAATATTAACCTTTTTTTTCTGTGGGATTTACTATCATATTTGGATATTGGAATAATAAATTAAGTATTTCAAATGAATCAGACATACACACAATGTTCTTTTTTTTCTGTTTTCTAGTTTGTTTGTTTTTTCTCTCTTCTCCATTCTGTCACTTGCCTCTGGCTTACTTAATATTCAACAATATTATTGATCTGACTTCTGTATGAGAACTGAACTGAGCTGGACGATGACATCAGTGTTTCTGTCAGGACCACTATCGTCATATATGATTGACAATTAGCATACAATTTGGATTGGCGGTATGGTTCCGTTCTGGGCGAGAACTCCCTGTGCATCCATGCAGCCTAGCATGGATAAGAGCAGGGAGAGCAGCAATAACCCCCCAAAACACAACCATATGCCAATATCCCCCAAAACCAACTGACAGCGCAATCTGGATGCTTTATAGTTACGTGAGTGAGCCAGGGCAACAAGCATGTTGCCAATACCTGAACAGCTTGAGCAACAGCATGTTACCAACAATACCGGAAAGCCTTAAGCAACAAGTATGTTGCCCTTACCTGGTTGACCTAAACGAGTATGTTGCCAATACCCGCATAAGCCATAGCAACAAGCATGTTGTCAATACCCGAAATGCTTAGCAGTAAACATGCATATTGCAATGAATGACATACCACCTGAAATGAAAAAGTGAAAATTGTGATATCAAAAATGTATCAGCTGCTGCTTGTTGTATATCCGCAGTCCAGTTCCAGTTTCGTTGAGTGACGACTGTAAATTACATCATGACCTTGTTATACTTGGATGTAGTTTACTTCTGTAGAAAACAAGAATTTTTTATTTTATTTTATTTATTTTATTTTTAACATCTCCCCACACTGGAGCAAGCAAGACGCATTGCAACAAGCGTGTTGCTGTAGCCAATTTAACCATTGTACAGGATCTATTGGGGGAAGCTTACACCCCTAGCAGCAGCAACAACTGATACAACAAGCATATTGTGTAAATCGCAGAACCATTGCTAAAACTGGTGTAATTTGGCAGGGGAAGCATACACCCTACAGCAATAGCTCAGACTAGCAGCAACAACTGGTACAAAAAGCATGTTGTATAATCACAGAACCATTGCTAACACTAGTGTAGTTTGGCAGGGGAAGCATTCACCCTACAGCAATAGCTCAGACTAGCAGCAACCAAACTGATACAACTAGCATGTTGTATAACCATAGGACTAGTTTTAAATCTAGTGTAGTCCGATCGGAGAAGCATACATCCTCTAGCTCGAGTCATATGCAGTGCGCAGCTAAGCTATGAATACAGTGTGCTTTTCCTCATTCATGAACATGATTCCTGCTCCCGTCCTACGGATTCCATCGCTGTGGAGGTGAAGATGACGACTCCCATGATTTCACACTCCTTTACAGGACCATCAAACTATGGTGTTGTTAGTGTTGAATACCAGATCCCTGCGGTGAATGTACTGTGTACCAAGTATGTTACTGATATCTAGATAGCTTTAGCCACAAGCATGTGGTAACTTTAAAGCAGCACGTTGCAATAATCGAATAGAATAAAGAACGAGCATTTTCCAATACAACCAGATAAGCATAAAACAACGCTTGAGCACTACGGCATGCGCTGAGGACAGTATGCGCTATAGCAGTGTTGCTGAAAAAAGACAGCATATTGCTGATACCTGATAAGCTTAGCACAGCATGTGACACAATGACACCAGATATAAGCCTAAAACATGCCATGTTCCAAATAACGACTGGGCTAAATAACCTTAAAAGTTCAACAACCATGTTCCCAATAGCAACTAACAGCTTTTAATGCAAGCAGTTTTCAAATAGCAGCTATATAGGCCTAGCCTTAGAACAAGCAGTGTTTCAATAACTTTTTTTTTTTTTTTTTTTTTTTTTATTAATATAAGTTACACAGCTTAAATATAGAACCATGTTGAATGTCAGCCTATAAAAATGCAAGCTCTAAAAAAAAAATTTAAATAAAAATTGCATTCAAATGCAAGCACGGTATACAATACACTGTAGCTTTAAGAACGACGTGTTTCCAAGAACTAGATAGACCAAGCGTGTCCGAAGTGACTCAACTGAATTGTGACTGTTTACTGTCTTTTTTAAAGCTGTGCCACAGCAGAATATTTCCGTTTGCACCATGAATTGTTAATTCATATCAAGCAGCTGCTTGAATCTGTGCTGCATAGTGCTAAAAGCACAGCCTGTGCAACCCGATCAGTTGCCAATGACAACACATAGTAACGTAATCGGTTACTAACGTAACCTCGGTTCTCTCTAGAAGAGGGAACGAGTATTGCGTAAGTTAGCTTACGCTACGGGTAAAGTCATCTTTTCTCGAGATATGAAGCCAAAAAATTATCCTTAATTTTTTATTCATTGTCAACGCAGTGCAGCAGCTAGCAGACCTAGAGCAGGCTATCTAGCGCGCTCATTGGCTGCTCCGCGGCAACTGCAGCAGCCTACCAGTGAGCCTGGCGTGACGTCGCGCCCTCACGCGTCACAGCCCGCCAGAATGGGAGTGGCTTAGCGTATAAAAGGAAGGCTCGGAGGCTGATACCCTGGTTTTCGTCGACTGAAGCGAAATGAGCTCGTGGCGCGAGCACGGCGGGTTAAGCAATACTCGTTCCCTCTTCTAGAGAGAACCGAGGTTACCTTAGTAACCGATTACGTTCTCTTACGAGAGGTTCTCTCGTATTGCGTAAGTTAGCTTACGCTACGGGAACCCGTTGTCAACACCGTGCGCGCCCAGCATCCACTACATGAGTCCCAGGGGAAACCCGGGGAACACTGATAAGTGGGAAACAGGTGGCCGACAGTTTATTAGTGGGCCAGCACATGTTCATAAGCACACATTAGGGGGTGTAGAGCGGCTCGGCCGGTCTATACTGACATAACCCTTTCTAGTGCAGCTCAACCAGGAGAGCTAAATCAAGTAAGTAGCCCGCGTACAAAAGTGTGGGCAGGGCATACACACGACTCAGACTGATAAAAGTTTAGCCTGCAGGGCGGGGACTTCCAGGTTATAAAACCTAACAAATGTAGAGGGGGAGGCCCAGCCTGCCGCTGTACAATTATCATGAATGGAAATCCCGCTGGACCAAGCCCACGATGAGGCCATGCTTCTGGTGGAATGAGCCCGGATGCCCAAGGGGCACTGCAGGTTTCTGGACGCATAAGCTGCCGCAATAGCGTCCACTATCCATCTGGGCAGACTATGTTTCGAGGCGGCGAGACCCTTGGTGCGCCCTCCAAACGAAACGAAAAGCTGCTCCGAGCGCCTGAAAGCGGCGGAGCGCGTGACGTAATTCCTCAGAGCCCTGACAGGGCAGAGGAGGTTACTATCAACCTCGCTGCCGGATGCCGGTAGGGCTGAGAGGGAAATGACCTGCGCTCTGAAAGGAGTGCCCATCACCTTGGGGACGTAACCATGTCTCGGTTTGAGAATGACTATTGAGTCATTAGGTCCGAACTCAAGACACGCCGCGTTAACTGATAACGCGTGTAAGTCACCCACGCGTTTAACTGAAGACAGAGCTATCAGAAAAACGGTTTTGAACGTGAGGTATTTCAGATCCACAGTGTCCAAAGGTTAGAAGGGATAAGCTTTCAGGGCCTCTAGGACCAAAGACAAATCCCAGATCGGAACCGAGGGGGGCCGCGGGGGATTTATCCTCCTGGCTCCTTTGAGGAAGCGGATGATGAATTCATTCCTTCCTAATGCGCGGCCGCGCGCTGAGTCGGCGAACGCTGCAATAGCCGCAACATAGACTTTGAGCGTGGAGGGGGACTGCCCACGTCCAGCAGCTCCTGAAGGAAGCACAAAACCCACGAAATCCCACACGCTTGTGGGTTTAAATTTTTCCCCGTGCACCACTTGTTAAACACAGACCATTTTGACGCGTAGAGCCGTCTCGTAGAGGGGGCTCTAGACTGCGTGATCGTGTTGACGACCCCTTTTGGCAAATCAACGAGTATCCGTTGATTCTCCACGCATGCAGAGACCAGCGCTCTGGATGGGGATGCCAGATCAAACCGCGGGCTTGAGAGAGAAGGTCTCTCCTCACCGGGATCGGCCATGGGGCTGAGTCTGCCAGCCGCATTAATTCCGGGAACCATGTCTGGTTCTCCTAGTGCGGGGCTATGAGGAGCACTGAGTGGCGCGTTTCTCTGATCCTCCCGATCACCTGGGGTAACAGCGAGATCGGGGGAAAAGCGTACAGCGGGAGGCTGGGCCAGGCTCGGGCCAGCGCGTCCTCGCTCTTCGAGAAGAATATCGGGCAGTGGGCGTTGTCGCTAGAATCAACCAGTCATCCAAATAGTTCAGAATTCGCATGCCCTGTGTTCTCAGGGGAGCGAGGGCCGAGTCCATGCACTTCGTGAACGTACGGGGTGCTAAAGACAGGCCGAACGGGAGGACGGTGTATTGATATACCTGACCGTCGAAGGCGAATCTCAAGAATGGCCTGTGACGGGGTATAATCTGAATCTGAAAGTATGCGTCTTTCAGATCGAGAGAAATAAACCAATCCCTCGGGCGGATTTGCGCGAGGATTTGTCTGGTTGTTAGCATTTTGAACGGCCGTCTCATGAGAGCTTTGTTCAAATATCTCAGATCTAATATGGGTCTGAGAGCTCCATCCTTCTTGGGAACGAGGAAATAGCGGCTGTAAAAGCCCGTCTCGGTCAGAGAAGGATGCACTCGTTCTATCGCCCCCTTGCACAATAGTTTCGCTATTTCTGTATGAAGCAGATGGGCTGCTTCTGTATTCACTCTCGTCTCGGTCCGTGCTCGAAAGCGCGGGGGACAGCGAGCGAACTGCAGCGAATAGCCCCGTTCCACAATGTTCAGCACCCATTCTGACACGCCCGGGATAGCTTCCCACACTTCCGCATGCATAGCTAGGGGTCGAATGGCCTCTGGGTCCCGGCCGCTGCACTGCGCGGGATAGGGGACTCGTAACAGAGGAATTTGCGCGGTGCGCGCGCTGTCGATTCTGGGAAACGGGAGCTCGCTGATAGCGATAACTGGCTGGACAGCACTGAATGACTCGGTCACTTGGGACGGAGAACATTTTGCAGTGAGAAACCCGTGACGCGAGAGCGGCGTGGGCGTTAGTAAGCGTGAGCGCTCGTAGGCGGGCACAGGGCTTACATTCGTAACACGGCCAGTGGTGGGGAGCTTTATGTGATCTAACCCCCGAGGCAGTTGCGAGACAGAGCGGGCAAAGTGTAGGTGTGGGCACTGGATCGTGGGCACATTTCCTACATTTGACACTCGAGCGGCGCATGCCCGCTTTATGAGAGTGTGCTCTGTGGGGTACACAGGGGAGATCGTGCTTGTGTGTAGGGGTGAACACTGGGGTGTGGGCACATTAACTACACTCATAACACCGTCGGCGTGAGCCGGATAACCAGACTTTATGCTCTTTTTGAGATTTCTCTGGGTCGCCGTGAGAACGGCGTTTGTGTGCAGGCGAGCGAGTTGTGTAACTGACTCGTTGGCTGCGGTGAACACTACTGCAGTAGCCTTTTCTAAGGGGACTGGCAGAGGTAAAGTTGTGAGTTTTGACGGCGGTCCGGCCGCGGCGGGACCCAAACGTCTTTTCCTCCCTGCGCATGCTAGGAGGACTTCGCAGGCTCGGGCTTCAGCGAGATCTTAGGCCGGGGTCCCCGAGGGGGAGGCGGTCTGTGCTGGCTGGATGAGCGCGACCTAGGGCGGCCGCCCTGTCGTTGCTGCGAAGGCGGAGGTCGAGACGAGCGCTGTCTAGAGCTGCGTGCAGGAGGCTGTGCTTGAGAGCGGCCTGCAGCGGAACTCGAGCGGCGAGGCAGGAAGAGGTTCATGGCCTGCGACGCTTTCTGTACCTCCGAAAAACGATCCACGATGCCGCTTACAGCAGGGCCGAAGAGGCCGGTGGGGGAGAGCGGGGCGTTGAGGAAGACGGACCGCTCAGACTCACCCATGTCGGCGAGCATTAGCCACAGATGGCATTCGGTGACTGTAAGCGAGGCCATGGTCTCCCGATGGCTTGGGCCGCGGTCTTGGTAGCGCGAAGGGAGAGGTCCGTCGCGCTGCGCAAGTCCGTGAAGGCGGTGTGACTCGGGCCTTTCTCGTCCATTTCGCGGAGCAGATCGGCCTGGAGGATCTGGAGAACCGCCATTGTGTGCAGGGCGGAAGCAGCCTGTCCAGCGGCAGAGAAGGCGCGGCTGACGAGTGCTGACGTAGTCCTGCAGGCTTTCGACGGGAGGGCAGACTTTGAGCGCCATCTCGCGGATGTGGGGCAAAGGTGCGCTGCGACCGCCTGTTCCACCGGGGGAATCTGGGTATACCCCTTCTCCGCGGCTCCGTCCACGTGAGCGAGAGTCGAGGAGACTGAGGAGCGGAGTCTCGCGGAGAAAGGAGCGTTCCAGGATTTGGAAAGCTCAGCGTGGAGCTCGGGCAGGAAGGGTGCTGACCTAGAGGCAAGCGCTTGGCGGCGGCTAGGCAGAAAACACCCGTCGAGCCTGTTAGGCGCGGGCGCCTTCGGTGGTGACCATTCGAGGCCTAAGTGCTCGACAGCCTTAGTGAGGAGGCGGAGAAGCTCGTCGTCCACACTGGCGCGAGCCCGGCCAGATTCCTGGGTCGAAGAGGAGGTGGAGCGGTGAGATCCGGACCACTCTTCGCTGTCCGAAGCCAGGATAGAGCAGCTGTCGATGATGGCGTCCTCATCCGCTTCATCCCCTGAGGCGACGGCAGTGCGGGCAGGAGCCGGCAGCTGCGCGTCGGGAAGCGGGGGCGGAGAGGGAGAGAGCGATGCTCGCGGGACAGTTTAAAAAAAACGTCTCGGTTACTGTTGTAACCCTCATTCCCTGAAGGAAGGAACGGGAGACGTAACGTCGACGTGACGACGTAATTGGGATCACTTCAGGGAGCCCTATCAACTTCGAGTGTCTACAGAACGAGCCAATGAACGTTGGCGTGCGTGAATCGCGTCACGCGCCCCCGCCCCGCAGCGCAGGTATAAACAGGAAGCGGGCGCACGCACACATTGTTTTTCGCTGAGGAGCCGAGATTTGTGATGGCCATGCAACGATGGTCAGCAACGGTGGCGACGGGACGTTACGTCTCCCGTTCCCTCCTTCAGGGAACGAGGGTTACATCAGTAACCGAGACGTTCCCTTTCAGTCGCTCACGTTTGACGTAACGTCGACGTGACGACGTAATTGGGATCCCATGGAAAACGCCACGGTTGCTGCCACATCCAGCGCCCTACGCAAGACTCTCAGACCGGGTAGAGGGAGTTCAACTGCTGTTCCATTATACCCCACACAGTGAAACTCTTGGATAACACTGGGAAAGCGTACCTTTCCAGGGGAAAGGACGCTGCGGAGCCACATCCTGCCTGAAGGGAGGTAACATGTGGAGAATACACATATGGACTGGCCGAAGGGGCAGTGCAACATATGGAATGTCACTGGGGTGGCTCCACCCAAAGGGGGAGACAACACCGACAGTGACGGCAGAGCAGACTCTGCCGAGGGAAGACACGGACTCAACGCAGGTAGCTGGTCGTGGAAGAATACACATATGGGATCGCCGCAGGGATCATCACATATGGAACCCAGCCTAGCTCAAGTTACACAAGCATACGAGCACTAGGCCTGGCGTCGGACGCTCCGCAATGTCCGACTGCCGAAGGGGTGCGGAGGATCTCACAGGGTTCGCCAATTGGGGAACTCGATTGGAGCAAAAAGCGCACATATCCATTCCTAGGAAGGGAGTGGTGCAGCAAGCCGACATCTGAGCAGGAACTTCGGTGTTACCGGCTAGTTGAAGCGAGCACACAGGAAGAAACCGGCTCAACACGTAGGCAATAAAACCTAGCGAACGTGTTAGGTGTCGCCCAGCCCGCAACTCTACAGATGTCTGTCAGCGAGGCGCCGTGTGACAGCGCCCAGGAAGAAGCGACACCCCAAGTGGAGTGGTCTTTCAACCCGGGCGGGCAGGGCACGCCTTGAGCTTCGTAAGCCAAGGCGATGGCATCCACTATCCAGTGGGCCATCCTCTGCTTGGAAACAGCCTTCCCCTTCTGCTGGCCTCCGTAACAGACGAAGAGCTGATCTGAGGTCCTGAGGCTTTGCGTTCTGTCCACGTACAGACGCAGAGCGCGAACGGGACAGAGAAAAGCCAGGGCTGGGTCTGCCTCCTCCGAAGGCAGCGCTTGCAGGTTCACTACCTGGTCCCAGAAGGGAGTGGTAGGAACCTTGGGCACGGGTTCACGTGAGATCACGTGAGAGTTATCCGGGCCAAATTCTAGGCACGATTCGTCGACCGAAAATGCATGCAGGTCCCCTACCCTCTTGATAGAGGCCAATGCAACCAGGAGAACTGTCTTACAGGACAAGATTTTTAACTCAGCTGATTGCAAAGGCTCAAAGGGTGGTCTATGGAGTGCCGAAAGGACCAGAGACAAATCCCAAGAGGGTATAGAGAGTGGGCGAGGAGGATTCAGTCTCCTCGCTCGCCTCAGGAACCTGACGATCAGGTTGTGCTTTTCCAAAGACTTATCATCAACAGCATCGTGATGTGCGGCAATAGCGGCAACATACACTTTAAGGGTGGAGGGAGACAGCCTTCGCTCCAGCCCTTCTTGCAGGAAGGAAAGCACGGCTCTGATCGAGCAAGATCGGGGGTTCTCCTCGTGAGAGGAGCACCAGTCAACGAACAGGTTCCACTTCAACGCATAGAGGCGCCTCGTAGAGGGGGCTCTAGCGGAAGTGATGGTGTCAACTACCGCAGGGGGTAGGTCACCTAGAACCTCCGCGTCCCGTCCAGGGACCAGACATGGAGTTTCCAGATGTCTGGACATGGGTGCCATAGGGTGTCCCGTCTCTGAGAGAGCAGGTCCTCTCTCAGAGGGATGGGCTGTCGCGAGGAGCACTAGTTCCGGGAACCAGGTCCCATTGGGCCAATACGGCGCAACTAACAAGACCTGCTCCTCGTCCTCCCTGACTTTGCACAAGGTCTGTGCAAGAAGGCTCACTGGGGGAAATGCATACTTGCGAAGGCCCCGGGGCCAGCTTTGTGCCAGAGCATCCGTACCGAGGGTCCCCTCGGTCAGGGAATAGAACAACTGAGACGTGTCCAGGGCGGCAAACAGATCTACCTGTGCGGTCCCAAAGCGCCTGAAAATCAGCTGGACCACCTGGGGATGGAGTCGCGCCGTGAGAGCTCGTTGGCTGCACGGTTGAGCAGGCCCGGAATGTAAATGGCACGAAGTGACCTCAGATGCTTCTGACTCCAGAGGAGGAGATGGCGGGCGAGTTGTGACATGCGGCGGGAGCGTAGACCACCTTGGCGGTTGATGTATGCAACGGTCACCATGCTGTCCGTATGGACCAATACGTGCTTGCCTAGTAGCAGCGTTTTGAAGCGGCTCAGAGCAAGACGTACTGCTAACAACTCGAGGCAGTTGATGTGCCAATGCAGTTGAAGCCCCGTCCACAGACCTGAAGCTGCATGCCCGTTGTACGTGGCCCCCCAGCCGGTGGCAGAGGCATCCGTGGAGACCACAGAGTGCCTGGACACTTGTTCCAGGGGAACATCTGCCCGCAGGAACGAAGGGTCCGACCACAAGCTGAGAATTTGGCGACAGTGCGGAGTCACTTGGACCCGGCAAGAACCGCTCTGCCACACCCATCTCGGGACTCGATCGTGGAGCCAGTGTTGGAGCGGCCTCATATGAAGCAATCCGAGCGGCGTAACCGTGGCTGCAGATGCCATATGCCCCAGGAGCCTCTGAAAAAGCTGTTCTGCATTTGAGCGTGCTCAATCGCTGCAAACCAATCTTGGGGACGGATGCATTTGAAAATGCGTTTCTGCGTAAGCATCTTGAACGGTAGCCTGTGAAGGGACCGATTCAGGACGCGCAGGTCCAAGATTGGTCGTAACCCACCACCTTTCTTGGGTACAATGAAGTACGGGCTGTAGAAGCCGGTCTTCATATCAGCTGGAGGGACCGGCTCGATCGCGTCCTTCGCCAGTAGGACTGCGATCTCTGACCTGAGCACAGGGGCATTGTCCGCCAGAACACGGGTGAACAGAATGCCCTTGAAAGCAGGGGGGCGCCGGGCGAACTGAATCACATAGCCGAGTCTGATGGTACGGATGAGCCAGCGAGACGGGCTGGGAAGCGTTAACCAGGCTCCCAGAGACCGAGCAAGCGGGACCAACGGCACCACAGACGTACCCGGGGTGGGGCAGCGCGGCGGAATGCAGGGACCCGACTCAGACAGCACATCGGCCCAAAGTGGGGTCTGAGTGTGTGGTGCAGCACATACCTGCTTCCGTCGAAGGACAGAGTGAGTGTGCGGAGGCGTCAGTGCGTCCAGGACACGGCCACTGCTGCCCGCTGGTGATGAAAGAGGGGCTCGGGAGTGACAAGGCATGGCGGCGTCGTCGACTGCCAAGCGCGCCCTCTTGGGGCCCAGAGGTTTCAGAAATTGCTCTTTTTTTGAAAGACCCGTGGGTCAGTGGCGGAACAAAAAGAAAAGGAAACAAAAGATTCTCCGCCCGTCCCTCCACCGGAGGAAGGAGTGGTGCCTTCGCCATCTTCTGAAGAGCAACTTGATCCACCTCTGGGCCGCCCGTCTCAGGGTCGTTTGCACCGTCGCTTGCCTCCTGGTTTGGCAGTGGCCTGGACGGGCGGGGTCGGCTTCCTACAGCTTGCTCCATGCTGAGGCCTGGATGGTTGCTGCTGCTGGGGCTTAGTGGGCCGAGCTGAGCTCTGGGTCAGTGGGCCGGCGGAGCTCTGGGTCAGAACCACCCTCGTTCATGTCCATGAGCGCCTGGGCCTGGTGGACCTGCAAGAGCGCCATGGCATGGAGGGCGGAAGCAGCCTGTCCACAGGCCTTGTAAGCCTTCGCCGTTAGACCGGACTAAAACTTACAGGCCTTGGACGGGAGGCGTGGATTACCCCGCCAAGAGGAGGCGGACGCCGGACACAGTTGCATCGTGACTGTCCGCTCCACTGGGGGGATATCCACATACCCCTTAGTTGCCCCGCCATCGAGGGTGGCGAGGGGGGAGGAGCCAGTAGAACGGCTTCGGGCACTATACAGTGCCTTCCTCGTCCTAGAAAGCTCCTCATGCACCTCCGGAAAAAAAGGTACCGGGGCGGCGCACTGAGAACCAACTGTCCAATCGAGAAGGTTCGGGACGTGGTGGAGGGTTCCACACAAGCCCAACCTTCTAGGCGGCCCGGGAAAGCATAGTCGCCCATTCTGGATCAGTCTTGGACAACGCTACACGCCCCGAGGGGGGTAACGCAGCCGAGTCGTCATCTCCAGAGAACTGAAGCTCCCCCTCCGATGCTGCTATCGACATCTGGTCGTCAGCTGGAGCCCCAAAGGAAACGGTTGGACGTTTCGGAGAAGGACCAAGATATTCACTAAGGGACAATCAATAAATTCCTCTTGAAACAAACTTTGTTGTATTATTTTAATTTAATACTGTGAAGCTGCTTTGATACAATCTGTATTGTGAAAAACGCTATATAAATAAACTTGACTTGACTTGACTTGACTTGGCAGCAGCGCTTGTGAGGCGTGAGGGGCCCGCGGAGGTTGACTCGACGGGGAAGCCCTCACGGTAATCCTCAGATCACCCTGGTCATGCTGGTCATGTAGGTCTATTCTGCGGGGCAGAATAAACACTAGATTGGGGCATAGGCGAGGGGACTGCACCTCCCTTGAGGTAAGCGAGTCTCGATCTAAGCGCTGAGATAGTCATTTTCCCGCAATGGGAACATGAACTATCCACAAAAGCTGCCTCAGCGTGTTGAATGCCAAAACACGAGATGCAACTACTGTGGCCATCTGCTGGCGCCAGGGTACGACGGCATCCAGAAACGCACAAGCGGAATGACATCTTGAAAAAGACGCAGGGTCACGCTTGTGTTGCTCTTTTAGTAAAATAAAAAAATTGGAAAACACTCTCTTAGTGCTGAGGCACCCAGGGGTAGCCGCGGTGTGAATGAACACACACAAGGGAAACGCCCACCGAACCGTCACACACACACAAACACAAATAATAGTGCTGTGAAAACAGCAGTTGTGAGCTGCAATGCTCGCGGCCACCGCTGATCGCACCGTCACACCAACACTGCAAGCAGAGAGTAGATCTCCTTTGAAGTCTTCAAAGCGCGGAATTCTCGTAGACAGAAGTCTCAAAGAAGCTCGGCTCCGAAGTGAAAGACAATGTGTGCGTGCGCCCACTTCCTGTTTATACCCGCGCTGCGGGGCGGGGGCGCGTGACGCGATTCACGCACGCCAACGTTCATTGGCTCGTTCTGTAGACACTCGAAGTTGATGGGGCTCCCTGAAGTGATCCCAATTACGTCGTCACGTCGACGTTACGTCGAACGTGAGCGACTGAAAGGGAACATACCACACTGAATGTTGTAAGCAATTATTAAGCAAATGACAGAGTAGAGAGAAATAGACAAACTCACTCGTTGTAAACAACAGCACTCTTCAGAGACATCAAACGATCGGCTCCCGAAGCGAAAGGCATCTAGTGCATGCATCCACTTCCGTATTTATACCCGCGCTACGTGGCGGAGTGTGTGATGCAAATCACGCACAGCAATTCCATTGGCTCGTTTTCAATAGTACTCGAAGATGACTGGCTCTCCCTGGCGTGATCCCCATAGATATCATATAAAGGCTAGATGTCTTAAGGTGGAGTCACTTCCGGCATCACCGGCGGCCATCTTACCACAGGGAAGCAGTGAATTAAGGTGAGTGATCAGCACGCACAAAAATCCTCTTATCTCGCTGAAATCTTGACGGATTTACAAACGGTTTGGTTTCTTACAAACGTTATTAACGTGGCTATAATTCCGAATGCTTGAACATGTATGTTATAATTATTCATATGTATGCAGTGTCATAACTACATCTCTGACGTTTATAACAAACCAAACCGTTTGAAAATCGGTAGAAAATTGAGCAAGTTATGGTTATTTAAAAGTACATGCACCATGTTACGAGTGAGCGAGCACCCTGTGGTAAGATGGCCGCCGTGTGCGGATATCGACCTCCATTGGTCAGTCGAACGTGAGTGACTGAAAGGGAACTTTAGTTCCACTTCCTAGTTATTGTTAAGTTATGTTTCTTTTACTGCGCATGTGCAAAGAGCACCTTTTATGGGTTAGCACGGTTTTTCTTTTTTGGTTGTTCGGTCTGGCGTCCGATGAGAGGAAGAGCGGCTATGTTGAACGTGATGGAACAATAAGAGTTTATTGTCAGTTAACAGATGTAGTTATTGAGTCAACAGTTATCACCTTTTTACCGGCTGCCAGTAGAATATTAGGGAATATGTCCATTATTGGTCCTCATCTTCATAGGTAAGATGCCCAGGTACACTGGTTTAAAAATACATGTAAGACTTAAGCACAATATTCTATTTATTTATACATTTATATCTTGACAGTAAGAAAGGATAATATTACAATTACAAAAATATATATCCACATTTATCCACAATATATATATATATATATATATATATATATATATATATATATATATATATATATATATATATATATAAATTTCCCAATTGTTGGTTGTCTGATTGCAGATGTCTTATTTTGGGAGTAATAAAAACCTGATTGTGTTTTTCCTAACAAATTCCCTTCAACTATCTGAACTTTGTTGTTCATCATGTTTGTCACAGTTATACTTGATAGAAAGTTGTTGGACTAGATAACAGTCCTTTCTCAGTATAGATGAAGCAATACAAAGTTAAACCCATTGTTTAAATCATTCATCAAACTACTGGTTTAAATCTTATATTAACAAACCTCTACCACCCTAATCCTTAGGCAACTGTGTAGTGTTAAGTCAAAGTCTGGGTCATTTGTCTTTCCAAACAAACCCAGAGATCAATCTCATCCACTTATCAAACTGTTTTTTAGAGGCATGCAAAAGTTTGGAGTCAAAATATCTGTTACTTTGAATGGCTGAAAATGAGCTGAACTCCAAAATACAGGAAGGTAAAGATGAAACCTTAATTTTATTTTTGATTTTTTTCAGAAGGTTTAGATTATTATGTTTGTTTTGTACAATTTTATTTCTAAAAGAAAAGGAGCATCATACAAACATTTAGGCACCCTAAGATATTTTTTGTTTTTGCCTTCAACAAAACCCCAAGTGATTTGAGCTCTCAGATGACTTTTAATAAGGTCTGGGAATTTAGAGTTATGTAAGAGTTGTGGCTTGTTCACAATCATTGTTAGGAAAGGCCATGTAGTGCAAATCTTCATACTGCGACACGTCCCAGAAATCAGCAGCCATGTGTGATAATGTTATCTGTCATGATAGACTGAGCCATACTGTCTGAAAAAACAAACAAATATAAAAACATTAAAACACATGCAACTAAGTTAATTGTGGTGGAAAATATGACAACAACACAAGAGTTTGTTGTTTGAATTGCCATGAATTCCAGATGACCAGTAGAGGTCATTGTGTCTGTTTTCCCACAAACTCTTTTATCAAGCTTTGTCCTTTTTTTCTTTTTTTAAACCTTGCCTTCCTCTTCTTCTTGTTGTCATGTGATTCATTAGCTTCAGTATAAAAAGCCCAGTGTTGGTTGCAGTGTTTTTCTGTTTTTGTACCTGTATGATCGTGTTTTCTGGTGAGTTATTCTGCTGTTTTATTGCTCAACCTCATTCTTTTCCTAAAATGATTGATAACTCAAAACTTTTCAGCACATCGTGAGCTTAGAATTATAAGGTTCTATCTCCGTTTAGGGTAGTTCTGAGATATTGAGCATCAAAGTTTTTACATCCCAGCTGGCAATGGAGAGATGGAACCTTTTTATTTGATTAATAACTACTAACAAAATATTGTTTTACAAAAATAACACCACACAGGCATTAATAAACACCTAATGGATCATATTATGTCAAAAACTCAATTTTGACCAAAAGTGGAGATAGAACCTTATAATTCTAAGCTCACGACATGTATCTTGCAGCAATCTGGTAGTCAGTAGTCTAGTAGCTGTTGTTTTTACATCGGGTCCTTTGACAACATTTGAGTGTATTTGATTGTATAGACATCAAGTATTTGTCCACACAGAGGTAAGTAGAGTATCCAAAAACTGTACTCAAGTAAAAGTACAAGTACTTATAGAAACATTTCCTCAAGTAAAAGTAATAATCTTAATAGTTACTTAAGTAAGAGTAAACAATGCTATAACATTATCATTTAGATATATATTTAATATAAATGTTATATTATTATCATAATTAGATATATTCGCAACAAACACAGGAGGGCTTTATATACAAGCTTTATTTCTGGCATTTCATCTGTGGCCAGAATATCATTGCATGTCCTTTGCTTTGTATAATAACATATACAGCTACATTTGGATTATTAGACAATTTTAAAATAAAGTGAACCTGCAGAGTTTTGTGTTCAAAGGCTTGTAAATGAAACCACTGACACAGAAGAGAAAAAGTAAAAACACATGCCACTACTGAACATCTCAACACAAACAACGATCTTCTTCTGTCTGCTCTCCAAAATGTCATCAAATATATATTTCTGCAGGAGTGTGTAAACTGAAACCATTTTCAGGACGAATAGGTCTCTACTGCCCACTGTAACTGTAACACTGTAACAGCACTGCGTACTGCAACAGCAAAATACTGTTGCTCATTTCATACTCTAGAACTTAGCTTATTTTATGCATAAATTAAGGTATATGTCCAAAAAACTGGTAATGTCATACTTTGTTGTAGTGTTATTGTGTACTTAGCGTAATAATCTGTTTGGTTGTAAAATTATATTACCCGTATGAAATTCAGAAATCGCATGTAGCTGTAGAATCGTTCACAGACAGCATATGCAGATGTTCAACAAATAAGTCAATTTATTGTTTAATTAAATCCATTTAATAACTGTAAAGTTAAGCAATTGTGAGTTCAATTCGGCTATAAAGCAGATTAATAGTATGTTCAATTAAATGACAGCTTTAGACCACTTTGGCTATTTAGACCTTTACGTTCAATATGAACTGTGGCGAGGAGGACGAGGCCGAGGGTCGTCATCATTCTGAAAAATCATTCTCATTTTTGCGTTCTCCTCCCCACTCAACCAGAGACAAAAGTGTCCCAAAATAAACAAAAGTAATGGTTTACGATCTATGCACCAAGTGCATCCATAGTAGTTCATGGCCAGAGGTGCACAGATATTGACTTGAAACAGAACATTATAAAGATACATTCCCACAATGATTACAGGTCTCGTAATTATGACTAATCTGTTTTGGGAAAATGTATGCTTAATCTAAAACTTCAAATTATAATTTCGATGCTGGCCGAATTGAGTCAGACATATGAAATATTCTCGACAAATAAAACCATATATTAGCATATCAATAACTTATTTATGCTGACAAAATATAGCCTATTTACCTAATATGTAGGGCATAATCTACCATAAATCTTAAGATAATTATTAGTAATGTTTTTGAAAACCCAGCTATAATGACTTATTTTTACTCATGCATTCCGGTAACACTTTACTTGAAGGGGTGTGCATAAGACATAAGATCATGACACATGTCATGAATATGAAGGAGGTTTTATGCATGTTTATGACAACTGTCATTAAGTGTCATTTGCACAATTATGACATTTTTTATGCAATATGACATTGTTTGAGATGTCTTTTTACACTTGACATAAACCGATACATCATAACCTGTCAGTGTCTTTGTCATGACAATTTGACATACACCAATACATCATAACCTGCCATAAATATGTAATAAACATGACATAGCAGATTAATTATCAAACTTAAGAAACTACTTAGCAGGGTTAACATTACATTAAACTGTCATGTGGTTGGTTTTGACATTGGCTGTCATGAGGACATTATAACTGTGTCATGAATATATTTCTGACCACTTTTGTCCCCAGTATTCCAGTATTAGTTCTAAAATAATTTGACAGTATTAACACTTAATGACATTTTAATGACAAATTAAATTTGTATCACTGTAGTTGAGGTCAAGAAAAATATTCATGACACTGTTGTAAAATTATTTGACAGAGTATTAACATTAATGACATTTTAATGACAAATTCAATTTGTACCACTGGAAAAAAAAAAAGGTTAGAAATGTAATGTAATGTTAACCAGTAGTTACCAGTAAGTAATTTATTAATCTGCTATATCATGTTTATGACATATTTATGACAGGTTATGTTGTCTTGGTAATGTCAAGTTGTCATGACAAAGACACTGACAGGTTAGGCTATGTTCACACTTAGCGTCTTTTTTGACAAGAAAAAGTTGACAACGGCGTTTTTTTAGCAAAAAAAAATGCTGGCAGCGTTCGGTTACAAATAGCAGCCGAGCGCGTCTTTTGTTGCTATAACAACAGCTGCAACAGTAGCCTAGTGCTGTGTGATGCAAAAAATGTCGAGAAAGAGAAAGTTGGCTCTTACGTTGGCTTTTGAAGTTACCGGGGAGGAGAATGTCGGTTCACAAAGACGTTTGTGGGTGCACGACAGACAGTTGTTCTTGTTGTTATGGAAACGACAGGTCTCGCTACTCGCTTGTCATTGGTCAGCTGTCAAAAAGGCGCTTGACGTAGGGCGTTCTTTTCAGAAAAGTTGAACTTTTTTCAACTTAAAAAGACGCTCTGAGCTGCAGAAAAAGACGCCGGCGGTGGCGTCTAAAAAAGCGCTCAGGACTTTTTTGAAAAAACGGTTTACTCCATAGGGTTATAATGTAGAACAGACGCTGGCAGTTTGAAAAAAGACGCTAAGTGTGAACATAGCCTTATGATGTAGAGTATTGGTTTATGTCAAGCTGTCGTAACAAAGACATCTCAAACAATGTCATATTTGCATAAAAAATGTCATAATTGAGCGAATTACACTTAATGACAGTTGTCATAAACATGCATAAAACCTCCTTCATATTCATGACAAAGTGTTACCTGTATTCCTAAGTATTCTACACAGTAAAAAGTGGCAGGTGTTCCTATATTGAGCTACATTGTTACCAGAACCCTTAAAACGAGCTAACCTAATGTAGTCAATTTGATTCAAAAATGATAATTATATTTTTGACTTGATTCAAACCAATCAATTTACGTGTTACCTCGTCAATCACTTTATAACAGATTTAGATTAGGCTTTTATTCACATAAAAACATTGATCAGCGAACATAAACAGAAGCTCAATCGAACATGCTTGACTCGTGAGAACAAACCTCTTACACAGGCCAAGGAGGAGTTGATGAATATTGTGAATATTGAATGAATGTGAATGTGAATAAAAACCTAAATTAAATCTGTTCATCATATAAAGCGACCGAGTGTCTTCAGAAAATTTGGACTAAACCACTCGATTCATATAGATTAGTTTTACAATATCTCTATGAACTTTTTGAAGCGCCAAAATGGTAGTTGTGTAGCTGTCTATGGTGGGATAGAAAGCTCTTTGTAAAAAGGTCAGAATAATGTTGGAAGGAAGAAGACGGGGTCTGCTTGACTGAGACTTTTATTCAAATTCTCAGTCCAGCAGAACTTTATCAGTCTTTCAAATACTCAGTCCACCAGAGCTCTCCAGAGCTTTCTCACACTGTCATGAGTCTCAGTCAGTCCCTCTCTGCTGCTTCTCATCTCCCAGGTGGCTTTATAAGGTCTCTCCATGCCAATTACTGAAACAAGACACTTGACCCACTTACACTGCGCTTGTCTCCCGATTCTCTCTCCCGTCACAGACCTCGCTGAAACCACGCCCCCCCTTGCCACACTCTTATATCAAAAAAAGATGAATGTACATATTATCAATTTACATAATGTGTTATATGAATCATGGTCATAATGATTTATGTCTATTTAGCGCCAAATCAAACCGACAGCTCAGAATGTAAATCATTATTGTATGTGATTTGAGGTAAATCAAGAAAACATTTTTTATGAACTGGCTCAATAAAATAGGAAATCCACTGAATTGCAGCTTTAACAGCAAAGAACCGAAAGTGTGTGGCATTATAAGCAGATTATGAATTACGTGACACCAGGCCAGTGACATTCAGTGCTTCTACTTACACATTTATTTCATCCTTTTTTAACAGGTTAAGCTGCCATGGCGACTGGGAAGACTTTCCTAACTATCCTTTATCTGCTTATATACAGCTGTTTCTGCACAGCTGGCATTAAAGTCTCACAAGTCAATCAATTGGAGAAGGGCTTGACAATGTCTAAAGAATTTCTCCAACGTCTCAATGATGTGGGTGAATTTATAAAAAGAAAAACGGAAGATACGACTCGTGAATCACTCATCAAAGTCCTCAAAGTCTTTGGTTCTCTTGGCAAAGTTGCAGCAAGTTTTGGCTTTATAGGGGCATTAATTAGCTTCATCTTGGCATTCATTCCACAATCGAATCCAATGTTTGAGTTCATGAAGGAACAATTTGCAGAGGTCAACCGTAAACTCGACTCGCTCTCCCTTCAAATTTCAACCCTGCAAACAGAAATGGAATGGACAAGCTATGCAAGCAGCTATGGCAAAGATGAGAACGTGATCAAGAACTCCTGGGCCAAGTTAACAGAATTCATAAAGAGCGCTCCTCTTGCCTCCACACAGGAAGAGAAGACCAGACTGGCTGAGAGGTTCACCACTTTCTATGAAAACACTGGCACAGAGAACAGTGTTGCTAATTTCTACAGATACATCACTGAGAACAATCCTGTCAGCTTGAATAAGAATCTCTTACAACTTATCATTGAGAAATCCAATGGTGATTTTGATGTCCTGGTGCAATACTCCAGCTACTTCACCAGTCTGATGGTTTCAGGACTAAAGTTAAATGTGTTTTATTACAAACTAAAGGGCTATGGTGGTGAAGTAAAGGCACAAGAAGCAGTCACACAACTATCCAACACTTTATCAGCCATACAGGATGCCTTGATTGAGTGTGCTGATGGCTTTGAGAAATGGGCTCACAAGGACGCTGTGAAACTTAGCACTCAACCATTCTCAGATACTAAAATGCTTGCTACAGATATTAAGAATCATTTGGAGAGCAAGTTCCACTGGTTCAAATGGATAGTAATTGCCCACTCAAACGATGTTAAAAATGAGTTTACCTTTGGCCAGTCAATTAACTTGAATGCTCAAGAAAAGACATCAGTTTACATAATTCATCAAGAAAAGGGCACAGCTGTTGATCAAAACACTAAGGGCAATATTAAATCCAGTTTGCAAACAGAAATGGCAAGTTTGAGCATTACCCTGCTGTGTTTAACAATGAAGGAAGAGCTGCTCCACAGGTTCGGTGCTAAAGTTACCAGTCAAATACAGTTTCTTCATGCTGTTACAAAACCATCAGATTAT
Source organism: Leuciscus leuciscus (assembly GCF_965113295.1). NCBI lineage: Eukaryota > Metazoa > Chordata > Actinopteri > Cypriniformes > Leuciscidae > Leuciscus > Leuciscus leuciscus. Next base: position 43,567,552 of record NC_138728.1, read on the forward strand.
GCACAGACAGATGTGGCGGATATTGAGCTGAGCTGTCAACACGCAAGTTACTCCTACAGAGACTTTAATATCTTCCTCAGAGGAATTATTGTGGTAAAGGCTCCCTGCTCAGATGTGAATTGTAAGAATGGAGAATGTAAACCCATCAAGGACACCACACAAGGATTCTGCAAGTGCCATAAGATGTTCCACGGTCCATCTTGTGAGGAAAGCATCCAAAATATGATTGACTATGCCGCTCTCGAAGGTGAAATTGATGGTATGATCTATCAACCAGTCCCTGATCTGACAGCAATTTATTTCAGTGTCAAGGAGCTGAAGGACTTCACTAAAGAAATAGTTGAGTCTGTTCGACATGACATCCAGTGGACACAAATCTTTGTAAAATACAGCAATGTTATTCAGAAGTTTCGCTACATCAACACATTACATTCATATCTTAAAAACGGTACAATAACCCAACGCCAATATGTTTCTGAAGTAGGAGATCTGTTCACAGGGGGACACCCTTTTCAACTTTATCTCAGAAACTTTCACCACATGATGATGGGCACTGGATTTGGAGACAAACACAATATTTTAGAAATGTTTCGCAAGTCACTGGTTCAGGACCCACAAAGTCAATCTGGTGAGCCAGTAGAGTGCACAAAATACTACAGTAATCAGATTGATTATTTTGTCCGCTACATGTTTGCTCTTGAAAAGGAAGCTGTTTTAGCTTGGTCGAAATATCTACTGGTCACTGGAAAATCAGAGAACATTGATTTACTGGAGAAGTTTTTTCAGGACTATGTCTCACAGCAGTGGAGACTCTTCAATAAAAATGGATGTGGCCCTCTAAAGGCCGGGGATCTTCAGAACAGCCACTGCGAGAAGCTCTACCACAGCACAGCCCAGCAGCGGGTGAAACTGAAATGTGGTGGATCATACAAGCCCTCACCCGAGATCGTGGTGTGCTCTGGAGGACAGTGGAGTGCCTCACCTGTGTGCTACGAGGAGCAGGTAAACGGGGAATTCAAGTGCTTTTTTGGAGGTGGAGCCACTTTCTGTGTGGCCACGTGTTCATCTGGCTGGGGCTCTGCCACACACCCTGACCCAGGAAGTTACGAATGCTTACAGCCGCCCTGTCCATCCTTCATACCAAAAAAATGTAACAACTGCACAAAATACAGCGTTTGTAAGGACAATGAGGTCTGCACTGAATACCTTGGCACTTGTCGTGACGTGTGCCTGGCTCAACCCTGCGGAGTGAACGCCAAATGCTCCTCCTCCTCCAATCACGACAGGAGCTGCACCTGTGAGAGCCCGTGGAAAGGAAACCCATACAGCGGCTGCAGGAGTCAGGACCTCCAGTGGGTTAAGGACAGTGAAGCGTACCCCGGTAAGAAACTCTTTTATGTTACATAATCTCACATTAGATTAGACTGATTCCTAATTTTAATGCGCTTGCTTAATTTTTAATGTCCATGCTTTCAAATTAATGTACAGCATCACAAAATCATTAAACACTATAGAAAGTGTAATCAATAGTAAAACAACACTGCTGCACACAGCACTCACAGAAAAAGTGATTTTTAATCATTCACGCACAAGACTAAACACTGTTTTCTGTGCACTGTTAAAATATCCTCATAAACGCATGTGTAACAGTATATTGGATCTGTGTAACTCTTAAAGTGACAGCAGCTGATATTGCTGCTGCCCTCTCTATAATATTCATTAAACAACAAAAGACTCACTCAATTCACTCTCTGTTTTTCTAACTATATTTGTATATTACTATAGTTACTGTATATTTTTTCATAAAGTGCAGTTTTGTTTTTACATTTGATTACTTTTTCTGTACCTGAAAAACCACTGTCAAATATTTCAATTGTATCTTTGTTCAGTTGCATTTATTTGTGCGATTGCACATTTTTATATTTGTTCCTTTTTTTTTTGTGTTTACTTGTCTTTAATAATGCTTGAAATTTATATTAGTTCAGCTAGTTGTTTCAATGGAATTTTGCGAGAAGTGAGTATCAAATGTAAACAGTTTATTGACTGATGGTAAATGAGGGTAGATAGTGAGAATAAACAACAATCAGAGTGAAGTAAGAGTTAATGAGTCCAAACAGGGTAGGAGCACCACACTGACCTTTGAATCGCTGTTGTGATAAAAAAAAAAAAAAAAAAAATTAATAATAATAATGTTTGTCTCTTATCCTTGCAGATCATGGTCCAAACTCCAAAATTGTTTCTGGCTTTAAGCGAATTGGTAAGTAGAATTTAGCCGTTCGGGTAGTCCAAGTCATAAACATAGACAATATATTGCAGTCCTAGGCCTTGTTTACACTGAAGTTCTTGATGTCCGATTCTAATTTGTTGCCTAAATCCGTTTGTTTGACCCTCTGTTTACATGTTCTTTCAATTGTGACCCATATCTGATAAATGTGTTTACACTAGCTAGTTAGTGTTTACCATACTATCTGAAACATTGTGCATGCACCATACACTAGCAAAAATGGACGAACGCAAAATATGCTTGATGCTAGCTCTGCGATATATGCGAAGTTCGCCAAATATATGGGAGCATATATTGTGGCGGACTTTAATGAGGAGCAGTGGGTCTGAAATTTTAGGATGAGCAAGCCAACCTTTAATTTGTTGTGTCAACGTTTGTCCACGGCGTACACAGTGTTTCGTCGGGCCATCCCTTTAGAGATGCACGTTGGGGTTGGTCCCGTCATTAAACCGTGGAGACTTAGCCTACAGAATATTTTTTTCATAAAGTGCAGTTTTGTTTTACATTTGATTACATTTTCTGTACCTATTTGTTCTTTTCTTTTTTTAGTTTACTTGTCTTTAATAATGTGTAATGTGTAATATCGGTCCAACTGCGGGTTCGCCAATACACGGGGAAGGTATCACGTGTTCTGTCCTCACTCATGCAAAGTATAGGTTGGTTAAATTTGCAATACATTAATCATGTATTCACTCGTTAATTCATCTGACTCCATAAATGAAAGGTTTTAATAATATCTGTGCCTCACTAAAAGTGAGCGAATGTATGACTATTCCTTTTAACCATTAAATGAACAATGTCAAAGTCAGTTGGAATAATCAAATATAACAATTTATTATGTCAGGTAAATGTATCATGCCAATTTCATAATCAATTCAAAGATAATCGATACAAAACATCAAATGCTCTGGAATAGAGAGAAGATGCAAACCCAACTTTAAGAAATACATGAGGCTCAGCCTCACGGACCAGTCTGAAATACAGAAAAGGCCCCGAACTCCCTGCTGAATTTCATTAAATAGCCAGACCTCTTTCACATGGAAACATGTGCTAACAAAAGAAATTTGCATTCAGAGGTAGCACCTCTGGGTGTAGGGAGACCATTTGTCTAGAGGCCAACCCCTCCTTGTGTGCTAGTGTTCCAAAAACCTAATTACCTTTTGTTTTACTTATTTGGAAATAGGACATTTGTACCAGTCGCACTGTGACATTTTAAATGATACCAAACATGAAAATACTCTGTGATAATCATTCACATAAAACTATACATTTTCTTGAGTGACTTCAGGTGATCATCTGAGCATGAGAGAGAGGGGGTGAGGGGAGAGGGAAAGAGATGTAGATGAAGTTGATCTGGAGGTGAGACTTTCGTCTCGATGGTGCACAAGAGCCAGTTCAAATGGTAATTTCCAGAGAGGTCCTTTTGTCCTCTCAGGGTCTGGTCACCCCCGAAACAGACTGTCTGGAATTTCCTAATTTATCAATTCTTACAAATGCTTGAAATTTATATTAGTTCAGCTAGTTGTTTTTATGGAGTTTTGCGAGAGGTGAGTATCAAACGTAAACAGTTTATTGACCGATGGTAAATGAGGGTAGATGCTGAGAATAAACAACAACCAGAGTGAAGGATGAGTTAATGAGTCCAAACAGGGTAGGAGCACCACAATCACCTTTGAATCGCTGTTGTGATCAATATTAATAATAATAATAATAATGTTTCTTATCTTTGCAGAGGTAAAAATTGGATGGATCATTAAATTCAACGAGTATCCCTATTCACGCCCTGGTATGCGGACAGGTAAGTAGCATTTAGCAGTTTGGGTAGTCCAAGTCATAAACATAGACAATATTTTGCAGTCCTAGGCCTCGTTTACACTGAAGGTCTCGATGCCCAACTCTGATTTCTTGCCTAAATCCATTTGTTTGACCGTCTGTTTACACGTTCTTTCAATTGTGACCCATATCCGATTCATGTGTTTACACTAGCTAGTTAGTGTTTACCATACTATCTGAAACATTGTGCATGTACCATACAGAAACTACAAGCTTTTGAGTGTGTAACAGAAGAGTAGACAAACTTAGGGACGTACACGTACTACTTCGTCATCATTAACGGACAGCTGTAGATGGGGATGATGGCAGACAGGTGTGTTGATTGTGAAGTGAATGCAGGTGGTGATATCCAGGGAGGATTGTGGGAAAGGTAGTACACAGTTGTGACAGACATGGTTACTGGTGAGTGGTGACCCTGATATTCAGCTAGAATGAAATGTTTTGCTATAAGACTTGGAATAAATGTGAATATAATTATTATTATTTATTTTTTTACCTTATTGGAATACCTAGTTGTGAAATTCATCTTAATGCCCAGCCTAAGTCATCAGCATTGTATCTTCAAGCTAGAAAAAGCTCAAATCATTAGACTTGATTAACCCCTAAATCCTTATGGTTTACAGATGCTGTCCTTTCTAAAACCCAACTTGCGGTATGCAAAGCAATCGGACCAGACGGTGGATGGCACAGTGGATTTGTAAAGGATTGGCGCTGCCATTATGAACTTGACTGGAGAAGTTATCATGCCGATAGCTATGAGGTAATTCAGTGCAGTACATAATATTCAAAACACTACAGATAACAAATACATACAGGACAGTTAACAGACTGTAGTCAAGGAGAGGACGCCTCTCCTATTTCTTCAGAAATGACTGTTTTAATAATCTGCAGGTTCTGGTTGATCCGTGTGGAGGAAGTGGTTGGAAATGGATGGATGGGGCACAAGAAAACATGGTCTTGTATGATGAATCAAGGAGGTTTCCGGGAGTCAAATTCTACGTGTGTAGGTTAGTGCCAATTCAAAAATACATAGCACTGGTAAACTTTATAATACCTATACTGTAATAAAATATTTACAAATCATTTGCAACTAGATAATTTTTTCATAAACTGTAGTTAATACATTAACAGACTATACGTAACCGGTGGCTTGCGATGCCCAGCGTGATACGCAGCCAGCAACACCAGTTATGAAACTTTATTCTACATTGTGCACTTTTGTGGAGTTAGACATGGGACAGCAGGTGGCAGTTTCACTGGATCTTTTTACTCCTGGTATAAAAGACAAATAAACAGCCTGTCACAGAGTCAACATCTACAGCACCAGACCTCTACACTCCGCCCACTCGTTCCCTGTCCCCTGAATACTAATCACATCACCTGTCATCACCACCTGCCTGCACTTAGCACCACTAATCACCAGCACTATTTAAGCCTCTGTTATACTTTCCGCGACCGCGAGTGTGCGAGGGTCCGCGTGACGTCTTGCAGACATCCGCGTGCCTCCCATTTTTTGTGACCGCGCGGTCCAAAGGGCGCGCGTTCATTAGGTTAAAACCGCGAAAGAGATGGAAATAACATGGACGCCGAATTTGAAGAGAGGCTGTGCGATGAAGTCCGTCGTTACCCGCACCTCTACAATCCATCTTTAAAGGAACATAAAGACAGCCAGATGTGCAATAATTCCTGGAGGGAAATTGGCCTGAATTTAGGCAAAGAAGGAAGTCTGTGTCGGCAGAAATGGAAATACCTGAGAGACCGTTTTGTTAAGGCAAAGAAGAGGCTGAAGGGAAGGAGCGGAGCAGCAGGCGGTAGAGTGTCTGTTCCCCCGATTGTTTCCCTTTTGAGCTGGTTGTCAGACTTCGTAAAACACCGGGAGACAGACTCAAACTTCCCAGTAGAGGTAAGTTAATGTGAATTTAAATTATGCCTTTTATGTTTGTTTGGTTGTTGGGCAGCATTGTGAAGTGAATGTAGAATCGTTTGTTTTTTAGAATATTGTCTAATGTTTATGGAACTTAAAGGGATAGTTCACTTTAAAATGAAAATTGTCATCATATACTCACCCTCAAGTTGTTTCAAACCTGTATGAATTTCTTTCTTCTGCTGAACACAAAGGAAGATATTTTGATGAATATCAGTAACCAGAAAGTTAACTGGTCCCATTGACTTCCATAGTAGTAAAAAATGAATACTATGGAAGTCAATGGGACCAGGTAACTGTCTGGTTACTGACATTCTTCAAAATATCTTCCTTTGTGTTCAGCAGAAGAAATAAATTCATACAGGTTTGAAACAACTTGAGGGTGAGTATATGATGACAGAATTTTCATTTTAAAGTGAACTATCCCTTTAACCCTCTGAGGTCGGCAAACGCGCCCCCGCGTTTTGCTGGATTTTCTTCACATTGTAGCACAATATACTTAAATTACTCCGTCATTTATGGTCATACAGAAAAAAGAAATATAAAAAAAGAATCTGTGATATTTCTACTTTTGTATGTGTCCATTTACAATCAAATCAAAACATTGTACTTTTGTAAAATAAAGAAAATAAACAGGGTGTGCGTTCTGCCTCTCCATCGCGGTAAACTTTTTTTTTTCTTGAGCACGTCTATAAACTGAAACAAAACTCAGCGAATACTTGTCACACATTTATGAGCCATATACCTTTATACACATTTAAGTGTGTACTTTTAAATGATCGGATTCAAACTGAAAATGCGATTTGAAGTTAAGAAAGATGTAAGGTAAGAAATTCTTACTTATTAGTTTATGGTATTGTTGCATAAACTTCACATTGCAGTTGAACTGTTGCTAGATATATGGTGAATATTATACTATTTAGACCCGTGTTTACTGTTAAATACTGTTTGTGGATATCTGCTCAAACATAGATATGTATAACCATAATGTTTAATATTTTGGAGCGCGATTGCGTTTGAATGTATCATATTTTGGAGCGCGATCGCGTTTGAATGTATCATATTTTGGAGCGCGATCCCGTTTGAATGTATCATATTTTGGAGCGCGATCGCGTTTGAGTGTATCATATTTTGGAGCGCGCTGTGGGTTTGAATGTATCATATTTTGGAGCGCGATCGCGTTTGAATGTATCATATTATGGAGCGCGATCGCATGTATCATATTTTGGAGCGCGATTGCGTTTGAATGTATCATATTTTGGAGCGCGATCGCGTTTGAAAGGAAAAATGCACCAAACATTAGGCTTTATGTTTTTACTATTACCTCATTTCATATCATCATAACGAATGGAAACATTTGAAGTAACATAAGATAATCAGTATATTTTTCTCTAGCATTGTTACTGAAATCTTTTGGAAGATTTATAGGCTGCTATAGGTTATTGTTATTATTATTTTATGCAGTACTGCGCATAGCCTATGCCTACAAGGCACAACAAACATGGTGTTTATTATATTATATATTGTTGGAAACATTTGTGTGTGTGTATTCTGTGAATTTTAAAAAGCAATTTTAACCAGAAAAATCTAAAATGTATTCCCAAAATCGTGCAGGCCTAGTTTCTCTTGATACCAGTATGTTCACTTTTTTTCTTTTCTTTCAGGGACCAGATGCAACTGAGTCCTGCTGACTTCAACATTCACATGAGTCTCTGTACATGAACATGGTAAAGTGAAAATCAAACACCTTGGAAATGAAAGGTATGTACAATGTTTTTAGGAATGGCACAAAGGTCTCTGTCTTTGGATCATTGTTTTCAATGTGCTCTTTTGTCATTTGTTGTGTATTTTTGGATTATGTTGTGTTGTAAATAAATCCAAACAATCTATTTTTTAAATCTCATTCTTTGTGCAAGGTTGCTCTGAATGACAGGGCCTGATCGCTCCTAATAGGGCCGTTAGGGGAGGGTCTTTGTCTTTCTCAGGTGTTGAAGGCTTACATATTAATGAGATGATCACGCCTCTTCGCATAAGGCTTTTTCACACAAAACACGTCTTAGAAATTTTAAATCAATATATTGTCTTATCTAAATGAGCGGTCAGGGTGATTTTCACATAGTTTTGGAGCAAATATTCTAGGCTACGTGATACAATTTTCAAAAGTCTTGTGAAGAAATAATCAGTATGGGTTTCATGGCCTTATTTCAGTGACAATTTTTTTTTGTATTTTCACAAACCACGCATAAATGTCATTATCTCAAAACTACAAACTTTTACACACATGCTGCTGATATATTATTGTAGCAGAGTTTGTGCTAAATACAGTGTAATAAGACTTTAGCCATGACAATGTCACAAGTAACAGAAATAAGCACAAATGTCAGAGCATGTCAGAACACCTCCAGGGCCAGAAAACAGCTCAGACCCCAGAGGGTTAAGGGCTACATGATTATTTACTACAAGTCATTATTTCATGTTACAGCATATTAGTATAAGGTTACGGGCCCTATCTTGCACCCAGCGCAATTGACTTTGTACAGCGACGCATGTATCATTCCTATTTTGCACCCACGCACAGCGAACTTTTCCCTCCACAGACGCACGTCGGTTAACTAAGAAATACACTTGCGCTCCCGGGGGCGGTTCAGCCCAAAGAGGAGGCGTGTTCCGGCGCAAACGTTCCCTCATGCTATTTTGCAGGTTTAGAAAACAATTACGCCACTAACCGAAAAAATCTAGTTTAAAGTCAGTGGCGCGTTGCGCATGTTATTCATATGCTATTTTAAGGGTGCATGCTTGGCCATAATCAATGTAGCGTGTGCACAACGCGCATACACTTTGATTATCTCATCTACACAGAAGCAGCAGTTTTCATTTTTGCAAATCATACATTATTACGATAGATAGATAGATAGATAGATAGTTTATTATAAAAGCACACATCTAGCTTACACATTTACCCAAATTATCATACGCCTGTTTAACCAAAGTTAATTTGGGTGTGTTTCTCCATCCCCAATGTCACTTCTCTGTGTTTTACGGCCCTGACGAGAACGTCGGTCTCCTCGAACCGCTGCTGGCGCGCGTCTGGCAAATCCGCCATTATAATAGGAATCCGCTATAGAATAAGCGCGTCTGCTCTTAAAGGGAATGTGAGATGACGCTCTGATTGGTTTATTTCACGTTACGCCCAAACCACACCTATGAATAATGAAGCTACTTCAGACCAACCCATTTTAGATTTGCGTCGGGCGCAAGAGTCATTTATCCCACCGGTATAATAGCAACAGCGCCCAAGACCCGCCCACAAAGTTACTTGCGTTTCGCGCTTGATGCTTGCGTTTCAGATCGTTAAAATGGGGCCCTCCATGTTTATATATAATTAATAATATTTGAAAGAAATTTACATTTCTGTTGCTGTCCTACATTGTCAGAATATATAGTATATACTGATATGAATATATTGCAGGAAGAGGAAGGCACTGACAGTTTCATACTGAACCTGGAAGCAGTCGATACTGTGGAGGCACAAGAGTCCTCCATTTCCCAGAGGACGTCCACTTCATCAGCTCCACCATAGACTCTTTCACCGCCACCCAGAGCAGCTGTGTCATCACCCACACCTTCATCATCTTCCACAAATTAGGTTTTTTCCTCTTCTCAGAAAAGGAAAAGACCTACACCTACCACACCTGTAGAAGATGCTATCCTCCAGCGGCTTAAGGATATTGACAAGGAAAAAGAGAAGCTGAACGACGAGGACCACGCCTTTGGTGTGATGGTGACGGCATGCTGGCAAAACTTCCAGCCCAAGACCGCATGGAAGCAAAGTTTGAAATACACCAGCTGCTTTATCAGCGACAAAAGCAGGCATATCAAATGAACAGCAGTCAGTAAAAGGACAGTTAATGCATTTGTTGTGCATTTTGTGCATTTGTTAATGGACTTGTTTTTACACTGTCAAATAAATTTATAAAGATTTACCGTGTGTTCCATATATTTTTGTCTGAGGTTTTAAAAGAACAAGAATCAAAAGTACTTAATCAAACAGCTGTTTATTTCAAAGTCAATACATGACGTTGGAGGTACAAAAATTGAACAAGTAATGTAATTATTGAATTGCAAATAGTAATATTGAACAAGTAAAATGTAACATGTAGTCATTGAATTGCAAATAGCAAAAGACAAACTACCCTCCACTTAAAGTGCATTCATAATACAGGGTTTCCACGGGGCATCAAAAAGCATTAGAAGTCATTAAATGGATTCTGCGATAATTAAGGAGAATTATTTGGTCAAAATAAAGAAGGATTTTGCAGTGTTTGTAAAAAGGTATTTAAGTTGAACAAAAAATGCCCCTCCTTAACAAAACCTCCTCCACCAGTGACTATTTTTTTTATTTCATCATTTATATGTAATATATAATATTATTATAATATATAATATTCATGAACAGTATATATCACGTATAAATGATGAAATAAAAAAATCAGTCACTGGTGGAGGGAGGGTTTGTGAAGGAGGGACATTTTTTTGTTAAAATCAACTTTCATAATTATGAAAAAATTATGAATGCACTGTAAGTGGAGGGTTTGTAAACTGAACATTTAAATGTTCTGGAGACCCCTCCTAACTACGTTGTCTTGCCAAGGCACAAGTCCAGCTGGTGTTTGGGAAAATGTTGTCAGATTGTGCCATGTGTTCAGTGCAACCCTTGATGCTCTTCCAGCAGACAGCTGTGTTGCCTCAAGAAGGTTTGTGTCGCCTGCCACATTTACATTTACATTTACATTTATGCATTTGGCAGACGCTTTTATCCAAAGCGAGTTACATTGCGTTATCCTATACATTTATACATAGGTATGTGCAATCCCCTGGGATCGAACTCACAACCTTGCGTTGTTAACGCAATGCTCTTACCACTGAGCTACAGGAAAGCTGGCACATGCCGCCTCCATTCCCCTGGCTGGACGTCTCCATTTGCAGTGGGGCTATCTGTCAAGGTGGATGGAATGTACCGTCTCGGTTACGTATGTAACCCTCGTTCCCTGAGTAGGGAACGGAGACGTTACGTCGGATGACGACGAATGGGGTTTCGCTTAGAAAGCCTGTCATCTTCGAGTATATAAAACGAGCCAATGGCAATGAAATGCCATGGGTCTGCGGAATTTGCATAGCGTAAGTCCGCCCCACCCTGGGGGTATATAAGGAAGTACGCTGGCAACATGCAGATATGTCTTCGCTGAGGAGCCTAGACTGAACTCAAGCGTTTCCCAGCGGTACAGCGGAAGTGGCAGGGAGACGTAACGTCTCCGTTCCCTACTCAGGGAACGAGGGTTACATACGTAACCGAGACGTTCCCTTTCGTTGTCACTCCGAGTTATGTCGGATGACGTCGAATGGGGTTCCCAGTGTAATCACGCCACCTCCCGACTGTCTTCCAGTGCCCTGCGTAAGTGTGAGCTCCCTGTCGTGAGACTGGCACGGACGAAGGACTCCTACTTAACACAGGATTATACCAAGGTACACTGGGAAGCATATCTCAGTGGAAATATGCAATCACGCCCAACCCGAAGGGGGGGACTTGGAATACACATATGACCCCGGAGGGCTGCATATGGAGAAACACTGGGGTATCCAGCCGCAGGTGGAATATTTCAACCCCAGGGGTGGCAAGGTGGCTTGCCGAGGGAAAGACACATGCTCAAGGAGGCTTACAGTGGAAATACACATGTGGGGGTCGCCCAGAGGGGGAACCATGCACATGGAGGCACCTAGCCAAGCGCGAAAGCTGCCGGTGGCAACTCTGGCGTTGACGTTGTCAGTGCTGGAGGAGACTCAGGGCTTATGAGGCTCACCTGAGGAATATCGCACGTATCCCGTCCGTGGAGAGGAATGGCGAGCAAGCGAAGACACCTGAGCAGAATCTAATACCGGCTAGTTGATGCGAGTACATGAGAAGAAACTGGCTCCACTCGGAGATTGTAGAATCTCGCGAATGTGTTAGGTGTCGCCCAGCCTGCAGCTCTGCAAATGTCTGTTAGCGAGGCGCCATGCGCTAGAGCCAAAGAGGATGCCACACTCCGGGTGGAGTGGGCCGTCACACCAAGGGGGCATGGTCGACCTTGCTGCTGGTAAGCCAAAGCAATGGCGTCCACTATCCAGTGAAACAACCTTTGCTTGGAGAGAGCCTTTCCCTTCAGCTTCCCACCATGACAGACAAAGAGCTGGTCTGAGGTCCTGAAACACTGCGTTCTGTCTACGTAAGCACGGAGGGCGCGTACTGGACAGAGCAGTGCCAAGGCTGGGTCTGCCTCCTCCAAAGGCAGCGCTTGTAGGTTCACCACCTGGTCTCGAAAGGGTGTGGTGGGAACCTTGGGCACATATCCAGGCCGGGGTCTCAGGATCACGTGAGAGTTAGCCGGCTCGAACTCCAGGCACGCTTCGTCAACCGAAAATGCCTGCAGGTCCCCTACCCTCTTGATGGAGGCCAATTCAACCAGGAGCGCTGTCTTCATAGACAGGAACTTAAGCTCCACTGATTGCAGAGGCTCAAAGGGAGCACTCTGCAGGGCAGTTAAAACCACTGAGAGGTCCCAAGAGGGAACGAGAGGAGGGCGAGGAGGATTCAGTCTCCTCGCTCCTCTCAGGAACCTGATGATCAGGTCGTGCTTTCCAACGGACTTACCTTCGACTGCGTCGTGATGTGCGGCAATGGCGGCAACATACACTTTCAGGGTGGAGGGAGACAGCCTTCGCTCCAACCCTTCTTGCAGGAAGGAAAGCACGACACTGATCGGGCATCTCGTGGGTTCTTGATGTTTAGAAGAACACCAGTTGACGAAGAGGTTCCACTTCAACGCATAGACATGTCTCGTGGACGATGCTCTAGCGGAAGTGATGGTAGCCACCACCACTGGTGGTAGGGTACTCAAACTTACCTCGTCCCGTCCAGGAGCCACACGTGGAGGTTCCAAAGATCGGGATGAGGGTGCCATAGGGTGCCCCGTCCCTGAGAAAGCAGGTCCTTCCTCAGAGGAATAGGCCAGGGAGGTGCTGTCGCGAGGAGTACTAGTTCTGGGAACCAGATGCGGTTGGGCCAATACGGGGCAACCAATATCACCTGCTCCTCGTCCTCCCTGATCTTGCGCAAAGTCTGCGCAAGAAGGCTCACTGGGGGAAACGCATACTTGCGTGGGCCCCGCGGCCAGCTGTGCGCCAGTGCATCCGTGCCGAGCGTGCCCTCGGTCAGGGAATAGAACAGGTCGCAATGGGACGAGTCGTGGGAGGCAAACAGATCTATCTGAGCGTCCCCGAACTGATCCCAAATCAGCTGGACCGACTGGGGATGGAGTCTCCATTCTCCAGCGAGAGGCCGAAACCGAGACAGCTCGTCGGCCGCACGGTTCAGCTCTCCCGGGATATAAATGGCTCGAAGCGACCTCAGATGCTTCTGACTCCATATGAAGAGGTGGCGGGCGAGTTGCGACATACGGCGGGAGCGTAGACCACCTTGACGGTTGATGTACGCTACTGTGGCGGTATTGTCTGAACGGACTAGTACGTGTTGACCCCTGAGCAACGCCCGGAAGCGGTGCAGGGCAAGGCGTACAGCCAGCAACTCGAGGCAATTGACATGCCAAAGGCGTTGGGGACCTGTCCAGGAGCCCGCGGCAGCATGTCCATTGCACATGGCGCCCCAGCCCGTGGTGGAGGCATCCGTTGATACAAAAACATGCCTGGAAGCTCGTTCTAAGGGCACTCCGGCCCGTAGAAAACTGAGGTTCGACCACGGGGTGAAGGTCTGACGGCAGGCCGGAGTCACTGGGACTCGGAGCGTGCCGTGTTGCCATGCCCACCTCGGGACTCGATCGCGAAGCCAAAGCTGAAGCGGTCTCATATGAAGCAATCCGAGCGGCGTTACTGCGGCTGCGGATGCCATATGCCCCAGGAGCCTCTGAAACTGTTTCAGTGGGACCGCACTCTTGCCCTCGAACTGACGAAGGCAAGTCAGCAGTGACTGCGCGCGCTCGCTCGTAAGCTGCGCGCACATGGCGACCGAGTCGATATCCATACCGAGAAAAGAGATCCTCTGCACGGGGCAGAGTTTGCTCTTCTCCCAGTTGACCCGAAGGCCCAGACGAGCTAGGTGCCGGAGCACTAGGTCCCTGTGTTCGCAAACCTGGTCTCGAGAGTGAGCTAGGATCAGCCAGTCGTCGAGATAATTCAGGATGCGAACCCCGTGTTCCCGAAGGGGAACAAGGGCTGCCTCGACGACCTTCGTAAAGACGCGAGGAGACAGGGCTAGCCCGAAAGGGAGAACCGCGTACTGGTATGCCTGCACCCCGAAAGCAAACCGTAAGAACGGTCTGTGTCGAGGAAGAATGGAGACATGGAAGTAGGCGTCCTTCAGGTCGATCGCTGCAAACCAATCCTGCGGCCGCACGCATTCGAAAATGCGTTTTGGCCGTGAGCATCTTGAACGGCATCCTTCTTAAGGGAGCGGTTCAAGACGCGCAGGTCCAGGATTGGTCGTAACCCACCGGTTTTCTTCGGTACAATGAAGTAAGGGCTGTAGAAGCCGGACCTCATTTCGGCTGGAGGGACAATCTCGATCGCACCCTTCGCCAGTAGGGTGGCGACCTCCGCTCTCATGACAGGGGCATTGCCACCAACCATAGTGAAGCGGACTCCCCTGAAACAGGGAGGAGACCGCGCGAACTGAATCGCGTAGCCGAGCCTGATGGTTCTCGCGACCCGGCGGGACAGTCTAGGAGGCTCTAGCCAGGCCTCCAGAAACTGCGCCAGCGAACCACAGACGTACCTTCGGAGGTGCAGCGAGGCGGAATGACCGGCCCAGGCAAGGGTGGCATAGCGGCCCTGTGCGGGGGCACGGTCATTAGCCGCGTCCTGCCAGAGGAGGCCAGGGGAGGACCAGCGTCCCACGGGGGCGTGCTCTGGCAGGGGTCTGGCGACAGAGGGGGATGAGAGGAGCGTGGCCCGTGGGCGGCGCGTGCTGTCATCCATAGCCTCTTGGGGCTCAGAGAAAGAGCATCAGTTCTTTTGAATGAGATTCTCACCCAGCCCTCCACCGGGGGAAGGAGTGGTCCTGCTACCAGCTCCTGAAAGAACTGAGCCCTAACTCCAGGCTACCTGTCTCAGGAGTGCTGCTTAGCCAGGTGTTAGCAGGCTAAGGGCAAGGACAGGCGGTGCCAGCCTCCAGCGACCTCCTCATGCTCGGGCCGGGAAGGGTCGAGGGGAGGAGCCGCATGGAAGCGGCGTCGGCGGGAAGCAGACTAAGGAGACCACACGGACGGATGACCGTCAGTGCAGAAGCCTGAGTCCGCTTCTGGAGTGATCGAAGACTGTTGGGCGCAGTCCTCAACCACACCGCCGACCAAGCTGCCCGTCTCAAGAGTGCTGCTTAGGCTGGCGTGGCAGTCTAAGGGGCGGAGACGGGCAGCGCCGCCCTCCTGCGACCTCCTCCTGCTCAGGGCCAGTGAAGGCCCGAGGGGAGGAGCCGCATGGAGGTGGCCTCGGCGGGAAGCAGACTAAGGAGACCGCACGGACGGATGACCGTCGGTGCAGAAGGCCTCAGTCTGCTTCTGGGGGGGGGGTCAAAAACTGTAGGGTACAGTCCTCAACCACACCGCCGAGGAGCCCAGCCTGGGACATGAGGGAGCTGAGAAAATGAATTCTTAGACCCCCTCACATCAACCTGGCTGAGCCCATGTCTGGACCACTCTAGTGGACACCACCTGACCCAGGATCACGCAGGTACCGATGTCGCCCGAGAGCGAGGTCAGTAGTGTGCGCGGCGGAACGACCAAACCGGGCATGGGAGGCATAGCGTCCCAGCAAGGGGGCGTGGTCGAGTTTCCGCGTTCTGTCAGTGTTGGCCAGGGAAGGACTAGCGTTCCACTGCGGCCGGTTCTGACAGAACTCCCGAGTCAGCACTGCCTCGAAGGCGAAGGCGACACACAGCACTGCATGCCTGTGCCACGATAGTGACAGAGAACATACAGCCCATGATCGCCACGCGATCGAGTGCAATGAAGGCGGAGGACGCCCGCGGGCCGCGAAAAGTCACGTGGACTGCCGCGGGCCGGAAGCGTCCTGATGCACATCCGGGAAGCCTACAGCGCTCGGGGGGAGGGCGGCGCCACTCCAGCCGATGCTTTCAGCTGCCCGGGAAAGCATGGCCATCAGCTCTGGATCTGACTCGACTAACGCTGACACTCCAGAGGGAGGCAACGCAGTCGAATCCTCATTTCCAGAGGAATCAAGCCCACCTTGTGATGCTGTGAGTGACATGACACCACCTGCTGGAGCCCCGAATGAAAACACTGGGTCCCTAAGAAGAACCAGGTACACACGGAAGCCCCACGGTTTGCGATGTGGAGGGGGGCGTGGCCCGAGGAATGCTCGTCGGTATTATGCCACACTGTAACCCTCAGATCACCCTGGCCACCAGCCAAAGTATCCCCTCTCGAGGAAGAGATAGATTGGGGTGTGGCAGAGGGGACTCTACCCACACTGGGATCATTGAGTCTCGATCTATAAACATCGCGATGGTCACGTTCCCGCAGAGAAAACGTGACTCACCCACGAGCGCTGCCGAGCGTGAATCAGCCCAACACGCGAAACAGCGCTCGTGACCGTTAGGCAGATGAATCACGCACCCACATCCAGTAAATACACGGGCGAGCCGTCTTGAAAAAGACGTGCCGCGTGCAGCTCTTTTAGAGAGAGGAAAAGCTCAGCAGAGTGCTGAAGCGCCCAGGGAGAAACACACACACTGTCGGCAGATCACTGCACAGATCAGCAGCAGGCAATGCGATCTCGCTGGAACACGCCGTCACACCAACACACTGAAGAGCCGCTCGTCTCGTAGAGTGAAGATGATACAGAATAGCTTGTAGGAGTGAAGAAAACTCTTGGCTCCGAAGCGAAAACATATCTGCATGTTGCCAGCGTACTTCCTTATATACCCCCAGGGTGGGGCGGACTTACGCTATGCAAATTCCGCAGACCCATGGCATTTCATTGCCATTGGCTCGTTTTATATACTCGAAGATGACAGGCTTTCTAAGCGAAACCCCATTCGTCGTCATCCGACGTAACTCGGAGTGACAACGAAAGGGAACTGATGTTCCCTGGATTTACTGCATCAGTGTGGGTTAGGTAGTTGTGTAAAGCCACACAGGCTTTCACAATGTGTACCACGTTGTCTGGACTGCAGTCAATTGGTCGGCCAAAAATCCTCCACCGGGATGCCATTATGCCGAAGGTGTTCACAATGATCCTTCGGGCCCGTGAATGCCGGTAGTTGTTCACTTGCTGTACTGTCATGAGGTTAGAGCCTGTGGGATAAAGTGAGAGGGCAATAACATTTCATCAGCAAATTTATGATAATGTGGTCCATGTCATATATGACTATGACTATATTATGACTATATTACTGCAAAATATCATTTTATAATTCTTTTGTACATTGTGATAAACAAAAGACTTTACCTGGGAATGGACGCATGAGATTTGGGAGCAGTGGGAAAGCTGCATCTGCAACAAACACATGCGGGTTGGTGACATCAGTGCCTGGCAGGGTGGCTGGTCGAGGCAGTTCCAGAGTCCCGCTGATTAGCTTGGACCCATAGTTGCTTTCTTTGAAGACGCCTCCATCGCTTTCACGTCCATACGCCCCCACGTCCACCATCGTGAACCGGTAATGGGCATCACAAACAGCCATCAGAACAAGTGAGTGACTCCCCTAGTAATTAAAATAGTCACTACCGGCATTTCGGGGGGCTTTGATGGTGACATGCTTCCCGTCGATGGCACCGAGACCAGTGTTGGGGAAAGTTACTTTTAAAAGTAATGCATTACAATATTGCGTTACTCCCCAAAAAAGTAACTGATTGCATTACTTAGTTACTTTTTATGAAAAGTAATGCGTTACGTTACTTTTACATTACTTTTTCTCACCTGGGCTGGGCTTGCTTGCTTGTTTGTTTTTTAATAACAAGAACAACAAAAAAGTTATATTTTTGGCAAATGTTAATATTAAGCTAGCCTGGTTAAAACCAGACCATTCTCAGTAGTAACTGAGTTATGGTCTGGCAAAGCTTCATTAATAACTCATTCCAAAGGGGCGTCACCAACAGACATCGCTCAAATGCCTCTGGGCGCAATTGGATAGACTTAAAACCAATCAGAGCGATCGTCATCGTGTAAAGCCATATGCTGCGTCCCAATTCGCCTAAGTCACACTACGCCATAAAAGTATGTACTCTTTTTGTGAAGAAAAGGTATTTACTTTTGAATGTGTAGCAAAAAAGTAGGCAAGCTTTGGGACATACTACTTTCTGTCTTTCATACTACGATCTGTCGCGTGCATCCTGTCACGTAAACTGCCCTGTCAATCATCTTGTCACAGTTAAAATCCTCTATTAAATTAAATTAAATTTCCTACCGTTTCGGAGAGAAATGTAGTAGCACGTTCATCTGCCAGTGGGTCTTTCATGGAGACTGTCCTCGTGTGTTGCAATTTGAATATAATAATGCATTTAAAAGTTGGTGCGCTTCACCAACGGACGTCGCTCAAATGCCTCTGGGCGCAATTGGATAGACCTAAAATCAATCAGAGCGATCGTCATCGTGTAAAGCCCGCCTCAACGTTTCTGATTGGTGCCGCGATTTCGACGGATTAGAAATGGGCTTGAATGAGCTCTTTGCCAGACTACTTGCAGAGCAAATCTAAATTTGCCGGAAGTTGTCTGGGTTTTCCCAGGCTAATATTAAAGCCCATGTTGCAGGTTTTTTTTTATTTTTTTTATTAATATAACATTGTAGGAAAATACCATATGAAAAGTAAATGCAGGATTAAAAATTGTTTTGCAAGACATAAGGGCACAAATTTATTGAAAAAACGCTTTTTTTCTCCACGCATCATATGACGCCACATGAGGTAGTCGTTTGGCTCTGCGTTCGCGCTCAGTGCGGAGTAGGTTGGTATTCAGTTGGAGCGGTCATGATTCAAGTGTGTTTTCGGTGCTTATTGTATTTCAATTAATCATCGTCGTGGTAGATGATTGTGAATTATGGCCTGTCAGGACATCGAGTCCACAGGTTTCCGAATAAGAAAAAGGACGGTGCAATCTTCCGTGCCAGTGTGCGTTTTGTGCAGGGTAAGAGACGGGACTTCACTTCTGCTTCTGCTTTGAAAAACGCGGTAGTGTGTAGCGTTCACTATAGACCGGATGATTATAATCCCGGCGATATGTGCACACTGTTCCGTCTCCTTCATTGGGTCGCCCGCGGTGACGGTCCGCCATCAGCATGTGGTTCGGCCGCCGGCGGGAAACATGACGCTCACGGATCCGTCAGACATCACTTATTGTACATCTGTTTTACAAAATGTGCCTGTCTTAATTTAATTCATTAACATATCCTACATAAACTTGTAATGTACTGCATTTATGTGTTTGTTATTAGTCTGCAGCAGACACTATTATTATTATTATTATAAATATAATATATTATGTTCTATAATTAATTTTCAATCTGTAAAAACCGACTTTAATGTTTGTGTTGGCTGTTTCTACCTATAAAGTTTTTGTACAGTAAGACAGTTGTGATTGTGATCATTTTTTGTATTCATCGTCACCAAATGGGTCAATTCAAAGCCTTTATAAAGTCCCCCTTCCTCTGGAAACTGTCTCCTAATGGCTGACACACACAACACATGCAGGTAAGGGTCTAAGTACTAGCTTTGCTATTGCCTGATACATGATGATAATCTGTACAGTATTGTGATCTGAGCATAGTGTTGTACATATCGTCGGCTAACGTGAATACATCTATAAGCTAACACTGTTCTCTTGTCCTGTTCTCCTCACACCACAACTCAACGTTGTTCTGTCTAACCCTGGCCTGTCCTGCTCACTTGGCTTCATATCAGGCTCATAATTATATGATATCATCATATATATGAATTATATATATATATATATATATATATATATATATATATATATTATACGACATACGAGTAAACATTTAGGCTACAATTCCCCCAGCTTTCCGAGCTGTCATTGCGATCCATTGCTTTCCCATTGTTTACTTTGACCGCTCTACCTCATGTTACGTCACTTCAGGTTCGGCGGTTTTCAAATGCGGAAGTAAAAATTTATCACAAAAACGACTCCAGAAGCCTAAATAGCGTTTTATAAGTATATGTTTATATTTAAATATAGTTCCTACATTATTTTTCTATACATTGGCTTACTGGGTACTCTAACCTGCAACATGGCCTTTAAGCTTCAGGCTGAAGGAAATGCATGTTTACGCTTGTACAGTAGAGGGCGCCGCTCAAACTAACCTTTCAGCTGCGCTGCTGTTCTGGATTAAAGAACAATAATATACAGGAGAAGGAAGTTCAACACTCTTATTTCTAAATCTTATCTAAAGTAATTTTTGCTTAGTATAGTTGAATTAGATAATTGAAGGTCAGCAGCAAAGACATTGATTAATAAAGTGAGATTAAATACACAAAGTACATTTGTGTAATTTAATATTTAATTATAAATGTTGAGAAAAATTCTGAGATTGCATTTTACTGTTTTTATTCATTTTGAGGAATACTGAATGTTTTCGTGGCAGTGAGATGATTAAATGCAAGTTCACATTTAGTCTAGAACTACAATAATCATCATGTTTACACAGCGCGCACACCACCACCTCCCTTTATTTCTCTCAACATGGGGACAGGAGAGCTGTCAGTCAATAAATGTGAAAAAGTAACTAGCGTTACTTATTTGAAAAAGTAACTTAGATATTTTATTGCAAATTGAAAAAGTAATGCATTACTTTACTAGTTACTTGAAAAAGTAATCTGATTGCGTAACTCAAGTTACTTGTAATGAGTTACCCCCAACACTGACCGAGACACATTGGGAAGTTCCAGATTCTCCAAAAATCATTCTGTATCTCCTTCCACTGTTTCTGGGATGGGAAGGGGACGAATTCCGGCTGCAGTGTGTCCCAAATAGCCTTGCACACCTCTGGAATGATCGTTGATACAGTGCAGCTGCCCAGTCTGTAACTTGCAGCTACACTGACCTGAGAACATCCAGATGCTAAATAACGTAAAGTCACGGCTAACCTTTTCGCCACACTGATCAGAGCACTGTGTGTTCTGCTGTGTTGAATGCGGTCACCGATTCTGCGGGCCAGAAAATCAAATTTCACGGCGGACATTCGGAAATACTGATGGTACTTCTCCTCGTCCATTGCATGCATCTCCTGCACCAACGTGTTAAATTCCCCGTCGTTGACCCTATTTTTATTTAGTGGCCGCACACACCACTTTCGTGCTCTCCGTCTTTTCTTCCTTTTCTGTACTAAGTATAGCAGACAAAGCAGTTCTTCCTCATGCATTGACGTCGCCATTTTGCTACTGTCCCAGCCGATCTACTGCGCATGCGTTGAACGCGTTCACAGAGCGGACCTCAGCAGAAAGTATAAATACAAGTAGTCCACGTCCGAGCTGTGTGCAGCTGTCATGTACGCGTTCAAACTGGAGTATAACAGAGGCTTTAGTCACTATACCCACAGCACTAAACTGTCTGGTCTCGTCATTCCACACTGGAAGACTCACCTGATTCTTCCATTGCTGATACTTACCTCTGTATGCCATTCTTCTACCGAAGTCCTGATCCAGTCTGCCTTCTGTCCAGATCTTCATCATCTACAACCAAAAACCAGATAGGAAACTCAGCCAAGTCAACCAACAGTGCTCTACTTTAATCTTCAACCACTCACCTGTTCTTCTGCTGAATAACATATTATGTTCAATAAATCCTGTTTACAATACCTGTTTGCATTCTTCTGTTCTGACACAGCCTTTCTTAGAGTGTGAATCACCCTTAACGTTCGCTCTCCATGTAGTTAACAATGCAAAAGGTACTACATGGAGTATGAAACATAAGTTGAGTCAAGAAAAATTACATTAAACAAGAGCGCTCGGGGGGAGGGCAGAAATCAGAAATCATGCCTAAAATTAAAGACAAATAATCAGCCTCTTTGAGTGAATTGCCCTTGTTCTCTCTCTGTAAAATAAATGTGATGTACACTTCACCTTGGGCTGTCATTAACCATTAAGGTGTTTTTGGGGTCCTTGAGATGTTTTGACATGCCCTGACATTTGTGCTTTTTCTGTTGCTTATAAACATATTAATGCAAAGGTGTAATTACACTCTATTTAGCACAAAAAAGGGATACCATAATATGTGAGCAACAGGTATGTACATGTTTGTATTTTTGAGAGAATAATGTTTATGCATGGTTATTGAAAAAAAACGAAATATTTAAGTTTCTGAAATAAGGCCACAAAACACATACTAAATATGTGTCCACAAGACTTTTGACTAATGGATGTTGTCACCTAGAGTTTTTGCTTCAAAATGATCTGAAATTCATCCTGCCTAATTATTCACATAAAACAATACATTGATTTAAATTTTGTATGACACTTTATGTCTGGAAAGGCAATATGCGTGTGGGCTTGAACTGTCTTGAATAATGAAGTGGTTCACACCTGAGAAGACAATGAACTGCATAATGAGCCTTTCATTCAGGTGTGTCACTAAACCACAAGAAAGAATGCAAGAACAATATATATATATATATATATATATATATATATATAGAATAGAATAGAATAGAATAGAATGAGGCATTTATATAGCGCTTTCATATGTACTACTGTACACCCAAAGCGCTTTACAATCATATCAGGGGATCTCTCCTCAACCACCACCAGTGTGCAGCATCCACTTGGATGATGCGACGGCAGCCACAGTACAACGGCGCCAGTGCGCTCACCACACACCAGCTATAGGTGGAGAGAGGAGAGAGAGTGATAGAGCCAATTCAATGTAAGGGGATTATTAGGAGGCCGTGATTGGTAAGGGCCAATGGGTGGAATCTGGCCAGGACACCGGGGTTACACCCCTACTCTTTACGAGAAATGCCATGGGATTTTTAATGACCACAGAGAGTCAGGACCTCGGTTTTACGTCTCATCCGAAGGACGGAGAAATAAGGAGAAATATATATATATATATATATATATATGTATATATATGTATATATATGTATATATATATAATACAAAATTGGTTCAATCTCGATTTTTATTTTATTTTATTTTTACAAATTGTGCTTGCAAATTGTATAATATCCAAGGTAAACATTTCTAGTAATTGTGCAATTAATTCTCATTATATTTTCAGAAAGTTTTGGAATATATCCTCTCCCCAAATGTGTCACTAATAAAACACATAAAAAATTATTGTAAATATATGTTTTGCTATTTTATTAAAAAAAAAGGTTACAATTACAACAACAATTAAAATTTTAACAATATTTTAAGTGTAATCTTTCCTTGTAAAAACTAAAGTATACATTTTATCATACGTATTTCAAAGATAAGGATTCATTAGTTTGAATATAGGCCACATTGGAACAAACACTATAATAACATATTAGTTGATGACTTTATTTTTGTATAATAATTATAAAACATATATATATATATATATATATATATATATATATATGTGTGTGTGTGTGTGTGTATATATATATGTATATATATTGTAAGATTATTTCTGTGATTCTGACAATTTAGCTCAAAGGAATTATTAATTAATTTATAGGGAATTCGAAAGAATCACTTATTACACCCGAGCAAATTACTCGTTCGCGGTTCATTTGAACTGGCTGTAACTATCAGCTCTGCAACGGATATACAGTGAGTACGGAAAGTATTCAGACCCCCTTAAATTTTTCACTCTTTGTTATATTGCAGCCATTTGCTAAAATCATTTAAGTAAAATTTTTTCCCTCATTATTGTACACATAGCACCCCATATTGACAGAAAAACACAGAATTGTTTAAATTTTTTCACATTTATTAAAAAAGAAAAACTGAAATATCACATGGTCCTAAGTATTCAGACCCTTTGCTCAGTATTTAGTAGAAGCACCCTTTTGATCTAATACAGCCATGAGTCTTTTTGGGAAAGATGCAACAAGTTTTTCACACCTGGATTTGGGTATCCTCTGCCATTCCTCCTTGCAGATCCTCTCCAGTTCTGTCAGGATTGATGGTAAACTTTGGTGGACAGCCATTTTCAGGTCTCTCCAGAGATGCTCAATTGGGTTTAAGTCAGGGCTCTGGCTGGGCCATTCAAGAACAGTCACAGAGTTGTTGTGAAGCCACTCCTTTGTTTTTTTAGCTGTGTGCTTAGGGTCACTGTCTTGTTGGAAGGTGAACCTTCGGCCCAGTCTGAGGTCCAGAGCACTCTGGAGAAGGTTTTCGTCCAGGATATCCCTGTACTTGGCCGCATTCATCTTGCAACCAGTCGTCCTGTCCCTGCAGCTGAAAAACACCCCCACAGCATGATGCTGCCACCACCATGCTTCACTATTGAGACTGTATTGGACAGGTGATGAGCAGTGCCTGGTTTTCTCCACACATACCGCTTAGAATTAAGGCCAAAAAGTTATATCTTGGTCTCATCAGACCAGAGAATCTTAATTATCACCATCTTGGAGTCCTTCAGGTGTGCTTTCATGTATCTTGCACTGAGGAGAGGCTTCCGTCGGGCCACTCTGCCATAAAGCCCCGACTGGTGGATGGCTGCAGTGATGGTTGACTTACTACAACTTTCTCCCAACTCCCGACTGCATCTCTGGAGCTCAGCCACCGTGATCTTTGGGTTCTTCTTTACCTCTCTCACCAAGGCTCTTCTCCCCCGATAGCTCAGTTTGGCCGGACGGCCAGCTCTAGGAAGGGTTCTGGTCGTCCCAAACGTCTTCCATTTAAGGATTATGGAGGCCACTGTGCTCTTAGGAACCTTAAGTGCAGCAGAATTTTTTTGTAACCTTGGCCAGATCTGTGCCTTGCCACAATTCTGTCTCTGAGCTCTTCAGGCAGTTCCTTTGACCTCATGATTCTCATTTGCTCTGACATGCACTGTGAGCTGTAAGGTCTTATATAGACAGGTGTGTGGCTTTCCTAATCAAGTCCAATCAGTATAATCAAACACAGCTGGACTCAAATGAAGGTGTAGAACCATCTCAAGGATGAACAGAAGAAATGGACATATGAGTGTCACAGCAAAGGGTATGAATACTTAGGACCATGTGATATTTCAGTTTTTCTTTTAATGAGGAAAAAAAATAACTTAAATGATTTTAGCAAATGGCTGCAATATAACAAAGAGTGAAACATTTAAGGGGGTCTGAATACTTTCCGTACCCACTTTAAATATCCAAACTATAGTGAAACACTATAGTTAGCAAGGTAACTTAGATCAGCAGTTTAAGACATTAAATTTGTAAGCACATAACACAAGTAACACTTCTCTTTAAAATACAAACAAGACTTTATTGATTATTCTAACACATAAAACAAATATCTAACACAAACAAATGCACACACATTCATACGAGTTGCAGAAAGAAAGAGAGTGAGGAAAGAATGAGTTTTAAGAGTGAGATGATGAAATCCCATGTTTCTATATGCACTTATAAGACCTGACCTGAACGAACCATCAATCATTAATTTAACCCTTCTATCTTTTCTTAGGCGGGTTATTAAATATATATATCAATTCACCAGTTCAGCTTTAGAGTCTGGAGGCTACTTGCTTGTCTTTGCGTTCCTTTTCAGGATTCCCGTCT
This sequence comes from Leuciscus leuciscus, assembly GCF_965113295.1. Classification (NCBI taxonomy): domain Eukaryota; kingdom Metazoa; phylum Chordata; class Actinopteri; order Cypriniformes; family Leuciscidae; genus Leuciscus; species Leuciscus leuciscus. The sequence continues at coordinate 43,593,345 of NC_138728.1, forward strand.
TTGCGTTCCTTTTCAGGATTCCCTTCGTTGCGTAAAAGGGGTTTTCCAGGTTCATGGCTGGCATCTTCCTTGTGCTTGGATAGATGTCTGGGGCGGCCGATCACGTGGTATGCTGGGCGGATGGATGGAAAGCCTTTGTGTGAAGCTCGCTTGCTTCACCTTTAGGAACCTTAAGTGCAGCAGAATTTTTTTTGTAACCTTGGCCAGATCTGTGCCTTGCCACAATTCAGTCGATTCGGTCGAATCGTGGACCGAAAATTTGCTGCAAAACTTAACTTAGAACCGAGACTCACAACGGAAAAGAAAGGAAAACTCAGAAAAGAAAGAAAATTGAGACGAGAGTAGTTAGATGGCTTGAATTAAGTTGTTTAACCCATGTTCTTATGATCTTACTTTGGGTTCTTTAGTCTGCTCGTCTACATGGTTACTAGTCCATTACTCCATCATGGCTTCTCCATGATGGTTTTGAATCTACTTTTTCTTCATCTGCTTCTGCTCTTCTAACAAAGCTTTGTTCGGGTCTAAGATTTTAAACTCAAAAGTTTGTCCAGCCTCCTGGATGAGTTCTGACCAATTAGACACTGTCTTTATTTGAGAGGTGGCACTTACTTCACTTCTCATCGTAAATCATGCGTTATCTGTGATCTCCTTGCTCTCCAGCACGAGCAGAGAGAACAGAGGCCACAGTTTAGACATCATCAGTATTATAAGAATACGAAACATTTTACACAGATTTCAATCAAGCCATCTTTTGAATCAAGAACACTTTCATTCAAACATCTAACAGTTATAACAAATCATGACTTATGTATGGGATCTAAGCATATTAGACACACATAGGTGGTAGAAACAACATAGAATTATGTAGTTGCACGATGTTTGATTATAAGTCCATTGAAAATTGTTCTGGGGTGATTTTATGTATTGTTATAGGTAAAATCTCAGTTTTCTGTGGCTTGAGGAGATTTTACACCCTGGGTCATTCAGAGGTCCTTAAGAAGAAGGGGGTCTGTTTTGTATATCTGTCGTGGGGGTCAGCAGCTTCTGCTGTTATCTTGATCGAGCACTGAGCTGTGCCATCTCTGAACCAATCAGTCTTCTCAAAACCATCTAACATTGATAAGTTCTTCCGTTTGCATGGCCGTAAAAGTTCTTAGGTAGACTGGCTGGAGCCTGATTTTATGGCTCTGGATTGGTGATTTGGGGTCTGGAATGTTGAGTTTTGTGTGGAATTATGTTTGAACAAATCACCTGGAAGATTCATTTGTGTTTGTTTCGCCCACTGCTCGCGCTGTAGAAACACCAGCCAGGGAGAGACTTCCTGAAGAAGCACCGACACATTCGCTCGTAGTAGAAAACAACACTCTTCAGAGATTTCGTCATAGAGAACGATTGGCTCCGAAGCGAAAGACAGATGGTGTATGCATCCGCTTCCGTATTTATACTCGCACGGGGCGGATTGCGTGATGCAATTCATGTCGCCATTGCGTGCATTAGCTTGTTCAAGCATGCTCGAAGAAGATAGGCTCCCTAGCATGATCCCATTCAGTCGACGTCGACTACGTCTGACGTTCTCGACTGAAAGGGAACATCTGACATCTCTCTCTTTCCATACAGATTACATAAACTGAGAATATTAGATTTTTTATATAAATTACTCCATTTACAAGAAGAGAATTCAAGCTTCTGTTTGACTGAATATTCACTGAGTTACAGTTCATTTTCGGAAGCGTTTCAGAATGGACTTCACTGACAGAGAGAAGGCAGAACTCACATCATGTTTATTTTTCTTTATTTGGCAAAAAGCACAACACTTTGTTTTTATTGTAAGTATACACAAAAAAATAGACACTTAACAGGATCGGATGATGTATAACTCTCATATGTAAGATCAAAATCAACAGAGTATTTTAGTCTCTTTTGCACTGATAAGAAAAAAGCAGATCACGCCGGCGTGATTGCCGACTCCAGGGGGTTAAAGCATTTAAAGGACATTTGCACGCAGCAAGATAGTTAGGGAAGCAAGTAAGTTAGTTAGGATAAGGAACTCGAGAGTAGTTGTCGATCGTAGACGCAAGAGCTAGAGTATAAAGATTATTGGGTGTCGACTGTAGACGCCCCGGATATATTTATTAAGTGTTGACTGTAGATGTTTGGGTATCGACTGGAGATAACTCAGGTAAATGTATTTATTAAGTGTCAACTGTAGACGCTTGGGTGTCGATTGTAGACGCCCCAGGTAATTAGGTTCCAGGTACGTAGTTAGGTTTAGGGAAAAATCTACCACAATACATTGGAACAAACACTTTTATAACATCTTAGTTGATAATTCAATATACCTACTTTATTTTTGACAAAACATCCCATATTATATATTTAACATATGAGTAGAAATTGGCTAACAAAACCTTCATTGATGTGACAATAGTTCATTTTACATTAAACACTTAATAATCTTTCCAAAACTAGTCAACGAAATCTTGTCTAAACATTCATATTACATCTGCAACATATTGTTTTTATCATATATTAATATAGGGAATGTAAATGTTAATTTGCAGTTTAATATGTTGCTTATATGAAGACCTTTTTATTTTAACATATTTCAGTCGATTTTTCCTCATCTCAGTACAGCAATATAGTTTGGGAAAAAGTAGATGTGTTCATGTTCATGTAAAAATAGCATGTTTACTAATGTAAGTACGTTTTGTAGCCTAAACAACATCGTGCATCTGTGCCATTAATTCACACAGAGACACACGTAACACGCAGGATTCATAGTCTTTTTGCGGTTTACAGACACTAGTCCAGATTGCGATTAGGATAAAGAACTTACTATTCACAATCCTCTGCTGAATCCGTAGCTCCTCGAAATAAAACTGAAACCAGAACTTATGTGGTAAATTTTTCCAGGATTATATTACTATTACGCTATTACTATTTACTTATCGTAAAGTACATGAATCTGATTAAACTTGATGTGTTTTATCGAGTTGATGTGGGCGTTGACAGGTTTGCATGGATTGCCTCAGATCGTTTGCGTTTCAATAGCGCACACTCTACGTAGGCGTGTTCACGTTAGCAGATAATGAGCTGAAATGAGAACAACTGACATCTCTCTCTTTTCATACAAATTACATAAACAGAGAAAATTTGTTTTCGTTTTGAATTAGATCATTTAAAAGTAGACACTTAAATGATTATAAAGATATATTGCTCTTGCCTGTGTGACTAGTATTCGCCGAGTTTAGAAAAAAGTTCACGGAGATGGAGAGGCAGAAAGAACACCCTGTTCATTTTCTTTATTTTACAAAAGCACAATGTTTTAGACACATACAAAAGTAGACATTTTCACAAACATTTTTTTCATATTTCTTATGCCGGCGCGTTTGTCGACCCCAGAGGGTTAATAAACTGGTAAACTATCTCCGTAAAACAACTCAGATGAACTGTAATAAAGTGTCTGCTCTCCCTTTCTTTACTGCCATGACCAGTATCAATCCTGAGACTGTAAGCTGGATCACAAACAGTAGGTACTGATCCATCCTTGAGGAAACACTTTTTAGCAAAGCCTGCTTTTTTGCCCCTCATTCACAAAGCAGTTCTCAGTGGCTCAGATGTCGGGAGACAATGAAGATTATTATGTTCACTCTAACATCAAACAACAGAACACTGGGATTGCTTATGAGACATTGTCACAACAGCTGCTCGAGCGCGGAGAAAATGGCGGATAGTGTACAACTCGCTGAGGGTGGAAACTAAGGTAATGCAGGACTGTCAGTCAGCGGCCGCGGGCGGGGTCTGAGCGCTATGATGTCACACGAACGGCATGTTTAAAGGGTAACTAAACCCTAAACAACTTTTTTAGTTAATGATCTGTAAGACTGAGGCTTTATTAGTGCTGTTCATTGATTCGAGTACATTTTTTTACTTTTGGGTATAAAGTGTTCTATTCTACAATATTTGGTGTATTAGTTGCAGTTGAGTTTTCCTATTGGAAGTTGTGGTGCCACGTGACGTAAGCAGGAACGAGCTCACCACGCCCTTGGTACGAACTTACCATACCCTTGGCATAGGCTCAGTATATGCTCTGAGTGAGCATATATTTTTAATCACAATTTATGTTCCTTCTTATTAGGCTGAAGTTAACCCTCTGGGCTCAACAAACGCACCAACGCGTTTTGCTGGATTTTTTCACATGGCAGCAAAATAGACTTAAAATACTCTGTCATTTATGGTCATACAGACTTAAGAAATATGTAAAAAAAATAAACTGTAAGTGGACACATAAAAAAGTAAACATTTTACAATTGAAATAAAACATTGTGCTTTTGTAAAAGAAAGAAAATGAACAGGTATGCTTTCTGCCTCTCCGTCTCCGTGAACTTTTTTTCTGGTGCACGTCTCTAAACTTAAAACTCAGCAAATACTAGTCACACAGTCAAGAGCAATATATATCTAAACATTCAAGTCTCTGCTATTCAATTATCTAATTCAAAATGAAAACAAATGTTCTCTGTTTATATGATCTGTATGAAAAGATAGAGATGTCAGTCGTTTTCATGGCAACTCATTTTCTGCTAATGTGAACATGCCTACTGAGAGCACGCACTATTGAAATGCGGGTCTCAGGTGCAGGCCCCCCCGCTCAGCCCCGCCCGCGGTTCGTCCCCTCTATCTCCAGAATTTTTCAGAATTTTTCAAATATTGCCAGTGGGTGGAGTCAGGCTCTGACCAGGGGTTGAGTTACCCTTTAATGAGAACAGAATTGAACTGCTTTAGTTTAACAGGGATAAAAAAAAAAAGAAGTGGGTGGATTTTTGTCATTGTAGGGTGATTGTGTTCACACACTGCCAACACACATTTATGATAAAAAGTTCTCACTTTAAATCAAGTCACAGAAAATGGGAAAATTACATTAAGTGCTTTAAACCAACCTTTATTAGACATTAATTGCACTTATAAATAAATAAATAATAAAATAATTATGTTGATATTAATTATGTACAAATACTCATAACATCATGAAGGATGAAATGTGGCTTTAGGGGAAATAATACACAGTAATACAATAATATACCTTTATGAAATGTTTATGTTTGCAGACTTAAAAAGAATGTAATCCACCTGTTTTATTGAGATTAAAATCATGTCACATCTGTGTTTTAATGTTCTCTTTGTCTTCCAATAGTTTGAAGAGGAATGGCTACGTGGGGAAGCTTTTCAACACGCGCCATGGCTTTCTGTGCCATTTTCCCCTTGGGAGTTATAACAGGGATGGAAGTTTCTATTCTCTTGTTCCACAACCATGCTTCTGAAGACACTTCACCGTGATTCACTCTTCAGTGCTTAAGTTTCTCTAGTTCGTTTTTCAAGCTTTGATTTGCTGGAATTGTTGTATTTATCTTTCGAAAGACAGACTGAACCTAACGTCACAGATGAAAAGTAGCAGCCAACTCTCACAAAACATTTAATCAAGTGGCACAAACACAGATGGTTGTTATAAGTAATTTTATTTCGTTGTTTTTCAGTGGAATCTTTTTTAGGATTAAAAAAGTTCTAAATTGTATTAGAGATTAAAATTTGATGCAAGTGAGCAAATTGAGCAAATTGAATTTCCACCAGCAGGATATGTAATGTACATTTGCTGTAAAATCAGTGTTGCCAGACGTACGATAATTATCGTATTTGTACGATAACTTTGACCTCTGTACGATGTACGATCAATAATGAAAAAAATCCCATAATGTACGATAATTTCAGAATTTTGTGACACTTCAAATGATGGTTGTTGTAATCATAGGGCTTCTATACTCATTGATCTAGCTGTGGATTCTACATCTACCATCATGAGGAGAACGTGAACGTGCACGTCTTCCATCTCATCTCACGTTATGTCTCCTCAGCCAATCATCGTGGAGAATGACTCTCTCCCACGAGCACAAGTTAACGTTCTTTTTTATATTGTATACAAAGTTGGATATCATAAACATGTCATCTCTGTATGTTTTGCAAGAGAAAAAAAAGTAACAAAAAAACTTAAGTTAATACCTGCCGCGGCGCTTAGGTTGCTTCCAAGCTTAAGTCAATAGTTTAGCAATAAAGTAATTTGCAGGTTGTGTCATAAAGTTGTTGGTCTAGATAAATAGCTGTATTCTGGTACGTTTGACTCATGTACGATAATTTTTTTCCAAATACAATAATTTTGAGCTTCTGGTACGATACTTGGACGTTTCCGACCTGGCAACACTGTGTAAAATCAATGTTCTCTGCACAGTTGATACTATGAACTCTGCTTTGCTGCCATCATGATGTAAAATTTGACAGTGTGCAAACTCCAATGACAAATAAAAGCTTCAACGAATGTTACTAGATTAACATTGGATGTCTTCCTTCAGTATTACAGCTCAAAATAAGGGGGGAGTACTTATGAATACTTGATCCTGACAAGATTAACGCTCTGGGGTCTGAGGTGTTTTCTGGCCCTGGAGGTGTTCTGACATGCTCTGACATTTGTGCTTATTTCTGTTACTTGTGACATTTTCATGGCTAAAGTCTGATTACACTGTATTCAGTACAAACTCTGCTACAATAATATATCAGCAGCATGTATGTAAAAGTTTGTAGTTTTGAGATAATGACATTTATGCGTGGTTTGTGAAAATACAAAAAAAAGTTTTTCACTGAAATAAGGCCATGAAACCCATACTGATTATTTCTTCACAAGACTTTTGAAAATTGTATCACGTAGCCTAGAATATTTGCTCCAAAACTATGTGAAAATCATCCTGACTGCTCATTCAGATAAGACAATATATTGATTTAAAATTCGTAAGACGTGTTTTCTGTAAGAAAGCTTTATGCAAAGAGGCATGATCACATCATTAATATGTATGGCTTTCACACCTGAGAAAGACAAAGACACTCCCCTAATGCCCTATTAGGAGCTATCAGGCCCTATCATTCTGAGCAACCTTGCACAAAGAATGAGGAGATTTAAAAAAGAATGGCTTTTAGATTGTTTGGATTTATTTACAGCACAACATTATCCAAAGATACACAACAAATGACAAAAAAGCACATTATTGAAAACAATGATCCAAAGACAGAAACCTTTGTGCCATTCCTAAAAACATTGTACATACCAGTGGTGTAGTCTACGTGATACGCAGGTATACGCCGTATACCCACTAGAAAAGGCCAAGGATTTGCGTATACCCACTTAAAAAAAGCGTGAGGATACGTAACAACTTCGTTTTGTGTCAGAACTTTCACTTTCATTCATAAATTCACCCCGTCTGTGTTTTCGAAGCGACGGATTGAATCGCGGAATCCAGTCACAAATGGAACTTGCTATAGGGCAAAACGTCACGGATTTTGGCTATTTTTGAATGAATAAATCAAAAGTAGGGCTGTACAATGAATCAAATCTCGATATGGACTAGTGTCTATGAATATTAAAGCTAAAAGAGACTGCAATTGTTCTACGCGTCTCTGGGAATGAGCGCTCAATGTGTGCTCCACTATACACACACACACACACACACACACACACACACACACACAGAAGCACGGGTGACTCACGCTCGTGGTGTTTTCAGCGTTTCACTGTATTGAGACATGAATGATGTAGGCTACAGCTACACATGTGCATTTCATCGCAGAGCTGCTATGAGAGTCACTTGACGAGAATTTCACCATTTCATTTGATAAAACTATCGTCATTCATTCGTTTCATATACACACAGAAACTGTTATGTCTTTATGACAACCTGTCAAAATGAAAGTTCGGTATAACTTGAAGAAATTATACCAGAAATATATTACTATTGCACAGTAGAGTATACTTCAGGCCTAATAATAATAATAATAATAATAATAGTTTATTAAAACACACAGAAACTCAAATGTCTACAACTTTCAACACAAAGCGCGCTCCAAAATATGATACATGAAACGCGCGGCCCGCTCCAAAATATGAAACATTATGGTTACCAAATTATACATATCTACGTTTGAGCAGATATCCACAAACACAGTATAGTAAACACGGGTCTAAATATTATAATATTCACCTTATATCTAGCAACAGTTCAAATGCAATGTGAAGTTTATGCAACAATAACATTAGCTAATAATTAAGAATTTCTTACCTTACATCTTTCTTGTCTTCAAATTGCGTTCTTCTTCTTCTGAGGTAAATCCAATGTAAGCTCACGGCGTGTCTTCCAAACTCGACGAAAAGCAGAGACTTGTGAAGTTTTTTGGTGCTTTGTTTTTGAGGTAACGAGTGCGTTCGTGATCCATTTGGACGATTTGCATGTCAATCTCTTTTGCGCGCGTGGGCGTGGTCGAATTAAAAAGAATGAGCAAGGGTTTGAGATACTGGACATCTTGTTGGTTTTATACATATTACTTAAACAGAGAATATTTGTTTTCAGTTTGAATCCGATCATTTAAAAGTACACACTTAAATGTGTATAAAGGTATGTGGCTCATAAATGTGTGAATAGTATTCGCTGAATTTTGTTTCAGTTTATAGACGTGCTCAAGAAAAAAAAGTTCACCGCGACGGAGAGGCAGAACGCACACCCTGTTTATTTTCTTTATTTTACAAAAGCACAATGTTTTGATTTGATTGTAAGTGGACACATACATAAGTAGAAATATCACAGATTCTTTTTTCATATTTCTTTTTTCTGTATGACCATAAATGACGGAGTAATTTAAGTTTATTGTGCTACTATGTGAAAAAAATCCAGCAAAACACACCGGCGCGTTTGCCGACCTCAGAGGGTTAAGGCTGTGGTAGATTGGCCAAGTCCAGATTCCCGTAAGGCCCTACAGAGATTTCTGGAGTTCGCCAACTTCTATCGGCGATTCATTCGCAACTTCAGCCAATTAGCCGCACCTCTGACTGCCTTGACCTCCCCCAGAATGACGTTCAGGTGGTCCGATACAGCCGAGGCTGTATTCTCCAACCTCAAAAGTCGCTTTGTTTCGGCTCCCATCTTAGTCGCCCCTGATTCCTCACGTCAGTTCGTGGTGGAGGACGACGCGTCAGAGGTGGGGGTAGGTGCAGTTCTATCCCAACGTTCTTCCTCAGACGACAAGATGCACCCTTGCGCGTTTTTGTCCCACCGTTTATCACCTGCCGAACGTAACTATGACATTGGTAACAGAGAGTTGTTGGCCGTCAAGTTAGCGTTGGAGGAGTGGCGTCATTGGTTAGAAGGGTCGGGGGTACCTTTTATCGTTTATCGCCAGTCTTTGTCTCTCTACATCTAACTTCTCCCGCTCTAAATCCTGCCTCATTCTTTCCATCGCCTGCTCTTTCTCCTGCTCAGCTTTGACACGTAACAAAAGCAACTCTTTCTGCTGCTCAAACGATAGACCAACTGGACTTACTCTTCCCGACAAAGACGACTCAACCAAAGTGTCAACTTTACCCGGCATCAAGACACCATTTTCCAACAATTTCACCTTCAGATTACCTTTAACATAATCCTTTGTCTTTCGGACATCCCCTATGTCGACCTTATAATACTCTGCAATCTTGATCAATTGTTTCTTAGTACAAATATCTAACCCACATTCATGTGGCGATTCAATAAAATCTTCCACCACTTCATCCATGGCTAACAAATTCACCAATAGAGACGAACGTTAAGTGACAGATTTATCAGTAAGTTACACACACACAGGCTTTCAACCACAGCCCAAGGACGGCGTTTCCCCGCTAACTACCTAGCCCAAAAGCTAACTTACTGAACCCTAGTCTTCGTGAGGCGTAGCGGTGGGTTTTTATGCATTTACAACCCGATGGCCCAGTAAAGGCGACCAGCACGCTGGCAACCCCCCTGAAACCACGGAAATGCTCCCGAGCCGACGTAGGGAAAAGGAAAAATGGGAAGCTCTACCCGCCGTACCTCCACACTAAAACAATAATGCAGCGAAACCCCTATTGGGAAACGCTGCTACGCGTACAAGGAAAAACGCCAGCCCAAAACTTTAGAAGTGCACATTAACAAACTGTCACTTACCTTCACACGTCTCCAAAAAAAATAGTAACTACTGCCAAAACACAAGCCCAAACACTCCCGCTCGAGAACGCCAGCAAACAAATTACAACTAATCAAACTCAGGCATGTCTCCAAGAGCGCAACAACTAACCATATAAGGACAATGACGTCACGGGATCTCCCCCCAACTACCAATCAAGACGCACAGAAAACCACAATTCAAAGATGAAGCTATTACGAGCTTCACTCGCTCTCATGTGCCCTAAAGCGCTCTTAAACAAATTACTAAATCAAAACACAGCGCGCACTAAAGAAAATCAAATTACTAGCAACAAAACGCGCAAAACCAATGGACGAGCCCCCACTTTGTTATGACTGACTCAGAGCCATAACAACAGATAGGAGACCATGCCACAAACAAACGGTGCAAAACATACATTTATTGTGTATAAAACACTAATTTAAACAACAAAACCAAATATGGAGTGTGAACGTCAGTATCAGTAGTGCAGGGAAGGTGCATGGATGTATTGTTTTGTGCGAGTGCAAGTGTTGAGTGTAAAACTAAAAGACAAACTTAAATAAACTTAAATGTGCATCTGTGTAAAGTCCTGGCGTCCCGAGCGAGGCGTGAACACGGACGAGCAGCGTTCGAGCCTTTAAACGCCAGACCCGAGCAGGAAGAGAGAGATCAATGCAGCAGAGAAGCTCCTATTTAAACGCCAACTTCCCAGGTGACGGCAATTAGACCTGAAAGAGAGGAGGGGCAGGAGAACGACCAGAAAAAGGCCAAGGGCCGTAACAGACCGATCATAAGAACCTTGAATATATTAGATCTGCTAAAAGACTCAACTCCAGGCAGGCTCGATGGGCACTTTTTTTCTGATGTTTTGACTTTTCTCTCTCGTACCGCCCCAGGTCCAAGAACATCAAACCTGATTCCTTATCTCGCATTTTTGATCCATCCGAATGCCCGGTTACTCCCGAGTGCATTTTGCCTGAGAAGATAGTTATCTCCACACTCACATGGGAGGTCGAATCGAAGGTCAGGTCGGCCTTAGAAGGGGTAACGCCTCCGCCCGGTTGCCCACTGAGTCGATTGTTTGTACCGGAGGAGTTACGGTCCGAAGTCATTCGATGGGGTCATTGCTCCAACATCGCTTGTCATCCAGGAGTAAACTGGACTAGCTGTTTAGTAAAGCAATGATTCTGGTGGCCATTAATGGTTTGCGAGATTCGCAGTTTTGTTTTGGCTTGCTCAGTTTGTGCCATTGGTAAGACGTCTAACCGACCTCCTGATGGGTTACTCCATCCGCTGTCTGTCCCTTCGAGACCCTGGTCCTACATAGCGCTAGATTTTGTCACCACCCTCCCCCCCTCAAATGGCGGTTGTTTTAACCGTAGTGGACTGGTTCTCGAAGGCGGCACATTTCATCCCCTTGCCCAAATTACCATCAGCCAGGGACACAGCGGTGACTGTTGTAGACCACGTCTTTCGTTTACAAGGCCTCCCGATGGACGTGGTCTCCAACAGGGGTCCCAATTTGTGTCCAAATTCTGGAAAGAGTTCTGTAGATTATTAGGGGCTACAGTCAGTCTGTCTTCGGGTTACCTTCCCCAAAGCAATGGTCAGACCGAGCGAGCCAACCAAGATTTGGAGAGAGTGTTGCAATGTTTGGTGTCCAAGAATCCTTCATCCTGGAGCCAAAAACTTTCTATGGTTGAGTACGCACATAACTCATTACCAGTGTCATCTACGGGCCTCTTTCCGTTTGAGTGTAGTCTAGGGTACCAGCCAACAATTTTTCTGAGTCTGGATTCCGAAGTTGCGGTACCCTCCACTCACGCCTTCGTCCAGAGGTGCCACCGCACATGGACCAGAGCCTGTGAGACTCTACTACAGGTGGGGAAGCGCACTAAGGCTAAGGCCGATTGCCACCGGTCAAGGCCTCCCGTAATACGTTGTGGGTCAAAAAGTGTGGCTTTCTACCAAGAACATTCCGCTCCGCTCCGTGTCTAATAAGCTAGCTCCCAAATTCATCGGCCCGTTCACTGTCACCAAGATCATTAGTCCGGTGACAGTCCGCCTCAAACTTCCTCCGGCGTACAGGAGAATTCAATTGAAGCCTGTTTTTCGTTCTCACCTTAATCCGCCGGCCCCAGTTCCCCCACCGCCGCGACTCGTAGATGGGGAACCTACGTATTCGGTCAATCGTATTCTGGACTTGAGACGGAGGGGACGCGGATTCCAGTACCTGGTGGACTGGGAGGGTTACGGTCCGGAGGAAAGAAGTTGGGTTCCTGCTAGGGACATTCTGGATCACTCCCTTATTGATGATTACAATCAACGGCTTGATTGTACCCCTCCTAGGGGGAGGGGTACTGTCACGGTTTATATATTCGCTGTCTCCTCTCTCGTCTTGTTGTTGAGTGTGTAGTCTGTTGTCACCTTGTCTTTGTCAGAGTGTTGTTGGATGTTCCCGTGTGTTCCCGCCTGTCGTCCTGCACTTCAGTCACCCGCGCTACCTACTTCCTGGTTTCCGGTTACAGTTTCATCACCACCATCACCTTCGTTCTTCATCGGAGGTCTGGGCTGTCCTCAGCGTCCCTGTGCTGCCAAGTGCATTTCATCCCATTTCATGACTAAATCGTTCCTTCCTATTGACTGACCAAGCGTTGTTTTTGAGAACGCTGCTATGGCCGCCACATAAACTTTGAGCGTGGAAGGGGTCCTGCCCTTGTCCAACAGGAAGGAGAGAACCTCCGTCACCCCACAGTCTGGGGGCGACACGCCACGAGCTGTGCACCAGCTGGAGAATACTGACCATTTCGAGGAATAGAGACGTTGCGTAGACGGAGCTCTAGTCTGCGTGATCGTGTTTAACACTCCGCTTGGGAGGTCAGCGGGTACCCGTTGATGGCCCAAACATGAAGGGACCACAGCTCTGGGCGCGGATGCCAAATCGAGCCCTTGGCCTGAGAGAGGAGGTCCCTCCTCACTGGCACTGGCCATGGGGTAGTGCTCGCTAGCTGCATCAGAACTGGGAACCAGGGTTGGTTTTTCCAGAACGGCGCTACGAGTAGCACTGAGCATCCTTCTTCCCTGATCCGTTCTCTTCCCTGATCCGTTTTCTTGAGAGGTCTACTTCTGCTCTGCCGAATTTCTTCCACAGCAGCTGGACTGTCTGTGGGTGTAGAGACCACTCGCCTGTCGGAACATTGTTCCTGGACAGTCTGTCCGGTCCTACGTTTAAGAGCCCTGGCACATGCACTGCTCTCAGCGAGAGCAGGTTGCGCTGAGCCCACACCAGGAGGCGTTCTGTCAGCCTGTGCAGGTTTCGGGACCTGAGGCCGCCCTGGCGATTTATGTAGGACACCACTGACATGTTGTCCGAGCGGACCAGGACGTGGTGTCCTCGTATTTGGGGACAAAAACGCGTCAGCACGTTGTCTACTGCCAGCATTTCGAGGCAGTTTATGTGTAGAAGCTTCTCCCGTTCTGACCATTGGCCGAAGAACGGTCTACCCTCGAGCAGCGCTCCCCATCCCGAGGTGGATGCGTCCGTAGACACTACCTTCACACTCGAGGAAGTCTCCAGGCTTACACCTGATTGGTACCAGTCGTTTGCTTTCCAAGGTTTCAGAGCTGCGATGCATTTCTGATTGACCTTGAGACGAAGCAGACCGGAAGCCCACGCTCGGCGCGGCACTCGCGCTTTCAGCCAGAACTGTAGCGGGCACAAGCGAAGCAAGCCCAGCTGAAGTACTGATGATGCTGAGGCCATGAGACCTAGCATCCTCTGAAATTTCTTGAGCGGGACAGATGCGCCGCAGCTGAAAGAGCTCGCTGCGCGCTGAATGTCTAGTACGCGCTGTGGTGACAGGCGCGCTATCATAGACAGCGAGTCCAGTTCTGTGCCTAGAAAAGATATTATCTGTCTGGGGGACAGAGAACTCTTCGCCCAATTGACTCTGAGACCCAGATTCTCGAGGTGATCGAGTAAAATGGTCCTGTGCTCTATGAGCACCGAGTGAGATTGAGCTAGAATCAGCCAATCGTCCAAGTAGTTCAATACTCGCATGCCTTGTAGTCTGAGGGGTGCGAGCGCTGCGTCCATGCACATCGTAAATGTACGGGGTGCTAGGGACAAGCCGAACGGTAGGACTGTGTACTGATATGCCTGGCCCTCGAAGGCGAATCTCAAATATTGCCTGTGACGTGACGCTATCTGTATTTGAAAATACGCGTCTTTCAGATCTATTGACACAAACCAATCTCCTCGGCGAATCTGCGCTAGGATTTTTCTGGTCGTGAGCATTCTGAACTGTCGCTTTGCAAGCACTCTGTTCAGTTGCCTTAGATCTAGTATGGGTCTGAGACCCCCAGCCTTTTTCGGTACCAGGAAGTATCTGCTGTATAGCCCTCCTTCGCTCTGAGCTTGAGATAACGGCTCTATGGCCCCGTTGCTCAACAGTTTCAAAATTTCGGCTCGAAGCAGGTATGCTACTTCTGTTTTTACCTTGGTCTCGACGCGCAGCGAGGGCGTCGGCGAAACTGTAGCGAATAGCCTCTTTCTATAATGTCTAGCACCCACTTCGAAACCCCGGGTAGCCCTGCCCATGCATCTGCACGAATGGCTAGGGGTTGAATGTGAAGCGTGCTCTGGTCGCTCAGCGACAGAGGGGCTTCGGTGTGCTGCAACATAAGCGTCGCGCTTATGACATTCGAGGCAGAGGGCGCGCTGATAACAGCGGGCAGATTGCCCGCGCTCGACTCCTCTGCGGTGGTTAACCGAGAGGGGGAGGGCTGGGCGAGTCCCGTAGGACTTGTCATGTCTATGTGTGGATGTGGGCGCGGGATAGCGGGCACATTTACCACACCTAGAGCATTGTCCGCCTGAGCAGAGCGAATGCACGTTGGTTTCGTTTTTACAGAAACCTCGAGACATGCAGAACGTAGTGATTGTGGGCACTGGGCACATCTGCTACGTTTAATGCGCAATCGAACTGGGTCGATTTTATGTGTGCGAGCCCTGTGTGACGGGCTGTGCTTGTGTGTAGGAATGAGCACTGGGCAGTGGGCATTTTGTCTACACTCATAACACCATCGGCCGTGGCCAGGACACCAGAAAATACACTCTTTAGCCCTATTCGGACGGGACTAGTTTTCCAAACGACGTTTGAGTTACAATTTTTATCAACCTACGTCTGTGATTTCATGTACGGATTCGGACGGGACTAACATCTCCGTGTTTATTACCGAGGTAGGAGTGTCTGTGTTTTACATGTGGGCATTGCAGAAGATCACGTGTTCAGAATGCGTGGATTGCGTATTAAAATGAACCACTTTGAAATATAAAGTAAAACGTCCTAACGTATTTAGTGTTTTGTAAACATTTTATAAAAATTGTAGTATAAAAAAACTAAACATACATTTATCATCATGATTTTATAGAACTGGGTTCTTATAATAAACCCACTGGAATAAAAAGTTTTAACTTATACAATTTACACGTTATGTAATTAAGTGCAGAAATGAAAGTAATCTTACCTGAAACTGATATTACAGTAGCCAGTCTTAACAGTTTACGTGATTTGGCTCTTCTTGTTAATTTCATTTTTTTATTTCTTCGCACTTCGCAGTGTACCGAACACATCTACATCCATTATCGGTGCGCAAAAAGCAGAAACTCGAATACCGGTGCGATAGCGAGAGATTGTACGGTAGTTCACGTTGACCAAAACACACAAGAAAAAGCATTTTTGAAAAAAACATTTTCGGCAATCACAGACATTCGCATTCGGACGGGATTAGATTTCTCTGAGGACCGCTGAGTTTGACGAAAAACAGTAGGTAATTTGCTCTGGAATTTTTACAGAGGTCGTGTGAGAAAAAGACAGACATGGCAGATTCGGACAGGATTAAAATCTCAAAGTACGCCTGTGAAACTAGTCCTGTCCGAATAGGGCTTTTGTGGGATTTATCTGGGTAGTCGTGAAAACGGCATTTGTGTGCAGGCAAGCGGGCAGTGGAACCGGCTTGTTGACTGCAAAATACACTGGAACAGTCACATTTCTTGGAACTGACGAGCGATGAGTTTTGGTGGAAGTCCGGCCGCGGCGGGACATACATACATGAATGAATGAATGAATGAATGAATGAATGAATGATTTGTATAGCGCTTTCATATGTACTACTGTACACCCAAATCTTTGGCTTTACCGCAATCCTGGGCCGCGGCCCACGCGGGGCGGGGCGGCGGCCAGATGAGCGAGAGCGCGGTCTTGCGCTTCGGGCCTGTCGGCGCTGCGAAGTGGCGGTGGTGGGTGGAGGCTGAGGCTGTGAGCTCTGAGCAGACGGTTTTGCACGGCCTGCTGCAGAACTGGAGCGCTTCAGCAGGAAGTGCTTCATAGTGTGACGCTTTCTGTACCTGTGACGCTTTCTGTACCTCGGCGAATCTTTCCGCGAAATCTTTGACGGAAGTTCCGAAGAGGCCAGCGGAAGAAAGCGGAGCGTCGAGGAACGCGGCGCGCTCAGACTCAGACATCTCAGAGAGCGTTAGCCACAGGTGTCTCTCAGTCACAGTGAGAGAGGCCATGCTCCGTCCTATGGCCTGTGCAGCAGACTTAGTAGCGCGGAGAGCGAGGTCCGTAGCACTTCAAGTCTGGCACGCAAATTGCATCTGGTCTTTTCTCGTCAGCTTTCGGAGGAGATCGGCCTGGAAAATTTGCAGTGTGGCCATAGTATGCAGCGCTGACGCAGCCTGCCCAGCGGTGGAGAAAGCGCGACCGAGCAGGGTTGACGTCATGCGGCAAGCTTTTGAAGGCAGAGCCAGCTTAGCGCGCCGTCCAGCGGAGGGCGGGCATAGGTGGGCTGCTATCGCTTCGACTGGCGACGGCGAATGGTACCCTCTGTTTTTAGCATCGTCAACAGCAGAGAATGCTAGCGAAACAGAAGAGTGCATTCTAGCTGAGAAGGGGGCGTTCCAAGACTTAGCGACTTCTTCGTGTAACTCAGGAAGAAAAGGCGCTGGTCTGGACGCAGGCGAAGCGCGCTGCCCAGGAAGAAAGTATCCATCCAGCCGGTTGTGAGCAGGCTGTTCAGGCGTAGACCACTCGAGGCCGAGGCTCGTCGGTCG
Organism: Leuciscus leuciscus; assembly: GCF_965113295.1. Classification (NCBI taxonomy): domain Eukaryota; kingdom Metazoa; phylum Chordata; class Actinopteri; order Cypriniformes; family Leuciscidae; genus Leuciscus; species Leuciscus leuciscus. The sequence goes on from NC_138728.1 coordinate 43,610,506, forward strand.
TCGCGGCCTGTGCGAGTACGCGCATCAGCTCTGACTCGATGCTAGCTCTTTTGCCTGACGATGCGCGGGCAGAGGGCGCGAGATCCACAGAGCTCACCCAATCCTCACTGCCCGATGCCAGGAGAGAGCAGGAATCATCCTCCCCCGACGCGGCTTTCTCATCAGCGTCGTCGACGGAAGCGGCGGCCGCTGTCCGTCAGGAAGAGACACTGACGAAGCCGGTGAAGCTGGCGGGCGAACCGGCGAGCTTTGACGGGTGGGGGAAGGTTCCGGGACCCGCTAACGGCGCGGCACTACAGCGAGCGGAGGTGCAGTCTCAGCGAAATATGCCAGGCGAGTCCTCAGAGTCGCCATAGGCAGTAGCTCGCAATGAGGGCAGCCGCCGTCAGCGAGCGCGAGAGCTGCATGATCCTCACCCAGGCAGGAAACGCAGATCACATGGCCGTCCCCGTCGCTGAGTGTGGCTCTGCACGAGCCGCAGGAAGGCATCTTTAAAAAGACGAAAGCTCTTTTAGACAGTGTGTGTCGCGGCGGCGAACACACACACAGCAGAGAGTGTAAAGGATATGGGCGCCGGATAGTGCAGCAGGAAGGCGATTGAAGGCGGCGCGGCCAGCGACTTAAGTGACGACTCATCCCGCTGCAAAGGCTTCCTCAGACGGCGCGGCATATTCTTCAAATATGAGAACAGCAGAATGGAATTTATGCAAACCTTAAAGAACCAATATATAGGTACCTTATCAACAGATGTAAATGAGTGAAACCTATGTTTTTATCATACACGTTTGCTATAGCTTTTCATTAGAAAACTATACATTGCAAACTTTAACTTTAAGTTACATCAATTACTACAAAAACAGTTAATCTCTCGCTTCCCCTTCTGTACAAGTTGTATGAGTTTAACACAAATTCATTTCCTGCAGCAAAAAAACAGTCCTGCGAGCAAAATCCTGTGCAAAGACATTCTGAGTAAAAGCCCAGAAGTTCCCCTTGTCTTCCTCTTCCCCTATACCCTGGTGGGTAGGACTTGAAAAGCTCCAAGCATTCCCTGATGCTGTACAACTGTCTGAACTCTTCACAGTACTCCTGAGAAAAAATCTTCCAGTTGATCACACCTTAAAATGTAAAGACAAAATACATAAACGATATAAGTGTTGAGATTCAAGTTTAAATGTCTCATACTACAAATTTCAATCCAAGAAATGTGCATTGAACAGGGAAAAAAAATCTTACTGTCTAGCCAGGCAAAGTGTGCTGCTTTCCGAAAAATTTCATTCGTGACCACATCCCTAAACCACCTGCATACCAGTGAAAGGGTAAAATATGCCGAATCAACAGTTGCTACAACAACTTCCTTGAGGATCTTGGAAATTATTTAATGGGGGAAGCTGTTGAAACAAAACATTTTTTTATTTATACTAGTATATAAATGTTGTTAAAAAATATATATGAACCTTGGGTTAGACAAACCTGAAATATTGTTGTCATAACTGCATGCTCTGAATAAAATAATACATAGATTCATGTTCTCTCATAACGATAATATTAAAACAAATACCAATATATAGCTCCAACACACATTAGCTGCTTTTCCACTGTCGGGCCAGTGTGGGCCAGGGCTTTCAATGGGCCAGAAGGAGTTAATAGCCTTGTACCTGTAGCACCAAGCACAAAATCACACTGCATTTCCAGAAGCTCTGCAGCACTTTACTAAAGCCCTCCTTTAACACGCCTGTCTTGAACAACGACACAACTCCATCGTTTCACCAACAAATGGAAGTTTTATCAGAAAACTAAATCAAAGAAATTGCTGGAAACTAGTAAGATAGCAAAACAAACATGCGGCCGATTGTTTGCTATTTCTGTTTTTTTTTTTAAACCCAAGCATTACAATAAGTGATACAATGATCATAATTATTTTGTGCCAGGATTGCATTAGTGACATTCAGTAAAAAAAAATATTTTTAGTCAGCGAATGTAGATGTCTGCGCTGATAATGGCCTTGTCCCAAATGGTACCCTAAGCAGTAGCAGTCTTCCTATGTCTTCCTTCCTCCGCACTTTCACGACGCAATGCTGCTTTGACTGTCGGGAAAAAGTCTGCTGCGGAGCTCGCATCAGTGTGGGCTCCGCAAAAGTGTGCATCAAGGGCTCGCTGCTGTCTGAAAGTGAGTTGAGCTAAAATGTTTTTAAATGTCTTTAAAGGTGCCCTAGAATTTGAAATTGAATTTATCTTGGCATAGTTAAATAACAAGAGTTCAGTACATGGACATGACATACAGTGAGTCTCAAACACCATAGTTTTCTCCCTCTTATTTAAATCTCGTTTTTGAGAAACACCCCTGAAAAATAGGCGAATCTCCACATAACACCGACTGTGACGCAACAGTCGGGATCATTAATATGTACGCCTCCAAAAATTAGCATATGCCAGCCCATGTTTAAGGCTAGGCGGAACTGCGCAGCCGAATCATCGGAAGTTCTGCAGGTGAAGAAACAAGCGAGGATCATAGGGAAAATGGCAGAACTATCTATAATCTATCTATCTATCTATCTATCTATCTATAATCGGATACCGCTACAGTTTAATTCGAAGTTGTTAGTTTGCTCTGCCCATTTCACCACGGACTGTTTTTCTAACCTGGAACAATATCAAGCATACATCTCATACTGACGAAGGGGGCAATTTCAACTAACGTTATATTCCTGCAAGCGGTTAAGTAGTGATTTTATTAACGATAATTTACACTGTGTTATCTAGATCCAGCGCGATATTGTTTTTTCCTCGAGAGACATCATGGCTTGCAAACTAGCGAACGAAGCATGGCAGTTGTTCAGTGTTTGGATGTACAAATTAACACAAAAGTATTTTTTTAGTTCCTTCATCCGAGCCTCTGGAGAACCAGTGGGTTATGTGAATTTCTGATGCGTAATTGTTCAAGTTCAGACAGATAATCTTTCTCTCAAAGTCGTTCAATACTGTTTATGCATTAGTAAATCAAGCCAGTGACTAAACGCTCAACTTCACGTCGTTTCTCGCAGAAACTGCGTTGCAGTGATAAGATCTTCATTCACGCGATCAACAGGCTGTCATCTGCTCAATGCTCATCACTGCAACCTTTTATGTGATGGGAATAGATCTAAATACTTAAAAAAAACTTCTCACGATTCGTTAATCTCGATAGCTGTAATAGTAAAAACGTATAAAAGCTGTAATAGTAAAAGTTTTCCAGATAGTTCTACATGTAATGCCAGATATTTCATATGCAAGCAGCCGTTTCCACTGAAGTCTCCCAGCAGACATGCCCCCTTCAAACAGAGTGTTCAAATCAGAGGATGAAATCAGGCTAGGAAATATGCCTTTTATTTCTAAATTATAACAACTTTAACATACAAAAAAAAAAAACATACTAACATTATAAGGGCACCCCAGGAAACATTATAAAATAATAAAACAATCCATTCTAGGGCAGCTTTAATGCTGATGTTAACTGATAGCTATATATGAAATGATCTATGGCACTGACACTCTGTCCAGACTCTGTACAGACAAACCTCATGACCACTCAAGCCCTAGTTGGCCCCGCTTTGTACCAAGGTATTCAGCGGACCAGAAACCCCTGGCCATTGGCCCAGAGGAAGCCCCAGAGGCACGATCAAGCCCCAGAAGTGACAGTGGAAACATGGCTATTGGGTGACCATTATAGTACTTATATAGTACATAATCTATTAAATTTCATATCTGAACAACTTTGTAGCTGTAACAATTAAATAAAATAAAATTATTAGTTCTTAATGAATGTATGTGCACAAAAAAATTACCTGCTTTGTCTGAATCTCCTCGAAGACATTGCCTTTTGTATGGTTGAGCGCTAAAAGAACAAATGACAAGAGGTAGGTAGGTACATTGGTACAGTAGATATAGTACATATATATATTGTTAATATAGAGGATGATTTTGCAATTAAACTGCCTTGATTAATGCTTGATTCGCTTTGAAGTGATGTAACCTAAATAATAATAATGCTTTTGCTTAGGTAGATGTATGTAACCCTGTTATTGATGCTGAACAAGATATGTATTGTGTGATTTCACTGTTATTAAGAAAACCACTTACTTGCATGAAATGTATGTATTGACTGATTTAGAGTAGAAAGTACTTATGTATTAGAAATAGTTTTTATGAAAAATGGAAAATGTACTAGTTAAAGTATGTGTTGCAGACGATTAAGAGAAGAAAGCAGAGAAAGAGAAGACGGAGGCGCCGTGAAGGGATACGCCGTAAACAACTGAGGGCCGTGTCGAAGGAGTTGGCAGAATTCCATTTGATGACGTCAGAGGAGAGTCTGGAACCTGCATTTCGAAGCCTGCATATAAAAGGCTGAGGGAGAGACTGAAGGATTTGGAGACTGAATAGCGCAGTGTCCCTCGACGCCTGTAACCAGCTGATTGTTGAAACTTATTATTGTAACCTAACTGTAACTTTGATATAACTTTTGTTAACTTTAATAAAACTTATATTATTGGCAAGATATTGTCTAACTGAGTAATAATTTAAGAACCTTAAGCAAGAACTGACCACAGGGAAGTCTGCTGAACTAATTGTAAGTATTTTTGAATGCTTATAGTTTTGTCCAGATTCGACTTTCCTTACCTACCTGAGAATAATAAATAAATAGGTAAAAGGTGTAAAGGTTAAATGAGACACCATAAAACATACATATATATATATATATATATATATATATATATATATATATATATATATATATATATATATATACACACACACACACACACACACACACACATATATATATACACATACAGTATATTAGTAATGTTTAATGTAGGAACATGCAAACAGCTACATACATTTGCAGAGTGAAGTTGTCCAGTATGAGAGCACATCACCACCTCCTGATCAGGGGCATGTCATCCTGAATTATTTTTTTATAATATTAATATTAATAATAATAATAATGAACACAATATAATTATGGATGTCTGTTTCATTAACTTGAAAGATGTAATGACATACCTCTGTAAAATCAAATCGGTCCCAAAGTCATGTAAAGAGTGTACTGTTACAATTCACAGAGTGCAAGAAAATGGGCAGGGAATAACTTACAATAATTAACTACAATAACAATTAAAATTTTGTCCCACAGTTGTTCCCACCCATCTGCTTTGGTATTCCCTGTGGTTTGGATTACAACAAGTACATACATTTACCTTCACAGATTTCCATCACATCAGTACACATTATACTTTGTGTAATGAAATAGACTTTTGTTTGCATTTAAATTAAATGTTTCACTTCAAATGTAAATCGCAGTTTTCTCGGTCCACTCTCGGGCGTCAGTGAGTTTTGCAATGCTCCTGTAAAAAAAGAAAGATGCCTGATTGTTTAGGGATGTAGTCCTTAATGTTAATTAAACTGTCTATATTATATACTATGAAAAGGGGAGCCAGTGGCTGTGGATGAAGAGAAAGGACTCCGCCTGGGCCTTCAAGTGAGTAGATGGCACCTAGGGAGTGAACCTGGGACGCTGGGAGTCACTGCTGAACCCTCTGGAGGTGTCGTGGGTATATCAGCGAAACACCAAAGAAGGAGGGCGCCCACTTGATAACCCAAAGGGTGCCCTCACTCATTTGACCATCCCACGGAGTTCCATCGGAGCCCCAAGTATGTATTGAGGGATATCAACATCTAGTCCTACACAACAGACCTGATCATCTGGTGAACCAGTGACTGCTGTGAAAGGGCAGCTGACAACAAGGGAAAGACCTTGCGACGGCATGGAAAGACAGCTGGCAGGAGGGAACAGACCCCAACGGGGCCGCCATGGGCTAGCTACCCGTGGTGGCGGGATCCAGCACTGGTGGTGTATGGTTCCCACCCACACATAGCTACGAAAAGTTCTAAGGAAAAAATACCCCCTGAGCCAGCGAGAGCGGGGGCGGAAGATGGCTCGTCGGCAGATAACCCGGTAACGAACACAGGAACGGAAAAGACTACGAAATTGATGATCAGCTTACCTGAGGCTTCGACAGCTACAGCAGGACATAAGCTCCAGCACTGCTTGTGTGGTTGGACAAAGGTAACTTCCACCCAAGGCCTGAAAATACACCAGGGCAAGAAAGGGTGCCTAAGGAAGGGTCAACAGGGAAGTCGCATCGACAGCTACTTTTTGAGAAGCAGGCCGAGTCAGTCGACAGAAGTTCAGCAGCAGGACACACACCACAGTCTGCAGGACATCAACACCCCTGTCCTAGAGGAGGAAGAAAAAGGCACAGGAGAGCAACCTCAACCCAAACCATCACGACCAACAGCAGAGAAGAAAATCCAGGGGCGAAGGCCATTAGTCAAGTGGCCAAAGGCCTGCGACAAGATGCTGTGGAAGGAGGTCAACACTGATCTCTGCAACATACTGGAGGGGATTAGAGGTACAACCATGAGGAAGTTGGAAAGAATGGGCGACCTTTTCTATTCCTATGGGGTGGAACGGTTTGGAGTGGTCGAAGGCAAACGAGCTACTCCGTTAATCCCCACCAAATCCAGAAGGCAGATAGAAATAGACCGCCTAGTCAAAGAGAGGAGGCAGCTGAAGAAGCAATGGAGAAAGGCCACAGAGGAGGAGAAGGAAGGTATAAACCTACTGCAAGAAGAGATTCAGAGCAGGCTTGCAACACTGAGGAGAGCTGAAAACCTTCTAATGAAGCGCAGAAGGAAGGTGCAAACAAGATCGCGCTTCTACAAAGATCCCTTCAAATTTGTGAAGAGCCTCTTTACAAAGGAGAAGAGCGGACGTCTCTCAGTTTCAAAGGCTGACCTGGAAGAACATCTGAAAAATTCCTGTACAGATGACCGACACCAGGAAGAAATTACGCTCCCTCCTGACATGCCACCAGTTAATCCACCAGAGCACGAACTGGATATCAGCCTACCCAGGTGGAGTGAGGTAGAACAAACCGTGCGCAGAGCAAGGGCCGCATCATCTCCAGGTCCCAACGGAGTTCCATACAGGCTCTACAAAAACGCACCAGATGTCCTGCGACTCCTCTGGAAACTGATGAGAGTTGTGTGGCAAAAGAAGGAGATACCAACGTCCTGGCGGAGAGCTGGAGGGATCCTAATCCCCAAGGAAAAGGACTCATCAGAGATCAGCCAGTTCCGCCAGATCAGCCTTCTAAACGTCGAGGGAAAAATCTTCTTCAGCGTGGTCGCTCACAGGTTGGCAGGATACCTGCAAAGGAACAATCTGATTGACACGTCAATCCAGAAAGCAGGCATCTCAGGCTTCTCCGGTTGTGTAGAACATGCTAGTGTCATCTGGCATCAGATCCAGGTCGCCAAAAAGGAGGGAACTGATCTTCATGTGGTGTTCCTGGATCTTGCGAACGCCTTTGGCTCAGTCCCTCACAACCTCTTGTGGACAGCCTTTGACTACTTCAGGGTCCCAGCAGCTCTCACAACCCTTGTCAAGGCCTACTTCGAGGATGTCCAACTCTGCTTGACAACAGCAGAGTACACAACAGCATGGCAACACCTGGAGGTGGGAATCATGGCTGGCTGCACCATCTCACCGCTGGCCTTCACCCTGGCCATGGAGGTCATCATCCGGGCCTCTCGATGGACAGTTGGTGGACAGCGTATAAGACCAGGGCTGAGGCTGCCACCGCTCAGAGCCTACATGGATGACCTCACAACTCTCACCACGACTAAGGTTTGCACCGTGCGGCTACTAAGAAAGCTCCAGGAAAACATTGAGCGGGCTCGCATGAAGATCAAGCCGAGCAAGTCTAGAAGCATCTCCATTATCAAGGGGAAGCTGTCAGACCACCGATTTCACATTGGCGAGGAACCCATTCCAACGGTTTCCGAGAAGCCAGTGAAGAGCCTAGGTCGTTGGTATGATGCCTCCCTCAAAGACAAAGAGCAAGTAGAGCAGCTCAGGAGGGAGGTAGCCAGCGGCCTGGAGAACATCGACAAAACTATGCTTCCTGGCAAGCTGAAGCTCTGGTGCATGCAGTATGGACTACTTCCACGTCTCCTGTGGCCGCTAACCCTCTATGAAGTCCCGCTCTCAAAGGTTGAGAAGCTGGAGAGACTGGTCAGCTCATACATAAGGAAGTGGCTTGGTCTTCCCAGGTGCCTTAGCAGAATTGGGCTCTACGGCAAAGGGATGTTACACCTACCCATCTCCAGTCTGATAGAGGAGTACAAGTGCGCCAAAGTCAGACTGGAGATGATGCTGCTGGATTCGAGTGATCCATTCGTGGCCCAAGCTGCCCCCATCTTGGCCACCGGGAGGAAGTGGACCCCATTGGCTGCTACAGAGCAGGCAAAGGCAGCACTCAGACACAAGGACATCGTGGGCCGAGTGCAGGAGGGGAGGAGTGGTCTTGGCCTTGGGGCCAGTACACCTGTGTGGAGCAAGGCCTCTACATCTCAGAGACGCAAGCTGGTGGTCCAGGAGGTACGTCGGGAGGAGGAAGCAGGAAGATGTGCCCAAGCTGTGGCGCAGGCAAAGCAAGGACAGTGGATGGCATGGAAAGGAGTGGAGAAGAGGAAGATCTCCTGGAATGAGTTGTGGGAGATGGAGGCATTCAGGGCAAGTTTTACCATCAGGGCTGCCTACGATGTTCTGCCTTCCCCCGCAAACCTTAGCCAGTGGTACGCCGAGGACCCAACGTGCCCTCTATGCCCAGGTGCAGCAACACTAAAGCACATCTTAGTGGGATGCAAGACCAGCCTCACCCAAGGCCGTTATACCTGGCGGCACAACCAGGTGCTAAAGAGTCTTGCAGCAGTGCTAGAAAGTCGACGGACAAGTGTGAATGCCCTTCCTTTCCCGTCATCCCGGTGGCAGCTGACACCATTTGTTCGGGAAGGCGAGGGTCAAGCCAGCCTCACCACCACAAGACCAAACACTGGCCAGCTGGGCAGAGCACGGGACTGGAAGCTTCTGGCAGACTTGGACAAGAAACTCGTCTTCCCAGCTGAGATCACAGCTACAAACCAGCGACCAGACCTTGTTCTGTGGTCAGCCTCACTCAAGACTGTTTACATCATCGAGCTCACCGTGCCCTGGGAAGGTGCAGTGGAGGAGGCTTACGAACGGAAAAGGCTGAGGTACGCTGACCTTGCAGCCGATGCCCAACAACAAGGCTGGAAAGCGAACATACGTCCAGTGGAAGTAGGTTGCAGAGGGTTCGTAGCCACCTCAGCATCCAGGCTACTCAGGGAGATGGGAGTGCGAGGGAAGGCCCATCGGCAGGCAGTCAAAGAGCTCTCCAGGGCTGCTGAAAAGGGGAGCCAGTGGCTGTGGATGAAGAGAAAGGACTCCGCCTGGGCCTTCAAGTGAGTAGATGGCACCTAGGGAGTGAACCTGGGACGCTGGGAGTCACTGCTGAACCCTCTGGAGGTGTCGTGGGTATATCAGCGAAACACCAAAGAAGGAGGGCGCCCACTTGATAACCCAAAGGGTGCCCTCACTCATTTGACCATCCCACGGAGTTCCATCGGAGCCCCAAGTATGTATTGAGGGATATCAACATCTAGTCCTACACAACAGACCTATCTTTGCAAACAAGTGTCATATCTGTGGTTTGTTAATGTATGACTGCACTGAAAATACCAATGAACACAAAATAAAAGTTCATGAACAAGTGGGGGAAATAACAAAAGATTACAGTTTAAAACAGAACCACTGTAATCTCTGAACACATACTAAACATTTATATAACCTGAATGTGTCAATGTATGGTCCAAATGCTGCTTGTTGCATAGAATCGAGAAAATACATTTATCTTGTCTTTGGTATCATAATCTGTAAAATGCACATGCAATGCTGTACACAAACATCTCCGTAATAGTTTCTATGTAATTACCTGTAATGTTCAACTCAAGTAAATTCAACAGCACATTGTTTAGTACACATTAGATTATCCTTTAGATTATTGGATATTGCTTAAATTACAACTTACTGTTAACTTAATTCTCATATAAATTCTAATACTTACACACAGCAGCCAGTGGGCAGGTACCCAAGATGGTAAACAATTTTTAGATGCATACAAATGTATCCGGTTTTCAATCGAATCTTCGAGACTGCGACCTTACCCTGCGGAAAGCGATTGTGCTCTATGATTCTTAGGCAAAAGTTCAAAATCTATAATTTTTTAATAAAAGCAAATAAAATCAGTTCCTTTGATATTTTTCCATCTCATTTTACTAATAAAAATTTATTTTACCGTTGCTTCAACTCCTTCCGACAATCCTAAAGACCCACAGAAACAATACGTTCCTTTGGGTCACTGTTAGGGTCCAGTACACTTGCAACCTGAAAAAAAAAATGAAAAAGCATAACCTATGATTGTGTTTTAAGATTTTTAGCATGGCCACAAACTAATGACTACCATTTTCTGAAGATGCTCTGGTAATGGTTGGCCCCAAACTGCTTTATCCGGAAGCATGTCCTCCACTGCCCAGAAGGGCTTGTGGCTTGTAGTCATACTGTGATGTGTGCTCTTCATATGGTGACTGGACAGCAGCTCTTAAAAAAAAAAAAAAAAAAACACAACAACATGAATTATCACTTAATCTCAATCAAAGATGTATTAACTTTCTACCACAACTGCACCTTCATACCTGGAATATCCCTGGCGTCCTTAGAATTAGCCTCATGGAAACGATCATATAGGGCATAATGATCAGATGATCCTGTTAGAGGGTGGCCATTTACATCTGGCACTGACTTCTCTGCAAGTAGCCACGGCAAGTTCACTTTTATCTGCCCAGAATTTGCAAGCTGAATGTTTTCCTCTGTAGGCTCCAGCAGCCTGCCCCCATGAGGATGGAAGGTTTCGGGTTTTCTAATGTTAGTGTGTGTTGCCGACCCCCTGGCGAAATGATGCAATGAAATATTTGGAAAATGTTTCATTGAAAACCAAAGGTCTGTGAAGTCCCGTGGGCTCTCTACTCTCACTTCCTGCTCAGCTACTGTTCGGACGCTCTTGCTTACAGCTCCGCGCTTTGCTCTATCGCTTTTATATTTTATCTTCTATACTTTTATAATTTTAGCTCCTTTTATCACCTAATTTTAACTTCAAATCAGCACAGTGCTCAAACGACAAAGTTTGGATTACTACAAAAACGCAGAATTCTTCTACCCGACCAGCTTACATTCCGGGGAAAGGAAAACACAACTGCCTACAAGGATAAGAGAGAAAATGCCTCTTCTGGAATCTACTTGCTGCACTAACTGCCACAGACTTTTACAAAGGATTGCAGTTCTTGAAACAAAGTTATTTACGGGACCACCAAACCAGACGGAACACACAACAGAGCTTCGTCAGGGACACCCTCAGCATATAGCCGGTGAGTCCCATGAAACTAGTGCTCCTCGACAGGTAGAGAAACAAGCCGAACGACTTACAAATCGATGGCACAAACAGGGAGCGAGACCCAAAGGCACTCGAGACATCAGATTGTCACGAGCCTCACATATTACCGCAGTAGCATCCTCTACCCCAGATACAGCTCTGACAAAGATTGCAAAGATTGGTCTCCTACCAACACCTATACATCTTGAGAACAGATTTGAAGTACTAATGAATGTAAATGAGGAACCCCCAAACGTGATGAATGTGATCGAACACAGACTGTATCAGCCAGTAGCTAACACTGATGCTAACTGGCGCTCAAGGTCGAGCAGACAGCGGCACTCAGCTCAGAGTACAGCCGAGCCCAGGACTCTGATAGTGGGGGACTCCATAATCAGAAACATTAGCAGCAGGGATACAACAACATGCTGCCTTCCACAAGCAACAACTTCTGATATAAACAGGGAACTTCAAAACATTCTGATGAAACATAAGACTGCAAATCGACTCATAATTCATGTGGGGAAGAATGACATTCATAAAGAGCAGTCAGAACTCCTTAAGAAGGATTTCAATGAACTTTTTGAAACACTTAAAAAACTGAAAGTTCAGACATTCATCAGTGGACCACTCCCAGCAAGAGGAACAAACAGGTTTTCACGGTTGCTTGGGATTAATACATGGCTGCAAAAAACCTGCAATATAAAAGGAGTAAACTTCATTGACAACTTCAATCTCTTCTGGAGTCAGAGACAATTATTTCATCGGGATGGCCATCACCCAAACAAACTTGGTTCAAGAGTGTTAAAGGACAATATCTACTTCTCCCTCAATCATCCTTCTGCAGTGTGTGCCAATCCACTCAATCAGAATGGCACACACACACCTGGACACAGTATGAATGACCACAGGACTTCACTTCAGAATGGACATGATGTTGACATATCACACAAGGACAATGATAACACCACTGAGCCACAACAACCTCTGCTCACGGACACCATCTCAGCTGAGCCCTGCCCACAGAGCTCACCACAGACAGACATATTAGAACTGCTCCAAGATTCAGCACCCAAGGACGACTTCCTGGAAAACAGCCAGGGAAGCCAGGACAGCATATCACAGCCTCCTATAACACCAGAGCAACAGCCCCTTTCACCAGACACTTTCACCCTCTCGCCAGCAACTCCACTCCTGTGCTTCTCACAGAAAATGGAAGAACTAGTGCATGCTGGAACCAGACTATCACACTCTTTTGCTGCAAGCCCCCAGATATCAACCAAAAAACGTAGGGCACCGCTCCCACCAAAGCCTGCAGGCCCAGCTCACCCTCCCCCTGCCTCTGTGAGAGCTCTTCGGCCTCTGCCCCAACGCCAGGGCCCACACCCTCCTCCATCTGCTCGAGGTGAACCAAAAACAACTGATACCAGCTCTCAGTGATGTATGTCGGGTCCCCGTTTTGATAACAGTAACTTTCTCAAATGTTTACAGAACAAGCGGGAACCCAGTGTGCCTGTATCTTTCTCTATTGCTGTTCTATTACAAGATAGAAAGTCTAAGGCCTTCAATAGCCGTACAGCAAACTCAACTAATCTGGTGCCTATTGCACGTCTAACTAAGATTGGTGTAGGGAAAAAAAGTAAGACTGTTAAGTTAGCAATTTTAAACATCCGCTCACTTAAAAATAAATCACTTCTAGTCAATGACTTAATAACCACAAACAACCTGGATTTTATGCTTCTAAATGAAACATGGCTAGAAGACAGCTGCAGTGCAACAATCCTCAATGAAACAGCCCCTCCTAACTTTACTTTTATGAGTGTCTGCAGAGCTGTTAAGAGAGGTGGGGGTCTAGCTGCTCTTTTTAAAGATATTTATCAATGTAAGCAAATATCATTTGGGAACTACTCGTCTTTCGAATATCTGGGTATTGTATTAAAAGGTGCTCCACGCATTTTACTCATCATTATTTACAGGCCTCCAAAATATTCTCCAGCCTTTGCTGAGGAATTTACAGAACTGTTATCAACAATTACCTCAGAGCTTGACTGTTTTGCCATTGCTGGAGATTTTAACATTCACATAGATAATGCAGAAAACAATATGGCAAAAGAAATCAAAACTGTTTTAAAAACTTTTGATCTGACTCAGCATGTACATGGACCCACACACAATCATGGACACACTCTAGATTTACTTATCAGTAAGGGTCTAAACATTTCATCGATTGTTATTAAGGATGTAGCACTGTCTGATCATTTCTGTATTTTCTTTGATATATTGATATCTCCTGCCACTGAAGCTAGATCTGTGTCTGTCAAGAAGAGATGCTTAAATGAGAACACTAGTGTACTATTTATGAAGGCTATATCCTTAACACCAAGCATATCTGCTGACTCTGTTGATTTTCTCCTTGATTATTTTAACTCAAAAGTTAAAAGTGCAATTGATGATATTGCTCCTGTGAAAGTCAGGAAGAAGAGTGGCAGACAAAAAGCACCTTGGAGAAACTCAACAGCAGTGCAAAATATGAAAAGACAATGCAGAAAAGCAGAGCGCATGTGGCGGAAGACAAAACTTGTAGTCCATTATAACATCTACAAAGACAGCCTTCATGCTTTCAATATGGAACTAGGCAAAGCTAGACAGACTTTCTTCTCAAATATTATAAACTGCAATTTAAACAACACACGCACTCTTTTTGCTACTGTAGAGAGACTGACAAACCCCCCAAGCCAGATTCCCAGTGTAATGCTCTCAAACAGCAAGTGCAGTGAGTTTGCTTCCTTCTTCTCTGACAAAATCAATAATATCAGAAAGGTGATCAGCACATCATTGAGTTGCGCTGGGGTCAGACAGATCAGACCACCTGAAAAAGTAGTAACTTTGTCTGACTTCAATAAAATTGATGGCAAAATTTTGGTAGAAACCGTACAGCACCTTAAAACATCAACATGCGCTCTTGACACACTTCCCACATCTTTTTTTAAAAGTGTGCTAAACAGTTTAGAAGCAGATCTTCTAGAAGTGGTAAATGCCTCACTTCTCTCTGGGAGTTTTCCAAACTCCCTGAAAACTGCAGTTGTCAAGCCCCTCCTGAAAAAGAACAATCTGGATAAGACCATATTAAGCAACTATAGACCGATCTCAAATCTTCCTTTCATAGGCAAGATCATAGAAAAAGTTGTCTTCAATCAGCTGAACAAATTCTTAAGCTCGAATGGATACTTTGACAATTTTCAATCTGGTTTCCGACCGCACCACAGCACAGAGACAGCGCTCATAAAGATAATAAACGATATTCGCTTAAATACTGATTCAGGCAAATTATCAGTGCTGGTACTACTCGACCTCAGTGCTGCATTTGACACTGTCGATCATAACATACTTCTTGACAGGCTGGAAAACTGGGTGGGGCTTTCTGGGATAGTCCTAAAATGGTTCAGGTCATACTTAGATGAGAGAGGTTATTATGTGAGTATAGGAGACCATAAGTCTGAGTGGACATCCATGACATGCGGAGTCCCTCAAGGCTCAATTCTTGCGCCACTCCTGTTCAACCTGTATATGCTCCCAATGAGCCAAATAATGAGAAAGAACCAAATTGCTTACCACAGCTATGCAGACGACACACAGCTGTACTTAGCCCTATCGCCCAATGATTACAGCCCCATTGACTCCCTGTGCCAATGCATTGATGAAGTCAACAGTTGGATGTGCCAAAACTTTCTTCAGTTAAACAAAGATAAAACTGAAGTTATTGCGTTTGGAAACAAAGATGAAGTTCTCAAGGTGAACGCATACCTTCACTCCAGGGGT
Organism: Leuciscus leuciscus; assembly: GCF_965113295.1. Taxonomy (NCBI): domain Eukaryota; kingdom Metazoa; phylum Chordata; class Actinopteri; order Cypriniformes; family Leuciscidae; genus Leuciscus; species Leuciscus leuciscus. The sequence goes on from NC_138728.1 coordinate 43,625,715, forward strand.
CAAACAACTAAAAATCAAGTCAGGAATCTTGGTGTGACACTAGAGTCAGACCTTAGTTTCAGTAGTCATGTCAAAGCAATAACTAAATCAGCATACTATCATCTGAAAAATATTGCAAGAATTAGATGCTTTGTTTCCAGACAAGACTTAGAGAAACTTGTGCATGCTTTCATCACCAGCAGGGTGGATTATTGTAATGGACTCCTCACTGGCCTTCCCAAAAAGACCATAAGACAGTTGCAGCTCATACAGAACGCTGCCGCTAGGATTCTGAGCAGAACCAGAAAATATGAACATATCACACCAGTCCTCAGGTCTTTACACTGGCTCCCAGTTAGATTTAGGATTGATTTCAAAGTATTATTACTGGTATATAAATCATTCAATGGCCTAGGACCTCAATACATTGCAGATATGCTCACTGAATATAAACCCAACAGATCACTCAGATCATTAGGATCATATCAGCTAGAAATACCAAGGGTTCACTCTAAGCATGGTGAGTCTGCTTTTAGCTATTATGCCAGCCACAGCTGGAACCAGCTTCCAGAAGAGATCAGATGTGCTCCTACAGTGGTCACATTCAAATCCAGACTCAAAACACTTTTGTTTAGCTATGCATTTACTGAATGAGCACTGTGCCACTGTTCGTCCGACTGTACTGTACTGTATTTCATTTTATTTTTCTAAACTGTTTTAATTATTCTTATTTCTTTTTATTTTTATTTCTTCTATGTAAAGCACTTTGAATTGCCATTGTGTATGAAATGTGCTATATAAATAAACTTGCCTTGCCTTGCCTTGCCTCTCAGCTCTGATGGTAAATTTTACCCCATAGACCACAGCACAAGGACAGGTGACCACAGCCCATCTACCTGTTGAAGGAAAACACAAATCACAGAACTTCACTATACTTCAACCAAAAGGCCCATTTGAAAGAACCGTAAACTGTTTGTCAGGCTTGTGCAAAATTCTGAATTTCAGAATTGGCCTCCATTCAATTCATGAATTGAAATTTGAATTGAATTTACTCCGCCCCACAGGTCGTTGAATTGAATTGGAATTGGAATGACAGGAAGTGTAATTAAATTCATGGCAATTCAAAGAAATTCCACACAGTCACACAACAGAAAGAATGTGTTGAGTCTCGCATGCATTCAGTGTTAGGAAGGTTACTTTGGAAATGTTATTGCTTACTGTTATTAGTTACCCATTATAAATGTGGTTTGGATTACTTTATTTGGATAACTTTATCAATGCAAAGCAATTTCATTTTAAGTTGATTACTAAGGGACCGTTCGGTATTTATGGAAGGGGCCACCGGAGGAAAATAGGGGAGGGTCATGTCTTTTTATTCTTTGTTGAGGGGAGGGTCATTCAACTTTTTTTAGTCTAGGGGGAGGGTCACCCAACTTTTATATACATGAAAACAGCAACATTTCAAAGTGGCTTGTTTGGTGATATTTTTTTCCATTTAGCTCCATGTTGATCTCGCGTTATCAGCCCCCCTTCGATATCAGATGGGTCTGACCCAACAAAAATCCAGTTTGGCGCTGTTTGACAGTGCGCGCGCACTTCAGATCGCGCTTAGAAAAAATGCATCATGTCAGAACAGAATGCCAATGAAATGTTTACCCGGCAAATCTTTAAAGCACGAGCAAATAATGAACTTTTGTGATTGCGAATAAGTGCACAGTGTCCTGTGAGTGTAACTCTACCACTGCATTAACATGTGATGTGAACGTCGAGTTTTACAGTATTGGGACTGAGGCGCCAGAACTGCTGCTGATAGAATGTGCGCTGTAGCACGATACTACCATATTTTAGTTCCATTCTTATTTTGTTTCCACGATGTGTAAGATGTAGGGCTACCACATCTTTAAATTACTATTAGTATTATTTAAGTTAACATAATAAAATACGTAGACCTACACCACAAAAACTAGTTGAGGATAAATTCGTTAAAATTGGGCGATTCCAGTGTTATAGACGTAACATTTGCAGTCAAAACTTGAAATATAAGAAAATGCATTTAATACCAATATTTTGGAGTCAAGACATTAGAAAAATAAAGGAGTCAAGACATTAGAAAAATATCAGTCTACACATAAAATTTTATATTTAATATGAGGGAAATACACATGTGACGTGACGTGACACAAAAAAATCTTTATCTTTTAGGTGGCAAAATATGTTTTAGTAATTCTTCTATAAATTACACTGTGCAAACCAAAAGATATATACCCACCGGATGAATAAAGATCGGCCTCCACAGAACATAAAATATTATTTTTATTTTATTTTTCGTGTTCGCATTTATGTAAAAAAAACACACAAAAAAAACAATGTTACGGGCGTGACAGTTCTCCATTACGGACATGACTGCTCTGAAAGCGACTTTAAAAATTTCAGAGACCTCAAACAGAAAGCACAAAGCCTTTCTTTAAAGTGAATTTCGTTTTTTTATTAATTGTATCTTAATTTTAATCAATGTTTCATCTGGATTTAATAAATAAGAAGTAAATATAGTAGAAAATAGATAATCACGGAGGCGCGGGCGAGTGAACTGGACTCTTGTCTCATAAATGAACCGAAACTCAGCGTAAGGTATGCTACTTGCCTCACAGACCTGAGAAATATATAGAAAGCTTGAAATGTCTACTTTTAAACAGAACAATTCAAAACGAAGGAAAACAGACTGCTTTCTGCTTATGAAATGTGCATTTCTCTCTGGCGCGTTCTGAGAAGATCGCGACGCATCGTCAACTTCATCTTTGCAGTCGACACAGAAAACACTTGTTTATTAATTAACAATTAAAATGTTTCCTTGCTATATTTGACATATTGATAATCATTACTTTTGCTGGTTCTTTGTGACAGCTTTTAGATGCTTTATTGGCAGCCCCACCCACATGTTGAACGAGTCACAAACATCAGCACCGAAAACATGATTTTTTTCAAATCTAAAATAAAAAATCGTGATACGAACCGAATCGTAGGTTTGGTCTATCGTTACAGCCCTAGTAAGATGAGAAAGCAAGAGTTTATGGTTTAAAAAAAAACAACAAAAAAAAAACAATGGCTATCTGAACATCTTTGCCAAGCGCAAACCAGTACAGAAGTAGGCTAATCAATAAATTATCGGGGAGGGTCATGCCTTTTTTCACAATCATTTTGGAGGGTCATAGAAAAATGTATTGCTGGCGAAGGGAGGGTCATGCCTTTTTTCACAAACATTTTGGAGGGTCATAGAAAAATGTATTGCTGGCGAAGGGAGGGTCATGTCTTTTTTGACAACAGATCTCAAAACTCCTCCGGTGGCCCCTTAAATAAAAAACGAACAGTCCCTAACTAATTGAATTAAACATTTAACCTCAGTAATACAACTAAATACAATTACATTAATTTTGTAATTTAATAATAGAAATTTCATTTCACGTAACTATTTACTCCTCAACCCTGCATACATTTTGTTCTAAAATAGATATTGATAAAATTCTTGGGTAACACTTTATAATAACTGCACGCTATTAATCATTAGTTAAGCATTAGTAAACAGTTAATTCATCATTTATAAAGCATTAATAGACATTAACAAGCAGTTTATAAATACAGTTATAAATGCAGTATTCTTAATTAATAAGCATATCTATAATGTGTTTAATAATTGTGTTTTCATACTAAATTAATGATCAATTTATTATTTCTAAATGAAGTATTTCATTATTTACAAACCGGTTATTTAGGAGTTGTCAGTGGTTCATAAGATCACTTAGAAAGTGTAAGTAAATTATTAATAAACTGTTTAAATACATATTATTATTCAGACATATAGTAATAGTTACTTAGTGTGTTAATAAATGGTTTATTAACATGTATTTCTACTGTAATTCAGGGTTAATTCGGGTAGTTATAAAGCATTTAGTAGTGGTCAGTTCACTATGTTTGTGAGCTAATCTAAAGTGAGGACTAGTTATGCTTTGTAAAGCGTTTATAAAGAAGATTTAAAGGCTGTTCATATTTTTATGTTCTGTATCGCTGTGTTGTATTTGTTTACTTTTTCTGTTTAGAAGAAAACTGAGTCTTTAAAACTCCTTTATAAATGCTTTACAAAGCATAACTAGTCCTCACTTTAGATTAGCTCACAAACATAGTTAACTGACCACTACTAAATGCTTTATAACTACCTGAATCTACTACATTTACTTACACTTTCTAAGTGATCTTATTAGCCACTGACAACTCCTAAATAACCGGTTTGTAAATAATGCAATACTTCATTTAAAAATGATAAAGTGATCATTAATAAATTAAGAAAATACAATTATTAAACACATTATAGACATGCTTATAAATCAAGAATACAGCATTTATAACTGTATTTATAAACTGCTTATTAATGTATATTAATGCTTTATAAATGATGAATTAACTGTTTACTAATGCTTAACTAATGATTAATAGCGTGCAGTTATTATAAAGTGTTACCAATTCTTGAAATAAATTACCCCCTCAATTTTGTTTAATTAGTTTTGTTCCAATGTCATTTTCATTTCAAAGTAATCACACAAACACAAAGTTGTTGTAAATGCAGTTATCATTTATTCCAATGGAAACAATTACTGAGCAACACTGTTGCATCTAATTCTCAATAGCTCCTCAAATGTGTTATCATTGAGTCTGCACCGTTCTGGTCTGAATATCTTTCCTGCAACACTAAAGATTATCTCAACAGGTGCAGAGTGAAGTTGTAGGGGACTTCTGAAACTTAAAAAGTCCACAAAATTACAATTACAATAAATCAAACTTAATTATTTGTTCTGTGACTAGAGCCTATCCTTTTAATGTAATCTGTAAAAGTAGTTCAAACTAATATCATGTATAATGCAATCATATCTGACATATACTGTAAAGCTTCATTGTTAAACACTTCACTTAAAATATGTATATGAATTTCTTTGAATTTTTTTTGAATTGCAATTCTGCTTCCTTTAATTCAAATTCAAATTGTAATTCTAGATCCTGTTTTTGACATCAATTCAAATTAAATTCAAATTCAAGAATTGAATTGGAATTAAGGAGTCATTCTCAATGATTGATCATCAACCATGGTCTGTAAACCTTGCTCTGTCAGTAAGGAAATCTCCCTTCCGGCTGGTGGGCAGTATGCAAGTGATCGAAGGTGATGGCACTCATAGGAACGGATGTTTGATCTTTCTCGCATGTTGTTCTTTGTTCTGAGCCCCACGTCTTTCTGATGATGTGGATTGGAGTGTTGGGTGCTGAAAATGCTTTGGCTACTGCATACACACCATTTCTATAATTCACACACTGTGATTTAAGGTGGTTCAGAGCGCTAATGTCCGTTTTTATTGGTGTATGTCGTCTCAGAATATGTAGCCTTACATTTCGTCTGTTAAGTAACAGTCCACAATGAGGACACATGACTGTGTTTCTCTTCTTTTGAATTTTTTGCTGGGGGTGGTGCAAAGGAGCCAGGATCAGAGGTAAGGGAGTTAGAGACTAAAGACATCACTCTCTTTCTTTGTATTTGTGGGGGTGGGATTGGTGCAAAGGAGCCAGGATCGGAGGAAAGGGGGGTAGAGACTGGAGCCTTGGTAACAAAAGTAGCTGGGGGACAGGGTGTCGGGCATGCAGCTACAGAGAGGGCTGGAGATAGGGTAGGTGCTGCAAGTACTTCTGTCTTAGAGCATTTGGAGACATGGTTTATGTATTGTTCCTTGCGTATTACTGTCTGGCTGCAGTACAGACAGTGAAAATGGGCTGTGGTCCTGCACAGTTTGTTGCATTTTGAGAAGAAGTAACCTGCAAAATTATAGCAACTAAGTTATCAACAGTGCAGAGTGTACACAGTAAGTTTAACAAAACACAGAAATAGATAAATAAACGTAATAACATTGTCATCACTTCAGTGTAGGGCTGGGTGAATTTTACGTTGACAAGTTAAACATTTAAAGAAATCGAAATCAAATCAGTCAATCGTTCTGAAAAAGAAAAATCGAGATTACATTTTTTTGCCATATCGCCCAGCCCTACTTCAGTGGTTTCCAAGAAACTACATTATGTGATCTTTCCATTAATCTAGATCAGGGGTGCATAATCCTGCTCCTGCCGATCGACTGTCCTGCACAGTTCATCTCCAACCCTAATCAAAAACACATGAAGCAACCAATTAAGGTCTTCAGGATCACTTGAAAATTAAAGGCAGGTGTGCAGGGGCGTCGGACTGGGGGTAAAACCAGTACTGATTACCAGGGCCCCAATGGGAGAGAGGGCCCTTGAAAAGTCTGGAATATATTTTATTTTACCTGGATATTTTAATTTCCTAATTAAATTTCACAATGAATGTCAGATGAAATGTAAAGTTATAACTTGGTTGATTGACTGACTGGTCCCACCCCTTACTAATGCACCAAATGGTTTAGTCCATCTGCACACATTTTGTTTATGTTAAGGCTGGTTCACACGGGACGATTTTAAAATTGTCGGCCGATTTTCCAAACCTGAGAGACCCCACACACGGGGATAAAAAATCACGGGTCTAACAGTTTTGGTCGTACAGTGTGTGGTGCGCAGCCACACGGCAAAATCAACACATCACACACGAACCGATTTGACTCCCGAGCATTCTCAGGTCAGACGGGAAATCGCGCAAAATACCTCGAGATCAAACGTGACTTCAGAGTAAACAATCATGGCAGACGAAGAGGAAGCAGTGGCAATAGTTTGTAGTTTGTTTTTAACCGGAAAAAAAACGTTATCAAAAGAAAAGGCGATGATCTCTGACGTCCACCGGACTTTCTGGTGTGCGATGCCGCCGGCTGTTTTTATTATATTTCCCGGTGTTTCCTCGCCGCCTCGTCACCTCGCTTTCTGATTGGCTACACTCCACAGTCCACAGGCTGCGTGCTCGGGGGACACCACACACGAGAAGAAATCGGGCCAAATAAATCCAACATGTTGGATATCCCCGATTTGAGATCGGAGCGGTCCCGACGTCCTTCCGAGCTGACGAGAGCAGCCTTAACACACCACAAACGGCAGGAATATCTGATCAGATTATTTTACGATAATCGGAGCATCCTTAAGATTGTGGGAAGGAGTGAATCGGGGCTAAAATCGGCCTAATTATCCTGCCGTGTGAACCAGGCTTTAGTTAGTTGAGCATCTGGTGGAGCGCCAACTTATGCTGTAGAAATGTCTTTCTCAAAGAAAGCCAAATCAGACCACCAAAAAAGAAAGGAAAGACAGGAGAAGGAAAGAAAACAAAATGAGGGGAAACAATTGGTAACTGACTTCTTTTCAAAGAAAGGTGAGCACAAACTAGAACACGAAATCTATAGTGCTAAACCGCATGAATATCTCCGCGATCGTTAGTGCTAAAAGTGAACTGAGACAACCCATTGAAAGAGCAGGCCATACACTTTCAGATAATAATTTGGTTATACATGTAATCTGAGGTAAAGGCTAAATAAATAAACTGTACACTAACAATGTTGTTTGCATACAACACACCATTATAATAGCCTAAATTGAAACCAGTTTAATTTTAAATGAATAGGCTATAATATCTAAAATTAGCATATTAAAATTAGCAATTTTATAGCCTACATTGGGAGTCATATATACAAATTGAGGAACATCAGGACTGCCTATGCATAGGGCCCGGGATCTTGTGCTACGCCCCTGCAGGTGTGTTTGATTAGAGTTGGAGATGAACTGAGCATTACAGTCGATCGGCAGGAGAAGGATTGGGAACGCCTGATCTAGATAGATGGATACAAAGATAATTTGCCAAATACACAGAGTTATCAAGTAAGAGTTAGTGAAATGATTTGGTTGCTCAACCAAGTTACTGTACAAGGGTTGTAAGTCATAAGTGATCAGACCAAACGTTTTAACCTAGCTATCGTTAAGTTGTTAATTGCATTTCAGACAAACCTTTGGCTCGACAGTTAACAGTACGCTAACTTGATTAGGATACAAACCAAAGTTTATTTTTTACTTACCGACATGGCAAACAACCGCTTGCTTCCAAAATTGTAGTACTCCTGAAAAGAAGTATAATATAGTTAGGAAAGACTGCTGATGTGATGGTTTTCCGTCACTGTATTTACAATGAATCAATAATAAAACTTATGCATATTACAACAGTTTATCACATTGCATTATCAAAACATGTATAACTTCTTTGCATAGCAATGACTGAACAACTTCAAACTTTACAACTTTTTCAGTATGCAGTATTTACAACTGACAGAGTGACACTCAAATCTATGGAAGCCCGTTTCCGCCACATTGAGTAAAAAAAATAAAGATTCTTTAAGTCATAATAATGAGAAACTTTCTCATAATTATGACTTAACATCTCATAATAATGAGAAACTTTCTCATAATAATGAGAAACTTTCTCGTAATAATGAGAAACTTTCTCGTAATAATGAGAAACTTTCTCATAATAATGACTTAACATCTCGTAATAATGAGAAACTTTCTCGTAATAATGACTTAACATCTCGTAATAATGATAAACTTTCTCGTAATAATGACTTAACATCTCGTAATAATGAGAAACTTTCTCATAATAATGACTTAACATCTCATAATAATGAGAAACTTTCTCGTAATAATGACTTAACATCTCATAATAATGAGAAACTTTCTCGTAATAATGACTTAACATCTCGTAATAATGAGAAACTTTCTCATAATAATGACTTAACATCTCGTAATAATGAGAAACTTTCTCATAATAATGACTTAACATCTCATAATAATGAGAAACTTTCTCGTAATAATGACTTAACATCTCATAATAATGAGAAACTTTCTCGTAATAATGAGAAACTTTCTCATAATAATGAGAAACTTTCTCGTAATAATGAGAAACTTTCTCATAATAATGACTTAACATCTCGTAATAATGAGAAACTTTCTCGTAATAATGACTTAACATCTCGTAATAATGAGAAACTTTCTCATAATAATGACTTAACATCTCGTAATAATGAGAAACTTTCTCGTAATAATGAGAAACTTTCTCATAATAATGACTTATTTTCTCGCACTTCTACGCATGCGCAAAGCAGCGGAGCAGAAGGGCGTGCCGCACTAGCGACATCCCCTGGTTAAAGCCGTGTAAATGCATCACAGCAAACATGGCACGCTCTGCAGTGAATAACATTAATGATACATGATCAATATATGAGACGGGCTTCCATAGCTAGATAGTCTTTTATTCATTTGTAATATTCATTTGTATTTTTGTGTATGAACAAGCAGCAACACAGAAGGGTGATCCATGGATTTCAAATAGATGGAGGAATGATAAGACAGCACACCTTTCCAAATCTGTTTAAGAACACTTATCTGGAAATCTGTGTAAGGGTCCGTTCATACAGAACGCGCTTTTTCATTGCTTTTCTAGGCATAACGTTATGCGCACTAGACGGACGTTGCGCTCGCTCTTCTGCAGCGTTTCGCGCATGACACGGCGTTCTAAAAACGCGGCGCTCAATTGAAAAGAAGTTCAGCTTTTAAAAACACGTCTCAAGACCTTGCGTTTTCCCCCATTCCACTGCCCAACTATGTTTAAATGTCCCCGAAGTCATAAACATCTTAAAGGTGATTTCTGTATTGATATCTTCCAGATGAACCTGCACATCAAATATCCTAGAAGCATCTGCAAAATACGTGTTATATTAACACACATACCCATATATTTTATGAAGATGTTACACTTAAACTTGACGAATAAATGTAATATTCCAACTTTAATCTGATAGTTTTGTAAATTCATGTAACAATTTCCATCGCTGTGCACAAGCAGGCGTCCTTCTTTACCATGGTAACCGTCCTGCTTCTGCATTCCACTTTCACACCTTATCGTGCGCATGGAAAAGTATGGAAGATATAGGCCTACTGATGATGTTATTTAATGATACTACAGATTGCACTTAGTAGATCACACTGACTTTAATGAAAACAACTGTTTTGCAGAGCGTGCCATGTTTGCTGTGATGCATTTACACGGCTTTGACCAGCGGATGTCGCTAGTGCGGCACGCCCTTCTGCTCCGCTGCTTTGCGCATGCGTAAGAGTGCGAGAAAATAAGTCATTATTTCGAGAAAGTTTCTCATTATTACGAGATGTTAAGTCATTATTTCGAGAAAGTTTCTCATTATTACGAGATGTTAAGTCATTATGTCGAGAAAGTTTCTCATTATTACGAGATGTTAAGTCATTATTTCGAGAAAGCTTCTCATTATTACGAGATGTTAAGTCATTATTTCGAGAAAGTTTCTCATTATTACGAGATGTCAAGTCATTATTACGAGAAAGTTTCTCATTATTACGAGATGTTAAGTCATTATTACGAGAAAGTTTCTCATTATTTTGAGATGTTAAGTCATTATTATGAGAAAGTTTCTCATTATTATGAGATGTTAAGTCATTATTATGAGAAAGTTTCTCATTATTTTGAGATGTTAAGTCATTATTACGAGAAAGTTTCTCATTATTATGAGATGTTAAGTCATTATTATGAGAAAGTTTCTCATTATTTTGAGATGTTAAGTCATTATTATGAGAAAGTTTCTCATTATTATGACTTAAAGAATCTTTTTTTTTTACTCAACGTGGCGGAAACGGGCTTCCATGCAAATCTCATATTCTTTACGAGCAGAATAAGATTTACAGGATGTACACATAAGCACTGAAATAATATATTTTCATTCATATTTACCCTTAATCCAAATAACAACATGAAATTGATGACGTAATAATGCAGTTAGTAATAGTATACAAACTACATTCTCAGTTGAGAATTTACTGCTCATACAAAATTCACTCAGCCAAATGTAACACACAACTCAATTAACCCTCTTGGGCCTGAGGTGTTTTTGGGGCCCTTGAGATGTTTTGACATGCCCTGACATTTGTGCTTATTTCAGCTACTTACAACATACCGTTGGCCAACATGTAATTTGCTGTATTCAGCACAAACTCTGCTACAATAATATGTGAGCAAAATGGATATACATGTTTGCATTTTATAGAAAAAAAAAAGATTATGCGTGGTTAGTACGTTTTGGGAAAAACATTGTCACCGCAATAAGGCCATTTAACACATACTGAATAGTTGTCCACATGACTTTTGAATTACTATTCGTGTAGGCTAGAATTTTTTCTACAAAATGATGTGAAAATCATTCTGACCACTCTTTCACAAACAACAATATAACGATTTTAATTTTGCATATCAGTTTTTGTGTCAGCACTGCTGTATGCTTGGGCCATGAATATCAATGTGATTCACACCAGGGGTGTGACTAAAGACACTCCCCCAATGGCTAATGGCCCATCAAGGTGCTGTGAGGCAGCCTGAACAAAGAATGATGAACTAAGAATGATTCCTTGATGAATAAAAAGTTAAAAAGAACAGCATTTATTCAAAATAGAAATCTTTCCTAACAATGGAAAGACTTAAAGTTATTACTATCACTTAATACATCCTTTCCAAAAAAGAAAGAAAAAAAGACTAAACTTTTGTTTGTTTTTTTATATAAAAAAAATGTATTCAAAGAATCCTGAAAAAACTATCACAGGTTATAAAAAAATATATTAAGCAGCACAATGGTTTCCAACATTGATTTAAAAATCATTGCCGTTTTCTGTGACACACCACAGAGCTCTGTTATAGGTTGCTCCATAAACTCCTTATGGGACAAGTTACCATTTAGCTCTTTGTGCACAATGAAAGAGTTGGTGGAAGCAATGTTCAAGAAGTGTAGAAAAAACTTACTGTACCACTTCATGGTCTTGTGCTGTGTTGTGTAGTACTGTAACAGCTGATCAGACAGGTAAATGTGTTTGTTCTATGCAGTCACAGGTGCAGGACATGGAAATGTCTTTGTCATCCATCCATGTATCTTGTGTTTTCACCCTCCTCTGCGCAGTGTCTCCTGTATTAGCAGGATGGATGGTAGGCCTGCTGGTTAGCCTTGGCTCTCTTCGGGACAGGTGCTTGGACAAGTTCATTGTCACATCTGAAAAAAAACAAAAAACACATGAGCATGCTGATAACACAATTAAAGAAATTGTATTATCATTATCAATCACTGTTACGACCCTTCATGGTTTTAAAAGTCTAGGAAGGTAGAAGGGGAACATTATGTCACCCGTCAACAATATTTACAATTGGAACACTGGAAAGTGAGTGAAACCAGGAAGCAGCAGAGCGTTTGAACACATTTATTTTGTGCAACTGGTCAAAGGATATACAGTATCTATATATAAACATATATATATATATATATATATATATAGATAGATAGATAGATAAATAAAGAAACAATTAAAGTTATTTACAACCAAAAGTAAATCAAACAAACCTGCAAATGATATTATTATCCCAGACCTGGGAGGGGAAAAGGGAATAACTGGACAGTGCCTACTCAAAGAAATGAATAAAACAAAATAATCTTTCTATGCCGTTTTAGACTAACCTAATACAAAAGAAAAATGTAGAAAGGAAAAGTCTTCGACGTCCGAGACGTCGTATACTTCCCTACTCTAACTATCAAAAACAAAAGTACAACGAATGGCACAAGTCATGCCCCTTAACCTAGTGTATTTAAACAGAAAATAAACCTAAGTGCAATGTACGTCACGTGACATCTCTTACCTGTCCCTTTTCTTTTACCATTCCAAAAACACAGCGTTACCGCTCTCAAACATTTAGATAAGAAGAATAGGGCGGCAACACAACGAGATCTCACATGACCGATTTTAAGCACATTAACAGAGCTTGATAAATTCTCAAAAATTTAAAACAAGCAAAACCAAATCAAGCTTAACAGAAAAAATGCCGAGCGCACAAAGTCAAGTTCACAAAAAGGCCGCCGCCGTCTAGTGCGTTTGTGACTCCTTTTATAGTTCCCGCATTTCCGGTAACCATATGACTGGATCTCGCTTGCAGACGTCAGCACGCCAAAACCCTCCTCTCAGATGGTTGACAGCCAATCAGGCGACCAATCAGCACATCACCTGCGAAAGAGAAAGAAAAAAAAAAACGGACAGCGGCAGAAACAGTACAAAAGAAACTAGAAACACCAAAGTCGCACAGCTTGGTGTCACATAATATCGTAACAATCACTAATGGCCATGGATAAAAAAAGACAACGTTTTTTGTCATTTCACACAAGAATAGGTAGCCTACTTTTATATTATGACGATGTAAACACAATTAGGCTACATTTCATCTGTAAAATATTACGTCTATGCACTTACTCAGTATAATTCTCCATCACACTGAGAACTGAACGACACCTGCGTGCCCCTCTGTGAGGTGCTGGAGAAGGAGAGCTTGATGCAGACACATTCCTAAAAAAACAACAAAATAAAACTGTTACTGTGCGTTCACACCGGACGCGAATAGCGCGTCAGGCGCGAGTGATTTCAATGTGAAATCAATGCAAAGACGCGCAATGCGCGTCGGGCTAATTCACATTTACCCCGAGTCGTTATTGTTACAATGTCTAACGTTAAGTTATAGCAGTTAACTGAGTATCACTAGAAAGAGCACCAACAGTGGTATCCGTACCACAGTTTAAAAAAACATTGATAGCATAGCATATGTTAGCATATTGAATATACTGTATTTAAAATATCATGTACATTTACTAACCGAAGACAGATGGACAGGCACTCCGCAGCTGGGATAGAGCGCCTGTAGTTGGTGTCCTGGAGGGTGATCCTCGCTCCGATGCGGGACAGCAGGTCATCAAACTGGGCGCGGGACAGGCGGAAGCACCGCTGATAGCGGCCGTCATCCAGCCGCAGCTCCTGGAGCAAATGGTGAAACTCGCCAAACTGGGTTCGCCTCTGAAGGGTCTGGTGGACCCAAATACGGCGACGATGATCCCTACGCCGCTGTTCTGCTCTCCAGAGCAAATACAGAGCGGTGACTCTCTCGATAAATGATCGATCAACATGAGACATCTTGTAAAAAGATGTCCGCCAACGGGTTTCGAAACTTTTGCCTCTGACGCGCGTAAAATGTCTCAACGCATTGAAGACTGCCATCATCTCCAGGCAATTTATGTGCCAAAAAGATGATGACTCCTCCTGAGGCCCTGGGATAAGCGGCCTCCCATTACCGCTCCCCAGCCAGTGAGGGAAGCATCTGTCGAGATAGCAACTCGAGGGCAAAGAGCTCCTAACACCGGAACCTGGGAAAGGAACCAGTATTTCCTCCATATAACCAAGGCACGGAGACACCGCTGCGTGATCTTGATCATACGAAGTGGGTTTCCCCTCGGGGAGAACCCTCTGGTTCTGAGCCACCACTGCAAGGGTCTCATGTACAGTAGGCCAAAGGGTATCACAATGGACCCGCTGCCATGAGGCCCAACAGTTTCTCGAACTGTTTCACAGTGCGTGACTGCTCATGTGGGATGTGAACCAGTATTTCCTCCATATATTCCTCCTGTACAAATGTTTAAGAAAGTGTTAAAGCACAAACAGAGAAGTACCTCCACCGGTCGAGAGGGGCAGCACCTAAGGGTGCTTTCACATCTGTAGTTCGGTTCATTTGGTCCGGACCAAGGGCGAAAAATGATACTTTGTAGCATTTTTAAGGCGTTTTGGTTCCTTTTCACACCACACTGATCGCTCTGGTCCGAATCAGTTTATGAGTTGATAAAACTAACCAAAATGCAGTCACGTGACAACATCCACATCACTCGGAACGCATTTCCATAACTGCACTTCGTTTGGTCAGAATTAACGTGCGGGAAAATTTCAACAGAACTCCCGGAAGTAAACAAAGAGGTGGAAAATCCGGCAGACAACATGCCGCTGTTTACTACGGAGAGATGACTGCGTGTGCTGATTGTATCCTTGGTCATATTTTATCATATAGTTTGTCTACACCACTTTAGACAAACAATAATATTTGAGAATGAACCGAGGATGCAGCTCGAAAATAATGTTAATAATAATTTCAATCAGGCTCCGCATCTCCTCACAATTCCAAGTTTGTCCGCGAGCTGCAAACTGTCAACAAACATTTCCCCTCATCCTACAATGCACAACGCAGCTGACTACGGCAACTGGCTTAGTCCAAAAATGCACAGAGCTTTGGCAGTTGGTTCTGTTCGAGGTCGGATCACGTTCTCACCACAAACGAACCGCTCCAGAGTTCGTTTCAAAGCGTACCGAGACCACCTCTTCCAGGAGGTCTCGGTACACTTGTTTGGTCCGCTTTTGGTGCGCACCCGAGTGCGATTGCCACATTCACACCTGCCCAAACGAACCGCACCAACGGGGAAAACGAACTCTAGTGCGATTCAACCAAACTAAATGAGGCAGGTGTGAAAGCACCCTAAAAAACTGAAGCAGATTTACTCGTCTCGTCACACGGTTTCAGTATTTGGAGAGAGGAAATATACAATCTTTTAAGTAAGTACATTTTTCCTTTTTGTGTAACGCAATATTACTATGTTCATTTTTGACATTGTTTTTACTTTTTCTTCTTAAAATCTGTTCTTGCCTAACTAGTAAAGCTAAAGTAAGTTAGCCTTGTTTGCTAAAGTTTCCGCCATGTTTCTGACTAACGTAGGCTAACGTTACTTGGTTTCTTCCTGGCGTTGAGTTTTTTTCTTCTTCTAAGTATGTTTAACTGTTATGTATGTTTATACAAGTGTGAGTACATGTGGTTTAAGATAGTATTGGTCAGTCGAATTAACTAACGTTACAGTTCCTGAACTACGGACAATTATTCTGCCGCCTACGTGGGAATGGTAACGTTAGCAAAATCTTCACGACAAGAAAGACTGATCAGTATAACTTGTGTTGGTTTCTAACTAAACATAATTATGCTGCTAGTCTAGATTACAGTGTTCGCTACCACATGCTGTTTCACCTTTTTTACACACTGAGTTCAAGCATGTTCTAACGTTACATGTTAAATGTATCTAGCTACAGTAGGTAGCCAAACTTTACATCTAGAAAGACTTAGTTTAACTTTTGGTGTTTTCTTACAAAAATAACGATATATAGGTTGTTTATATGATTTTGTTTGTCTGAACATGGTTTTCTGTTGATCCACTTGTGAAAATTACTGCTTTTTCGAAGGGGTGAGCATTTTAATGTTGTTGATTTTGCCTGAAAAAAAATTATCAAAAAGTATACTTTATGCTAATGTGTCTTCTATTTTAGATGCTTCACATTGTTCAGTTTATCAACAAGGAGGATCTACCATTTGCAGTGGTTCCGCAAGAGTGGCTCAGCGAAGGGCATGTGCCATTGGCTCCCATTTAACCTCTGCAAAAAAGACAAAGGAACAATTTAGCCATCCGCTGCACACCTCCACACAGCACCTGGGAGAAACATTATCCTTTATCCTTTCCTGGTCGTCACGTCACCCGCCCGTGACGCCCACTCTCGCCATTGGACTAGTTGACATAGGTGCTTCAGACGCAATCACGCAGGAGCGTTCCCAAAGCGTCATTGACGCATCGCGAGTTCCCTCGAAAGGGAACTAGGCAAAATATAGCCAAAATATCGCTGGCGCGACAGCCGACCTCAGGGGGTTAAGAGACATCACAGGGGAGTTAACCTGTTAAGCTTCACCAGTGCGTCGGCGCACTGAAGCGTTTTTTTTTTTTATTTAGTTCAAAGTTACTATCAGATTTAATGTTATTCCTTGACAAACTATACATCATTAAACAGATATAAGACTCAAGTTTCAGTATTTGACCACTATTGCATTCTGAGAAACTTATAGTGACAGTTATGTCTTAATTTGTGTCAGGAGTTATGAAATGGAAAAATGCGTCGATACCTTTAATATGAATTATGAGCGTCAGCTGGTCCATTCAGAAAAAAACTCAATATTTATTGAATTTATACACAAATGCGTCGATGTAATCATTATGAGCGCTTCTTACTGAGATGTGCTGTGTTTTCAATTCATATCAATAGCCTGAGGGCGCTATATGCACAATAATAGTCCATATATGGAACATGAAGAAGAGCCATAATCATGTGACATTCCAGGACGTCACTGATACACCATGTGATACACACAAAGCTAACAGATATCGCTGTAATATGCAGATACAGACGTTTTGAAGACAATAAACATGATTGCAATGATATTTGATTTGCCTGTGTTCTTCAAGCAATGCCAGGTATTTTTATAATAATAGATAAGATTTATAATGTAATGCTAATCGATATAGACTTTATCATCGTGCATAATACTATATATAATATATTTTATGTCAGATTTTTTTTTTATCTGAAGCCAAATTAGATCACAGAAGATTATTTAAAACACTCGACTTGCGTTATAAAGTAAGTTTGGAGCACAAACATGGTTTTAATCTCATAAATGGTCGTGTATTGATGGTGTGCTAAGCTAACATGCTAGCTAGCCCAGGTGCACCTGCCACCTAGAAGTTATTCTTTTATGATTTTTTTTCTAAATAGGTATGCTTACTGAAATGTTTTAGTGCATTTGATACAGTTTCAAATGTAAGTGAGAACTTTGATAAAATAAATTAGGGATTGAAACCCTATGAATAGCCTGTGAATAGCCAGTCGTTAGTAACTATAATGCAGACAAAAGACTGGCTGGAGAGGTGTGAATGTGTGCATGGGGAGACTGAGACTGAATGGGGCTCGTTTGCACCACAAAACAATAGAGAAAATAGACTGAATAGATGACTTAGATGATGACTAAACATCAGTAGCATTTTTAGAGTCTAATCAAAATAAAGTAATTTGACATGATCTTGAAAAACATTTAACTAAATACAGAGTTTTAGACTTATCATTTTCTGATTTTAAATATAACATGGTCACACATGTGGCTTTAGCTGCAGTGCATTTCTAGATTGCTACAGTGCCAACTTCAATTTTATTTTCATGAAGATGTTTCATAAAAATAAATTTCTAATAACTTTACAAAACTTTGAAGCTATTTAAAAAAAAATTGTTTCATTATGACAGGTGTCAGCTTTCAAATGAGATCATACTTGTGCTTTTAGTGCAAAGGGTTCATGAACTGTATCTGTTTCAGTTTGGGTATGTCATTTCTGGGGATTTTTCAAAAGTGGGGTTGCAGCTTAACAGGTTAAATGACCAAATATGTAAGTTGAAGATAATTCATAACGCTGAAACAACATCATCAAATCTTATTGATTCGAATTACATCGCTATTTTGACAATTCATTACATATGGCGGGCTTTTGCGCTAATTGCGGAGAAGCCATGCTAGCCAAGTGATCAGCACCGCACTGAACTCATTACAAACTATTAATAAAGTGATAAGAGCTGCTTTCAACACGTACAACTCATTCGTATTATGTTGAACAGTGTTTATACTAAAACTGTGTTTTGTGCATTTTGTTTCGCAGTTACCTTCGTCTTCTAGTCTTCTCGATGCTTCTTCCTGTTTCAATGTTAATGAAAATGTGCCGAATTTGGGCATGGGCGTGGCTTCTGACGTCACACTTGGATGTACGTCACACTTACATTGGTTGGATGTCCACCGCAGGATGCAGCAAGACCCTTCTCAATGAAACGGGTAACGTTAGGCTATCGAGCTTATTATCCAGTAGGACATTTTGTTTCAGTTTTGTTTTGAAGAAAGCTTTTCTTTAAAGTAAATCTTTTTTTTAATACATTTTTCATCAACCAATTGCCTGGATTTAATACATAAATAGCAATATAGCAGACAATATAATCATGACATGGAGGCGCCGGCGCGCCGCGGTCACTTACACCATTTGAAACTCGTAACACACGCTGTCACAGAATTTACAAATGCACATCTTGCTTGTTGCTCACACACATATTATGTTGAAATAACAATATGTTGAAGTAACATTATTAATAATAATTCATCTTTAAGAATATTTGATTGAATGCTGAATGTTGTGCTTGTTCAATTTAATAAAATTAAAACTTTAATTGTGATAATTAAAATAATTGAATATTTAATATTGAGTGGCCAATTTGTGCTCATTTATTAATAGTATTTATATAATATATATAACTGCGCAGCTCCCCCTGTAGCTTAAATGATCTAGCACAGCAGCACCTGCAGTAAAACAAATTCTGGTGCCGCCCTGGTTATAACGGCCCACATATTAAAAATGGTCGTGTTTAAATCGGGCTCGGGCTCATAATTACAATGAACGTGTCGGGCCGGGCCGGGCTCTGACACAACGTGCTCGGGCTCGGGTAGGGTCGGGCTTGATTTGTTGGGCCCGATCTAAGCTCTAAGTGGAAGACCCTAGCATCCTTTTAATGCTCTGTTGCACTACACAGCAAAAATTAAATAATGTTGAGAATTTCTCTAAAGGCAGCCAACAGGGTACACAACGCAGTAAGATTCGATGCTTCCATAGGAGGAGCCTGATTCGACTACCGATCTCACGGTCGAATCTTCGCAGAGGTGTTATGAAACGAGGATCATGCCACTTTGGCTATATGAGGGCGCTCAATGTCTGATTTCACATAGAACTACCGGTTTTCTGTCAATGCGTTAATATTCAGCCTATTATGATAATGCTGTATATAAAAATGTGCAAAGAAAGAAGCTTTTAATAAATATTTTTTAACGTGCGTGAATAAATCCAAACACCCCGTGACAGATTTAAGTTTCACTTTCAGTCCGTGACCGACAGAGGAGCGTCTTCGCGGCAAGGATTTAAATCTTTAACAATGTCTGGGATAAGAAAATCTAAAGTGTGAATGTACACCATCAGAAAGGATATTCTCCAAGGCTGGATTTAGCATCAGGAAAACCAGTCTTTCACTCTGTCTGTATCCGTTGGAGTCTTTTGTGCGCACGGATAAAATACATTCTAAAACACTTAACGTGAAAAACGTTTAACGACTCAATCTCCTAAAATAGTTAAATTAAAAATATAGGAGGAACACATTGCGTTCATATTCTGGGTTCATCTGCTTATCTGCATATAGTAGCCGGTTTCTTAATAAAGTGTGTACTGTGTACATTAAGCCACGATAAAGTGCCTTTTAAGCGTTTTAAAAGATTTTTTCACGTTAAGTGTTTTAGAATGTATTTTATCCGCGCGCACAAAAGACTCCAACGGATACAGACAGAGTGAAAGGCTGGATTTGTTCTCTCGATCAGGTAGGGTACAAGTGATTTCAAAACTTTTCAGCCGGTTCTAATTTGATTTTTGGATGCTGTGAACATTTTTAGCTAAAAAGACTGCGACTCCAGTTTAGCATTTATTGTTTGTTTCTGCAGTTAAAAAGACAAAGTTGAAAGTTCTGGCTACTATCGTTATTTTAATAATTTCTTTATTTTAATTTTATTTATTGATCTGTCAGGGTTATCTAATCTAACTATTTGTGGCTTGTGTTTTGAATATATGTTCCCCTGCACTTTAGGCATTTTGCACACATTTGCTCCTCATCTTGTGACTTGATTCTGATTTATTTCGTTTT
Source organism: Leuciscus leuciscus (assembly GCF_965113295.1). Lineage (NCBI taxonomy): Eukaryota > Metazoa > Chordata > Actinopteri > Cypriniformes > Leuciscidae > Leuciscus > Leuciscus leuciscus. Next base: position 43,646,229 of record NC_138728.1, read on the forward strand.
GTATTTTTATTTATTAGAAAGGTATATTCTGTTCATATTTAATTAATTGTTTATTTTTCGGTGCATCGATGTTGTGCTGTACTTAGAGCCTGCTCGCACAGGTAATTTAGCCGATATAATTTTTAGTTTTTAGCATGTGAAATGCAAATCCTGTCTGCAGTGTGGACTTTCTGGAGTTATTAATGTTATTTCTTAGTTTTATTGATCCAAAATGTTTTTATACATTTTCTTCTATCTTTGTGTGATTTTCTGTACATCGCGGCTTTGAAATGTTAAAGCCCCGCCCCCATACACATGATTCGACTATTAGTCGACTATAGGCAAGACTTGACGATTCTGATTCGACAATGAAAATCCATAGTCGGGGACACCCCTACAACGCAGTAGAAGGCGGTTTCAAATTTTTATGTACAGTGATTTCTCTTTGCAAAATAGATGAAGGTATTGAGCTATGAAAACAGGAAAAGGAGAAAACAAAAATACCTTGCAGGTTTTGAAGACCTCTGATGAATCCTCCTTTAACCCTCTGGGGTCTAAGGTGTTTTTGGGGTCCTTGAGATGTTCTGACATGCCCTGACATTTGTGCTTTTTTCAGTTGCTTATAAACATATTAATGGCAAAAAAAAATTACACTCTATTTAGCACAAACAGGGCTAACATAATATGTGAGCAACAAGAATGTACATGTTTGTATTTTTGAGAGAATAATGTTTATGCATGGTTATTGAAAAAACTAAAAACTAAAGTTTCTGAAATAAGGCCACAAAACACATACTAAATATGTGTCAATAAGACTTTTGACTAATGGATGTTGTCGCCTAGAGTTTTTTCTTCAAAATGATGTGAAAATCACGCTGCCTTATCATTCACATAACACAATACATTGATTTAAATTTTGCAAAGCACTTTCTGTTTGGAAAGGCAATATTCGAGTGGGCGTCAACGATTCAACACCATCATGCATATTTAGTGGTTCGCACCTGAGGAGACAATGGGGCCCGCATACTTAATGAGCCATTCATTCAGGTGTGTCACCTATAGCCACAAGAAAGAATGCAAGAGCAACAGTTGGAAGCATCTCAATTTTTTTTCACAAATTGTGCTTGCAAATTGGCCTATAATATACAAGGAAAACATGTCTAGTAATTGTGCAGTTAATTCTCATACTGTATTTTCAGTTTTGGAATATTTATCCTCTCCACAAATTTGTCACTAATAAACACAATAAAAATTATTTAAAGAAAAGGCTTATATTTACCTTTTAATAGTTTGTTTACATCTACCTTGTAAATATATTTTTTTATTAAAAAGGTTACAATTACAACAACAATTCAAGTGTAATCTTTCTTTGTAAAAACTAAAGTATACATTTTATCATACATATTTCAAAGTTAAGGATTTTATTGATTATTTGATTACTTTATTTTTGACAAAACATACTATATTTAACATATGAGCAAAAATTGGCAAACAAAAGCTTATTTGAGGTGGCAGATATTTTACAGTAAACATGTATAATCTATCCAAAACTAATCAACGAAATGTTGTCTTTCATATGTCTGTAACATAGTTCGTTTTTATTATAAGAAATATAAATGTTAATTTGCAGTTCAATACGTTGCTTATACTCAATACAGTTTGCTAAAAACAAAACATTCATTCACACACAGAAACGCCTGACTGTAACGTTGTTTTTATGAAATATTAGGGCATATAAATGTTAATTTGCAGTTTAATACGTTGCTTATACAAATAGCCTACATTTTATTTCAACATATTTCAGTTGATTTTTACTCATCTCAGTATAGCAATACAGTTTGCTAAAACATCATAATTCATTCACACTCAGAAATGCGATTTAAATTTAAACTGTCTTTTTGCGAGCTCTGGTAAACAGCGCATCTCTGCCGTTCATTCATTCACAAACAGAAACGCGATTCACTTGAGAAAGAAAAAAAACTTACTTCAGTATTCCTCAGCTCAGTCGGATCCTTGCTCCTCGAAATACCCGCACTTCTGAGGTACATTTTCCATTATTATTATTCCTCACAGCACTGCGAGACGGTGTAAACAAGTACAATGATCTGATTAAACTTGTGTTTTCTCGAGCTGATATAGGGGCGTTCACAGGTTTGCATGGATTGCCTCAGTAATTTGCGTTTGAATAGCGCGCGCTCTCCGTGGGCGGAGTCACATTAAAAATAATTAGATGAGATGAGAATGACTGACATCTCGCTCTTTTCTTACAGATTACATGAACTGAGAATATTTGTTTTTTATATAAATTACTTCATTTAAAAGAAGAGAATTCAAGCTTCATGCCTGTGTGTCTGTATGGCTGTTTGACTGAGTATTCGCTGAGTTATTGTTCATTTTCGGACGCGTTTCAGAATGGACTACACTGACAGAGAGAAGGCAGAACTCGCTTCGTGTTTATTTTTCTTTATTTGGCAAAAAGCAAAACACTTTGTTTTTATTGTGAGTATACACAAAAATAATACACATTTAACAGAATCGATTGATGTATGAAACGTGTATGGAAGATCAAAGTCAACAGAGCAAAATGAATCTCTTTTGAACTGATAAAAAAAAAAGTGATACCGCCGACCCCAGGGGGTTAAGTATTCTTGTCCTGTTGCACAAACAAAGACAAGGTATGCATGTTGGGGACTGCAGTTCTGTTCACATTCAACATCAATGTAATGCATTAATGCTTTAAAAATGTTTTTACCTGTTCCTCATATGCCCTCAAAACGTCTTCCATCTTCTCGCCAAAACTTCCAGTCTTCCTCTTTTTGTAGAGCTTCAACCGATGAGGTGTGTACTTGTCAAGTGCAGCATAGAAGGAATACGGTAGATTTTGATTGGTGATCCTGTGGAATTCACTGTAGAGCTGCATAGAAAACAAAAGCACAAGTTTTTTTTTAAATCAACATTTAAGCATCATTCATTAACTTCAAGCCACATAAGACTGTAAGGGAAAAAACTTAAGACAAATAGACAAAACCATATTAACACTAATAATTTTTTAGCTCTTTATCCTGATCAAACAGTGCTGCAATCATGACCTTGACAATATGTGTCTTTTTAAAGGGCACCTATTATGCGAAATTCACTTTTACATGGTGTTTGAACATAAATGTGTGTTGGCAGTGTGTGAGCAAAACCACCCTAGAATGATAAAAATCCACCCAGTGTTTTTTTTACAATCTCAATAAATCATAAGCACTGTCTCAGAATGAGCTGTTCTCAGATTAAGCGCAATGTGACGTAGAATTGCGCAGGCCTCTCCCACGACTGTTGAGTGACACTTCAGTTTGAGCATAGACCCGCCCTGAGTGAGCTGGACACAGTCCGCCATTGTTCAACGCTTGAGCCGCTGTAGACAAGAATGTCTCCTAAGCGATTGAGGTGTTTTGTTTTTGGATGTCAGAATGAACATATCAGTCTTCATTTACTCTCGTTCTTACTCGAGGATGGATCTGTACCAACTGTTCGTGATCAAGATTACACTCTTCGGAGCGACAGGACTAACGTTACTGACCACGGCAGAAATGAAAGTGAGAGCGTGCACTTTATGACAGCTCATCGAATAGTTTTACGGATTTACAGTGTACCAGTTTATTAAGCACAGACTGAAAAGGTGTGTATATATTTGTTTGCTGTTAGTTGTAACGCGTGTTTTCTGTACTTCGCTGTGTATGTTCCATGATAATGAAAGGGAGAGAGAGAGAGTTTATGGATAAGACTTTAATGCTCACATCTTATACTGTGTTTATTTAGCTGTTCTTACAGTGATTCTCTGGAGTAAAACTAACGCTTAATCTTTTGTGTGATGTACAATGAACTTCAGAATCAGAATCAGAATCAGAAAGAGCTTTATTGCCAAGTGTGCTTGCACCCACAAGGAATTTTTCTTGGTACTGAAGCTTCCAGTGCACATATACAAATACAAATACAACAAGAAACATAGTTATACAAATTCTAAGAATAAAATATATTTAAAAAAATAAAAATAGTATAAAAAGTAAAAAAAAGGGGTCACAGTTGGGTTTAGTCTGAATAAACATTATGGATTATGACATTATTAAGATTATGAACATATTTACAGTATTTTGAGTAGTATGAATAATATAAATATAAATATCACCTGAGTTAGAGAATATTACACTAGACAGTGGGAGTCTAGTGCATGTTACAGATTATGAACATATTTACAGTATTTTGAGTAGTATGAATAATATAAATATAAATATCACCTGAGTTAGAGAATATTGCACTAGACAGTGGGAGTATTGCACTTACAGGCATATGCCTTGGGGGGCATGTTAAGTGTTCAGAAGGGAAATGGCCTGTGGAAAGAAACTGTTCCTGTGCCTGGATGTTCTTGTGGCCAGTGATCTGTGTCGCCGTCCTGACGGTAACAGTTCAAACGGGGTGTCCAGGGTGAGTGGAGTCTGTGATGATTTTACCTGCTCTCTTCCTCACTCTGGAAGAGTACAGGTCCTGGAGGGTTGGCAAGGGGGCACCAATAATCCTCTCTGCAGTCCGGACTGTCCGTTGTAGTCTCCTGATGTCCGATTTGGTAGCTGAACCAAACCAGACAGTGATGGAAGTGCTTAAAACAGACTCAATGACGGCTGAGTAGAACTGGATCAGCAGCTCCTGTGGCAGATTGAACTTCTTCAGCTGGCGAAGGAAGTACAGTCTCTGCTGGGCCTTTTTCACAATGGAGTCAATGTGATTTGCCCACTTCAGGTCCTGAGAGATGGTAGAGCCCAGGAACCTGAATGACTCCACTGCTTCCACAGTGCTGTTCATGATGGTGAGAGGGGGGAGTGCTGGGGATTTTCTCCTGAAATCCACAATCATCTCCACTGTTTTGAGCGTGTTCAGCTCAAGGTTGTTATAGCTGCACCAGACAGCCAGCTGTTCAACCCCCAGTCTGTAAGCAGACTCGTCACCATTTTGGATGAGACCGATGACGGTGGTGTCGTCTGCAAATTTCAGGAGCTTGACAGAGGGGTCTTTAGAAGTGCAGTCATTAGTGTACAGGGAGAAGAGCAGTGGGGAGAGAACGCACCCTTGGGGGGCGCCAGTGCTGATGGTGAGGGTCCTGGATGAGAGCTTCCCCAGTCTCACTCGCTGCTGCCGGTCCGTCAGGAAGCTGGAGATCCACTGACAGATTGAGGATGGCATGGAGAGCTGAGTCAGTTTGGCTGTGAGAAGATCAGGGATGATGGTATTGAAGGCCGAACTGAAGTCCACAAATAAGATCCGTGCATAAGTCCCAGGTCTGTCAAGATGTTGCAGGATATAGTGCAGTCCCATGTTGACTGCATCATCCACAGACCTGTTTGCTCTGTAAGCAAACTGAAAGGGATCCAGCAGGGGTCCAGTGATGTCCTTCAGATAGGCCAACACCAGTCTTTCAAACGACTTCATGACCACAGACGTGAGAGCGACAGGTCTGTAGTCATTAAGTCCAGTGATTTTAGGTTTTTTGGGAACCGGAATGATAGTGGAGCGTTTGAAGCAGCAGGGAACTTCACACTGCTCCAATGATCTGTTGAAGATCTGCGTGAAGACTGGGGCCAGTTGGTCAGCGCAGGCTTTTAGACAAGCAGATGAGATGCCGTCTGGGCCTGAAGCTTTCCTAGTCTTCTGTTTTTTGAAGACTCGGCTCACGTCCTCCACACAGACCTTAAGCTCAGTTTGGATGGCAGAAGGGGGGAGGAGAGGGGTTGCAGGAGGTGATGGTGGATGTGTGAAGTGCACATCAGAGCGGGTGTGAGGTGTGAGTCTGGGCTTCTCAAACCTGCAATAGAATGCATTGAGAGTGTCAGCCAGTTGTTGATTCTCCACAGATCGGGGTGATGGTGATTTGTAGTTGGTGATGTTCCTCAGGCCTCTCCAGACTGATGCCGGGTCGTTGGCTGAAAACTGTGTTTTCAGCTTTTCAGAGTAGCTTCTTTTAGCAACTCTGATCTCCTTTGTCAGTCTGTTTCTGGCCTGGTTATACAAGATTTTATCCCCACTTCTGTAAGCATCCTCTTTGGCATGACGAAGCTGTTTGAGTTTCCCAGTAAACCATGGTTTATCATTAGTGAATGATAAGAATGTCCTGGTAGGAATGCATGTATCCTCACAGAAACTGATATATGATGTTACAGTATCTGTGAGCTCATCCAGATCGGTGGCTGCAGCTTCAAAAACAGTCCAATCAGTGCAATCGAAGCAGGCTTGTAGATCCTGCTCTGCTTCGTTGGTCCATCTTTTTACAGTCCTTATTACAGGTTTAGCTGATTTCAGTTTCTGCCTGTAGGTCGGTATAAGATGAACCAAACAATGATCAGAGAGCCCCAAAGCTGCCCATGGGACGGAGTGATACGCATTCTTTATCGTGGTGTAACAGTGGTCCAATATATTACTGTCTCTGGTAGGACATGTAACATGCTGTCTGTATTTTGGCAGTTCACGGGAGAGATTTGCTTTGTTAAAATCCCCAAGAATGATTAAAAGAGAGTCTGGGTACCTTTGTTCCATTTCAGCTATATGTTCAGCCAGCTGTTGTATCGCCGCGCTCACACACGCGTCTGGAGGAATGTAAACATTCGCGAGAATGAATGAGGAAAACTCCCGCGGCGAGTAGAAAGGTTTACAGTTTATGAAATGTGCCTCTAAATTAGGAGAGCACATCTTCTTCAGTGTTGTTACATCTGAACACCAACTTTCGTTAATGTAGAAACACAATCCACCACCTCTCGTTTTCCCCGTTAGTTCCGCGATGCGATCCGCTCGGAACAGCTGAAAGCCCGGCAGATGTAGTGCATTGTCCGGTATGGCTTCACTCAGTCAGGTTTCAGTGAAGCACAGAGCAGCGGAGTTTAAAAAATCCTTGTTAGTGCGGGTGAGGAGAAGAAGTTCGTCCATTTTGTTAGGAAGAGATCGGAGATTCGCAAGATGAATACTGGGGAGTGCAGTGCGGAGGCCGCGCTCGCGGAGTTTAACCAGCGCGCCAGCGCGCTTCCCGCGTTTGCGTCTGACCGCGCGTTTGAACAACACCGCTGCCCCTCCGATGAGAATGTCCAGTAAAACGTCTGAGTAATCAAAATCTGTAAAAAAGTTGTCTGGTGTGTGTTTCCTAATGTCCAGTAGTTCGTCTTTGGTGAAACTGATAGGAAAAGAATGACTAAACACAGAACAAACCAACAAAAACAACACAATAACTGGAGAGCTCCACACCGAGGCAGCCATCCGCGGCGCCATCTTGAATGTTACACATTCAAGATGTGTAACACACCCCCGCTCCAATTCATTGAACTCATCAGTATATTTTGGTCATCATTCGGACGAGGTCTGCTACAGCAGGCTTGTATTAATAGTGGATAAAAGCAGATGACAAATAAGTTATAACCATAATTAAGCTAAACTATACCTGTTTAATCTCCATACAGTATACACTCACCTTAAGGATTATTAGGAACACCATACTAATACTGTGTTTGACCCCCTTTCGCCTTCAGAACTGCCTTAATTCTACGTGGCATTGATTCAACAAGGTGCTGAAAGCATTCTATAGAAATGTTGGCCCATATTGATAGGATAGCATCTTGCAGTTGATGGAGATTTGTGGGATGCACATCCAGGGCACGAAGCTCCCGTTCCACCACATCCCAAAGATGCTCTATTGGGTTGAGATCTGGTGACTGTGGGGGCCATTTTAGTACAGTGAACTCGTTGTCATGTTCAAGAAACCAATTTGAAATGATTCGAGCTTTGTGACATGGTGCATTATCCTGCTGGAAGTAGCCATCAGAGGATGGGTACATGGTGGTCATAAAGGGATGGACATGGTCAGAAACAATGCTCAGGTAGGCCGTGGCATTTAAACGATGCCCAATTGGCACTAAGGGGCCTAAAGTGTGCCAAGAAAACATCCCCCACACCATTACACCACCACCACCAGCCTGCACAGTGGTAACAAGGCATGATGGATCCATGTTCTCATTCTGTTTACGCCAAATTCTGACTCTACCATCTGAATGTCTCAACAGAAATCGAGACTCATCAGACCAGGCAACATTTTTCCAGTCTTCAACTGTCCAATTTTGGTGAGCTCGTGCAAATTGTAGCCTCTTTTTCCTATTTGTAGTGGAGATGAGTGGTACCCGGTGGGGTCTTCTGCTGTTGTAGCCCATCCGCCTCAAGGTTGTGCGTGTTGTGGCTTCACAAATGCTTTGCTGCATACCTCGGTTGTAACGAGTGGTTATTTCAGTCAAAGTTGCTCTTCTATCAGCTTGAATCAGTCAGCCCATTCTCCTCTGACCTCTAGCATCAACAAGGCATTTTCGCCCACAGGACTGCCGCATACTGGATGTTTTTCCCTTTTCACACTATTCTTTGTAAACCCTAGAAATGGTTGTGCGTGAAAATCCCAGTAACTGAGCAGATTGTGAAATACTCAGACCGGCCCGTCTGGCACCAACAACCATGCCACGCTCATAATTGCTTAAATCACCTTTCTTTCCCATTCTGACATTCAGTTTGGAGTTCAGGAGATTGTCTTGACCAGGACCACACCCCTAAATGCATTGAAGCAACTGCCATGTGATTGGTTGATTAGATAATTGAATTAATGAGAAATTGAACAGGTGTTCCTAATAATCCTTTAGGTGAGTGTATATTCTCTGGCTCTGTGGGCATTATTGTCCGACTCCGAGTCAAAATGAACACGCTACTGAGAGTTTCTGTTTTGATATTATCAGATGAGATTGTCCTGACTGAAGCGCGAGCTCGTAAGGCTCCGCCCCCTGGGCCGGCAGCAGCAGTTAATTTGCATTTAAAGGGCACACACTAAAACAGCGTGTTTTTCTGAGCCCCAAAAAATGACAATTTAAACATGCTGTAAAAAAATATCTGTTGAGTATTTTGAGCTAAAACTTCACATACATACTCTGGGGACATCAGAGACTTATTTTACATCTTGTGAAAAGGGTCATAATAGGTGCCCTTTAAGTTTTTACTCACTTGGGCTTCACAAAAGAGTGCAGGCCATCGGTCTTTCAATTCAGCAAATGGGAGGAGCTGAAATTACAATTTCTTCACGCCTGAGTGCAAAGGTACGCTGCATATGTTGATGGATGATAATCATGTCTCTATCAGTCACTGTCTTCTTGAACTGCTCCACCATCTCAAGCCTCTGGTTCTCCAGTGTGTCCTTAGTTTCTCCTTGGGGATAATTGGGCATGAAGTTTATTTCTCCTCTTCTGGGTCTTTTGATGTTGGCCCTGGATGCTGCACCTTCTGGATAGGTCTTTCTGCGTTTTCCTGCATTCACAGCCACATCCTTTATGCCAGCCATTTTTTATTATTTCCCTGATAACGTTAATTACGGAGAGTGGAGAACGTGACTGAAAGCGCCAAATCGAGCCCATGAGCCAATTTGGGCCCAACCTAACCCTGCAGTCTAACTGTTAAGCTGAAGCCTGCATTAACGTTAGTTCACATGTAAAGTTAACAAAATCCAACATATTTTCATGCACATTCTCTCTCTAAATAATGTTTAACAGTTAGCTAGGTCATTCCCTTGTTGTGCGATTTTATATTAATGTAACCTCAGTTAACGCCTTAACTTTAGGTTACATAAAATAAAAAAAAGGCAAGGGCATATTAGCTAGTGAGCCAACATAGTTTGCTAACGTTAACATAAAACTTTCACAAACTAACGTTAATGTTACTTAGCCAACTTAATGTTGAATCAATGAACGAGACATTTTTTATGAACCACTAAAGCAGGAATTCGTGAAAGCTAACGTTAGTGCTAATGTTTGCACAACTTGGCAAGTGAGCTAACTTCATAACATTCCGATTCAAACAGCATGGCAAACAGTTTGCAAACCAGTAAGATTAATAAAATAACAGAACATCATTAGGCTACCTCGCGTGGAAGACAAAGGTGTAGCGGTGTCCTGCAGCAAATAAATAATGTCACTGTCACCAGCAAGACACACACACAGCAGCAGTGCAGGGGGTCATTGCGAGCTTCGCCGTTCCATTGCCATGCCGCGTGCAAACTTGTGGTGCAAACAGGTAGAACACGTCTTCTCTGTTCAGCGCTGCGGGACCTTTTCGGCGCTGCGTGCTCAAAGACAGCGATGTCCACATTAACTGTTCACGGAGCAGAATTCCCAAATAGGGAGTTTAAGTCTGCAACTAAGGCCTATTTTTATTTTCAGGTCTAAAACATCATAAAGTTTCCTAGAGTCCAAAATGATAGTCCAATAAACAGTACAAAACCAAATAAATATTCATTTCGCTTTTAGACAAGGAAAAGCAACACATTCTCACATGTGAAAAGCTGTAACATAAAATGATTGTTATTTTTACTTGTAAATACTTACACATAGACTACTTATCAAAATAGCTTTTATATGACTAACATCAAATCTTTATGTTTTGGGGCTTAAGAATTATTGGTATTATAATTGACATTCTTTAGTTTACTTTGGCACAATATGATGATTTTTGAACATAAAAAGACTTACATTTTTGTGATGATATAAAGTCAACTTAAAAAAAAAAAGTCAATGGAACAAACTGGAATCATATTACCAATACGTAAACTTACCCACAAATTTAAGTGCACTCAAAACAACTAAGTTATTACTTCATCAATTCATTTTTGAGTTAGGTTAAATTCATGTGAAAGTCACTCCAAATTATTGTGCGGTTTAAGTTATGTTAAATTACTTATTTTATTAAGATGGGCTGTTAGGTTTTACAGTGCAGTGAGACAGAGAGCATACAGAACAGCCATTCGATGATGAGTACACCATTTGTGGTATGTGAGAGTTTTATGATCTGTTTTCCAGATGTAATGAAAGCTATGTAAAAGGCCATTAAAGTTACACATTCCAAAAATAAGCATGGAAACAGACAGCTACAGGAGTCAGATGAAGTCATATTCTTCATGGTCCCTCTAGCTGTTAGTGCAATGTCATGGGTGTTGCATAATTGTAAAGTAATTGTAACAGATGTTATGATTGTAACATAACTGTAACATTATTGTCAGAATGGTCAATGCAAAACAGCTGAACTGATGACAGATGAGTACAGTAGTTAGGTAGACGTTGCACCAGGCTCAAGTAGACCTTCAGAAACACATGTGAGTACTAGTTTAGCTTGTTCTGATAATTGTTTTTTTTCTCTCTCAGGTACACATACTTTTTTAAGTTTTGAATTATAAATTGAACAAAGTATTTGATTAATTATTAATTTTGGAGGGTCTGTACGTTGTTGTTGTTGTTGTTTTTTTAAAATAACTATGAACCTATGTGAATATGTGTATGAGCAGACCTACACACAACCATACCTTAAACAGAGATGTTGCTTTTTTAAAGGCATGCAGTGGAACAGAGTCAGAGTCTGAGATAGACCATAGGACAGGCAGCATGAAGCAGAACACTCCTGATCCCCTGTCAATGATTGACCTACAGCCTGACATGGACACTGCTTTGACTTCCACAGGAACTACCACAAAAGCTGAGGCAATGCTCATGATTATGAGCAAGCAGCAAAGCATAAAAGAACTGGTTGCCAGTTACATGATTTACTGCAGTTGATAAATAAATTGTTTGGGCAAGAGGTTGTTCCTCGATCCAAGTATCTTGTTAACAGTGTTTAAAAACAGTTGTGAGAAAGTAGAATTTCAGTTCTACTGTGAAAGTTGTCACTTAACCCTCTGAGGTCTGAGCTGTTTTCTGGCCCTGGAACAATGCAAAACAATGATCCAAAGACAGAGACCTTTGTGCCATTCCTAAAAACATTGTACATACCTTTCATTTACAAGGTGTTTGATTTTCACTTTACCATGTTCATGTACAGAGACTCAGAGCAGGACTCAGTGGCATCTGGTCCCTGAAAGAAAAGAAAAAAAGTGAACATACTGGTATCAAGAGAAACTAGGCCTGCACGATTTTGGGAATATATTTTAGATTTTTCTGGTTAAAATTGCTTTTTAAAAATCACAGAATACACACACACACACACACAAATGTTTCCAACAATATATAATATAATGAACACCAGGTTTGTTGTGCCTTGTAGGCATAGGCTATGCAGTGCTGCATAAAATAATAATAACAATAACCTATAGCAGCCTATAAATCTTTCATAAATCTAAGAATTTCAGTAACAACTATGCTAGAGAAAAATATATTGATTATCATATGTTACTTCAAATGTTTCCATTCGTTATGATGATATGAAATGAGATAATAGTAAAAATATAAAGCCTATTGTTTGGTGCATTTTGCTTTTCAAACGCGATCATGCTCCAAAATATGATACATTCAAACGCGATCGCGCTCCAAAATATGATACATTCAAACGCGGATACTTTAGGCCTGCGAGGGGTGATGGGGGTATGCAGGCCGGGGGGCACCCACGCGACTGCGCCTACTCCCCCCCCCCCCTCCCCGGGGGGGACCGATAACGGCGGCTGCTGATAAATTCTGATAAATTCGATAAATTCTGTCTGTATCCTGGGAAGCTGGTTGATAGGGTAGTAAAGTATCCAGTTTCAGCAGAAGAATATTGTGACAGAACAAATGAGGAAATTGTTAGGGTTGGCTGTCTAAGGTGGGACAAATATTAGAGGCGTAATCAACTTGCCATACTTTGATGTTGTCTGGGGTTTTGTCCCAGACTACATGCATGCAGTCTTACTGGGGGTTTCAAGACAGATTACTTGACTCCTGGTTGATACTTCTTCATCCACCCAGCCATATTATGTAGGCAGCCCTGCCACTTTGAGAGAGATTGATGCTAGAATTGTTGGTATCCAACCTCCACACCTGATTACTCGACTGCCTAGAGGGTTGTCAGGCTCCTGTTCTACAGCCTACCATGTCTTAACCCTCTGGGGTCTGAGGGTTTTTGGGGTCCTTGAGATGTTCTGACATGCCCTGACATTTGTGCTTTTTTCAGTTGCTTATAAACATATTAATGGCAAAGGTATAATTACACTCTATTTAGCACAAACAGGACTACCATAATATGTGAGCAACATGCATGTACATGTTTGTATTTTTGAGAGAATAATGTTTATGCATGGTTATTGAAAAAACTAAAAACTAAAGTTTCTGAAATAAGGCCACAAAACACATACTAAATATGTGACAATAAGACTTTTGACTAATGGATGTCGTTGCCTAGAGTTTTTTCTTCAAAATGATGTGAAAATCATCCTGCCCTTATCATTCACATAACACAATACATTGATTTAAATCTTGTAAAACACTTTTTGTTTGTAAAGGCAATATGCGCAAGGGGCATCAACCATTCAACAGCATCATGCATATGTAGTGGTTCACACCTGAGGAGACAATGGGGCCCGCATACTTAATGAGCCATTCATTCAGGTGTGTCACCTATAGCCACAAGAAAGAATGCAAGAGCAATATATATATATATATTCTACCAAATTGGTTCACAGTTGGAAGCATTTCAAAAAAAAAATGTGTTATTTTTTTTTCACAAATTTTGCTTGCAAATTGTATAATATCCAAGGAAAACATGTCTAGTAATTGTGCAGTTAATTCTCATACTGTATTTTCAGTTTTGGAATATGTATCCTCTCCCCAAATTTGTCAATAATAAAACACAATAAAAATTATTAAAAAGGTTACAATTACAACAACAATTGAAGTGTAATCTTTCTTTGTAAAAACTAAAGTATACATTTTATCATACATATTTCAAAGTTAAGGATTCATTACTTCGAATATAGCCTACATTGACAAAACATACTATATTTAACATATTAGCAAAAAATTGGCAAACAAAAGCTTATTTGAGGTGGCAGATATTTTACAGTAAAAATGTGTAATCTATCCAAAACTAATCAACGTAATGTTGTCTTTCATTTGTCTGTAACATAGGTCTTTCGTTTTTATTATAAGGAATATAAATGTTAATTTGCAGTTTAATACGTTGCTTATACAAATACAAATACATTTTATTTCAACATATTTCAGTCGATTTTTACTCAGTATAGCAAAATAGTTTGCTAAAAGCAGATCATTCATTCACACACAGAAACGCAATTCAAATTTAAACCGTCTTTTTGCGAGTTGTGGTAAACAGCGCATCTCTGCCGTTCATTCATTCACACAGAAACGCGATTTACTTGAGAATGAAAAAAAACTTACTACAGTATTCCATCCGTTGCTCCTCGAAATACCAGCACTTCTGAGGTACGTTTTCCATTATTATTATTCCTCACAGCGCTGCGAGACAGGGTAGACAAGTGCAATGATCTGAATAAACTTGATGTGTTTTCTCGAGCTGATATGTGGGCGTTCACAGTTTGTATGGGATCGTTATGCGTTTGAATAGCGCGCGCTCTCCGTGGGCGGGGATTTCAGAAGATGAGAATATTTGTTTTTTATATAAATTACTTCATTTAAAAGAAGATAATTCAAGCTTCATGCATGTGTGTCTGTATGCCTGTTTGACTGAGTATTCGCTGAGTTATTGTTCATTTTCGGACGCGTTTCAGAATGGACTTCACTGGCAGAGAGAAGGCAGAACTCGCTTCGTGTTTATTTTTCTTTATTTGGCAAAAAGCACAACACTTTGTTTTTATTGTGAGTATACACAAAAATAATACACATTTAATAGAATCGATTGATGTATGAAACTCCTATGGAAAATCAAAGTCAACAGAGTATTTATGAGTTTCTTTTACACTGATAAAAAAAAAAGCGAGCTGATACCGCCGGCGATACCGCCGACCTCAGGGGGTTAAAGGGTTTCTTCCTTAAAAGTACTTGCAACATCTTGGCCTACTTGTATCAGCCATTTATCTGCTACTGAAGGATGAACTAAAACCTTGTGAAATCAACAGAGCTGAGATCTTGTTGCTTGACTTCATGTTCAGGTTTCAGATTTTATATGGCGAGTCACAGATGACATTTAACATTCACCTCCTCAGTCATCTTGCCAAGTCAGTCAAGTTGTGGGGCCCATTGTGGACACATTCTGCATTTCCTTTCGAGAACGCAAATGGCAAACTCCTGACTTTGGTAAAAGGAACAAAAGGAGTGGCTAATCAGAGTTACCAAGTTTCTTCTGTTTAGATCAATTCCTTACTTCTCATCCAGGTACACAGTGAAAGAAGAGGTGTTACGCTTCTGTTCTGATTTGAACAAGTACCCAAGGGTCCGAAATACTGTCAAATGTGACAATACTACGCTACTTGACAATGGGAGTGTGCATATTGTTACACAGGAAGAACGGGTTGCCTTCTGTTCCTCTCGCATGTGCATACCTGATGAAGTTGTAGTGCACAAGCGTATGATCAAAGGAGGTCTGGTGTATAGTAGCAGAGACTACACCCAATCTCAGAGACGAGATGAAAGCTATGTGAAACTAACAGATGGAACATGTGGGGTAATCGATACAATTATTTATTTCTCTGCCACGGATGATCACATAGCATTATTATTAATAACATTTAAGGTAGCTGCAGTATTTACACTACCACAACATTGTGGTTTTGTTCCACACATTTCCATTTAGTCCAGTCATTTTAAGCCAAAATAGGGGTCAACCTTGAACAAATTGCAACAGAAGCAAACTCAACTGATTTTGTATCCTCAATAGTAAGGAAGGAAAAGCCCAGAAGAATCCCATTAGGGGAAAGTTTCGAAAAAGACCCAAATATAGCCTATTCATACGCCTATTCATTCTTTTTCTTACGTGAATAGGGTAAAAATGTTAACCTTTAGATATCACCATGGAAATTACTGAGTTGATTACTCGCATCAAGACAAACAAAAAATATATTACAAGTTTTTTGAAATTGTTTGTTAACATGGACAAACGGTGCATAAATCTAATTACGTATGTGATTAGACGTTGACATATAACAGTAAAATACTTAATGTTAAGGTCTGAATGGAACCCATTTAGGCTACCCATGAGCATTAATACATAGAGGCAGGAAGAAGTACTTTAAACCAGCCTTTATTAATTATTATTGCAGAGATGGGGTTTGGGGCTGGGTCTGTGGGACTGTTTCTGGGGATTCACTTTTTATTTTACCTACCTTTTGTCTTCTGCATTCTCCTTACCATTGTCTCCTGTTCTTCCCTCAGACTCGTCCCCTAGAAACAGTCCCACAGACCCAGACCCAAACCCAATCTCTTAAAAATGAATAAAGGCTGGTTTTTGAAGTACTTCTTCCTGCCTCTATGTATTAACGTTCATGGTAGGGGTGTGCAAAGCAGCCGGTATTTTTATCTGTATTTGTTGAGGGGGGAAAAGTATTTGTATTTGTATTCGAGTAAAATTCAAAATAGGCGTAAAAATCAATTTTTTTTGCGTTACACTTCTAATTTACATTATAGTGTAAGTATTCTTTAATTATATCCATTATAATAATTATGGATATGCAATATTGGTTGATGTTTTTCCATAAATCCAGCAATGAACATGTAACAAGGAACGTCACTGAAAAGAAAATAACATAACAGCCATTACCTCATCCATGGTTAAACCAACAACTAATAAAATACCATTGTGAACATTATGAACCCCACCACCACCCGTCCTTGTTGGAGGACGCTGAACAGACAGAATAAAAACAAATAATACTTCAAACAACTGTTCTTCTTCTGAAATAACGTCTTTCTAATGCATAGAATTCCAAGAACTAAACTTTATCAACCCCTGACTGGGAGATCTGGCAGAACAAAAGTTGTATTCTATATAATACTCTTATAAACTAAAAGATACAGCCCTGCTATTGTCAACTTTGTTAGTTTTTTTTAATGTTTAAAAAAAAAAAAAAAAAATATTATGTTAACCATAACTTAACCATATTTGACTTGGAAGAAGATATCTTCTGCCAACATACTCTCAGTTAAAGTTCTCCATGTTGTATTTTGTGAACACAAGCTCCTCCACATGTGAGGGGAGCAGTCTGGAGCGATGTGGGGACATAGTATCTCCTGCTGTGCTAAAGATCCTCTCAGAGGAGACACTTGTTGGGGGGGCAGGTGAGATATTTCATTGCCACATGAGCCAGGGCTGGTTGTGGCTGCATCATTTTTGACCAGAAGGTCACTGCAGGATCTGAGGTCAGTGATTCAGTGCTGTCCTCAGCTAAGTAGCTCTCAACTATCTTGAGGGAGGTCATAGCACCAGATGAGGCAGATTTGGCTTTTGGTTTAGCAAGATTGTGCATTGCCCCCCAAAAGAGGCTTTTTTGCCCACAGGTCTCACTCTCAACTGAGGATGAACTGGCCGCTTTAGGTACCCCAGAAACATCATCCGCTTGGAGTTCTGCATCCACCTCTGCAGCCACATCTGCCTTGAGCCTGTCAAACTCTGATGTACTAAGTAGTGACATGGGCAAGCTCTTAAATCGGGGATCCAGTAGGGTGGCTTTAAAGTAATGACCCGAGGAGTCATCAAAGACAGCCTGGAAGCGCTGAGCCAACTGAGACTGCAATGTGGTCACCATTTTAAGTGCATCTAGAAGAGCCTGTACATCCGCATTCACCTTTAAGTTTGTTAATGCAGTCTTGAGAGCCTGCACACAAGGGATAACAGAAGACAGAGAAGCCACATCCTCACACACAGTGTGTGTTGCCTCCTCAAATGGTTGTAGTATTTTCACAATGGCCTGCACTAGTTCCCATTGATGGTGTGACATTACACCTCCCAGATCCATCTCTGCACTCATGGTAGTCAGTGGTCGTCTCTGCTCCAACAGCCGCTGGAGCATGTGGAAGGAGGAATTCCACCTGGTTGACACATCATGCACCAAAGTGTTCTTGGGAAGGCCAAGCTCTTCCTGGATTTTGTGAAGTTTGTTCACAGCTTTGTTTGATCGGTGTACAAACCCAGTGATCTTGCGAGCAATCAATATCACATTGGTCACTCCCCGGCACTCCTTTAGAGCAGCTGTTACCACTAGGTGTAAGGTGTGAGCCATACACCTAATGTGCACATAGTTACCATCATCCATGGCCTTAACCATGTTAGTGGCATTATCTGTGACAAAATACTCAACAGAAAATTTACCTCCAACATCATCTTGCCATTGTTTCACAACGGCCTGGAGGTGATGTAGAATTTTGGCTGCTGTGTGATCTTCATTAAGAACCTCCATCTTGAGAAGTGCTGTCACACGTTTATGTTAATCTATTCCTTGTGGACTCTGTTTGCATTCTATCCAGTGGCCAGTGAGAGAAAGATATGCATTTGTGGAAAATTTGCTCATCCAGATGTCTGACATTGTTACGCCCTTATTAGGGAGCAACAATGAAGGAGGAGGAAACGGTTGACGGCGGTTACAATACTCTTTTATTTTCACTTTCTTAATTACAACGACTGTCTCTCAAGTTCTCGCAGTACGCCGCAACGCCGATCAACATCTCGGTCCTGGCCAGGGATCGATCTGACAGAATGGAACGCTCAATGAGGACGCCAAACAGGACGCTTTTAATGACAGGCACACCTGTGCACCGGTGCACCCAATCCACCTGATTGCCTCAGCTCCGCAGCACACCTGTAGGAGGAGCAAAACACACCCAAACACGGCAAAGACGACAATACACAGTATACAGCCGTGACACTCCCCCCCTTAAGAAAAGGAAACCAATAAGTTTCCGCCAACAATAAGCATTCATAACCGCATCAACACATCATTTTAGTATAGGCCTATACATACACAATATCAAAACATTCCCCCACGTGGATAGAATAATAAATAGAAAAAAACAAACCTGTTAACTCTTCATCCAAGGCAACAGCTTACAAAGTGTTTTACAATGGTGCCCTAGACAGTGCATCGGCCACTATATTTTCTGAGCCCTTCAAATGCCTAACATCCAAATGAAAGGGCTGAAGAAACAGGCACCAACGCATCAGCCGTTGATTTGGATTCTTAAGAGAATGTAAAAATGTAAGCGGATTATGGTCGCTATAAACTATTACCGCTGAGCTGTTCCCACCTACATACACTTCGAAATGTTGGAGTGCTAAAATTAACGCAAGTGCCTCCTTTTCAATTATGGAGTAGTTCCTCTGATGGCTATTGAACTTACGCGAGAAAAAACAAACCGGCCGCTCAATACCTGCATCATCCTCTTGAATTAACACTGCCCCTGCTCCCTCTTTACTGGCATCTACCTGAATCTTAAAAGTTTTCTCCAGCTGAGGTGCCATAAGGACAGGTGTCGTAGTAAGCAACGATTTCACTGCCTCAAAGGCATTCTGACAAGACTCAGACCAAACAAACAAGGCTTTAGCTTTCAATAGATCCGTTAAAGGGGCAACGACCGTCGAAAAGTTCCTACAGAAACAGCGGTAGAAACCCACTAGACCTAGAAAACTCATTAACTCCTTTTTAGTGACCGGAACAGGATATTCATCTATTGCTCTCACCTTCTCCTTCACTGGACGCACCTGTCCTTGCCCCACTACCTTACCGAGATACGAAACTGTCGCTCCTGCAAACTCGCACTTGGCAAGATTCAATGTAAGATTTGCTTGAGAGAGACGGACCAAAAGTAAACGTAAACGTTTAAGATGTTCTGGCCATGTATCACTTACCACGATCGTATCATCCAGATAAACCGTCACGCGCTTTAGTCCCGCAATAACTCTATTCATCATTCATTGAAACGTCGCCGGTGCGTTTCGAAGACCGAAGCTCATAACCCAGTAAGAAAATAATCCGTTAGGTGTTATAAATGATGAAACCTCGCGCGCGCGCTCTGTCAGCGGAATCTGCCAATAGCCTTTCAGTAAATCTAATTTTGTCACAAATTTTGCGGCACCGACCTGATCGACACAGTCCTCCATCCTCGGCAGAGGGAAAGAGTCTGGTCTTGTAACAGAATTTAGTTTCCTATAATCTGTACAAAAACGGAACGTACCATCCGATTTTTTAACTAACAGACACGGCGAGGACCAGCTGGAAAATGAAGGCTCGGCTAATCCGTTATCCAGCAAATACTGGACTTCCTTTTCTAACACCTCTCGTTTGTTCAGTGGAACCCTGTAAAAACGCTGACGGATAGGAGCAGCCTCGCCCACCTCGATATCATGCTCTACCTGTGTCGTTTGGGTTGGAACATCCGAAAACAGCTCCGGAAACTCAGAAAGCAAACTCATCAATTCTTGACTTTGCGTCGCGTCTAAATGTTTAAGATTGAAAGACAGATTTTTCAACGTTTCAGAATTCTTTAAACGACCCAGTAACACACAGTCATCAGGAGATTCTAATTCGTCCACAGGCATCCTCATGTCCTGTGAAACACCTGACTGAGGGGAGCTGTCCACTAGCACCACAGGCGCCACTGAGACCGGTCGGTTTCGCTGATAATAAGGCTTAAGGAGATTTACATGACAGACTTGGGATCTCTTTCTTCGGTCTGGCGTCAGAATCGTGTAATTATCCATGGCCCCGCAATGTATTATCTCATACGGCCCAGTATATTTGGCTTGAAACGGGGAATCTACAACAGGCAAAAGCGCAATGACCTGATCTCCTACACTAAACTTCCGATGTTCAGTGTATCGGTCAAACAATTTTTTCATTTTCCCCTGAGTTTTATTTAAACATTTCCCAGCTAACTCCCCAGCTAATGAAAGCCGACGACGAAAACCCAGCACGTACTCTGAAATTTTTTCCGGTGGTTCTGAATCAATCCATTGATCACGCAAGACAGCTAATAACCCCCGGACTTTGTGTGCAAAAACCAGCTCGTTTGGGCTAAACCCAATGCTCTGCTGCGTAACCTCGCTGGCTGCTAACATCAACCACGGAAGACCCTCTTCCCAATCCCGCTGCATTTCCAGACAGTAGGCTCTCAATAGTGATTTTAACGTAGAATGAAAACGTTCGAGTGCCCCTTGACTCTGGGCGTGATACGCTGTTGACAAATTGTGTTTAATACCCAGCTCGAAAAGCACCTCCGCAAACAATTTCGAAGTAAAATTACTTCCTTGGTCTGATTGGATAATTTTTGGTAACCCAAAAATAGACACGAACTGAGTGATCGCTTTCACAATAGATTTTGTGTTAATCGAGCGCAATGGGAACGCAGCTGGATAACGCGTAACTTGACACATAACTGTCAACAGGTACTCACTTCCAGCCTTCGAACGAGGAAGAGGACCGACGCAATCAATTATAAGATGTTCGAACGGTTGACATACAGCCGGAATTGGACGCAGAGGAGCCGGTTTTAACGACTGGTTCGGTTTGCCGGTAAGCTGGCACGTATGACAGGTCTTAATAAAACTGGCAACGTCCTTTTTAATACGAGGCCAGTAAAAGTATCGAAGAATTCTGTCATAAGTTTTCTGAACACCAGCATGACCGGCGAGCTGATCGTGAGCCATTTTCAACACTAGCGAGCGAAACTTCACTGGTATCACGACCTGAATGACAGAATCTCCCATACCATCAACAGCATGTGGAGACCACTTTCTCAGTAAAACATTCTGTTCAATAAAATAACCTTGCGATCTGTCACGAATTTCAGTGCTGTCAACAACCTGTTCAAATTGTGGTTTTAATGTTTCATCATTCTGCTGTTCAGTAGACAACTCTTCCCGAGAAACCACAATGGGATAATCACTCAAAACGAAACACGATTCAGCGTCACTGATTTTCTCTTCAGCCCTAGGTTGAGCACCAGAACGAGTCACTGCACACGCGACGAACACTTTCGGATACTGTTGCGCACTGTCATCCGGACCATCAGTACAGGACGGTGCATTAGTCACAACCAAAGAGGGCGACTGATTAACCCAAACGCGTCCGCCGGCCAAGTTATTTCCGAGGATCAGTGAAACGCCATCAACAGGTAGAATAGGACGTATACCAAGATCCACCACCCCATGCACTAATTCACAGGTCAAATCAACTTTATGCAGGGGTACGGATAATGTATTAAGCCCAATGCCACGAATCAAAAGCGAGCTACCAGTGTGCGATTCAGTTGAGAAGGGCAACACCGACTCCAAAATAAACGACTCGGATGACCCCGTGTCTCGGAGAATTTTCACTGCCACTCTCTCAACACCACCTGGAAGCGACACAAAACCATTAAAAATGAATGGTTCAAATAAGTGCTGGTGATTCTCTACATTCTTGGGCGCTACCACCGGCATTCCTTTCAAAGTACCCGCCTGATTTAATACAGGAACAGAAGTAGCCAGGACAGCAGGCTTCGCGGAATGGGCGTGTCTAACAAATTTTGACTTAAGCACCGGACAATTTGACTTCCAATGTCCTTTACCCAGACAGTAGTTACAGTTATCATAGTCAGTCGCTGTTTTTCTCACAAAACGCCTGGCTGGACCGATAGGGACAACGGAAGAATTCCCCCGTGTATGAACCTGACGTTCACTGAATTTATCAGCACGGGGCTTATGAATAAGCTCCCAGTCATCCACCAGCAGTGCAGCTTCTGAAGCAGTTTTTACCTGACGCTCCGCAACATAAGTAGCTATCGTCTCGGGAAGTGTATTTCTGTATTGTTCAAATAAAATTAACTCTCTCAGCTTATCCATTGTTGTACTATCTGCCGCTGTACACCAACGATCAAACTGCTCAGTCAATTCTCTTACGAACTCAACATTTGTTTCACTCCCCTTTCGCTGTAACGTACGGAACTTTTGCCGATAACTCTCTGGGACACGCTCATTAATTTTTAACACCGCCGCTTTAATGGCTTCATAATTCTGGCTGTCAGCATCAGATAGCGTAGAATAGGCTTGTTGGGCTTTACCTGTTAAAACGCACTGAAGCAGCATAGCGCGTTCAACATTACTCCATTTATATGCTACTGCGACTCGCTCAAATAGGAGAAAAAAAATCTCCACCTCAGCCTCATTAAACGGCGGTACTAAACGTAAATTATGAGCCACGCTCAGTTTCGTCGAATCAGTATCAAAACCTGCACCCACCGGCTTACCTTCCTCGTGTAACTCTAGTCGACGCCTTTCAATCTGTAAACGCTGTTGCTCTAACTGTTGCCGACTCTCCTCCAACTCTAACTCCAAACGAACCTTCTCACATTCCAAACGACGTTTCTCACACTCAGTATCACGTTGTATCATCAACAACTCTTTCTGTTGCTCAAATGAAAGAGTGCCTAAAGCAGACAACGGAAGGGTTGGAACAGGCGTACTCACGGCAGGCAACGCAGCTGAATCCGGCAATTTAGATTTTCCTCTCAAGATTTTAAGATCACACAGCGCAGTTTCAAGGATTAGCTTAATTCCGTCTTTTGACCTTTTTTGATTATACGTTAGCTCGATTTTATAATACGCAGCTAACTCTAACAATTGCTCTTTGGTCATTTCCTCTAACAATTCCTCGGACGGAGTCTGAGAAAATGCTTCAATAACATCGGTTGCCATAATTACCAATAATCACGCTTACAAAACACACGCTCAGCAAATATTACGCACAAAACGACAGAAGGATTTTTTTTTTTTTTTTAAAGTGACAAATTAGGGTTTATTTAAAGAAACCAAACCATCCATTTAAACTAAATAAACCCTAGTCTTCAGTTGGCCCAAGACCGGGTACTTACGCACTAAATCCCGCAAGTTTGGGAAGACGACCAATTGCCGAGTCGCCCCCCAAACCTCGGATGTGCCCCCGAGACAACTGCTCTAAGCCCCGAGCCAACCAAAAATAACAAACTAAAATAAAAAACTACGTGCCCAAAGACACGCACTAAACCTACCCGGAAGGTTTGTTCTTCAAATACTCCCAACAAATTATGTTATAGAGCCTAACTAATTAATGGAGCGTTCCAACTTTTCAATTTACAAATAGGTGGATAATATACAAATATATTAAATTCAAATATCCTACCTCTTACCCTCCTTCAAAGACAACGTTTTTTTCAAAATCATTCGCACGAATCCAAACACAAATTTAGTTCGACGAGCCCCCAATTGTTACGCCCTTATTAGGGAGCAACAATGAAGGAGGAGGAAACGGTTGACGGCGGTTACAATACTCTTTTATTTTCACTTTCTTAATTACAACGACTGTCTCTCAAGTTCTCGCAGTACGCCGCAACGCCGATCAACATCTCGGTCCTGGCCAGGGATCGATCTGACAGAATGGAACGCTCAATGAGGACGCCAAACAGGACGCTTTTAATGACAGGCACACCTGTGCACCGGTGCACCCAATCCACATGATTGCCTCAGCTCCACAGCACACCTGTAGGAGGAGCAAAACACACCCAAACACGGCAAAGACGACAATACACAGTATACAGCCGTGACAGACGTGCAGTGCACAAATTTCCCTTACATTTTTGAGAGAGCTTCTTTTACTTTTGTTTTTCGCATCTTGGTAAAGTTGTGGTATAACTGTGTGAGAGAAATGCCAACGAGATGGTAGTTGGTATTGAGGTGCAACCACACTGAGAAGCTTGCGAAAACCTTTATTCTCCACTACTGAGTAGGGCATCAGGTCAAGGCAAATCATTTCTCCCACTGTGTTTGTTATTTGCTTTGCAGTGGGGTGGTTGGGTGGATAAGCCTGTTTTGCATTAAATGCAGCTAATATAGGTGATTGAAACTGACTTGCAGGGGCAGAACATGGCTGTGATGATGATTTGGTGCTGGTGGGGGGATTGGTGCTTGTGGGGGGGTTGGCAGACAGTACCAGGAGAGGATGCTTTAAGTGCATGTGATTATGCATAGCAGATGTTGACAAATGTTTGATATCTCTGCCTCTGCTGATTTGACTTTTGCACACATTACATATTACTTTGGTTTTATCTGCAGCACTGACTGTAAAATGCTTACACACAGAACTTGAGCAAGTGTTTTTGGCTGGTGGAGGACCAAGAGATGGCTCAGCAGCAGCCACACTCTTTTCTATTTGGTTGCCCAAATCCATGTGGGGAGTTTCAGCTAAGTTAATGAGTGACGGGAAGCTATGCTAAGGTTAACTAGCCTATAGCCTACATCTTGCTGTCTGCAAAAGACAGAGTGACTTAAACGTACCATATAACTCCCACAAGTGCATACAATTCGACACAACTACACAAGCATTTTTTTTTTTTTTTTTTAACCGAACGTTAACGTTAATCTGTCAACAGCCTATTGTCTAAATTACCGAGCTAACAGAGCTACGTAAACAGAGCGAACATGAGAGCACCCGACTGCAGACGTCAATAATGCAGCGTAATGGAATAATCTCCCGATCAAACTCCGCTTCCCGAAAGTTATTAAAGTTATATAAAGGAACCCAGTTAAGGTACAAAAATCTATTCAACAAAAATAGTGATGCAGTTAAGTGTTTTTTCCACCCTACTGGATCCCCGATTTAAGAGCTTGCCCATGTCACTACTTAGTACATCAGAGTTTGACAGGCTCAAGGCAGATGTGGCTGCAGAGGTGGATGCAGAACTCCAAGCGGATGATGTTTATGGGGTACCTGAAGCTGCCAGTTCATCCTCAGTTTAGAGTGAGACCAGTGGGCAAAAAAGCCTCTTTTGGGGGGCAATGCACAATCTTGCTAAACCAAAAGCCAAATCTGCCTCATCTGGTGCTATGACCTCCCTCAAGATAGTTGAGAGCTACTTAGCTGAGGACAGCACTGAATCACTGACCTCAGATCCTGCAGTGACCTTCTGGTCAAAAATGATGCAGCCACAGCCAGTCCTGGCTCATGTGGCAATGAAATATCTCAAATGCCCCCCAACAAGTGTCTCCTCTGAGAGGATCTTTAGCACAGCAGGAGATACTGTGTCCCCACATCGCTCCAGACTGCTCCCCTCACATGTGGAGGAGCTTGTGTTCACAAAATACAACATGGAGAACTTTAACTGAGAGTATGTTGGCAGAAGATATCTTCTTCCAAGTGAAATATGGTTAAGTTATGGTTAACATAATTATTTTATTTTTTTTAAACATAAAACATTAAAAAAAACTAACAAAGTTGACAATAGCAGGGCTGTATCTTTTAGTTTATAAGAGTATTATATAGAATACAACTTTTGTTCTGCCAGATCTCCCAGTCAGGGGTTGATAAAGTTTAGTTCTTGGAATTATATGCATTAGAAAGACGTTATTTCAGAAGAAGAACAGTTGTTTGAAGTATTATTTGTTTTTATTCTGTCTGTTCAGCGTCCTCCAACAAGGACGGGTGGTGGTGGGGTTCATAATGTTCACAATGGTATTTTATTAGTTGTTGGTTTAACCATGGATGAGGTAATGGCTGTTATGTTATTTTCTTTTCAGTGACGTTCCTTGTTACATGTTCATTGCTGGATTTATGGAAAAACAATCAACCAATATTGCATATCCATAATTATTATAATGGATATAATTAAAGAATACTTACACTATAATATAAATTAGAAGTGTAACGCAAAAAAACTGGATTTTTACGCCTATTTTGAATTTTACTCGAATACAAATACAAATACTTTTCCCCCCTCAACAAATACAAATACAGATACAAATACCGGCTGCTTTGCACACCCCTACCTAGTTCATGGGTAGCCTAAATGGGTTCCATTCAGAACTTAACATTAAGTATTTTATTGTTATGTGTCAACAAGATTCAAAAAGACATTTTCGCCTGGCTATACCCAATGTTTAGATCTGTTGTTGTATTTATGCAAATTAGCACATACGTAATTAGATTATGCTCCGTTTGTCCATGTTAACAAACAATTTCAAAACACTTGTAATACATTTTTTGTTTGTCTTGATGTAAGTAATCAACTCAGTAATTTTAGTAACATTTTTACTCTATTCTCGTGAGAAAAAGAATGAATAGGCGTATGAATAGGCTATATTTGGGTCTTTTTCAAAACTTTCCCCTAATGGGATCCTTCTGGGCTTTTTTCCCTTACTCAGGACATACTGAGGATACAAAATCAGTTGAGTTTGCTTCTGTTGCAATTTGTTCAACCTTTTTTCATAAAATGACTGGACTAATTGTGCAATGCTGGGAATCATCCAAGACAGAATTAGTTCCTGTTAGTTGCCTTCAGGGTAAATGCATGTGTATCAAAGTGGAAGACAAACTATACATTTGCAGTTTTCCAAACATTTTTGAGAGGGACTAGAACAAACCCTTGCCAGACGTGTGTGCGTGTGTGCGTGCGTGCGTGCGTGATGTTAAGTCAAGTTATGTTATCTAAAGATGTTTTGTCAATAATTTGAAGTAAAATGCAGTATGTATGGAAACCAACGTAAATGTCAGATAAAAATGTTCTTGAGCCATTCTTTTTCTGTACTATTTTGGCTTTCATAAAATATTATATTTGATTTGCTCCTTTTTATCTTTATCTTTGATTTAAAGCAACCTGATGTAAGTATTTTAAATAACTAGTGGTATTATACCATGGAGCCTAAACATGAACTTAATAAAGTAATGTCCACAGTAATATCATGCATTATGTATATTATTTAAATAACCTCCTTCTGTATACCTGTCTGATTGTTTTGTTTTTCTACAAGCCTGCTAAACTGAAGTTTGAACAGAGAGTTTCTCTAATAGTGTAAGTGTAAGTGTAACCGGTGGGGCAAGCCTGACTGATGTGCAGCCAAGCAGATGTAGCTTGGGTTAGTGACACCAGTTAGAAGACACTAATAACCTCTGCGTTGTGTAGATTTGGAGTTGCGTGTCGTGGACAATCAGAAATGGAGCAGCAGGCCTTCGTTCGTTCCTGATACAACACACAAACAAGCAGACTCTTTGAGTGAATTGCCCTTAATGTTTTTTCTCATGCGCTTACAAGGCAAAAGGACAGAGGAGACTGAGGGCCCTATCTTGCACCCAGCGCAAGTGACTTTGTACACCGACGCATGTATCATTCCTATTTTGCACCCGCGCAAAGTGGACTTTTCCCTCCACAGAAGCACGTCGGTAAGTTAGGAAATACACTTGCGCTCCCGGGGGCGGTTCAGCGCAAAGAGGAGGCGTGTTCCGGCGCAAACGTTCCTTCATGCTATTTTACAGGTTTAGAAAACAATTGCGCCACTAACCAGGAAAAAATAGTTTAAAGTCAGTGGCGCGTTGCGCATGTTATTCATATGCTATTTTAAGAGCGCATGCTTGGCCATAATCAATGTGCACAACGCGAATACACTTTAATTCTCTCATCTACACAGAAGCAGCAGTTTTCATTTTTGCAAATCATACATTATTACGATAGATAGATAGATAGATAGATAGATAGATAATTTATTATAAAAGCATACATCTAGCTTACACATTTACCCAAATTATCATACGCCTGTTTAACCGAAGTTAATTTGGGTGGGTTTCTCCATTTCCAATGTAACTTCTCTCTTTTACGGCCGTGACGAGAGCGTTGCTCTCCTTGGCTGTGAACCGCTCCTGGCGCGCGCCTGGCAAATCCGCCGTTACAATAGCAATCCGCTATGGAAAAAGCGTGTCTGCTCTTAAAGGGAATGTGAGATGACGCTCTGATTGGTTTATTTCACGTTACGCCCAAACCACACCTATGAATAATGAAGCTACTTCAGACCAACCCATTTTAGATTTGCGCCTGGCGCAAGAGTCATTTATCCCGCCGGGAAAATAGCAACAGCGCCGAGACCCGCCCACAAAGTTACTTGCGCTTTACGCTTTGACACTTGCGTTTCAGATCGTTAAAATAGGGCCCTGAATCTTAAATTGAGTGAAGAAAAATCTATTTAAACAAGAATATAGCATAAAACAGAAAACATACTTGATACAACAAACAAGCAGCCCCTTTGAATTAATTGCCCTTGAAGTTCTCTATAAAATAAATATGATACACTGATCACCATGGGCCTCATGTATCAACACTGCGTACGCACAAAAACACGGCGTACGCCAGCTTTCACGTTCACGGTCAGATGTACTAACAGTGAAATTAACGTAAGAATGTGCGTTCCTCCACGTAAACTTCATGCCTGGCGTACGTACATTTGTCGTGATTTTTGTCCGTTGGCGACTCATAGAGGCAATAAAGTGAAGTGGCAAACATTACGAATTGTTCTATCGCACCACCAGCTGTCAGATATTGCTTATAATTTGTAATTGATAAATTATTTGACATATTATTGTAACACGAGTATTATTAAAATATTCTATTAATTATGCAATTAAGTAAGAACATAATATAAAGCATGTGCAAATTGATACAACCCGTCTAGCAATGGCAGTGTTGGCTTTATTAGAGGACATTTTCAATGGACGAATCCGGAGAGAACGAGTTTTTAGGGACCACAATGATTTTCTGGCCCACGATGATGACTGGCTTATCAGCCGTTTCAGATTTCCAAGGGCTATACTCTTGGAGCTCTGCGCTGAGTTGGGTCCGAATTTGGAAAGAGAGACATTGAGGAGCCACGCATTACCCGTTCCTTTACAGGTGCTTACTACAATTGGTTTCCTGGCAACTGGTTCTTTCCAAAGAGAACTGGCAGACCGCTCAGGAATAAGCCAGTCGTGTTTGAGCCGTGCAATGCCAGCTGTATGGGACGGGATCATCCGCTTGTCTACCAGGTATATAACGTTCCCATACGATGCAGGTGACCAGCCAAACATTAAAGCGCAATTTGCAGCGATAGCCGGTTTTCCTAATGTAATCGGAGCGATCGACTGCACACATATTGCTATAAAGGCGCCATCTGAAGAAGAATTTGCATATGTGAATCGGAAACATTTTCATTCAATAAATGTGCAGATTATATGTGATGCACAAATGCGCCTAACAAATATTGTGGCAAGGTGGCCTGGGTCAACCCATGATTCATATATACTTACAAACAGCATGGTTGGGATGAGACTCCAAGCTGGCAGGGTGCGCGATGGGTGGCTACTTGGTAAGTTATGCATTTAAATGTATGGTTCTATCTAAAAGTTACATTTTTGTGTGTGTAATTATTCAACTGCCCATCAGGAGACAGTGGTTATCCACTAAAGACGTGGCTGTTAACCCCCCTCACCAACCCACAAACTGACCGAGAGCGGAGATACAATGATGCCCATTCTCGCACTCGGTCAGTTGTGGAGCGGGCGATTGGGCAGCTGAAATGTCGGTGGCGCTGCCTTGACAGGACCGGGGGGATGCTTTTATACCGCCCTGACAAGGTTTGCCGCATCATACTGGCCTGTGGAGTGCTGCACAATGTCGCGCACAGGCATGGCATACCCCTTTGTGAGGTGGGGGCACCGCCAGATGACCCTGACCCAGGACCAGTATATGTGCAGCACAATCAACAAGCCATTCAGGCCCGTCAACGTGTAATTGCGACAATATAAATGGTACTCAGACACAAAGTTCATTTTTTGACCAATTCCTTTAATGAATGGCTTATTTCTGTGAGTGCGTCAGTGACATTTTTCAGGTGACTGTTAATTTCTCCAATGGCTCTAACAATTTGCTGTTGTGACTCCAGAACAGCATGCGTCAGGACGCGGCCAGATGGACGGGCTTCAGCACTGGGGGGAGCATTAGAGACACCGGAGACACTGGACTGAATGGGCTCTGGCTGCTCGGGTGGTGCGGACTCTGAGTGCGTGCCAGTGGACGTTCCTGCTGTTGTTCCTGTGGTTCCTAAGTCCAGATAAACACAGGCACATGTTAACAGTAATTTGAGTATGTTCCTTATTAATGGGTACAGGCATTTGCAATAAAAGCAGTGGATACGTAAAATCTCTGGTGTACTTTTTGCTAAATTGCATGCATTTTAAAATTAAATGGTGGCTGGTAGGCTATATGTATCAAAGTTAAGGAAATACATTTTAAATTAGTCACCTTGCTGGCAGTCCTGTAGTATATCCGAGTCTCCCACATCAACGGATACGATTCCAGAGATTAACGTGTCTCCTACAATAGAGGCAACTCTCTGATCAAAGGGTGCGAGTTCATCGGCCCCTGTACCACCGCCTGTTCTGGCCACACTTTGTCGGTGCGCAGCAGTTCTCCGCTTAACTTCAACCTTTATGTCAGACCATTTCTTCTTCAGTTCATTTACGGTGCGACTCTCAGATCCCACCGCGTTGACGGCATCAGACAAACTCTCCCACTCTTTTTTCTTTCTTTTGTTATTAATTCCAGAGGACAAAGTTCCAAATAAAATATTTTTTCTTGTTTCTACCTCTGATAGTAGCACCTCTAATTCATTTTCAGTGAAATTTCGTTTCTTGCTTGCTTTAGCCATGTTCTTGCAGGTTTCTTTAGCCAAATTGGACTAATTACCATATTTAAATTAATTTAATTGAGGGAGGAGACAGGGTGTGGTGTTGTGCTCGTGCATGTGCGCTCAATTTCGCGTTAATTGGGATGTACAAAGAGAATGTGTGTGGAATGCTGCGTACGCAGAGATTCATACATCTGATTTTTTTGGTGCGTACGCACATTTACAGCTTTGTCCGTACGCAATGTTTTAGTATGAATTCAACGCAAGTCTTTGTACATGAGGCCCCATGTGCTCTCATATCCACGTTGAGACAAAAAAATGGTAAAATTACCAAAAATAATCACACAGGTAAGTAAAATAACATTATACACACGAATTGAGGTGAAAATATGTAGATAAAAGTGACAATTACAATAAAGATTAAATAAGATTATCAGAATGTCAAAATAAAAACGTACCTCTTCCATAATAGACGTAATTTGCGGGTGAGACATGTTGCCACAACTTTTTGCCTGGGTTGAGATTATTGCCCCCACCAGTTTAACAAATGTATCAGAGACAAATGAAGCATCTCTAGTTGACAAGCAGAGTTAAATAAGAGTTAAAATCTGGCACTGGAATGTGTTTGAAATCATGCAGAAGTAGTAGATGTAAAGATGAAACTATCACTATCTAGTTCTATGTCGATCAATTCAACTTAATGTGCTATTGAAATTGGCTTCTGGATATCGTAATGTTATTACGTGAGCCCACACACACACTTACACAAACACACACCTGTCCCACCCACTTTTTAAAACAAAGTTACTTCAATGTCTCCCATGCGGTTACAAGGCAAAGGGGAAAAGGAGACCAAACGGAAAGTTAGGTTGGCACATGACCCATATAAATGAACATTTTGTGTGAATTCTAATAAACAATGCATATATTTAACAGTATAATTTCTATACATATTACATAAGGATAAGCTTAATACCGTCACATTATAAAACTGAAAAATTAGTTTTGATGTAAGGAATAATTGACGACAGGCCGTTGAATTATTAGAAAAATAATGCACACCCGAGGTGGTAATGCGGTCACGACGCGAAGCGGAGTGAACGCGCTGAACATGGGCATGATCAGTCAGAAGTATCAAATTACATTCATTATGCCGTTATTAATGCAGTTATTAGAGAGAGATGTTGCAATAATGAGACAGAAAAGCATGTGCGTCAATGTTATTATTTATTTATTAATTCAATTCGGTTTAATTAATTCGGTCATTCTTTTCTTTTTTTTTCATAACTGACAGATGACAGTAGACTATAGCCAAATAAATGAAACACAAAGCCCTTTTAACAAGTAGGCCTATCAATAATTATTTCTTTGTTATATTATCTGCAATAAAAATCCGTGCTGCAGGACTATCCATTTATTTAGCCAATATTCAGTTTAATTTTCTATTGATTATAGATAGGACTATATACTTTATTTATTCAAATTAAACTGCATGTTTCTCTTGATTGTGAAGCTAGACATTGAAAATTGCAGATCAAGCGCACGGGGATAAATGCTTTTTCTTGTTATGAATTGTATCCTATTTTCCGTTATTACAGTTGACTACGCAAAGTGATATGGAACTGTAATGCGGTCAAGACCTGCCTGGAACTACTTTAGCCATGCGTTTCCCTGAAAATAATGCACACCTTAGAACGTTCGTCAACCAATCAGATTCAAGCATTCAATGGCCCTGTAGTATAAGTTGTAATAACTGTATAAAAAATGCATCTAGCCTATTAATTATGTGTATGTGTACATTAAATCATTATCATCTAACCAAAGAAAACAATACATTTATTGGAGACTTAATGGTTCATACTGGTGTACAGTAGATACCAACATGTAACCTATAAGTTGCCAAAGGTGTTCTATTGGTCCTTAATGGTATCCAATAGAAAAAACATGCCACCAATAGAAGAAAGTAAATTACCAATAGAGACCCACTAGGACCATTACAGTTTCCATTAAAACCAATACAGTTCTCTTTATAACCATTAAAACCATTAGCAATTATGTAATGGTTTCTATTGTTTTTTTCAGCAGGGGGAGCTCGTCTCATGAACCGAAACTCAGCATATAAGGTGGCCAACTTGCCTCATAGACCTGAAAAATGTATCTACAGAAAGCTTGAAATGTGTTCTTTTAAACAGAACAATTCAAAACGAAAGAAAACAGACTGCTCTCTGCTTATGTAATCCGTATGAAATGTGCATTTCTCTCTGGCGCGTTCACTACTGCGAAGATCGCAAGTCAGCATCGTCAGCTTCATCTTTGCAGCCAACACTGACACAGAAAACACTTGTTTATTAATAAACAAATAAAATGTCTCCTTGCTATATTTGACATTCATAATCATTACTTTTGCCGGTTCTTTGTGGCAGCTTTTAGGTGCTTTATGGCAGCGCCACCCTTACATGTTACATGAACGCATTACCACCGAAAACATGAGATTTTTTTCAATTTCTTTGAAAGAAAACATTTTTTGTGGAAACTGTGCACACATACCCCAGACATTATTAGATTACGTAGGCTACAGCTTGCGGTAGTGATGTCAACATGGTCGGACCAGCCCCTCTTTTCAGAAGTAGCCGTGTAGAAAAGCCTTCTTGAAACTGTCCAAGGTTTTCGAAACAGTCTGGGGTGAAATGGTTTCGAGCATATTGACAATTTCATGTTGAAGCTCACAGGGATCTTGTTGTATAAAACATCAACCATGCCCGTTGAATGTTTGGTTCCTTGGGAAGACAATGAAACGTGCCAACATTCCCTGTACAGCCGGGAACACGGCAGTAACGACTGTGACTCATTTTGAAGATCCTTTAAAAAACGTCCAAACTTTCTTATTTGTAATTCCAGGAGCAGTAAAGGTAGCGCGCTGGCTAAACTGTGTCTGACTGCACGACCACCATTGATATTCCTGGGGCCAGAAAGTGGGCTGTGTGTATGCAAATTTAGGGGCGTAACAAAGGTACAGACCAGATCCAAATAAGGAAATCCCCCATGTGTTATGTCACATCTGAGCTGATTTGAGATCCATCCGTTTTACAGCTGCAGTTTAAGGTTTTGAGATTTTCATATTAAGGAGGTGACATATGATTTTGAGATTCTGTTTATGGCCATTTTACCCACCGAGCTGCTGTTATTCAACTATGCCAATGTAAACTTGGTTTTGCATTCTATCACCCCTTTAAGCCATTTTCAGGTATGTTTGAATGTAAGCACGTCCCAGCCAGGTTCGTCACTTATTGGGGTCCCCTGGAAACATTTCCGTTGTGTTCTGTGCTATTTGCAGCGCATTTCTGTATTTGGTGGTGTTGTGAGTATTTGGAGCACACGTGTTGTGAAACTGATGAAGATGTTTTCTTAATTTGTGGCTGTTTTTCTATTTGCATGTGTTTTCTTCAGTTGCAGCGCGTTGGGCTCTCTCGGCCACCGTACACATCAGATCACAGAAGGAAGTTATTTCAGACACTCGACTGACCAATAAAGTGAGTTTGGAACAAAAACATGGCTTTAATCTCATAAATTGTCATGTTTTGATGCTGTGCTAAGCTAACATGTTAGCTAGCTCTTATGCACCTGTTACCAGGAACGATTATGTTTTGATTCATTTCAAAAAGTAAAGATCATTGGAATGCTTTGCTTTTTTTTTAAGAAGGGCATTTGATACGAAGTCACAGAAGGTGAAGTTTGATCAAAGAAATACTGGGTTAAAATATTGTGATTAAAAAAGCTGAACATAATAAAGACAAAATAATAATAATAATGAGAGGAATATCCAGACTGGGGAGGTGTGAATGTGTGCAGGGAAGACTGAAACTGAATGTGAGGCAGTTTACACCATAAAACAATAGAGACAATAGACTGAATGATGCTTAGAAGATGACAATAAACAGCATTTTAAAGTCTTCTCTAAATAAAAGCACATGACATGGCATGTGTTATGACCTTAAAGACATTTCATAAAAATACATTTTAAATAACTTCACAATACATTTAAGCCCTTGAAGTTTTTTCCCCCCTTTATTACAACAATTAATTCTGACTTGATGACAACAAACTACCAAGTGTCTACTTTCAAATGAGACCACACGAATGTTTGCAGTGCAAAGGCTTCATGAACCGCATCTATTTTCATTTGGGTGTGACATTTCTTCATTTTTTTCAGAAGAGGTGGTGGGGGGAAGCTAACAGGCTGAGGGATGTTCAACTTGAGGCAGTGAGAACTTCATGGTCACTTTATTTGAGAAGTTAAAGATTACGCCATCAATCTATATAGGAAGTTGAGGGCTACTGGAGCTCAATGTGGTAACCTTCACAAAAAAAAAAAAAAAAAAACCTCTCACACATCAACTCGGTTAAATACGTATGGTTGTTTTTACACAGCAGCTGTCATTGTATTGTATCAATAAACCTGTTTGTGTTTTAATATTTGTGAACTGAAACTGTTGCAGAAAATGTTTCACATGGTTCGGTTGTGTTTGTGCTTGTGGAGTCTGGTTGGTGAGTTTGAATCTTTCTGCTTCAGATTTAGTGTTGTTTTCTTCTAAATTTCCTTTAACAACACAGAAGCTCAAATACCAATAGCATTCAAGAAATAAGCAAGAAACAGTATGTGTGTGATTTTGTGTGGAGCTCTAAAGAACTTCAGTTCAGTGAATCTCCACAAAGATAAACTTTTACTTCAGTTAAACATAAAATTATTTAAAAGTCTTACTCTTTTTTTTTTAATGTTTGTTCTCTTTAGGTGTGTTTGGTGTTACAGATGAGATGAATTCAGTGTCAGTGATGCAGGGAGAGTTTGTCACTTTACACACTGACAGAGAAATGAGGAGTAATGATCTGATTCACTGGAGGTTTGGACCTGAAAACACTTTAATAGCTGAAATCAGTGTAACGGACAGCAGTGTGACCCTAAATGATGGTTTTGATGTGAGATTCAGAGGCAGAATGAAAATGGATCATCAAACTGGATGTCTGACCATCACAAACACCACAGCTGAACATGCTGGACGTTATGAACTACAGACCAACCATATGAAGAAGTCTTTCCTTCTCACTGTCTATGGTCAGTTAATTATCAGTTTTATCGGTTTCATATTTGAATCACCACAAATATTAATCCACACACCATATTTCTTATGTTGTGATTACTTTACATTTACATTTTACATTTAGTCATTTAGCAGACGCCCTTATCCAAAGCGACTTACAAATTAGGACTAAGTTCAGCGAGTCATCATAAAGAGGCAAAAGCAACAACAACGCAGGAAGTGCTCAAAATACGAAGTTCAGGTATTATTCAGAGTAGCATAAGCCTGATAAGTGATGTTTCAAAGGGAAAGGATTTGTTTTTTTTTTGTTTTTTTTTGTGTTTTTTTTTTTTTTTCTATAAGGTTAAGTGCTCACGGAAGAGATTGGTTTTCAGCTGTTTTTTGAATGTTGTCAGGGATTCTGCATTCCGGATGAGGGTGGGGAGAGCGTTCCACCAGCATGGAACTGTAAATGAGAATGTTCTGGAAAGTGATTTTGTGGCTTTCTGTGATGGAACCACGAGACGTCGCTCGTTGACCGATCGTAGGTGTCTGGTAGGGATGTAGACTCGTAGGAGTGAGTGAAAGTAGGAGGGAGCTGAGCCTGTGATAGTTCTGTACGCAAGCGTCAGTGCCTTGAACTTGATGCGAGCAGCTAGAGGTAGCCAGTGCAGAGAGATGAACAGAGGAGTGACGTGGGCCCTCTTGGGCTCGTTGAAGACAAGACGAGCTGCAGCATTCTGGATCATCTGTAGGGGTTTGGTCGCACATGCTGGGAGTCCAGCCAGAAGGGCATTGCAGTAGTCAAGCCTAGAGATGACCAGGGCCTGGACGATAAGTTGTGTTGCATGCTCAGTTAGGAAAGGCCTGATCTTCCTGATGTTGTGCAGTGCAAACCTGCATGATCGAGCTGTCTTTGAAATGTGATCTGTGAAGGTCAGCTGGTCATCAAACGTTACTCCAAGATTTCTGACCGATCTTGATGGGGTGATTAATGATGACTCTAGCTGGATGGTGAAGTCGTGCTGTAGAGACGGATTGGCAGGGAGGACGAGAAGCTCAGTCTTTGCCAGGTTGAGCTGCAGGTGGTGTTCCTTCATCCATGTGGAGATGTCCGCCAGACAGCTTGAGACCCGTGCAGCTACTGTGGGATCATCTGGTTGAAAGGAGAGGAAGAGCTGTGTGTCATCAGCATAGCAGTGGTAGGAAAAACCGTGTGCCTGTATGATGTGTCCCAGTGATGTGGTGTAGATGGAGAAGAGGAGGGGACCAAGAACTGAACCCTGGGGAACCCCTGTGGTCAGCTGATGTGCTCTGGATACCTCGCCTCTCCATGCGACCTTGAAGGACCTACCTGTGAGATAGGACTCAAACCAGTGGAGTGAAGTTCCTGTGATGCCCAGTGATGAGAGGGTGGACAGAAGGATCTGATGATTCACTGTGTCGAAGGCAGCAGACAGATCCAGGAGAATGAGGACTGAAGATTTGGAAGCAGCTTTTGCGATCCGTAGGGCTTCTGTGACTGACAGTAATGCAGTCTCAGTTGAATGTCCTTTCTTGAAGCCAGATTGGTTGACATCCAGCTGGTTGTTTAGAGACAAGAAGGATGTTAGTTGGTTGAAGACAGCTCTTTCAAGTGTCTTCGCAATGAATGGTAGGAGAGAGATAGGTCTGTAATTCTCTACCAATGATGTGTTTAGCGTTGGTTTTTTGAGCAGTGGAGTAACCCGAGCCTGCTTGAATGCTGTAGGGAAGGTGCCAGTGTGGAGGGATGAGTTGATGATGTGTGTGAGTGATGGTAGAAGTGTGGGAGAGATGGCTTGTAGAAGGTGTGAGGGGATGGGGTCAAGCGGGCAGGTGGTAGGGTGACTGGAGAGGAGAAGTGTAGATACTTCTTCCTCGGTTAGTGAAGAAAAGGAGGACAGAGGGGTATTGGCTGTGGAAGGGGTCGGTCTGGGTTCCTGTGTGTGTGGAGCTGAGAACTGACTGCTGATAGCTGTTGTTTTGTTGGTGAAGAAGGTCGCAAAATCGTCAGCAGTTAAGGAGGAGGCGGGAGGTGGTGGAGGTGGACAGAGGAGAGAGTTGAATGTCTTGAAGAGTAATCGTGTGTTGGAGGAGCTGTTGATCTTGTTGTGGAAGTATGAAGATTTTGCAGCATGAACATCAACAGAGAAGGAGGAGAGGAGAGATTGATACATACTCAGGTCAGATGCGTCTTTTGATTTGTGCCATTTCCTCTCCGCTGCCCTGAGTTTGGTCCGGTGTTCCCGAAGAACCTCAGATAACCAGGGGTTAGAGGGAGTAGTGCGTGCTGGCCTGGAGGAGAGAGGGCAGATAATGTCTAGAGAAGAGATTAGAGTGGAGCATAAGGTGTCCGTTGCGGTATTCACATCCAGAGATGAGAATTGTGAGGGTGGGGGAAGAGAGGATGACACGGCAGAGGAGAGATGGGAGGGGGAAAGTGAGCGCAGGTTTCGTCTGAAAGTGACTGGTGGTGGGGGTGGTGGTGCAGGGGTAGAGAGTTGTAGACTGAAAGTAATGAGGAAATGATCTGAAACGTGGAGAGGTGTCACCAGGATGTTTTCTGTGGTGCAGTTGCGTGTGTAAACCAGGTCCAGTTGGTTGCCTGATTTGTGAGTAGCTGTGGTGATGAGTCGTTTGAGATCGAAAGAGGCTAGGAGAGAGGTGAAGTCTGTTGCATGTGGCTTTTCGAGATGAATGTTGAAGTCACCGAAGACTAGAAGTGGGGTGCCGTCCTCAGGGAAAGTGGACAGCAGCACATCCAGCTCATCTACAAAGTTACCCAGCTGACCTGGGGGGCGATAAATGACTACAATATGGGTTTTAATGGGGGTTGTAAGTGTAATAGCATGATATTCAAATGAGTTGTTGTTGCATAGAGAAGAGAGCGTGGAGTATTTGCAATTGTTAGAAACGAGAAGCCCTGTACCCCCACCTCTCCCAGACTGGCGAGGGGAGTGGGAGAAGGAGAAATTGCTAGAGAGAGCAGCAGGGGTTGCTGAGTCTTCTGGACGAATCCAGGTCTCAGTCAGCCCCAAGATACTAAGAGTAGAATGAGATGCAAAGGCTGGAATGAAGTCAGCTTTATTGACTGCTGACTGACAATTCCATAGACCCACGGAAAGAGAGAGAGGAGTATGTGAGGATGTGAGGATGGGACGCAGATTGGCGGTATTGCGCTGCCTATTGCGCGTGATGAAAGGACGGTGCCGAGAGATAACAGGAATGTATTGAAAGCACATGTTGATTAAGGTGAACAATAAGGTAAGTAGAGGGAAGAGAAAGGGAAGAGGAGATACTTAAGTGCCTTTCTGGTGTCCTTGCTCGGTGGAGTCGCGCAGGTAGAGTCGCTGGTCTTTTCCCGAGTCGGTCTTCACACGAGGAGGCTGAACACGAGAGCTGAACGCTTCCGCGACAGCGCGCAAATTACACAGATATACGGATAATGCTTTCACCGCTTGAGTGAGTACAGCTGTTTCGGTCGGGCAATTAAGTGTAAATAACGCGAAAATGTGGCAATTCCAACCTGCTAGGAGCAAAGGCTTAAGTGCAAATGTAACAATAATTTTAATTTTCACTCGCGGCTGTTGTTAATTGTGCCAACGCGTCTCTCTAAAATACAGAATTATGTGAAGTTAAAAATACAAAGTAACAA
Organism: Leuciscus leuciscus; assembly: GCF_965113295.1. Classification (NCBI taxonomy): domain Eukaryota; kingdom Metazoa; phylum Chordata; class Actinopteri; order Cypriniformes; family Leuciscidae; genus Leuciscus; species Leuciscus leuciscus. The sequence goes on from NC_138728.1 coordinate 43,686,198, forward strand.
TAGGATCGAAGATAGGCTTACCTTGACTAAAAACAACAATGAAATAACAGGGTGAACACAGTATTCTGGCAAAAGCACTTGCGCGTTCTAGCTGTGCCTCTAGTATGCTTGTCGCTGGTCCTGCTGGAATGATCTGAAATGTCTCTATTTAAAGCTATTTCTTACAGATGCTGTTTCGGTCGGGCAATTAAGTGTAAATAACGCGAAAATGTGGCAATTCCAACCTGCTAGGAGCAAAGGCTTAAGTGCAAATGTAACAATAATTTTAATTTTCACTCGCGGCTGTTGTTAATTGTGCCAACGCGTCTCTCTAAAATACAGAATTATGTGAAGTAAAAAATACAAAGTAACAATAGGATCGAAGATAGGCTTACCTTGACTAAAAACAACAATGAAATAACAGGGTGAACACAGTATTCTGGCAAAAGCACTTGCGCGTTCTAGCTGTGCCTCTAGTATGCTTGTCGCTGGTCCTGCTGGAATGATCTGAAATGTCTCTATTTAAAGCTATTTCTTACAGATGCTGTTTCGGTCGGCCAATTAAGTGTAAATAACGCGAAAATGTGGCAATTCCAACCTGCTAGGAGCAAAGGCTTAAGTGCAAATGTAACAATAATTTTAATTTTCACTCGCGGCTGTTGTTAATTGTGCCAACGCGTCTCTCTAAAATACAGAATTATGTGAAGTTAAAAATACAAAGTAACAATAGGATCGAAGATAGGCTTACCTTGACTAAAAACAACAATGAAATAACAGGGTGAACACAGTATTCTGGCAAAAGCACTTGCGCGTTCTAGCTGTGCCTCTAGTATGCTTGTCGCTGGTCCTGCTGGAATGATCTGAAATGTCTCTATTTAAAGCTATTTCTTACAGATGCTGTTTCGGTCGGGCAATTAAGTGTAAATAACGCGAAAATGTGGCAATTCCAACCTGCTAGGAGCAAAGGCTTAAGTGCAAATGTAACAATAATTTTAATTTTCACTCGCGGCTGTTGTTAATTGTGCCAACGCGTCTCTCTAAAATACAGAATTATGTGAAGTTAAAAATACAAAGTAACAATAGGATCGAAGATAGGCTTACCTTGACTAAAAACAACAATGAAATAACAGGGTGAACACAGTATTCTGGCAAAAGCACTTGCGCGTTCTAGCTGTGCCTCTAGTATGCTTGTCGCTGGTCCTGCTGGAATGATCTGAAATGTCTCTATTTAAAGCTATTTCTTACAGATGCTGTTTCGGTCGGGCAATTAAGTGTAAATAACGCGAAAATGTGGCAATTCCAACCTGCTAGGAGCAAAGGCTTAAGTGCAAATGTAACAATAATTTTAATTTTCACTCGCGGCTGTTGTTAATTGTGCCAACGCGTCTCTCTAAAATACAGAATTATGTGAAGTTAAAAATACAAAGTAACAATAGGATCGAAGATAGGCTTACCTTAGTCTCAGCCTCAGACGTCACGCCCACGGAACGTTGGCTAAACGTCTGATGCATATGGTACACTTAACTGGAAACACTTCAGGAATGTCGAAGTCGTCATCTGATTGGTTGAATTTTATCGGATTTCCGGGGGGCGCGAGTGTCGCGTTTATTTTCGGTCCGCCGGGAAACAAATGTCATGACGCCAAAACCCCTCGTGGAAGAAGAAAGCCGTTGTTTTTACAACTGAGACAATGAGCGCTTACCACGATCAACTAAATGCTGTATTTTCAAAAGTATGTGAAGTTCGCGGCTCCATTGATGCAGTAAACTTGCACAAGGTTCTTGAATGAATAATTTATTAGATGCACGCCGGTCTGTTATTGTAGGGACATCAACATTATATTGTCACGCCCCTAAATATGACGCGGTACAAAACAAACTGTGATTGGTTGTGTTACATGTCAGTCAAACGTCCTCTTGGGCGGTCCTTGGCCAAGAAATGCTGCGATAGAGTCCAGACCTTCTGCCGTCAGTCTGAAGGTCTGGCTATGCGAGACTAGGCTTACCTTGACTAAAAACAACAATGAAATAACAGGGTGAACACAGTATTCTGGCAAAAGCACTTGCGCGTTCTAGCTGTGCCTCTAGTATGCTTGTCGCTGGTCCTGCTGGAATGATCTGAAATGTCTCTATTTAAAGCTATTTCTTACAGATGCTGTTTCGGTCGGCCAATTAAGTGTAAATAACGCGAAAATGTGGCAATTCCAACCTGCTAGGAGCAAAGGCTTAAGTGCAAATGTAACAATAATTTTAATTTTCACTCGCGGCTGTTGTTAATTGTGCCAACGCGTCTCTCTAAAATACAGAATTATGTGAAGTTAAAAATACAAAGTAACAATAGGATCGAAGATAGGCTTACCTTGACTAAAAACAACAATGAAATAACAGGGTGAACACAGTATTCTGGCAAAAGCACTTGCGCGTTCTAGCTGTGCCTCTAGTATGCTTGTCGCTGGTCCTGCTGGAATGATCTGAAATGTCTCTATTTAAAGCTATTTCTTACAGATGCTGTTTCGGTCGGGCAATTAAGTGTAAATAACGCGAAAATGTGGCAATTCCAACCTGCTAGGAGCAAAGGCTTAAGTGCAAATGTAACAATAATTTTAATTTTCACTCGCGGCTGTTGTTAATTGTGCCAACGCGTCTCTCTAAAATACAGAATTATGTGAAGTTAAAAATACAAAGTAACAATAGGATCGAAGATAGGCTTACCTTGACTAAAAACAACAATGAAATAACAGGGTGAACACAGTATTCTGGCAAAAGCACTTGCGCGTTCTAGCTGTGCCTCTAGTATGCTTGTCGCTGGTCCAGGTATGGACTTTGGGATATTATTCTGTTCTATTATAATTTCAAATGGTTTACTTTGGTGAAATGAGTATTCATAAGGTAAAGGTAAAATTCATAAAAGGTATTTGAAAGTCATAGTCTCTGACAAACCCCGTTTCTGTTCGTTCTTCAGGTGTGTTTGGTGATAAAGATGAGATGAAGTCAGTGTCAGTGATGGAGGGGAATTCTGTCACTTTACACACTGATAGAGAAATGAGGAATATTCTCTGGAAGTTTGGAAACTATTTCATAGCTGATATAAATAAATCAGGAGACCGCATCTCTGTATATGACGATGTTCTTGATGGGAGATTCAGAGACAGACTGAAAGTGGATCGTGAAACTGGATCTCTGACCATCACAAACACCAGAACTGAACACGCTGGATTTTATCAACTACAGAACAACCACACTATGGAGTTTTTCATGCTCAGCGTCTATGGTGAGTTTAACATTGGTGTGTGCGTATGTATGTATGTAAAAATAACATAGTTTGGGAAGTGAAACTAGACAGTCTGTTAGAATCTTGTGATTAACGAATGAAGTCATCATTAAAACAGTTTGCTTGTGCCAGTGACAGAGGAAAAAGGTTGGGGCTTTTGAACCAATTGAACCAATCATGTTGAAGGTGACATGTTAGTCTTATTTGTTTTCTCGATTCTATAAAAACTGTTGTATATGTGTTTTACGGTGGGATTTCTCAATGGAATTTGTCTGAGATCCTCCGGCCTTGATTCTTCTTGGGAGAGTTTCTCTGAGAACTGCTCGAAGACTCTCCCGGCCGTTATTAAAGCATTTAGAGGACATTTGCTGATGTCTGTCTGTTCATTTCTGCTGCGCAGCAGGTCAGTTTAGAGGAACAAGTTAAGACTAGGTGACTTATAGAGTGGGGACGTCGATTTGTAGACAAGACCCAAATATAAAGTGGGGAGGTAGATTTGTAGACGAGACCCAGATAGTTAGGTTTAGGGAAAAATCCACTACAATAGTCATGAAGTTAAAGCATTAAAGAATATAAAAAAAGTAATAAATATGGCCATTGCGATACGAAGGTTACTTGTAAAACTGAAGGGGTCTCTGTGAGATTTTCCAAAAATGCTACAACCACTTGTAAAAAAGTTGAGACACTCCATACAAACCTCAACAATGGTGACAAAAAATATTCAAATATAATAAATAGTAAAAGAATTCAGCTGCATAATTTATTCATGTCACAATGCATGCTGGGAGTCATGAATGAGTTTTATATGCTAGTATCCAGCATGCACTGCAGCATGAAGAATGTCGTGTCGATTGTTGATGTCTGTGAGTGTCTAAACAACACAGTGGTTAATAACGTCCTGCTCACAATATGCTGATGTAAGTTTTCAGAATATCTAGTTGTTACGTGGTCAGAAGCACAATATTTATACACATTAATAACAAAACACATTTCTGATCAGTGAATCGAGCCACTTCACAATGACATTAACTTACAGCCAACATCGTCTGATTTTATTCTGCCTTTTGTTTTCTGAACACACTGTTTAAGCAGCTGGAGAAAAAAACTAGCAGAACAATCAAGGTTCAAGAGCCTAAATACAGGAAACACTGATCACCACAATGGTGACATCAAATGTTTGTGCCTCTTTCTTTCAGTGTTTCATCACTAATACTCAATAATTCAATTAACTCCAACACTGCTTCAGTGTTATTTAACAATCTGTAGTGTGGACACATGAACACTGGGAGATGCCAGAAAGTTAGTGATCCTTTATATTTTGAAGGACTTTCGAAGAAATTTGTTCAACGAATGTTTTCTGCCAACACGATGAGAACATTAATCAAATACTTCAAACTATGTTCATGTAATAATCACATATTGTCAAAAGTGTTTAATTCTAAGAATTTCACAAACTTTACATAAATTTAATTGGAAAGTTAATAACAATAACTACTGGACAGGTAACAGAACTTTTCCACGTTCCAATGATGTTCTTTTAAAACAGCGCACACAACCTTATTCATGTGAAGTTAGTTGTCATTTTAATGTTTAAAGGATGTTCCCAGGAATGTTCTAAAAATGTTTTCTCCCAAAATTATGAGGACATTTAAAAAACATAAAAATAAAAAATAATTTATAAATAACAGTTTTTTGAGTACTATCCTTTTGAGTACATTATAGAAGACCAGATAACATTGAACAATCCCTATATTAACGTTACAGTAAGAACGTTTGTTCATAACTTTGAGAGAACATTGCCAGAACGTTAGCCAAAGTTATGAGAATGTTTCCTGTTAGCTGGATAATCAGATCATCTTCATTGATTTCATTTGACTTCATTTATCATCATGTTATCTTTATTCTCTCATGTTTTCCAGCCCCTCTACCTGTCCCTGTCATCTTCAGTTACTGTCCTCAAACTTCATCATCATCATCAGTGTCCAGATGTTCATTGCTGTGTTCAGCTGTGAATGTGAGTCATGTGACTCTCTCCTGGTACAAAGGAAACGGTTTATTGTCCAGCATCGGTGTGTCTGATCTCAGCATCAGTCTCTCTCTGCCTCTGGAGGTGGACTATCAGGATAAAAACCCCTACAGATGTGTGCTGAACGGTTCATTCACTGAGCAGACTCAACATCTGGACATCACTCACTCATGTCACACATGTTCAGGTACGGCAGCGATGATATTACTGATATTAGCTTTCGTTCACTGAGCTGATCTCAGTTTCATGCTTTTACTTCTCAGACTCTGTCCGCGGTTGTGATGCCGCTGAAGCCGTGATCCGATTGGTCGTCACTCCGCTGGTGGGCGTGGCTGCTGTGGTTGCTATTGTTGTGCTGGTTTACGACATCAGATCCAGAAGAGCTGAACAGGATCCAGCTCAAATTCCCACATCAGTAATAATGGGAAGTTCAGAAAATGTTTCTGACTCTCTTGTTTGACCTCGTTCATCAAAATGAACAAATATTTTTTCAAGTCTATTCATTCATTTAAGTGGTTTTAAATGTTATACTGTTAACAGCCAAAATTCCCAGAGCACATACACCTATGCAATCTTGATCATATTCTGAATCTGAATTCTGAGGATCCAGCTCAAATTCCCACACCAGGAACATAGATGATCTATTTCTTATTACATCTTTTTTTGTTATTGATAAATCTTCATTTATTTTTAATGGATTTATATATGCATCTACTGGTATTGATGTTGCTTTATCAGCAGCTCATTTTCACCCTTAGAAGATGATTTTAGAACAAAAACCTCATCCTTCCCTCACAGCTCATAATTACTTGAAGCCCTAAAATTATAGTTTTTTTGTGTGTGTCCAGTAAGCTTATATACAGGGTTTCCGCGGAGTCATAAAAAGTCATAAAACGTCTTAAATTTAATAATACGAATTTTAGGCCATAAAAAGTCATAAAAACGTCCGGATTTTCCATACAAGGTCATAAATTACATTTAGCCACGTCTTAAATTGATATGCTCGTTCATTCATTGGTTCTACCATCGCCTTTTCCCCCGAAAATGCGCTGGCGGCGGCATTCATTGGTTTTGCCTGTTGTAGTTCTGTCTGAGGAATCTGGGTGGTATCACAGCGTTCCAGGTCCATGCGGCAGTGCAGCAAATAGACTTGTCGGAAGGACTTTCACAGAAACCCGCGCGAACTCCCAACTCGCAAGAATCTCCTCAGCTTATTACTGTATAGGTCGTTGAGTCACTGCTTAATTTAACTGAAATTATGGCTGGGCATTAAACAATATTATTATCGCGATATAATTGTTTTCTCGATAAAACAATATAAAGAGTTCGATTGATGTTTATGCGCCAAAAGTGGAACGAAACTCATTTGAACCGCGCGCCACTCGGACCATTTATCCGCTCGGCTCAAAGTCCAAACGGCAGCGCAGCGCGTTTACTCTGATCGGCCTCGGTCACGAGATCCAGTGAGAATCGCTTGAATTCAGCAAAGAACACAAATGTCTCCGTGATCTAAACCAGTTTAAAAGCAGATGAAACGGCGCTGACAAACAGGAGAAACACTGTGCGCAACGATACAGTCAGAAGGCTTTTCCGTCTACAAATTCCCATCATGGATTTACTGTAACGTTAGCCTAGTATTATTAACTCCACCGTGAAATGTGGGATATACATATTGAATTGTATTATATTATTAATGTAGACAATGCATTAAAGGACTAATGGAATATAATTACAGTATTTAATGTATTTAGGCTACTACTGTTTTTCATACATTTCATGAAGATACGTGCCATCAAAGTCAGGCAACACAAACCTGTTTCAAAACTTGAAACAATATCCCCCATTAGCACATGCAGAAACTAAGAAATAAATTTTCCAATAAAGATATTTCTTTTGTTAAGGACAAATGACAAATGTTTGAATGTTCTGCCTCAGATTTGTGAAATGTTCACCTGTTTGGCATGATATGTTCTGACAATAAAGAGTAGTTTAAAACCACAATTAACGCTCTGGTTTCTACAACTTCCAGTTAGGAGCAAAAATCTGCCTTTAAACTTGACAGAAATAAAGATTTGACATTTATCATGATAATTATCGATATTGACTAATATATAATCATGATAATTGTTAAGTGTTGTTCCTGTGTTATTGATACTTAGGAAAAGGGAGCCTTCAGTTTGTTACTCTTAAGAAAATGGAAAATGAAAGTCAATAAAAAAAAAGACTTTTGAAAGGAAGTTATTTTTCGTAATTCATGTAGGTCATAAATTTAAATCAAAATGGTCATAAAAAGGTCTTAAAAAGTCTTAAATTTGACTGACTAAACCCTGCAGACACCCTGTATATAATTTCATTTTTATCATATTTTTCCTACTTTTTAATGCTATGTTTTTAGTTATTTTTTTGTTATTTTATATTTTATTTACCTCTAAATTCCTTGATTTTTTATCAATAATTTTTATATAAACCAGAACATTCTACACATTATTACAAATAAATAGCATGCATAACCTTTTAAAGCATCTCAGTAAACCTCACATTTGGTGTCTTTGCCGACCTCTTGTGGTCATGACTCTTGCCACTAGCTGGCCTTATAGCTCTATATGCAGCAAATGAGTTGGTTCCTATAGTCCCATTTGAAGTCAGATTGCTTCTTTATCCATTCAGGTACATGTTAAGACATTACACAATCTTTTTTGAAGATGAAGAAGAAGAAGAAAAATTTGAGCATTTTTAGTTAAAATTTTTTTTAAATGTTGTATTTGTTGAAGTGACAGATTTATGTAATTCAAGTTAGTAAGGTGGACAGCAATAATGAATAACAATACAATAATTAGCTCCTCTAGACAATAAAATTACTCCCACTGATTGTAAAAGTTGAATTTGACATTGAATGTACATTTTTAATAAAGAAATAATAAATAAAAATGCTGAAAATATCTAAAAATAAAATAAAATACCTTGTCTAAGTTGTCGACTCCTCCTTTGGCCCTGTTGTAGTCGATGATTATCGTGGGCTTCTTATCGGGTACTTCAGCTTCTGAGTAACACATGCTCATTACAAGGATGAGACGAGAGTATGCTGTATGAGAGTATCCATGAAAACAAAGAGAGAGGAGAACCGACAGCTGGTCGGTTCTTTCTGATTGTCCCTACCATTGTCTTTTTTCTTTGTAGCAGCTCATTACCAAGAGCATACAAAGTGAAAAAAAATGTGCACGTTGGGACTGTGTAACTCTGGAGACCTTGTTAAGTCCAATGTCCCTTGATTTCTTTCTGTCAGCCCACTTGCAGCTTTTCTGGTATAAACCTGCATCCTCTAAAGCAGGGGTTCTCAACCTTTTGCAAGCTGGGCCCAAACGCAGATTTGAATTTAGAAGTTGATGATCACGCGATCTGAACGTTCTAATCAGTGTGATCAATCGTACGCGTCGAATGGTTAGTGATAACGTGGTGATGATGCTTCTTACGTCCGTTTTGGAGAACCAGATGGCAAATATTTCAACCGACAGCTGACGAGCTGAGGCATTTAAGTGGCACCGAAATGAGGCACTGAAATCTGCGTTTTGATTCGGTCCGGTTACATACCGGTTACTTGGGTACCGGTTCCATATCAGTGCCTGGTTTCGGTACCCAACCTTAGTTATAATAGTCCAACCACTTGCATTTCAACATGGGGGGAATTTTCGTGGGGGGGGGGGGGGTTTTCCAGATTTTTTTTCCCCTCCCATCCTGTAGCCTACTTGAGAACCACTGCTCTAAAGCATAACTGGATTTTGAATTACATGCTGCCCATATTTTGATAGCATACTTGCCTCATTTACTAGACAAGCACTGCTTGAAGGGGAAGCGACCTCTGAAAGGCACCAAGCTTTGGTCCTCTGTGATATCTGACCCTGATTTAAGTCATGGTGTTAAGCAACCACAATTTAACGTGTTTCAAACGTCTCAAGCCAACGTCATATTGACGTAGAATACCAACATTTAGTCATGAAATACGGGGACCAAAACCCAACGTCTGCTAAACGTCATAATGATAACGTCTACACAACGTTAAATTACAATGTCATTAGATGTTGATATTTTGTTGGTTTTAAGTCGTGGTGTTAAGCAACCACAATCCAACTTCTTCCAAACGTCACATTGACGTAGAATACCAACATTTGGTCATGAGGTACAGGAACCAAAACCCAACATCTACTTAACATCATAATAGTAACGTCCACACAACGTTAAGTTACATCATTAGATGTTGACATTTTGTTGGTTTTAAGTCATGGTGTTAAGTTACTAAAATCCAACGTCTTCCAAGCGTCTCGTATCAACGTCATATTGAAGTAGAATACCAACCTTTAGTCATGAGGTAAGGGAACCAAAACTTAACGTCTGCTAAACGTCATAATGGTTATGTCTACACAACGTTAAATTACAACGTCATTAGATGTTGATATTTTGTTGGTTTTAGGTTTTGGTGTTAGGGTTAAGTAACATCTTCCAAACGTCACAGGCCAAAATCATATTGATGTTGTATACTGACATTTTGTTGTGAGGTGTGGTTACCAATACCCTGTAAAACATTGCTAACATTATTAAACACTGATATTTTGTTTGTTGGTGTTAAATATCCAAAATCCAACGAGACCATGCACCTTCCAAAAGAGCGCTAAGAGCGCTTGTGGTATTTCATACTGATGTAGAATGCAGACATGATAGTGTGACCTATTTAGTTAACATCAAACATCCAGCAAGCATGGCATTGTATTTAAAGTTTGGATTGTTATTCATACATAGTTGCAGCTCCATGCAAGTAGATCCTATCAAATCTGACCCAGTTGTAGGACAAGTGCTTCACCAGGAGTGTGGTGATCCAAAATTAATAAAGTGGATATAGACCTGAAAGCAATGTGATTTTAAGCAGCAACCCAAAACTTTTGAAGACAGCACAACAATACACATTGGTTTAGGGTTCATTATTAACCTCAAGATCGTATCAACGGTTGTCAAAATCTCTCAAATGTCACTACTACAACGTTGAGCTTAGATAAATGCAGGTTGTCAGTAATTCAACATCTAACATGCAAACGCTCAAGAGCTCCATGACCAAATTTGAAGTTGTTTCATCAGGGCTACAACCTTATGTTGTACCAAGTGAGCTACTGGCCACCTAATAGACCTGAAATGTTTGTTATAGCAAAGTTGTATAATCCAACCAAATCCAAATATCACAGCAGCGCGGTGGCCTTTCTGTGTGGAGTTTGCATGTTCTCCCCGTGTCTGCGTGGGTTCTCTCCGGGTGCTCTGGCTTCCTCCCACCGCCCAAAGACATGCAGGCTAGGTTAATTGGTGTCTCTAAATTGTCCTTAGGTGTGAATGTGAGTGTGAGTGGTTGTTTGTCTATGTGTGGCCCTGCGATGGACTGGCAACCTGTCCAGGGTGTACCCCGCCTTCCGCCCGATATAAGCTGCCAAAACACACAACAAGAGGTGTCAGCCTATCTGGCAGCCATCATTGGCAGTGCAGCCCTTGAGAGTGTACAGTCATAGTTGGTACTGGGGCACACGCCAGCAACTTACCTGATGGTGAACCTGGGGCTGTTGCATATGAGACGGATACAGAGTTGCTTTGCCAGGATGTCATCTAAACCTGAACAGTAAATATCAGCTATATTTTTGGCACATGTTGGTTATCAGTGATCAGCCAGCTACCTCCAAGAGGGATATGCCTTGGCTTGCAGTGTGGTTGAGGTAGCCACCAAGGCAAGTCCTGTTTTGATTTCCTAGACTGCTTGATTAAAGTAAAGCAATTATAAATATGTGTTTTGTCTTTTGGTGTTTTTGGGTCAAACTTGCTCTATACATGACAGGCAATGACCTACCTTACTATTCTGGGCCACTGATGGCTTGGCTGTTGAGAGGGACCTCCTATGATAAGCTGTTTTTGTGGCTTGGTGATCAAGCACTGATGATAAACTTTTATAACTGGTGAATCACATTGAAACCTCAAATTTTATCTATGTTGAAATCTATCAATGGTTGGGATATAAATTATGTTTAATTTCAATGCGTTCATTTGGGGATAGTAGCACTGTAATCCTTCAAGAGACCCCTCTTTAATTTGCTAAGAAACAATATAAAGGTCAATTAAAATATATATTGTGTATTCAGTGTTCCTGGCCATAAGGGGTTGAGTGACATTAGCCCATGTTTATCATACGTATGCATCCAGAACATCCCATCCCTTAATCACCAATAATTTTCTTTTAATCTGTCTATCTCTAACATAATAATAATAATAATAATAATTATTATTATTATTAAGATAAATTAATTTAATAAAAATAATAACAGAAAATCTACTTGCACAAATTATATACATTTTCATAAAGTTGTAGATTTTTTAAATAACTTGACTTGCTCGCGTGTTTTAAATACATAGTTGCAGGTATATCTTCAAACAAATTTGAAACACATTTCTAGCCAATCACTGTAAGGCGACTCGCTCTATGGTCTTGCAGCGGAAAGATACAGGAGTAAGTTGCCTGTCAGACACCTTTCATGATCTGTACTTCGTCGACGGTTACAATTATTTGGTGGACGGTGACCACAAGCAGAGGTACGGAAAATATATATCAATTTTGGCCATAAGAACGTTAAGTTAGTTAGTTAGTAAGCTTTATAAGTTTTATTTTTTTCAGTGGCACAGAGTTTGTATTGTCAAGTATTGTCAGAATTGACTTTGTGAACTGGCGCCTTTTCCCACTTAGCTTAAAATTACGTACTTTAAGTTTGACTGCATTGCAATACTAATATAACAATGATGTAAGAGTTAGTTTACAGAGATTAAAATCAGTGGAATATAGCTAGTAAAAACAGTGACATAAAATCGCGTCAAAAAGCTGCGTCTACTAATATATGCCGTCGATACTGTAAAATCAAGATCATTGTAATAAGTTTAACACTTTACTCAATTAGCCTACATCTATCCCAGCAGGCACAGGATATAGACTATAGCGTCGTTCAGACGTTGGATTTTGGTTGAAAATGAAAGTCGGGTTGATGTCTAAATCCAATGTTTGTTTGACGTCAAGCTCCAACGTTGGGCAGTCATTGAATTTTGGTTGGAATAAACCAAACAAAAAGGTGAAATGCATGGCTGTATTACCAGCTTCACTTAAAACTAACCAGATTTACTTTATTTAATTTCCATTTTAATGAAATCATATTTTGTATTTTAAAGTCACCATGATGGTGGTTAGCGTTTGCTTTAGTTGGGCTCTTGACCCTTTAATCTTTAATATAAAAATTTCTCTGGCTGCTATAATTTTGTGTTTATAAAGCACAATTGTTGTAGCTAAAAAAGCCATGAGAAAAGGAGATCAGGTGATGTTGGCTGTTTTTTGATGATGATGATGACATCATCATGTAATTGGTGAATCCCTGATCTTATTCAGTGTCTAATGCTTTGATTATATAGGACTTGTGGTTTTAATATCGTTTTATTCATAATAGAAGTCATTTGATTGTTTTTTTATTTGACACTTTTATTTATTTTTATAGTAAGAAAGTTATATGAAATATAAACATTTAAATGGTGGCTGTTCTAAAAACTTGCCAGATTTATTCAAACACGCATTAAATATTGAAGAACATTAAAAATGATAATGAATAGGCCTATGTAATATGGTGCATATATTTAGCAAAATGCTCCTCTCTAGAGTTAATTTTTCTAGCTGACTAACGAGTTTATGGTTTTCTGAGGTAAATGTGACATTACATGACATTGTTTACAAGCTGTTTAACTGAGGTTTTTCCACGGTTGAAACACTGATAGAGTGATTCCATGTGACATGATACGGATTTTGATAAGTTCTACTCTATCTTTTAACACACTTTCAGAAGCTCATTCATGTTTATTTCGCGCTGTAACTGGTATTATTAAGCCGGAAGAGGAGAAATGTAAATTAAACTGAATGCCGCATTGTAGACAATAACATTGTATTTTGTCCTGGTTGCCCTGAAAGGTGGTTGCCCTGAAAATGTAAATCCTATTCAGTGTAATGTAGAAGATGGAGGTGAAGATCTAGCAGAAGAGGGAAGTAGTAGTTTAAATGAAGCAGATGAAATTGGTGATGCAGATTCAGATTTTGGATACAGACAAATATGTGTCAACTGATTCTGAAGAAGTCATAGAATCTGCAAAAGAAGACGAGGTAACCTTGCAAGAAAAGCTTGCTTCCTGGGCTACAAGAAGTAAATGTGGAAGAAGCCAAATTGATGAATTGCTTGGTATCTTGAAGGATGAAGGTTTAGAATTACCAAAGGATTCTAGGACATTATTGAAAACACCTCGCCAAATCCACACAGAGGACAAGTGTGGTGGACAGTATGTTTACTTTGGGATTGAATGCTCTATTGTCAAAATTCTTGACCAGAACAGGACATTTTTGGAAAGCGAATTCGGATTTGGAAAACAGTGAATTCTGTGGACCTATTAGTGAACATTGATGGAGTTCCTCTTTTCAAGTCTTCAAATGCCCAGTTTTGGCCAATTATCTGTCGTTTCAGTGACTTTGAACCATTTATAGTTGCACTTTTTTATGGTACATCTAAACCTAACTCTGTTGAGGATTTTCTTGAAGACTTTTTAGCTGAATACACAGAACTACTGAGAAAGCAATTAACTGTGAATGGCAAAAGAATCCATGTGCGCATTAAAGCCTTTGTTTGTGACGCTCCAGCTCGAGCATTCTTAAAATGTATAAAAGGACACACCGGATATCACTGTTGTGAAAGATGCACAATTAGGGGAGAATATAAGAACAGAAGAGTTGTGTTCCTGGGAGAGTACCCATTAAGAACTGATAGAGATTTCTCCAATGGACTTTATGTTGATCATCAGGTTGGAGTTTCCCCATTACCTAATGTAGGAATAAGATGTGTCACAGGTTTTCCTTTGGACTATATGCATCTAGTATGTCTTGGAGTTGTTAAAAGACTGCTGTGCTTTTAAAAAAAAGGACCACCTGAATGTAGACTGTCACAAAGAAAAGTAGGGGAGATTTCAACTCTTCTTGTGTCTTTATCTGGGAAACTGCCTAGTGAATTTGCTCGCCAACCAAGACCCCTAGCAGAATTAGATCGGTGGAAAGCCACAGAGCTTCGGCAATTCCTTCTATACACTGGACCTGTTGTTTTGAAAAGGGTGTTGCACAGGAATGTATATGAACACTTTCTTTGCCTAACAGTAGCTGTATCAATCCTTTTGGACTCATGTGAGAGAAAGCGTGGTGCTTACATGGACTACGCTAGACAACTTTTAAGCTATTTTGTTGACAAATGTAAATATACACCGCACAGTTTTTGGTGTATAATGTTCATAGTTTGAAACATCTGTCAGATGACTCGAGACATTTCCAGTGTTCTCTCAATGACATATCTGCATTTCCGTTTGAGAACTATCTGCAAATTCTGAAGAAATTTGTGAGAAATGCCAAGAATCCCATCAGTCAAGTGGCAAAGAGACTTTTGGAACATGAGAGGGCAGAAAGCCACAGAAAGAAGATGGCAAACAAAAGTTGGCATTTTGTTTCAGTGAAGAAGAGAAATGGATGTTTCCTCTTTCACAATGAAGACTTTGCCTTTGTGAAAGAAAAACGTGATGATGGCAGTTTGTTGTGTGACATCATATCACAAAAAAGCCTGGAGAGCTTTTTTACTGTGCCTTGTGACTCCAAGCTTATTAACATTGTGTTCGTCAGAAACTTGGAGAGAATCCGGAAATGTCGCAGGCTGCTTGAAGTTAAAGAAATTAACCGTAAAGTGGCTCGTCTCCCCTATCAAACTGGATATGTGCTTCTGCCTTTATTGCACAGCATGGAGCGCAAAGACTAAAAAAGGGTGATTATTAATTCGTCTGTTGTAGTAATACTACAGTGAGTTCACTATAGTTTTTTCAAGAACTTCATTGTGAAATATTAAATATTAGCTTTCCCTGTGTTTAATAACTTAGGGTGTTATACAGCTTAATGGCTTTGTTTCCGAAAACTCAACATTGTTGTTTTTATCTTACTTCATTAAGGTTTTTAGGGCCACAGTCAAAAATGTATGGGCACATTATTTAAGGATACTATTCAACCATGTTTCCTCTGTAACTTTGTGCTGTGGTGCACTGGGTTTCCCCCCTTGTTCCTCTTTGGCAGTGGTTCTGAAAGTGGGGTCTGGGGACCCCCAGGGGTCCTTAAGGGTCTTCCAGGGGGTCCCCAAAATCCTACCACGTGAGCAATGCTGGGACAAAATCTTATCAAATGTGGGTCCGTGGTCTAATTTGTGTCAGTTTAGGGCTCCTTGACAAGAAAAAGTTTGAGAACCACTGGGTTTAGGGCAGGGGGAGGGTACGGGTATAAAATTTTAATGGTTAGATTATAAAATTACTAGTGTATTTGCTTTGCTGGGAAGCAGGAGCCTATATATCACAGGTGGGTTAATTTTAGTGACCACATGACCTTTACTCCAGTGCCTATAATGGCCCTTTATGGCATCTGCATCAGAAATATAGTGCTTGTTAGTACATACACACTAGTGAAATTGTGATGTAATGTTGTTGCCATATGTTTTAACCTATTGTTAAAGCCTATTGTTTGTATATGTTTTTGCCAGTGTTTCCACTGTGCTTAAACAAACTTTGATTGCTGGCTAGTTTTATATATTTATATTTAAATGTAAAGTTACTGTTTTGATTTTATGGCATGTGTCTTGATATTATAATGATGTGCCACAGATGAGCCTGTTCATGAGAAACTGTAATGGAAATATTTTTTCCCTCAGCAATAGTACTTTTATGAATTTGATGCATTTAAAGCATCCACCACTGAGTAGTTAATATATGATGAAACATGTAGTTAATTTGGAATTGTCTCTATATTATTTGTATTAATTTATGTTTTTTTAAGTTAATGTTTTAATTTATTTCAATATGCTTTGTTTCAGGATGGCTTGGGTTAGGGCAGTGTGGCAAGGGAAAAGGCAAGAAGAAGGGACGGTGCCAGACAGATGGGTAGACACAGAGAACATGTTACTGTTCTGGCCAAATATTGCAAATGCAACAAGACATTTGAAGGAACGCCGCAAACCATCTGAGGGTTGGAGAAAGTTTCCTCTTCTGAAAGAGAAGATGAGATCTGGTGGGTACACTTACATGTCACATCTATTATGTGTCTTTTGTCATATGGAAGTAGCTTTTTGCTTTGCCTGTGTTAATTATTATTTATGATTTGTAGATGACTTTAAAGAATGATAACTGCGACTTCACGAGTAGTACAGAAAATGAAGAAGGGGCACTGGAAGCAAAAAGAAGAAGAAAAAATAAGACATTTGAAGATTGTGTGACAGGTATTCTTTTAACTTTTAATTATTTTAACTATTCTTTTGTACTTTGTCATTTACTGTTATACTCAGGTATTCATTTATTAATCAACCAATTCTTACCTCTTTTAAAGTAGTTATTCATGCATATCTTGCAGATGTATCGCAATAGGCTACTGGTAATGGATTTTCATGAACTCTTCCCTTGTTGCCCTGTTGACAGTGCAACACTTTCAAAAGTAACATCCATTTAGCATGAATTTGTTTGGAGTGCACTATGCTATCAAGAGTAAGCAATGTCAAGGTGTCACCATAACAAAGCCACAATAAGTAACTAATACCAGTTTGATATCTTGAAGTGAATTGGGTAGATTGATATTAAATTTGATAAGCATTCACACTCCTCTACTATTAAACTTGTAAAGTTTGGTAATTGGATTACCATGCTGTTGCAGAGTGAAGTTCTATTTGTGACGTGCTGTCTTTGCATTTAAACATTGCACATTTTAAACAGGACACGCATTAACTGAATAAATGTTAGCCAATACAAACATATTTATAGAAAACAGTTGACAATGTATAGACAGGAGTCCAATAATAGCATAACGAATCACTTATTCTAAAAATAATATAAAGTAACGTTATAAGTTCCGAATCCGACATATAATAAGGGCTGTGTTAACAGTCAACGTCCGTCATTTAACGACTTTTAAAAGCAGGGATGGATAATACAAAATGCTTTTTGACAGAAAAAAAACAAAACAAGCAAGAACAAAATTTAAATTTAGCCCGTCAATTTTAATTTTACAATGATCTTCTCTCTCTGTGTGCGCGCGCGCGTCCGTGTTTGTGAGAGAGCTCGCGCAGCACTGAACTGATACAACGGTACTTTTTAATCCATAAGTAACTAACGCGCTAGTTTTCATACAAAATAAATATGTAACATAATTAGGTAGGCTACTTTAGATATAATTAACACAATAACGTAACACATACGTTTCTCAACACTGAGAATGAATGAATAAATAAACGCCTGTTTCTCCAGACTCGCGCTTCTCAGTAGGCTAACGTTAATCCACAAATCACAGCACTTTCATAATCACTAAGCCATAGCGATTTCAAGATTTATAGTTCAGCATTACTTGAGCATTTTATTATTTGCATGACTGAATGATGTCTTCCTCTTTTCTGAGTGACCATGAATAATAGTGATGGCCGGTTCGTGAACGAATCGTTCTTTTGAACCGGTTCTTTTTAGTGAACTGGTCGAACCAGTACACTATATCAGACTGAATCGTTCGAAACAGTTCGCGTCTTGCGTCAGCACTGATCCACAAGAAGTTACTAAAGTTACTCACTTTCGGACATGCCTGAGTCCTGACAGTCCCTTCGACTCAAAATAAACCAATATCCCGGAGTAGGCATATGTTACTCCAGTAAATCCAACAGTTCACTGAACTGAGACATGTTGTGCTGAGAGAAGTGATGAGCACGAGCAGTTGATACTGAGCATGCGCGCACTACCGAACGTACAGGTACAGCGGTTCTCGGACCACCAGTACAGAACCGAGAACTGTTTATTTCGAACACGTTCGATACGGAGAACCGATGAGCTGATGAGCTGAGCATGCGTGCAATTCTTTCAGAGGGACGAAATGCATGTTTCTTGTAGCCTATTTTATTGAACATCAATAAGTGTAACAAAATAAAACATGTTAGAAACATGTTTATCACATAGGCTACTGCCTTTTCACTGTATTATTTTAAAGATTGGAAACACAATGATTGGACTGTAAAACTAAACATTTATTATTATACTAAAACATCAGATCTGAAACAGATCATTTAATTTCGAAGTAAGTTGATATACATTTTTGACGTAAACTCTTGCCTAGGTTTTAAAGGGTGCAAAGTAAATGTTTATTTAATGTGTTAATCAAAACATAACGTATTAAACGTACTGGAGATATGCATCAAGTTTTTAGTTTTGTCGACTGAATAAGCCTAGTAAGGTTTCAGTAGTTCTCAGCTCACACACAGGCATACGGTTCTCGAGTCAAGAACTGGTTGTTGCAGCAGTTCTCGGATCACCAGCACAGAACCGAGAACTGTTTCTTTCGGACACGTTCGATACGGAGAACCGACGAGCTGGAGAGACTGCGCATGCGTGATCGCACCGTCTCTGAACCGAACTTTCTTTTGGCCAACTGATGCTGTGTTTATATCTATGTGCTGTGCTGATACATGAGCACGGGTGAACCAGGACTTGAATGAGGGGCTGAATTCAGCTAAATGTAAGTTTATTTACAAATAAAATAAAAATGATGAAGACCAGTTTATTCACTTTAAGACATGTAAAACATCCGCGTTTGCGCATCGCCTTAGGCCTACTACAGGGTTCATTCTCAAAACGTAAATGTAAGAAACCTATCAAAGATGATTATGACGATGAGTACTATTATTTAACTGAAGTTATGATTACAAATGCCTTTATTTGAATGTATATTTATCCGCTGGGATGATAGAATTGACGTCATTACGTGATGACGTTAAAGAACTGGTGAACCGGTTTTTTGAACCGGTTCATTGAAACGAACTGTCCGAAAGAACCGGTTCGCGGAAAAGAACCGGACTTCCCATCACTAATGAATAACTTAACGGAGTATTTTAAGATAATCCATGCGATCTGCGTGATCATCGAATCCATAAGATTAAGTTAACTCAACAATCAACTTTACACATCGACCCCAGGCCGTTTACCTTCAGGAGTCAGAAGTACTGTACTGTCCTCGCTCATGACATCAGTCAGACGGCGGCCGCGGGAGTGGAAGGGGGATCGAGCGGGAATCTCTTTTTAATGATAGGCCTACGCATCTGTCAATCATTCCCGCTTACTATTTGGGGAATGAACCCAGCGCTATGATTGGTCGAACTTTTCTTCTTTTGCTGTAGCTTGATTTGAGGACAGCGCGTGCACAGAGGCGTCACCAGGTTTTTGCGTAGTTTAGAGTGACAAATCGTATCAGCGTACTTTGAAGTCAAAATGCGTATCTGCTACGCAAAATGCGTACAGGTTGGCAGGTCTGTGGACAGAGGACAAGGGGCAAATTTGGACTTACTCTTTATCGAAGGACATCCTGAGGTTTTTAATGACCACAGAGAGTCAGGACCTCGGTTTAACGTCTCATCCGAAGGACGGTGCTTTTTGACAGTATAGTGTCCCCGTCACTATACTGGGGCGTTAGGACCCACACAGACCCCAGGGTGAGCGCCCCCTGCTGGCCTCACTAACACCTCTTCCAGCAGCAACCTGGTTTTCCCAGGAGTCTCCCATCCAGGTACTGACCAGTAGGGGTGTAAATCGGAGCCTACATGACGATTCGATACGATACCGATTTCTTAAGCCAACGATTCGATTATTTTCGATACTTCAGAATTCCCCGCGATACGATTCGATTCGATACAATACTAGATTTTTACATGATATCTATTAAGTTTCAAATAAATCAACAAAAATAATATATAATTTGCCTTTTATTGAGTATACAGAATACAATTGCATGTCACAAAGAAATTGTTTTTCCACCTCCACGAATGAATGTTGTTCATTATGTCGCCTTGTTGAGGTAAATTGTAGTTTTCCTTGCTTTACCCCGGTCTTAAAGTAAAAAAGATGACTGTGAAAAATAGTAGAATTAAATTAAATACATTTATGGTGAGATTACTACAATTTATTTAATTAAACTCATTTATGGTGAAACTACTACATTTTCATGTCAATCTGTGTTCATTTTGACCACAAAACATGCGCTGTCACTTTAATTCAGCGCGTGCAGCACAGCAGAAATAGACTCGGTGCGGAAACGATCTCTGCAACTGGAACGGAAATACGCACCGCATACGGGCGCAATCAGACAAACGGCAACATCTCTTACCACTGCTCCATCTGTTTTCCTGAAGCCAAAATACATCCACACACCCATGACTTGACGCCGACTGGAGTGTGTAACATTTCACTGTCATTGCCAGCTCGCTCTGAGGGATCCATCGCTCTTGAAAATCAGACTCAACAATGTGTGTGAACATAGATAGACTGTGAAACGTAAGTAACGCGTGTGAAGCGGTGTGAAGTAGAAGACAATAATGAGGTTAGCGCCACCCGCAGTTTAGTAGGTTGTACGCATTTTTCGGAGCAGATCGCTGAAAATAGACAGGCGGCAAAATAAACACATGAATCGATACTCTTGCGGACGCATCGATGCATCGAATCGTCGGCTGTATAATCGATGCATCGATACGAATCGATTAATATTTACACCCCTACTGACCAGGCTCAGCCCTGCTTAGCTTCAGTGGGCAACCAGTCTTTGGCTATAGGGTGATATGGCTGCTGGCATGTAAACTTTGATAAATATTTAACGACTGTTAAAGACGTCTGTTATCTTCTTTTTTTCTCTCTCAATCACTTTTCGACTTTTCCTTTCCCTGCTTCCTCCAACGTACTTCCTGGTAGAAGAGTGACGGTAGAAGAGGATGAGAAAGTAGCAATATAAAGGATGCATGCATAATTGTACACACCTACGTCTCTTCTATCACAACTGCCTTCCTTTCATGCACTGCACCAGCTGAGCACAATCACTGAAAACTGCACCTTTTTACTTTCTTTCTGGAGCAGAATTAATTTTTTGTTAATTTGTGTCTTGAACTAGATGATAGTGGTCACAGTGAGGTAGAATTTGATCAAGAAGACCTCCAAGGAAATTGTCGACATCTCAACAGTGATGAAGGTTAGTTCTTTGTTTTCTCCCCTGTAATGGGGAGACTACTTGTCATGAGGATATAAAAATAGCAACAAAAAAAAGTGACAAATTATCTACAGAATGTCAATTCCATTCAATTCAGATTGCTTTATTGGCATGAAAGGTTCAAGAACAATGTTGCCAAAGCATCAAAATACAATTTGTCAAAAAAATTTGACAGCACACAATAACAGTACAGTGTTTCCCCAAGTAGATTATTCAGTAGATGTACCTATATGTGTGACACATACCTGGGACCCACTCACACTAGCTGTCTCTTGATGTAAGCTAAAACGTTTCAACATTACTCAGAAAGACAGATGAGCTGTATGAAAATCTTACAGCTGTGTTTTCCTCTGCTGCTGTTGCTGGAGTCGCTGCTGTGTTGGCTGCAGTTGTTTACAACTAACTTTACAACTTTCTGTTGCTGGCCTCTGTCCAGCGCGCGCAATGATGATGCAGTGAATAGTGACGATTCTCTCTGACCAATCAGCAGTTACATTTACTGCCAGAATATTTCTTTCCGCTCGGGTTCACCGTCACTTTCTGCCGCTCGGACAATCAAACACTCGCTACGCACCTCCCGATTCCTTACAGGAGTTATGCTGCTCTTATAACAGCACCTGTCACTTGGATGTTTTGTATAGAATGAGGAGAGCAAGCTAGCAAAGCGTTGAGTGTTGCCGTGCTCGCACAGTGTGCAAGTGAAAACATTTGTAGCACATAGTGCAATGATCGTAGGAAATTTTAGTAGCAGCGGTCATGATTCAGCAGCAGCGCACTGCCGCTCCTGAATGCATATAGGGGAAGCACTGCCTATACTGTACATATACTGCCAGATTGACAATTTACTGCTAACCTATGCCAATGTAGAAGTCCTTAGAAAAATGAGTGAGGCTAAGTGCTTCAGCTGAATGGACAAAAGGGAAACACTGCAGTAATATGAACATTAACACAACATTATGATATACACACACACACACATTGTGTGTTAATGCATGCTTGTGCTGTGTGTGTCTAGGTCATGTATTGTCTTTGCTTTAAAAGAGGATTACATTACATCAATTAAGGAATAATACATTTTATTAACAGAGCTAGAACTTCCTGCTGCTCCAAGGAAGCTGGAACATGTTCAAGAGCGAGAGTCTCCAGTAAGGTCCGAATATGCAAGCTCGCCATCATCGTCTACGTCATCCAGGCGATCAAGCTCTGGCTCTACAGTCATTCCACCATCAGCTTCATCCAGGCGATCAAGCTCTACAGTCATTCCGCTCATTCAGGGAAAGCAGATTTCAAGAGCAAAAAAGGGTTCTTCAGGTCCTTATTTAGTCTTAAATTCACTTTTATAAATATTTGACCTTAAAGTGATAGTTTGTGTTCATACCCATATATCTATACAAATGTAATAGATCCACCAAGTCTGAGCCATCAGCTCCTTCTCTTTTATGAGAGCTTCCCAGTGGGTGTGCTCCTTCAAAATAAATTAAGTGGATTTGGACTAGCTTAACAATGAATCCTAAAGTAATGTTTGGTGTTGCGCAACCTTCAAAATATTTTTTCAGCTTTGGGTTGTTTCTAGGGATGAGCGAGTACAGCATTATCTGTATCTGTATCTGTATCTGTTAACCATATGAATTATCTGTATCTGTATCTGTACTCGGACTGGGCGGGGCCTAACCTGGAAGTGGGCGGGATTTAACCCGGAAGTGGGTTGGGTTGTCTTGAAATGGGCGGGGCTTTAACCGGTATGTTATTTTAAGCATGCAATTGATATGGGTTGATCAGAGATTGTTATATTTATTGCTGATTAGAAAACTATTTACATGACAGCATCAGCATTGAGCTTCAGATCAATGGTTTTGATTACGATAACAAACGAACTACAGAACAAGTTTTGCAACAATGAATACAACACATGCGGTTGCAATTATGAAGTAAAATGTAATGAACAAGAGTTTTCATCTCAACTAGGGCTGGGTGATATGGACCAAAAGTCATATCCCGATATATTTAGGCTGAATTTCGATATACGATATATATATCCTGATATTTTTTATTTTTCATGTTTTATTTTTTTCAAAATTTGTTAACACACACACACACAAGTACTGTCCCCCTTTACTTAACATAAATTGTAAGAATATGACTAATAGTAAAGACTAGTACTAATAAACATTAGGCCTATGCTAAAGGTATTAAATAGCAGTCCCAAACTAGTTTTTGTTAATACAATGTTGGTATGAGCCACCACAGTAATTAAAAAATTTTACACAAAGAAAAATAGTGGCATTTTGGGGTTAATATGGAAACGACAGTTACCATGGTAAATACACAATTCTAACAAGAACTGTTAATGAAACATGGAAACTGCTCCTGGTGAATAGAATGAAAATCATACCTGCATTACTTTTATTTCCTGTAATTTACAACGTAACGGCGTTGCATGCTTGTAGTTTCTTTTGCACTTTATATACAGTGAGGCGATACACCGCGCGCGCCGCCGCATTTGCGCGTGCAATTGAGTGTGCGCTACGACTACAGTATAACGGCTGACAGGACAAGAAAGTCCGTTTTTCTGAGGTGAAAAACTTTATTTCATGTTATAACATAACATGCTCTAAACACGCACGCAAAGTGGAATAGGAGGAGCAGGGGCGCGGGGAGCAGTGCAGAGAGCTCCGGGTCAGCTGGCTTGGGGCAAGGATCACAGCGCAAATTTGAATTATATCGATATATGCGATATGGTCTAATTCCATATCGCATTTAAAATATATATATATAGATATTCTTTATATCGATATATCGCCCAGCCCTAATCTCAACATAACTTTCTTTTTTTTTTAATCCGAGCACAGATATTGACTCGTATTACTCGTATAATACTCGTACTCGACAAAAGTGCTTTATCCGTACCGGATACTCGTTTCAGCCGAGTATCCGGCTCAACTCTAGTTGTTTCTTCAAGCCATTGTTGCCAGGTTTATATTCACTTAATTTAGTAGAAGAACACTGCCACTTGTTCTTGCCACAGGGGCTGATGGGTCACACTTGGAGGATTAATTAAACTCGTACTTAACTGCAATGATAATTTGTATTGGAGAGATTTGTCCTAAAATCTGTCCTAAATTTAGTTTGAGCATTTATCGTGACCAGGGGTGCTTCTCAATATCCCTCCTTGTCTCCTCGCTCCTCCGTCCTCCATCCTATGACCCGGAAACCAATCGAGCTCAGCCATCTTGAAGGACATCTCAATTCTCTAATTGCACCACGAGGAGGCGAGGATCGAGGAGTGAGGAGCTTCTAGAGGAGTCATGAGCGAGGATACACAGGTTTATCCTATGCGGAAGTGTTTTTTCGACCCTTCACATCGGTCACAATCATTTTTATTTATACTTTACCTTTGCAGTTTATATAAACCACACATCTCACATATTTCAACAGGCTATCTTGCTTAATTATTATTTATTATGAATTTCTTAAATAAGCAAACTTCAAAGGACAGATCCTTTGAGCGCTGCTGATGACGCTGTGGAGTGACGCTCGAGTGATCAAGTATTCCAATGTATAAAAAAAGCTTTCATTCGATTCCTCCGTCCTCCTTTTCTTTCCTTGCAGTCTTCCCTCGTATCCTACAGGGGGTGGAGCTGAGACGCGAGGAAAGGAAACGAGGATGCACAAAAAAGAATTGAGAAGCACCCCTTTACTCTTACTCTTCTTGTAGTGATCCAGCAAATTCAGGATCCCACATCAGAAACGCAGACCAGACCACCATCTCATAGAAGAAGATTGCAGTCGCATCAAGAAGAACAATGTAGAAGATCAGTATCCCCTGTTCAGCAATCTACTCAAGGGACCAGCTCCAGACAACAAACTCCATCAACACAGGGAAAACGCTACCCATACCCAATGCCAGAAGAAAGTAAGTATATATTATATTAAAAAAAATACACAGGGAATTTTAAAAGTAACACCAGAACAGAAACAGAGGCTTTCTGTTATCTGGCTTCACTAACCCTTACACCAGCAATCATTAGTGGTCACACAAAGGTGGTGGTCAACTCGGTAGTCAACCCAGGTTTGTCTAATCTAGCAATGAGCACATGCACATTAAAGATGAGGTGTTTCCTGATTTGACCAGTCTCAAACAAGTCTGCTGGCAGCAGAGCGGCTTATTTTACTAACGAAGAGCAAACTATAATATCACAGAAATATGAAGAATTTAAACACATAATCCAGTCAAAAGGCTACACAGTTGCAGCTGCCAAATACAGGAAGGACAGTTGGCAAAAAAAAAAGGCTAGGTTAATTGTTGATTCTAAAATTGACCTTAGTTGTGAATGTGAGTGGTTGTCATGTCAGCTGGGATTGGCTTAAGCCGTATAGCATAAGTTACCGTGGTGACGTACCCCTGTAAGAAATGAACCACCTTTGTAGGACTGAAAACCCAGGGTTAACCCTGAAGTTATCTTGCTAACCCCAAATCCTGCGTAGTACAGGCCCCAGGTGAGGTAAATATTTTATTTGAATTGAAAAAAACTACACTCGTTACTGTATGTTGTGCAATAAAAAAACAAGTACAAGGCCATTAAGAGTGTTTTATCAAACTGATAAAGTGTAGAAAGCTATATTTTCAGCTATTTTGCCTGCAGTCTCTTATCCACCACTGGTATGTTTTACAGTACACAACCACAGTGCACTGGTTAGTTTAGCAGCTTATTTTAATGAACAAGCTAAAACGAAAGCTGTCTGTATGTAGTCTGTTTTACTTGGCTTGACGCGTATCTAAACTTCTCTGCTGGCTGAGATTAACCAGCCCCAGTGGAGGACAGGAGGAAGGACTGATATAGACTGATGTCTAGGGGTTGGAGAAATAATCGATTCTTAGATGCATCGCTATGCGGACGTGAATCGATTAACAAATGTCAAAAAATCGATTATTTAAATGTTATTGATAATGTAATGTTGACGGAACGCGAAAGGTGGAACTGGCGGAAGTGCAAAGCTTGGCAGCTCCCTGTGTGTCCTGTGTGTGAGGCCGAGTGAGTGAGAGAGAGAGAGCGGCAGAACGTGACAGTGAAAGTTAGCGGAGAAAAATATTAGCAGTGAGTTTTTGTCTGGTAGTAAACGTGCAGCGTACTCCATCCCCACAGAGATCTGAAATGCTCCCTGTCTGGACACTTTCAAAAAATGTACTAAAAACCCAGCTCTTTACCAAGACATTCAATCCTGAATTACTTTTTGTTGTTCTGTCACTGTAACTATGTGAAAAGCGTACTTGGGTCCTGTGAAAGGCGCTAAAAATATTTCTTTATTTATGTTACGTTAGCAAAATTAGTAACATTAATTATCAGCTGTATGTCATTACTAACTAACCTACTAGTAAAGTGTTGAGGACATCAGGTACAAGCTTAGACTAAACTGGTGTACAGCTCTGTCCTGTACACATACTGTACGTTACATCCTGATAATTATATTTCAGTGTTCAGAGGAGTTTGACAACTGGTTGTTAATGAAATGAAGGACCATGGAGCTGAGGTTAATGAAGTAAATTTGGGATGGAAACTAGTCATTTTAAGCTAATTAGGAGATGTTTCTTTTGGATTTTAATGCGTAAATGAAATGCTTAGTAATTATCCAGGGATCCTGTATAGAAAAAAAGATGCATCGATAATCGAATCGCAGCCCTTTGAATCGTAATCGAATCGTGAGGTGCCCAGAGATTCCCACCCCTACTGATGTCTGAGTTGTTTATTCTTTCTAAACTTCACTCAGTATCTTGATGTCAGCAATATGATTTATTCTTTGATTATTATAGTTTATATAGTGACGTTGCTGATGTAAACATTGCACTTGCTTCTTTAGAAACAATATTTAGTTATATTTAAAATCTAAATAAATTATAATCCTGTACTGAATGTTTTTATTTTAAAATATATACAAAATTATCAATTCTTAGTAATATAAAATAATCAATAACAGCATTGATAAAGAACCAAACCAATAAGGATTATTGATAAGAGTAGTTGTAGTATAGATAAAATCTTAATGATTCCTATTGCTAGTAATACATGTGAGGGGCAGCAAGGCATCTGTTAGCAGGCTAATGTGGTGAAATACCTTAGCAACCACCCTGAACACCCTAGCAACGTCTAGAAACGCTCTAGTAACCACCAAAAATACCCTAGCAGCCTACCAGAATACCCTAGCAACCACCCAGAACACCTAGCAACTGCCTAGCAACCACCCAGAACACCCTTGCAACTGCCTAGCAACGCCCTAGCATCCAACAGAATACCATAGCAACTGCCTAGCAACACCATAGCATATTTAGAGCCATAACCAGGCCATTCTGGTGATTGTGCACTGATTTTGTATAATAAACTGTATATTTTCGGGCCTAAATGTATCCATCCAGGGTAGTCATTTAAGGCCAAGGTCCCAGAAGGGCACAGAAATTGTTTTATTGTAATTGTTTTATTTATTTAACATGAATTCAAAAATGTCAGAAGCTGACTCGTATCTTTTTATTCTTTAAAGATGGTCAGACGTTTCAGAAAGGGTAAGTTGACTATTTCTAACCCAAAAAAATATCGAATGATTACGTAAATGTGTCCAAAAACAACTAGGGAATTCACAAGCCTCTCTGTAGAGAGTTGTACATGCCATCTAGTGGTTACACCATGGTTCTACATGCTTTTCTGTCTATACTCTCACCAGATGGTGCTAATATGCTTTATCCATGTGAAAAATGGATTATAATTATTGCATAAATATTAATTAGTGGTTCGGTCACAAACAACACAAGTGTGACACACATCCACACACCATTTACATTATCATGCTTCCCTGGCTATTCACAACAATATCATCTCACATACCCTTTTCACTAACTCTTTCCCTATCACCTTATCTTCACACACACACACACACACACACACACACACACACACACACACACACACACACACACACACACACACACACACACACACACACACACACACACACACACAGAAAAAGAGACACATACAGTACTTACACATAGAGTTGAGAGAGCAAGAGAGAGAGAAACAAACTAGGGTTAAATGAGTGATATTTTTGCTTGACAGACAACTACAACAAGGGAGGAGACAACATAGGAGAGATGCACAAAGGAAACAAAGGGAAATAGAGAAACTGAAAGACGAGATCATTGGTTGGAAACAAAGATATGAAAAGGTGAAGCGTGCAAATCTTGACAGCCCAGAAGTTAAAACACAAAGTTCTTCAAGGTCAGCAAGTCACCACCCGTGTCAGAAAAAAGCCCTGAAATATCACTTTACTGGTTTGGGAGCACTGAAACACAAATACAAAAGTCTTGCCACCCAATACAAAAACCTCTTAAACTTTTACATCATATCCACGGAGCCACACCAGAGGGGTTTCTCGACTGTGACATGTAACTTCTTTGAAGCAAGTCACGGTAAGGGTTCACCAGATGGAGTGGGGGCTGCACTGAAGAGAACAGCTGACGCATTAGTTCGTCAAGGGAAAGTTATCCCTGATGCACAGAGCTTTTTCCAGCTGAAGGACACAAGCAAGGTGAAACTCTTCTATGTGAGTGAGGAAGAAGTTGAGAAGAAGGATGAAGGTTTAAAGCAAGTGCCCCTATTCACCATTAAAGGCACCATTAAAATGCATGAGGTTCTTAGCATTTCTCCCGGCACTCTCCAATACAGGGACATAAGCTGTTTCTGCGGGGATGCTGAGGGGGTGTTTGAGTGTCCATGCCACAGCCTAGAGGAGGTTCCTCTTGCAATCAAATCAAACAGGCAAAGATTTCAGACCCAATGTCATGGAACAGCATCACACTGGACAGTGGTGTGTTGTGCGATATGATGATGATCCCTACCCTGGCATCATCTTGCAGGTGGAGAAAACTATGTGCAAGTCAAACGCATGCACCGCAACGGAGTGAATACATTTTTCTGGCCAAGCCGCAGAGATGATGTTAACTGGTACAGTGATGACCAGATCATATGCCTGATTCCAGAGCCCATGGCACTAAATAAGCGTTCAGTTCAGATTGATCAGCGGTTCTGGGAGTTCATTATGGGGCAGTTGGGCAAGTAAAAAAAAAAAAAAAAAAAGTAGCATGAAATGTAAAAAGGGGACAGTTCAAAGTTTCCCCATCTTAGTCATTACCTAGTAAGCAAGTACAATAGCATGACATAAAATGGTCACAATTGGACAATTGCAGTTTAGACAATTTACTTTGTTGTACATTTTAGTTGTTTTCTAATGAAGTTAAAATGTGTTTTTAAAATGTTGTTTATGATATTTTACTAACTGCTTTCAGTTCGTATGTTATGTATGTCACTGGTGTTACGGTGTTTTTTCTTTCACATTAAATAAAATAAGTCACATGTGACATAATTTTAAATTTATTGAATTCTGCTACACTCAAGAGTTAAGCTTTAAAGGATTGCATCATTACTTGTTTATAACTATTTTTCAAATATTTTCATTGTTATAGCAAATATATGGTTACGCAAATGAACTAACATCATTCAGTCAAACTTTTAACAAACATGATTAAAATAAAACAATCTCCTTATTTGTTAGATTATCATTCATTTTCTGTAACTGACTACATGTTTCTGACAACATGTACTGAAAAATTGGAGAAATAATACTTCATAAAAACCTTTAATATTGCTAAAGAAGTAAGGTAACACCAGTGACAAAAAAAAGGTACATGCGATCTTTAAATAAATGCACAAAAAAGATTAAAAAAAATAATTAAGCTGTCATTTATGTGTACTCATAAAGTCAAAGGGTAATATAATAATGTGGTCTAAGTTTAAATGTTAGAAAAATAAATACATTTTAAGACCAAAAGTGGACGTTTCTGTAGAATGACCCACTTAACGTTACTGTCGTAAATACCGCTCACGCAGAGCCGTCGCTTTCTTTTCCATTACTTTTCCAACCTTGTTTTCTTCATCGACTCTGCCATGATTCACGTCTGAAATGCGTGCTAGTGTCTTCCATAGAGGCTGCTTCATGTTGTTGATGTGTGACGTCGTGCCGTAAAGCAAGTCGTGATCCTTGCAAGATTTGTCAGGCAACCTGCATTGCTGTTTTTTCCAGCGGCGTCCCCCTCTGCTTTGCTATCTGGATGATTCGCCCTACTACGAGTTCGTTTACCATGGAAATGATTTTGAAGCTGTTCTATTAAGGTACAAATCTTGCACAGTGTGTCTTTAAAGGAGCCACGCACTGTTTTTAACAATACTGCAAAATTACCATATAACCGTAGAAATATGACATCTCAAATTAAATAAATCAATATTAAAAGAATAAATTAAATTAAATATTAAAAGAATAATTTCCAGAATAATTCCAGGACTTTGCTGGTATGCCATTACTCCATTTGTAGGATGTGAGGAACCAAGGAAAACTGTGTAGAATAGTTGAACTCCTACAATTTTCTGTAAAAGGTCTGAATGTCATAAGGCATGTTGAAACTTTGAGTTAGTGAAATATTTTGTGAAATTGAGTGACCTATTTTACTTTTTTGTTCACGTTCAATGTTTGCTGTGGTGAATTTTCCAAATGAAGAGGACAGTTTCACTGTCATCTCAGAAATCTGGTGCACCAAGGATGTTATTGGCCTCCATATAAGAGCCAAGAGAGGATAAAGGCGGCAGTGATGCATGAAAACCAAACACTGAAACATGGGAGATAGAGACATTTGAATTACTGATGGCAAAAAGTAAGTGTTTTAAATAAATATCAAAAAACTAAATGTATAATTTGCAAACAAACCAATGAATTTAAAAAACTGTTTTTGTGATTTTTTCCGAGACATATGACATGGTCAATGATTGGGCGACAGCTCCTCCTGTAACTCCAGTCTGCAGATCATCTCGCCACTGTACTTCGTGAGCTTCGTGCTGACGGCTCAGTTCGTGCTGATTAACGTGGTGGTGGAGCAGCTGGACGACTCCAACAAGGAGGCGCAGGAGGACGCGGAGAGGCTTACTTTCCTAATAGTAAAAAAAAAAAACTAGAACTTTAAAAATATTTTCCTCATAATTTGATGGTTTAAGCAAACTTGTAGGGTCATAAAAAAAACTCTGCACATCACTTTTGGCCACTACTGTATATTTGGTGTGGTCAGTGCCACAATAGTGCTATTCGAGCCTGCTAACTGTGGACTGAAGGGCTCGAGTCATCACAGGTGCACTGCTGCATTTTTCCAGTATATATATAATTATTACTTTCAAAGTTACAAAAGTAAGTTACAAAAAGAATACCTTGATGATTCAACTTTTTTATTGTTTGATCAACTCCAATACATTATATTTTCATTGGAAAGTGCGTGGCCGCATCCTCTGTCCTCCATCTTGTTACACCCAACTAGGTTAGGATACCTCTTCCAGCTCAGTTAAATAATTTACGAGCTGAGACCTAGTCTTAACACTTAGGAACCTTTATGAAATCACACTTATTCTTAAGTTTAGGAATAAGAGTAAAATTATGTCATTCTTAAAATTGAGACTTGAGACTAAAATGTTACTGTGAGTGGCTTTATACATAAGGCCCCGGTCTGTAAATTGAGTTCTGTTCAGAAGGAGGTTTATTTAAAGCAGCAAAATATGTTGCGGTTGAATTTGACTGCACTCCTGACTGAAACTCACTCACTGAGTTTGAATTTGACACGCCTGATGTAAATGATGATTTTCACAGGATATCTGGTAAACTGTACTGAGACACTGCTGATATATTGAACATTGACTATTTATTTGATCAAAAATATTTTAAAATATTTTACTGCACATTTACAAAATTGGAATGAGAGCATAACTACATCATACTAAAATAACATCCAAAAAAAAAAAAGAAGCAAGATTTGAGATGGACTTTAACAAAGATGTAAATCAGGACAGAACTAAACTGGAGATTCAACATATTTGTCAAAAACAGGATATTTTCTCAAACTAAATGTGATTATTTTACACTGAAAGCCAATTAAAATCATTAATCCAAGATTTAGAGGTAAAATCACAGTAGTAAAAAAGCTTTAAGAGTTTCAGGAAAGGAATAACAAAAACTCTTCTGTAAAAATTACACTGTGGATTTATTTTAAACTGGATTTTGACTCTCTAATCTTTGAGGCAACAGTCAGAAATGTAAAGAAAGCTGAAGATCTCCAAAGGCTACCGCACTGAAAATCACCAACGTTAGGCCTACGATGCTTAAAAACTTAATGGATCCTTGCTGAATTAAAGTATTAATTTCTTTTTAAAAAAGTAACATTTTAATGGTGTAAATATAATAATAGGTGTAACTAGATTAAAAAGTTTGTCGAGACAAATACATTAATCCGGATACATTTGAAAACGGTGTTTTCGTTTATAAACGCTCTCCGTCCACACTATTCATTCGATTCACATGACGTCACTGTAGCTTTGCGCCGCCATCTTTGCGACCGCCGGTCTCAGTAATGCCTGCAATATGTTGTGCAGTTGGCTGCAACAACAGCCTAAAGAGGAACCCTGAACTGGTATTTTATTCTATACCAAAAGAAGAGAGAATCATTTATTTAAAAGACTTGAAGTCTCATGTTGGTTTGTGGTTAATTATATTTCCATTATACTCTCAGTGGCCAACATTATACAGACAGATATCGACAGATAATGTTTTGTCTTCATTTTATTGTTGGATCTGTTTAAATGCACTTTATCATGGTAAGTTAGTAAGATTTGGGGTTGTTTTGAATATAACTGTCTGTCTGTTAGTTAATAACGTTACCTACCTAAATCTAATAAATATTTTTCTGAAGTTCATAAAGATATTGTCTTCGTCACATGCGCTTTAGATGTTATTTTGTGTAAGTAACGTTAGCTCTGCAGACGATGCATAATCTCAGCCTTGAAATGCATATTAAAGGACTAGTTCTTCCAAAAATGATAATTCTGCCGTCATTTACTCACCTTCATGTGCAAACCCTTAAGTTTACTTTCCGTGGAAGACAAAGGGACATTTTTGAATATGTAGCCTAATGGAGACTCTTCTTCTCGATGTAATGAAAGTGAATGAGTAACGTTAGCCTACTGGGGGCTGTCACGCAAAAAAATTATAATAATAAAAGACAAAAAAACATCACAAAAGTATCATAAAAGTGATCTAATACGACT
Source organism: Leuciscus leuciscus (assembly GCF_965113295.1). Classification (NCBI taxonomy): domain Eukaryota; kingdom Metazoa; phylum Chordata; class Actinopteri; order Cypriniformes; family Leuciscidae; genus Leuciscus; species Leuciscus leuciscus. Next base: position 43,719,817 of record NC_138728.1, read on the forward strand.
CGTCCGTTATATTAATATAGTTATTTATTCATATGATAGCTTTATGTGACGAACAAACTGCAATTTAAGTCGCTATATTATAATCACTGATGACCTTACCTCTTGATAGCTTTTAATCGCAGCCGAATCGTGAGTGAATCATTCAAAAAGATTCGACTCGAAAGATTCTTTCATTTCGATATTTGTGTGTATTAAACCTTCTCTCTGTAATTGAACATCTGTTCTTTCGGACAGATATGGCAGTATTTGATCATATTCGGCTGATGTCTCTGGCTGTGCTGATGGACGGATTAGATATATTCATTCATGCTGAACAGCTGCAGATTCATAGATTCATTCATGACATCGCCTCGACTCTCATGAACGCGCGCCATGAAGCTCTATGACTTAAGTATTTCTATATCATGAAAGGCCAATTGGGGCAAGTCTGGGGCAGATAATAATGGACTAAAGAAAACTGGGGGCAACAAATAAGGATCGGAGCCTAAAATATAATTTTTCTCCAGGTATCTCTGTCTCTCTCTCTCATTCAAATGGGCAGTTTGGGCGGCCATACCGGGCGAGTCGGTCGCAAATATGGCGGCGTTCTATTTGTTGTGACGTCGGTGGCATCTATGAATAGCGTTTTCAGGCGTTTTCGGACGTTTCAGTGTGGATGAGAAACTTTTGAAAAATGCCTGAAAACGCTAAATTCACCTTACTGCGCATGTGTAAAACCTCACCAAAGATCACTGATATGATTCAGATGGAAAATAAATAATGAAGTTATCGCGCAATTCTTCTGACAGGATCATTTTATTTAGTAAAATATCTCACCATTCACTGATGCGGTTCCAGGTCGCACACAGTCACCATATGTTTGGTCTAAAACTGCTCTCATGTATTGCCGCAGGACATCAAATGTGAGTAAATTCTGTCATCTTTGCAGGACTGTGATATGAAGAGTGTGCAATGTAGAATATTTTTTAGCAACAGTGTGAAAGTGAATAGCACGTAACAGGCACAAAACCGATATAAACATGAATATCTATTGGTACAATATGCGTCACATGACTAAATTTACGTCATCGTTTTTAAATACCACCGGTTTCAGAGTCTACACTACAACGTGAAAACAGTGATTTCAAATGTATCCACTTTGGAATACGTTTTCAAAAAAGCTTAGTTTTCATTAATAAAAACGCGGTCTCCGTGTGGACGGAAGGCCAAAACGGAGAGAAAAATATAAGTTTTCGAAGAAAACGTATTAGTGTGGACATGGCCAAAGTTGGCTTGAGAAAGCCGGACCAGACAGTTAAGAAGATTTTAAAAGCTTTAAGTTTTAAGAAGTTTGAAGTTTAAAGGTCCCATGGCATGAAAAATTCACTTAATGTTTTTTTTTTACATTAATCTGAGTTCCCCCAGCCTGCCTATGGTCCCCCAGTGGCTAGAATTTTTTGATAGGTGTAAACCAAGCCCTGGCTAAGGCTATCCTGCTTCGCCTTTGAGAAAGTGAAAAAAAAAGAAAAAAAAAAAATGTTTTGTTCCTTCATCAAGAACCAGTGGGTTATGTGAATGTCTGATGTGTAATTGTTCAAGTTCAGACAGATAATCTTTCTCTCAAAATCGTTCAATACTGTTTATGCATCAGTAAATCAAGCCAGTGACTAAACGATCAACTTCACATCGTTTCTCTTGGTAGGATGAAAAAAATCTTATTTAAACTGTGATTAATACAGAAAGTAATCAAAGAACAATCCCATTCCAATCACCCAAGCTGTCAATCACACAGCACAAGTTTATCTGGACACTTGCCAAAACTCGTTATGAAATCAATGACGCTGTTACGCTGTACTAGGCCTGTCACGATAACAAATTTTGCTGGACGATAAATTGTCCAAGAAATTATTGCGATAAACGATAATATTGTCGTTCTGAGACCATTTTCATCTAATATAATGATAATGGCATAATAATGCAGGTACACCTTTTCAAAGATCTATAAACTTTTATTTCTTAAGAATATTAAACATTGAAAACGGAAAACATTTTAAATATCCACAAAAAAAAAAAAATGAACAAAACAACCAAAAACAATAAAAGCAATGGACTCTGTGTCTGTTAACAAAAAAATCCACTTGAATAAATACCAAAAACAATAAATAAAATGGATGTAAACAAAATTGCACTTCAAAAAATATTAAACATTAGGCTCAGACATAAATAGTAATACATTCCATAACAGGCAAAACTGCCAGTTAGGACCTTTGTAAACAAAAAAAAAAAAAGCCTCAACAGGCCATATCACAGCATTTTGCACTGTCCTCCTGTTACTTTGTCGACTAAACGCCCGAGTGATTGTGTACTGTCGGGAAGACGGAGACGCACTTTATTGCGTGTATATGCTACTCACTGAAAATACTTGGTTAGGATTAGGGGTGAGGAGTGCGTGCGTATTACACGCCATAACGTGCGTATCATATGCACACAAATAATAAATAGCATGAGAAATAACATTTGTGGTATACGCATTTTCATGAGACCGGGCTCGCTGTCGCATTTGACTTTGAAACCAATTCCATCTTTTTCTTTTTTTTCCCCTCCAACTCACAACTAGCGTCTTCTCTCTCTCCCGGCAGTCGCCTCAAGCTCCTCCTATACGCTAAGGAACCGAGAGTGGTCATCCAGTCTCTTTTTGAGCGTGCGATTAATTGATTTATTGACTATCGCGACAGGCCTACGCTGCACAACGAAGCTCTTACTGTACTTACCTCATGTTTGCATTGGTGAAAGCATTAGTGAGAGTGCAGAAACTGCTTTGCAATGAAAAGATCTTTATTCACGTGACGCGATCAACAGACTCTCATCTGCTCATTACTGTGTAGAACGCTCGTCCTACAGTCTAAGCGTAAACCACTTTCTAATGTCTTGGACCAGATTAGAAGACTACGTTCGCTCTTGAGCCAGTATTGCAGCAAGACAAGGGAAATAACCATAGAAGACAGGTATAGTTGAAAAGATAAGTGTTGCTTTTTTTTTTTTTTATACTTCTTTGTATTAATTTGTTTTAAGTTTAAAAAATAAAATAAAAAAAAATTGATGGCTTCAATGAAACAATTCACAAAACCATTTAAATGACCTTCTTGAAAACCAATTTGATTCAGATAATCTACTGTCACGGGTGACAAAATGCTGGGAAAAGCGGAACCTTTGTTTTCTTTTCATGTTCCCCGAGGGGAATTATTTGGTGTAACGCCTCACTCCGGTTCCGGGTGTAGCGGAGATATTGTCCAAACTAATTACCGCCGATGCACGACAGGTGTGAGGCAGAGAGGAGCGGTGTTTACACAGGCTTTCCGCTTCACAAGAGGAGGATAAAAGAGCCACTCGAAGTCGAGTTGAAGTCGAGGATGGAACTGGTAAAAGTCAATCGGTGTTCAGTTGATCAGTTGTTTGGCTGGGTCTCAGTCGTTGTGTTTTGGGGGTAGAAGATCTCCTGTTTGAGTGCTTACATTTGATGCTGTGATCCTGGAAATTTGTGTAAGTGAAGAACTGTTATTGGAGTCTGTCGTTTAGAACTGCTTGTGGAATACTACTGGATTGAACTGCTGCTTGGATCTGCGCTGGAAGAGGAAGGAAGAAAGATAAGTGAAGTAATTTCATCATTGAATCAAATGTAAAGCTTGAAGAAAAGACTGTGAATGTGAAATTTACTGTTGAGGAGGACATCTGTTTCAGATACATTGGAGAGGAATTGAGAGTTGAATATTCCCGTTGAAATGCATGGATGAAGCGAGGCTTCTGATCAGCCCTACTGTGAGTGATTTGCAGTTGTTTGCCTTACCTGATGCACGTCGAATTAATGCTGTGGATTTGTAGTGAACACGAGTGCTGTGTGCTATGCTGAGAAGAGTCTTCCAACGCCTGCTTTCATTCTTGTGAGATGATCTACTGGTCTCCATCTAAATCCCAGAACAATACAACTGAACTGGTGAAGTAATGCTTTGTATTGTCCTCTCTTCCACTGAATATTGTTGTGAAGTAATTCCTCATTGAAGGCTCCTGTTAATCCTCTCCCTCTCTCTGAAAGTACAAGTCTCGTGAAGAACCGTATGGCTGTGGAAAAGTCTGAATCGTTATACTTACTGACCGAGCTCTGAAGATGTACAACATCGCTGGTAAAGCTGCCTATCGAGTCTCTCGCTAATGTCTGATGAAAGTGTTTGATGTTAAGAGAAGAAATCTTACCTGTTACCTACCGTCCGAGTCCTGCAGATGTGCAGCAACGCTGTGAAGTGAGTTTTAAAGTCACAATTCCCCTTTCACGTCCTGATAAGAGAAGCTGCTGTTAAGAGAAGAAACCTTACCTGTTACCTCCCGTCTGAGTCCTGCAGATGTGCAGCAACGCTGTGAAGTGAGTTTTAAAGTCACAATTTCCCCTTCATGTCATGATAAGAGAATCTGCTGTTGAGAGAAGAAACATTACCTGTTACTTACCGTTTGAGTCCTGCAGATGTGCAGCAACGCTGTGAAGTGAGTTTTAAAGTTACAATTTCCCCTTCATGTCATGATAAGAGAATCTGCTGTTGAGAGAAGAATACATTACCTGTGACTTCCCGTTTGAGTCCTGCAGATGTGCAGCAACGCTGCGAAGTAAGCTTTTAGAGTCACTGTCCCACCATTGTGCCCGATGACGTATCTGATACTGAGAAGAATACATTACCTGTTACTTACTGTCTGAGTCCTGTAGATGTGCAGCAACGCTGTGAAGTAAGCTTTTAGAGTCACTGTCCCACCATTGTGCCCGACGACGTATCTGATACTGAGAAGAAAACATTACCTGTTAATTACTGTCTGAGTCCGGTAGATGTGCAGCAATGCTGTGAAGTAAGCTTTTAGAGTCACTGTCCCACCATTGTGCCCGACGACGTATCTGATACTGAGAAGAAAACATTACCTGTTAATTACTGTCTGAGTCCGGTAGATGTGCAGCAATGCTGTGAAGTAAGCTTTTAGAGTCACTGTCCCACCATTGTGCCCGACGACGTATCTGATACTGAGAAGAATACATTACCTGTTACTTACTGTCTGAGTCCTGTAGATGTGCAGCAACGCTGTGAAGTAAGCTTTTAGAGTCACTATCGCACTATTGTGTCCCGAAGGCAGTGAAGAATCGATCCAGCGGCTACTCCGGTCAAATAGCCCTAGAAGAGGAGAGTTGCTTATTCTTTTCTCAAGTTGATTGCTATTCAATAAAGATTGTTACTTTTGAACTCAATTACTTGCCTCCTCTTTTGTCCATCTGTTGCGTGCCTGTGGTGTTGGCTCCTCACGGTGGTGTCTGGAGTGAGGGGCGGCTGGTCATCCGAGTCCGCCCCGGCCTGCACCAGTGACACTACCTCTTATGCTCAATAATTCTGTAGTTAACTCCTTGGTTAATCTGTTATTTATTTTTATTTATCTGTTATTTATAACTGTTTTACTTATTTCTGATATTCCTTGTTTATTTGATTTAATTAAATTAGTTTGAAGCTTGTTTTAGTTATAGATATTTACTCTTAATTTCCTTTTGTTTCTTTCCTTTTCATGTAAATTATACACCCAGTTCACACTCAAAACACACATTATAATTATTAACCTCAATAACCAGCAATAAAACAGCAATGGAGACAATAAATTTCAAGTAAAATGTCCAATGACACGCCAAATCAGAGTCAGGATCAGAAAAGACTCAAGCAAGTTTAGCTCAGTTCAATGTCTTTTGTATCCGTTTCAGTGTTTCAGTTATAAAATGCCGATATGCAAACTCCGAGATGAACGAGTGAGAGAGAAAAAGAAAAAATGTTATTCTTGTTCACAGATGCAATAATGTCCAGGGAAGAAAAAAAAATTATACTATGTGGTCCTACCATTTCGATGAAACATGAAATGTTATCCAAGTTCAGGAAAAACCAGGTTGGCTCACCAGTTTCCACCAATGTTGAGCACTCCTCATTGATGGCAGAAACAGTTCTAACTCTGAACGTGTTCAGAAATATCAAGGAGAGGAACAAAATACAACAAAAAACAACTAACACTTCAAATGATGATTTATCACAACAAATCGTTCAAAATGAATATTATACACATTTTCCAGTGCTTATTACCCTTTTTAACCCTAACAGAAACACAACTATTGGTTAAAAATGAAGAAAATTCCGTTTTAAAATGACGTGCACTCATTTAGCTTTTAGCTCGTACCACATGGCTAGCAAAACTCCACGTGAGCTGCATTACACACATTACACTCATGAAGTCAACAAATGTGCATAAACAAATGTGCATAAACACTTTTAAGCAGTAATTAAACTCTTAATTTACCCCTTCAATTACATTTTCTAAATATATTTCTCAAGAATTATACAGCACAGTATAATTTAAGACCACAAAAGACTGAACAATACACAACCTATAACTAATTAAGGTAGTTTATGAACTCACTTACCAAGAATAAAGTGCTAATGATCAGAAATAATCTCAGATGAATCAAGGAAAATCTGTTCAACACAGTTTTCGTCAGATGAATCAACTCAACTTCTCATTTAATCCTTGGATTCAATACAAATGCAATGACAACTATTTAAACAACTCTTTCCTGTCAACGATATTGTCCTGTTTTCCGTTATTAATCTAGCTCTCACTTACTTTCTTAACTTTACACACCTGCAATTGACGTGCGTCACTGCTCCAGCGGCCATTTCACTTTTCTCTGTGATGAGAGACTCGGGCTGCGTCCGAAATCGCGTACTATGCGAGTAGGTACTACATTTAAATTAGAACGTACTTCGCGACCGTTAAAAAAGTGATTGTATAAAACACACATTGTAAAACATATGATTCGTTAAATGATCGCATTACAGGGCCAAACATGAGCATGATTCAATCATGGCAGAATTATCATTTTAGAGTGAACTACAATAATAAAAAAATAAAAAAAATCGTTCTTTATATTTCTGTTTAAACTCTGCAGCATATTTTGAATTTTTTAGAGGATTTGGCATATCTGAATTTAAAAGAGCGCCCTTCCCACATACATTGGAGTAAATGGATAAAAATGGTCTCATTTTACAGGAAACACTCTAAATTTTAACACAGTGGTGGAATATTGCATATATTTTATTGTATTTATTCATAATTTTATGATAAACAAGGATAAAAAGTCAGATTTTGATTGATTTTTTAAATTAAGTTTTTATTTGAAAGTCTGTAATTTAGGACCTGTTTGGTGTATTTCCTTGTGGAAGGTTTCTTTTGAATCCTCTAGGTGGCAGTAAACCGGGACAAAAAGAATTGTTTTGATATCTCATTCTAAAAAAAAAGTTATTGAGATTTTTCTGAAAGGAGTCACTGGTGTCTCCAAATCTACTTTTACAGTCTCCATTTTTGATTGCTAAAAGAATTGGGCATACCTGATTTTAATATTGCATTCTACCCACATACATTGGAGTAAATGGATAAAAATGGTCTCATTTTACAGAAAACACTCAAAATTTTAACCCAGTGGTGGAATATTTCATACATTTTAATGTATTTATTCACAATTCTATGATAAACAAGGATAAAAAGTCAGATATTGATTAATTTAAGAGTCTTGAGAGTCTGTAATTTAGGACCTGTTTGGTGTATTTCCCTGCGGAAGGTTTCTTTTGAATCCTCTAGGTGGCAGTGAATAGAGAAAAAAAGAATGATCTTTCTATCACCTTCTTAACAAAAGTTATTTAGCTTTAATTGAAGAAAGGCAATGTCTTCTCTGAAGTCTACACGTTTACTCCATAAACCAAAATTATTGCAAAAACAGGCTTATTACCTGTAAAATACTATTTTTTACCATGTTACATTTGACAAGAGAATAAACACTTTATCACCTAACTTAACCCATGTCATGTAATATATTAACAAAATGATGAAAAGTAGCAGAAAGTAGCAGTTCTTGTATTTTATTATACACAAAGATAATAAACTCCAAGAAAATAAATTAAATGTTTTAGAGAAACATGTGCAAAAAACAGTGCAAAAAACAGTGCAAAAACACAATATACAAATCTAAGATATAAAATAACTATATACAGCACATAGTAACTATAAAAAGTCAACAAGTTACTATAGAAGAAAAAGAAAAAAGCACAACTTGTAGTTTTTGTTTTTTGCAAACGTTGAAATATTGCAATTGTTGACGGAACTGCACATTATCCAGACGAGTGTCCATCAGTGTGCCATTTTCTAAAACAGTTTCTAGATGGCACCAAGCACAAGGGTACATTGCACTTTGTACAGTACAATGGAGTCTTTACTTTGAGGCCTGAAAGTTTGCACAAAGCACAAATTCTCCTCCCACTTGCGGCATCTGACCCAAAGTACTCCGGACAACATTGCTCACCTGCTGCTATGGCAGATGTGGACGGCTCTAGGGCATGCGCTGTGGACGGCTCCGGGGCATGCGCTGTGGACGGCTCCGGGGCATGCGCTGTGGACGGCTCCGGGGCATCTGAGGTGCTGGATTGTGTAGCCAGCTCAGACACAAGCCTCTCCCTAAATTCCTTTTGGCTGAGGACTTTTGTTCTGGGATTTGCAGTGGTGCTGGTGCAGAATGAAACAGTTTACCACTGCAATGTCAACAAAATGGAAAAAAAAAGTCTTGTACCATTTCTTCGTCTTGTGCAGGACATTATAGTACCCGATGAGAGCATCTGAAAGATCCACACCTCCCATGTGTTTATTGTAGTCTTTCACCGCTGCTGGAATCGGGACTCTGTGCCTTTCCCATACACCTTCGGGACTCTTGATACGCCTGAGGACCTCATCACCGTCAAATGCCTTGTGCATTGTTGAACACATAGTCACCTCTCTTGTGTCCATCCACTTTACAAAGAGAAGCTTCCCGTCTCGAAGCCATCGAATGGTTCCCCTTTGGGCTCTGCGGCTGATGTCATTCGCCTTGGTTTTGGGGAAGCCCCGCCGGTTGGCCCGTATTGTGCCACACGCCAGAGTCTTCTTGGCAAGCAAGTCCATAAAAAGGCATGGGCTCGTATAGAAATTGTCCATAAAAAGCTGGTAGCCTTTGCCGAGAAGTGACAGATCCAGAAGCTGCATAACAGAATCATAACTGAGCCCTTTTCCAGTGGCCAGGGAAGATTTGCCTTCATAAACGAAGAAGTTCCATGTGTAACCACAGGCAGAATCAGCCAGCACGAAGAGTTTTGTAGCCCCACTTGGTCGGCTTGTCTTTCATGTACTGCTTGATGCCGATTCGCGCCCTTGAAGCCACCATCCTCTCATCCACTGCTAGCTGTCTGTCTGGATGGAAATAGGTTTTGCATGCCAAGACGATGTCATTGTACAGGGGCTTGATCTTGTGAAGTCTGTCGTAGGCTTCAGTCCCCACTTTTCTCGAGTTGTCTCGATCATCCTCAGGATTGCTAAGATGCAGGTTCCAAGAAATGGCCTGAAATCTGGACCTTGACATGACCGATTTTGGGAATGGTAGGTGATACATTTCTTTACCAGACCAGTAATCGACGATGTTTTTTGCACCGAGGAGCCCCATGTAGATGACAAGTGCGATGTACTGATACAGTTTGTGTGCATTCAAAGGCAACCAAAGGAAACGTTTTCCAGCCTCCGCCCTCATTTGTGCAAAGGTGTTGGTGTTCTTCACAATGGTGTCCACCACAGAGCCTGTAAAGAAGAGCTGAAAAAGCTGCAGAGGGGAATAGATCCTGTCCATTACAAGCTGCGCTCCTGGGTTTCTTTTTGGGAGGAAATTTGGTTGCGATGGAACCTCATCCTCCACACTGCAGTCATTCCACCTTTCTGTGCCATCATCCTCAGACATCGCACTTGCTGACCTTTTTGTCCCCTGTACATGAGACCTCCCTCTGGTTTGCTTGCTGGCAGTTTCAGCTCTTTGTGGCCTCACAGAATCACCAACAGAGGATGTGGGGGTCTTGGAGGTATGAGGTGGGGAAACAACCTCCTTGCTGCTGGTGCATGGCAAATCTGGCTGCCACTCTTCCTCACTGTCCAGACTGCAAAACAAAAAATTATAAATCCACATTGCGATTCAGAAATGCATGCTAATATTACATGCACAAAGATAATTCACATATGCACATAACAGATACAAGAATATAATTTGCATATCCACATAAGATACACAAATAAATGTGTGCATTCAAATATGAATGCAACAGAAACATGTAGAATGCATTTTATGTATAGATTACAAAAAAAGATGTAAAAAAAAAAGCTGCACATATGCATGCCATAGTTCAAATAAGCTTGGGAGCATTTGCTTTTGACACATGTACACACATGCATCAATGCAAGTGATGAACAAATGCGTGCAAAACTAAAAATATGCATGTAAAATTATTTTAGCACATGTGGGCGCAAAACAGCACAAAAAGCTTGCAAAAGCTCCCAAGCTTATTTTATCATTGCATGCATATGTTTTTAGGTGAAAACATTTCTCAAATACTCGTGCACAAACATGTATGCGACACACACACACAAAAATCTGCACGTGCTTAGCAAAACCACCCATGCTATTCTGAATTAGCGCGTGCATGGGTTATAATATTTCTCGATGTCTGTTGCATGCATATTTTGTATTGTTGCATGCATTTGTTCATGAAATACACAAATACAACGTTTATAAGTTCGAGATGGGTACATACTCAAATTCAGGATCTTCCCCCTCATTGTACGCTGCTTGTCTAACAGAGTCAAAACTTCCATCGCTGCAAGTTTCAGGATCACTCTGTCGATCAAGCTCTGCCAAAACAGCCTCCACACCGACAAAAAACTTTCTTGAAGCCATTGTTCAAAGACAAACACTACAATCAGTCCTAAAAAACACGGAATAACTCGAAAAACCAATCTCCAAACTGTCACTAACCACGCCAAACTCTTCTGCAATGATTGCTGGCAGACGCTGGGAAATCATGAAGACGACCCGCCTCCTAAACTTTGCAAAGGGAGATCTCGGGCTCTGATTGGTCTACAATCATGATCGACATGTCTATCGATCGCTAAAAAGCTCCGCTTTTTTGACGTATGACGCAATACGTGATGACGTCATCTTAAATCGCGGCTAACATAGACGTTCTAATAAAAGTATTTATCTGCATCGCATGTTTTGATCTGGACATCGGTGACATATTACAGTGTTATTTGGCCATGCATGCTCACAGACATGTGAAAATACTCTCATTTTGAAGAAAACAACCTAAGGAACGAGCTGATATAGCGTTTGTGGCTAGTAGCTCCACACGGAGTAAGTGATCCGAGCAGGAATATGACTCATATGTTTGCTTGTTCAAAAGAATCAATTCAGTTTTCGTAAAACATTTGATAATAATGTTACTGTAAAGTGTTGGATCGGTGAAATAAACTGCACAGTGATATTCTTGAGAGTGAGAGCTTTCATTTGATATATGACATGTCTATTTTTGGTGAGTTTATGTGATATAAATATTAAATTTAATATCGCTCATACCATTTTTTCAAGGGGGGGGGGGGGGGGGGTCGTTGCGGGGGGGTCAAATTTAGACCTTATTATCTTCTTCTATGTAACATAAATGCAAAAGTGATGGGGTTTTCCTGAAAGCTGAGGTTCTAAGCTTTCAAACAATACCATATATATTTATGTTTGTGATGCACAACTTATAGATTTTTTTAAATGATTATGATGATGCAATATTGGACCCACCGGTGGGTCCGCGGGAGGCCGCAGAGTTAGAGGAAGGTTCTCCCATTTTTTTTTATCTGAAGAGCAGACATTTTGCCCTCCAGCCTCTGCTCTGTGATAAAAACTCTGCAATAAATGCACAGAAATCAAGCATAAAAGGAATGCAGTAAGAGCTTGAGTAGAAATGTTTAGCCTACATCTACAACTAACTTACCATTGAATCTACACTTGAATAAATTAACATATTACATTTGTCTTATATACTTACTCAAAACCTTTAATAGCAGCATTTCTTTTTCCAGTGAAGAGGGCTTCATTAGCCACTCTCCACTCAATGAGAACACGTGTGTGTTCATCAGCCCCTGCAAAATCAACACAGATTTTAATGTGATGAACCATGGTCAATCTATTAATGTTACATGGACAAGCTGAGGTACACTTGTTAACAGTAGCTTGCTAACCAACAAATATTTCATAATATCAACACTGGTAAAGGAGAAATAAAATCGTTTTAGTTTACTGTAGTTTTGTAACCATCTCATTAAACTGCTAAACAACGAACGTCTTTGTTTAAAGAAAACAGTGTTAGCTAGCTGATTTACATTAGCTCGGACTATTCCGTAATAATAATGATAAAACTATATATTTTTCTGAATTGGCTGGAAAAGGACACCCTCAATTTACATTATTTAAACTTTTAACAAGTCAATCGTTTACTTATATGATGTTAACAGCTACAGGCCTGTTGTTTCTCTCCATGAAACCATAATCAAAACTTTGTATTCTTGAATGTATTTCTGCTGATGTAACATGTTTTTCCTTCAAATACAGAAATAGTAACTTCAATTCGTACTGGCCCAGCCCTTCTAACACATCATGCATCACATCAACTGAGAAGTTCTCTGTTGTGTGAAAATACTCCAATGAATTTAATATGCATGACCTTTTCACACCAAAAACGTATGGAAGGGATGGATTACAAGCCATTTCTCGACAGTGAGCAGTGTGTATATCTTTGGTGCGCAAAACTATTTTGGAAGAATCTTCAGAGAATTCTGTCTGAAAGTCCTCCTTTTCCGCTAAACAGAACCTGCAACAGTACCTTGCACTGAAAGACACCACCAGACCAAACAAACTATGCAAACCCAAATTATCACCAGTAACCTGTACTACAGTGCCACGAACATAACCATTGTATAATGGAATCTCAATACCATCACTCTCTAACACTTTAATGTCTCGAACAATGGGAGAAAAAATTTCACTAAAACCATACCGTTTAACATCTTGAGTATGAAATAAGGCACACAGGTGTATGTTAGCCAAAAAAGAATTCCATTTTGGAGAGAAGTTTCTTAAAGTAAAATATACTCCACCCAATTTATGAATACCTCGCTTAGGACCCAGAGGGTTGGCGACCTCAAAGTCATCATAGAACATCTGGATTTGTATTGTCTGCTTCTCAGTTGAGAACAGGGGGTGACTTTTAAAAAAAGATATCCCTCAGTCTAGAGTCGCTGGTATCTGAGCTTTGCAACATTTCTGCAACATACTGACTTTTAAATATTGACTGCAGTGTAGATAAAATTGGAATATACATGAATTTATCTTGAACTACTACCTGATCATATGTTCCAGTCTTTTTATTTTGTCTTGTGTCAAATCTTGAACCAATCACACATTCAACTGGTTCTACTATTTCCCACTTGTCAGTCATACATTTTGATCACTTGTATTCCGAATTTAGAATTGTGAAAGGATTCTCTAACCCCTCAAAACACGCCTCAACTTTCTTGCACATTTCCGTTTCTCTTTCATTACTAAATACATGCTTTATCACTGTCTCTTTAGCATGCTGATGGATATCTTGAACGATCTCTTCCATGGAAATCACTACAGAATTCAGTGTACTTTGACCAACACCTGCTGCCTTTAGATCAGAAATTACAGCTGAACAACTATTTACAATGTATGGTGAAGATAACTGTGACTCGGCCTCTAAATATTCAGTCGACTCTTCAACATGAGAAACATTACCTGTATTGACGGTACTTTGAGGATATGAACGATCATATTCTACAGAGTCAACTAAACTGCTTCCATGGCACTTATTAAGATGCTTTCTTAAACCAGAAAAACTACCAAAAGAACGTGAGCATCCTTCTTGAACACACTTCAGAAAAAGAGTCCTGCCTGTACATAGCCGATGAATTACCTTAAAGTGTTTAACAAGGTTGTTTGGACTTCCATGGTCACTTTTGCAAAGAAAACACTTCATCGTTTTATCTCAACTAACGCACCATTCTTGCTCGCAACTCTAGGAGTCTCCTTTGTTTCCCCCATGTCAATGTTATAGATGGTTGTTTGCACAAAAGTGAAAAAGCTGCTCAGGGAAAAACTGTATGACGTACCGAAGACGTAATGGGCTTTAAAGAGTTCGTCAAAAGCTCCAACTGAACCTGTTGCATGGAAGTGCATGCTTGTCAACCACAATGAAGTAGGAGTGAATGGTGCTCTGTGTGGATCCCTGGGCGAGAAGGTAGGGCTGACTGCTTTGGGTGATGTTGTCTAGATGTTGCTGCACACTGGTTCCAACCTACATCAAAACACATTCAACAGAATTGTTTTGGTGACTAACTTCTGACAATAGATCAGATCACCTCAAACTGTGCACAAGATTAAGGTGATGGAATATATATTTTAAACAACTGTTAAAGGATTAGTTCACTTTGAAAAAAAATTTTGCTGATAATTTACTCACCCCCATGTCATCCAAGATGTTCATGTCTTTCTTTCTTCAGTCGAAAAGAAATTAAGGTTTTTGAGGAAAACATGCCAGGATTTTTCTCCATATAATGGACTTCCATGGTGACCAATGGTTTGAGGGTTCAAATGAGGGGTCAAATGTCCGTCTCAATACTGCTTCAAAGACTCGACACAATCCCAGCAGAAAAATAAGGGTCTTATCTAGTGAAACGATCAGTTGTTTTCAAAATAAAAATAAAAATTATATACTTTTTAACCACAATTGCACGTCTTGGAGAATCTTAAAATCCGCCACACATTACGTCATGACGTTGGAAAGGTTAGAAAGGTTGGTAGGCGGCAAAGACTAATATAAATGCCCTTTACCAAAAAAATTTATATTAATAAATAATAAACAATGATGTCGGACGATTTTGAAAGTAAAGGAGAAAATGAGATAGAGTTTTTCGCGCTTCCCTACCGGCTTACGTCTATGTCCCGCGTGACCTTTCCAACGTCATGACGTAATGCGTGGCGCATCTTGAGATTCTATAACACGTGCAATTGTGGTTAAAAAGTTTTTTTTTTTTTTTTTTTTTTTTAACGACAGATCGTTTCGCTAGATAAGAACTATGATAATAACATATAAATAGCTATTTCAAGTTTTGTTGTGTAGGTTCAGATTAATTTACCTCAATAGTAAGCTGGGTTCAAAATCAACCGCCAATATCTTCCATTCATAGACAACTTGATCGCGTCGAGCTAGGTGGGCATGGTTTCAGCACCAGGCTCCTCAGCTCCACCCACATCTTGCCTCTTTGCCCATTTTCGTTTATCCGGGAGTGACGCGCTGCCAAGATGGCGACAGCCGGCTACGCCTACTTTAGGCTTCAAAAACGGCTACGCCTACTTTAGGCTTCAGAAACCTACTGGTGACGTCACGGACACTACGTCCATATTTTTTTACAGTCTATGGTATAATCATTCGGAGCCCAACAGCAGGACATTTTTGGTCTCAAAATGTAAAAACTGAGATAACCACTAATAACAATGGTTAGCCCTGCAATATATGTTTGCCACAGTTTTTATATAAAAAAATTAAAAAAAGGTATGAGAGGCTAGGGTATGAAAGTTTATAGTCTATGGATAAAGGCCGTTGTCACACTGAGAAGAATTCTCGAGAAAAGCCTTGATATTTAAAAAAAACAACAACATCTCGACATGTGACAAT
The DNA here is from genome assembly GCF_965113295.1 of Leuciscus leuciscus. Lineage (NCBI taxonomy): Eukaryota > Metazoa > Chordata > Actinopteri > Cypriniformes > Leuciscidae > Leuciscus > Leuciscus leuciscus. The sequence continues at coordinate 43,735,500 of NC_138728.1, forward strand.
TAACATACTCAGCCTCAAATTTTTTCTTCTCCTCTTCAGAGACTTCTATGCCAAACTGCAATAGCTCCTTTATTAAGCGGTAGACATTTTCTCCAGCTTCTGAGGACCTCCCGAGTTTTTGGTTCCCAGAACAAACATTCTAACGCTCCCTGTTGGTTAGCTAGGAAAGTTTTCTCTACGTTAATAGAACGTTCTCCTAACCTCTACAACCTGATATGCCTGTACACAAATAATACGTCTACAAATAACATCATCTACATTGTTTATTGTTCAAAAACATAAGAATCGTATGAATATAATATTATTACAATAAATTGAATGTATGCACAAAATGTGTGTGTGTGTGTATATATATATATATATATATATATATATATATATATATATATAATTCCATGAACATTTATTTTAAACAACATATATTACAAAATTGCATTGTTTGGAAAACGTAATAACCATGAATATGCTAAAACTAAAGAGATTAGCCTATAATAATTAAATAAATGTAAATAGGACATATTAACATTATACTGTATCAAATATATCATGAGAAACTATTGATATTGTTTATTGGTCAGATTGTATGACCCAAATAGTAATATTATTAAAAATTTCAAAAACATGAGAATCGTAACCACAACGTTACAATACAAAACTGCTGCTTTTAATAGCTCTTAGAAAGAAAAAAAACTTGCCTATAATTAAATTATATGGTCAAGATGGCCACAGATGGTCAAGTCTTTAAAGGCTAGTTTGCCTTTTTTCCCTTCAAACTGAAGGCACTCAATACGTGGTTGGATGCAACCTTGCGCAACCTTTTGTGCACAGCTGCCCCTGGGTTTATTCCTCCCAGGGATCGAAGGTAGTTCATCTGTTAAAAAAAAAAAAAAACACAAAAAAACCCACAGGGTCATAATTAAACTGTTATTTCGAATAATGCCAATATGATAGCAACTAAAAGAATATTTTGTTTGTTTGAACAGAAACTGTTGAAGCCAATATCGATGTGTTAAAAGTTTTTAGAGAGAGAGAGAGAAAGAAAGGGGAGCGAACATATTTCTATTTTTAATAGTCCTATTTATTATTTCTTTGCAACAGCACCTGTTCAAATACTATATTTTCTTGTGTAATATCTATTGCAATTATAGTTTTTAATGAGTAGCTCTTTAATGAATAACTTTAAATCAAATAGGCTATTCTCACGCGTGCTATCTCTCAAGACTCGGCAGACATGCACCAGCTACTTCAATTTAAGATATCAGGTAAAGAGACAATATTTTGTTGGTTGATAAATCGTCACCCTTAAGTATAATTCTGACTTCAGGAATGAATTTTCTGAAATTCTCTCTGATCTAGTTCTTAAATATGATAAGATGATTATTGTTTGGCATTTTATTCACGTAAATACACCTGATGATCATGCTATGGATGTTAACGTTTAATTTAGCATAGCACATGTTAGGGTCTACACACATTAGGGGTCACACTGGATTTGGTTTTTACTCATGGGTTAAGGTCGAGTAATCTGAGAATTGAGGATATTTTTGTGTCAGATCATAAAAGTTTTTGAAGGTTTCTTCCTTAAATCTAAGTATTTTATCACAGCTTCAATTGGTACAAAATACTGCTGCTAGATTACTGACTCGAACTAGATCTTTTAATCATATCACTCCAGTTTTAGCTTCACTAAATTGGCTACCAATTCATTTTAGGCTCATTTGTATGATTATATTTTACATTTAAAGTGTCTGCTGGTTTGGCACCCAAGTAGCCTATTTAGCAGAACTTTTTAGACCTCATGAAACAGATTTTTAAATCAAGGATTGTTGGCTTTTCCAAGATCAAGATATAAAACAAAAGGTGATAGAGCTTTTGTGGTGAAGGCACCAATGTAGCCTACCTATTATATATCCAAATGAGTCAATATTGAATCAAGATTGAAATCAAATCACAAGAATTTAATTGAAATTGTGAAAATTTTGTTAAGCAATAATACAAACAGTAGCCTACCAGTCATTGTACCATTTAAACATTGTAACACATTGTCACTAAACTTAATACAATTCTGTTTAGTTACCAAATGTCTTTACCATCACAATTAATTACACCTATTGTGATGCAAGTTGTTTTTTTTTTACATCCCTCCAATCCATCCTTTTCTCTTGTACAATTAAAATATTGTGATAATACTGTATATATATACCGTGATAAAAGCTCAATCAAGTAATCGCAGCATGAAAATTTGATACCTGCACATGTCTATTTGATAGTGTACAAAGAGAGCTCTTATGGGATGTCCTCCTCAGGTTTGGCTGTCCCAATAAATTTGTTAACATCCATCATGGGATGATGCTCAGGTGACCATAGGTGGAGCCCTTCCTTGTACGCACAGGGGTGTGTGCTAGCACCAGTACTCTTCAACATTTTCCTCCTTTGTGTCACCAAGCTTCTCCACAACGAGATTGAAAACAGCAAGCAATGAAGGCATTGTTAGGCCTATTGATTTTGGACTTGGAGGCCACCACAGACAGTGAGGAATTTGATATTTCCACCAGCCGTTTGACCACTTGAATAAGTGGCCGCTTTCCTGACCTTACGAGTCGTTTCAGCTTCCCAAGATAGTTCTCGAATGGGAATGCACTGCAAGCATCAAGACTGCCAAAAGCCAGTGCCTGTTCTGGTAGATGTACCATTGAATGTACATTGTACACCATGAAGTGATCTCCATACAGTTCTTTTGTTTTTCCAACAAAGTATGTCATCAGCTCTTTACTGTAGCTGTTGTGGTCCACTGCCAGTGTAGGGCAAAGCAGAAGACTCAAGGCAAAACTAAACGCCATGAAATGCCTGGTCATACAACTGGTCAGCCAGAATCCCCTTCAGCACAATCTTGCCAGTATATACAGCAAACTGCCGCAGTTCAGTCGCCTTCCAAATGTCAATGTCTTCTAGATTCCTTGGTTTTTGGGCAAAACAGCTTGGAATGGCCTTCTTGATTGAAGGCTTGATTGATTCTCACCTTTCTGTCTCCTCTAACTCACACTGTGATGAGTTTTTTCATTACACCCAAGCAGGCTTGGTGCATGTAATCAGTCGGAAACTGCTCTACCATGTCCAGTGGGAGGCGTAAGAAGGGAGACATTGGGATGTCCTCATTCTCCTGATGTCTTGTCAATTCAGCACGGTATGTGTCATTGGTTGTCCACCTGGGTAAGTCACTCACCCAGAAACCCATGTGCCCTTCTGTGTGCATTTGTATTGATGTATCAATACTCTAAAGTTTATACCATGATCAGCAATGCAACGATTGGCATCAAGACAGCAACATAACAACATCATATAATTAAAAAAGGAAACGGCCAAGCAGGCAAAATTATATGAAATGTCTAATAGATAAATAACATGTATAAATGATTGTTACACGATTCCTAATTATTAAAATTTTCACAAATTTGTGTATTTGAACAGGCTTTACACTTTATTTTCTGTGCCAAGAGTAAGGTATATTGTAATTAGAAATTCACATTTCTTAAGGACCAGGAACATATTTATAACAGAGTTATTACAGTATTTGATATGTGTAAGGCTCCAATAAAATTAAGATAATTATTCCCTCACGAATAAATCTCTCAATGAGTAAAATCGGCTCCTTTATTATGGACTACTAATAACAAGTACATTTTACATTTTTAATTATTCATTTCCCTGGTTCTGTAGGGTGCTATTGTAAGAAAGTAATACTGGCTGGGAAAAAATCTTTAAAAAGACGCAATCTAATCTTGTTTCTGTCAAAAAGTGTTCTGCCTAACATGCCTAAGACTTTTGCACAGTACTGTATATATATTATAGCAAATGGCAAAAAGACAGATTGAACAGAGCAGATTGAAAGGGGCCCTTAATTAAATAAAGTGTGACTGTTAGAATCACAATGCGTGCACATATCTATCCAGGTCATCTGTATGTGTATAAAGTCTTTCTTCGCACCTTGAATCTACTGGCTTGTAGAACTGGACTGTGGTTGGAGTGTTGAAGCAGATGAAACTGTAACCACATGAATCAAAACGTTCAAAAAGTCAATCAAAAAGTTTCAATGTTACAGTGAGGACGTTTTCTGTTATCCTGCTCACCTAGGCTGCATTTATTTGATCAATATGAAAGTTGAAACTGTTATAATGTGAATTATTACTACATATTTTGTACTTGCTTTTTATTTTATTTTCAAAATGTAATTCATTTATGTGATGGCAAAGCTGAATTAGTACAGTCTTCATGATCCTTCAGAAATCATTCTAATATGCTGATTTGCTGCTCAAGAAGCATTTATTATTATGAATGTATGATATGTTTAAAGTAAACACAAAGGTACTGACAATGGGGATCGCAGGAGTGTGAAAAACTGTCTCTGTCAATAAATTCAACTTTGACTGGGTTGAAGGAAAAGAAAATCAGGATATAGCCTTCATATTTCCTCTGCCATTCCGTGAGCTAAACCTGATTACAGAAAACTGCAGTCTCATGGAACTGCTTCATGAACACTTCTTTACTGATCCTAAAGAACTGCCTCCTTTCCTAAAGGTGACCATAAGGTCTTGTTCATTTTTGATGGGCTGGATGAATGTCACTTCCCTTTGAGCTTTAAAGAGGGTGGCAGATTTAAAGATGTTCACAAAAAACAACAAGCCTCATCAAGACACATCTGCTTCCCTCTGCTCTCATCTGGATCACATCCAGACCAGCAGCAGCCAGTCTGATACCCCGAAACTACATACTCTGTGTGAGTTGACTTATAACCTTCTAAAGGACTTTAATCTTTAATAAGATCCTTTAATCTTTTGATATTCATTAATGACTTTAAAATAACTCACTTAGTCCACTCACCCTCGTAGACTCAAATAGTCCCCCCTTGTGAAGATGTCCGCTTCATCGCCCGTGACATGTTGAGATGGTGGACTAAGGGCCTCTTTGGCAGCCTTTTCATCCTGGTAGTGGAGCTGCCATAAATTTACTGGACGACCGGCCAAAATAAATGTTCTGCCGGCCATATTTGGAGTTTATGGTGATATTTTTTTTTAAAGAATGTGGCACCCTCTTCAAAATTTGCTGCTCCACTATTGGCTGTGGACATATAAACTACATGTCCGTCACTCAGTGCACTAGTGGTTCTAATAGTTCTAGATGATCTTGTAATTTTTTCATCATCTATTTTAAATACCTGTACTGTCTTGTCAGATGCCTTTTTTCACTGCCTGACAGGATACAGAACAGTTCAATATTTACTTCACAAGAAATTTCATCAATGACTTTCAATTAATAAATAAGAAATAATTTATTATAAGTCATTGATAAAATTTCTTGTGAAGTAAATATTTACCTCACAAAAGTATTTTTTTTACTTCATACTTCAGACATTACATAAATAAATAAATTCTTGTGAAGTATGAAGTAAAAAAAAACTAACGAGTAATTCTCTTTTTGAAGTAAAGAAAAGAGGACTTTTTCTCAAGCCAACTTAAAGTTTGTCTCGACGAACTTTTTAATCTAGCAGAGTATACTGCTCAAGAAGCATTTATTATTATGAATGTTGTAAATAGTTGTGTTGCTGTTATATTTAATTTAGTTTTAAAAAAGTCCCAACCTTAAACTTCTTTCTATAACTACTCAGTTACTGAAAAATTTAAAAATGTAAAACGTACTCACAAGAAGGTGCATTGGACAAACATTGCTTGTAAGCTGGTAATGTCATCTTCCAGGCCAAATGGAATAATGAAAATAAAGAATTACCGTAAAACTTCAAATAATAGCCGAGTCCCAAATAGACGCCTGTCTCTTTTAAACGCCTGGTGTGACGACAGGTTTGGGTAAATAAAGGCCGGTCTCAAATAGAGGCCTGGTCTGTTTTTTAGTATCGGGTTATACATGATATTCTAAAACCAGTCAGATCGTCTGTTCTATGTTTTGATTAGATTTCACGTGACAGACGCAACCGTTCATGAACGACTCATCACTATTCGCGCGCACGCGCGCGTGTGTGTATGTGTGTGAGGGAGAAAGAGGAGATAATATATTTCATTAACTTCGGGATGTTATCCTTAGGTATGTGGCCTGACTAGCTTCAGCGAGGATCACCTTATCCATTGTTTCAAAGAGGGAGAGCCGTGCGCATCTGGGCGGGAGCTGTTAGTGCAAGCAAGGCAGGCAGAGTTAGCGGAGGCCGGAGAGGGAGAAGTGGAGGAGAGCGACGTGGAGGAGGAATTCGCCAATGAACTTGTAATTGAGGATCGCGGGGATGATGATAGTGATGAATAGAGTAATTTTCTATCACATGATTGCAGTTGTTTTACAGGGTAGCCTTCATTCTTTCTTGTTGATGTGTTTCGGCAACAAGTTCATATGCTCGATGGATTTTAGTGGTAACTTGTGTTCTGCCCATTGCTGTCACATCGTTTCGTTTTTTATGGGTTTTTTTTATGCTGCTAATAGCCAAAGACATTTCTTACATTAAATTATTTGTTACACACATTCGAATTACTTATAAATAAAACATAATATAATGTGTTAACCTCCTACTGTCATGCTTGAATATCTCAACACTAAATTAAAGGCCTGTCTCTTATAGACGCCTGTCTCAAATACAAGCCGGTGCAGTTCGGCGATTTGGGTAAATAGAAGCCCGGGCTATTATTTGAAGTTTTACGGTATGTTATATAGTTAAATAGAAGTAAATACAAATGTAGTCATGTCTTGAATCATTCATTCTCCATTTAAAAATCTTAACCTCACTGATATTTAAACCCCATTTTTTTTATATGGACACACCACAATGAATTCACCTTGAGACGACCCACCATTCTCATGAACAGCAAAACAACATTTTATTAAACATTAATAGAGAACACAAATTTTGGCTTTTCATAATCATTCTCATTTCAGTTATAGTTTATATGCTTACAGCTTTGAGTCTGTTTTGCCCTTCAGGGCTGGCTGGGCAAGACTTCTTCCTCTGCAAAAAACAAATGTTAAATATTACCTTTCATAATAAAGTATGGAAGATCTTTAACCTATTTATTATAATTATCTCTATCTCTATTTATCTAAATACCTCTAAATCGTCTTGGGGGAATGACTTTTCTCCCCCTATTCTTATCAGAGTCCTCAACATGCGACGTTTCTTGTGCCTTTCTTGCCTGAAATCTTGCCAGATCATAATTATCTGCTCACAAAGAAACATAACTTATTATAGAAATTGTCTTGATTATGTAAGGTATAATTTTGCATACTTTACCTGTGTCAGAAAACATTCTGACCTGATGTTTAGACCATAGCTTCTTATCTGATATGGCACATTTATTTTTACCATAATACCAGCATTCAAGTGAGGCCAGTAGCAATACAATACCTTTCAGACATAGATGTATTTGTTTTCATTTGCACATTTACAATAAACCTGTTTAATATTTAACATTTATGTTTATATATCTGGACTTAGTCTTACCTCATTATTCAACTCCAACCAGCTAGATGGAGCCACCTCAGCTTCATTGTGCTCAATGAAATGAAGCAAAACATAGCACAAATCATCCTGTATTAAACAATTCAATTATAAATTGTTGAAATGTTTATAATTAGCTATTAATAGATCAAGAAGACATGCTCTAACCTCGTGAATAAATTATGATTATGGCTGTTTTGTATCAGATCCATTTGTTGTCATTGTTCATCCTCTTTGTTTTCTTAAGTTCTAGACATTTTCATTTCGTTGTTGTAGTTAAAATGTTCTTCTCCAGATAGGCTTGAGTCTTGTGACATATTTGCTGATTTGGTTGTAATGCTCTGTGTCTTAAAATTAAACTAATAAATAACTATGTACATCTTGCAACACCCTACAAAGTATGAAGGATAGACATGACAATTCTGATTCCACTATGTTCTCCCACCATGAATGCCCTCCTCTCAAGTGCCTTTCTGTCAAGGCAACGCATCTGTGAGTGCCTAATGCTGGCGACATACGCTCCATAAAGACGGGAATCACATGGCGTCATCAGGTATGGCTGTAAATTGGTGAACACTCTGCATAACATTGTGTTGTCCACCCCTTCTGACACCACCTCACAACATTCTTCAGGGCTTAAAACAAACACATTGTTTGGGCCTTTCAATGACACCACTTTTTCCTTGTTTGCTTGCTTCAGCTTTGATGTTTCCTCCAGACGATTTGCTACTTGAGTTAAGACATTTTTTCCAGAGCGGACCATGTTCTTCATCTGATGTAGATAGTTTTCAAATTTAAACGCACTGCAGTTGTCAAGACAGCCAAAGTTTTGAGCATCTTCTGAAAGGTGCAGCAATGAATGGACGTTGTACACTAAAAATGTCTCTCCATATATCTCCCGTCCTTTCTCCACAAAGTATTGCAGTAGTTGGCTGGCATAAGGCCCTTGTAAGTTCTGGACTCACTAAAATGCACAGAGCAGTGCTAAAACACAACAAGTGTTCGTACAGATGTCCTTGTAGTGCTCCCTTCAGAACTATCTTCCCTGTGTATAATGCAAACTGTCTGAATTTGGTTGCTTTCCAACGCTAAATTTCTTGCAACCCCCTTGGCTTTCTGGCAAAGCAGTCAGGAATTGTCTTCTTCAGTGTCACCAGCCTATTGCTTACACGGGCCACGTCTCCTGATCTACCTCTTGTCCACAATAGCAGCAACTTTTTCATGACCCCAAGGCAGCTCTGGTGCACGTAATCTATGAGGAATGATTTGATCATGGCTTAGCCCCCAGGGTATTTGTAACTTGCGTTTATAGAAAATCTGACAGTGAATTTGAGTAAAAAAACAACTATGTATATGTTTAGCTGTATTTGTCTCTTCAACCCCGTTACCATCTTCAACCCTGTATAGTCTCAACCCCGTCACACCTACATTTTTATTAATTCTTTTTTTAAGTTTATGAATAAGTAATTTAATGTTTGTTGAACTTAGTCAGAAATGTTCAGAGCAATCATAAGAATACTGATTTTAGTTCAAATTCTGAAGTTAAGCCACATCTTTGATAAAAAATGATAGGGTTGCTGTCACAAAAAGTGCCCATTTCAGGCTTTAGTATAGCATAAGTGTAAAATTATTGTACATTTTATGGTGCATGGTACAATTTCTGGTAAGCTACGCTTTTTTATTATTTCAATTCAATTATTGTGATTTGATTTAATATTGACTCATTTGGATAAATATTAGGTACTCAAGATAGGCGTTAATTTTTCTCAAGAATAAAACAACTCACCTAATGCAGAGAGCCTTATCAGCTGGTAGTATTATTTAAGGTTAAAAATAACTCAAATTAAATATAATGCGTTTTTTTATTATAAAAACAACTTTATTTAATGATATAAGTAAAAATATAATAAATATGTAATATAGAACACCTATTTAGCAAAAAAAATTCTTGCCAACTACGTGCAATAGCCTATATTATGTTCATTAAATGGCTTTCCTGAGGTAAATGTGACATAATTGTTCTCCAGCTATGTTACCTCTTCACGCTGATAAAAAACACTGATTGATCGATATTATGTATGAGGAATATACATTTTGGTAAGTTGTAGCCTACTACTGTATCTTTCAACAGTGTTCGTGTTTTTTTACTAGTAGAGATGATCGTTTCACGTGCGCTAGTTCACGTAACATTTACAAGCGCCAAAACGGTATTTATTGTTTGAATTTTGTAATAAAAGTGACAGAATCTGAGAGCTGAGATTCTTTGATATCATAAAGTTACCTGCTCTGTCTAGTCTGTCGGTCTCCGTGTCCTCTTTGCTTCGCCATTTTTCTGTGCGTGAGAAAATGGATGTGTGGCGTGTGAAAAGTGTCAATTGCGTGTCTCACGGTGAATGCGTGAGAGTTGGCAGCTCTCTCTTTGTACTTCTGTCCAACTTCCGACTTTTCGGCAATTTTTTGTCAGTAGATATATATAATTTGTTGCGTCTAAACATGGGCGTAGGTTTAGGGGGGGACGCTAGGTACTAGTCCCAATCAATATTTTGAGATGACAAATTTGTCCCCACCAATATTTAGCAAGCTCCTTTGAACTGCTATTTGGATCTTTGCGCTGCTATTTGGATCGATTCCAACGGCCAAAACAACGACAGTACAAGAAACGCCGTAATTTGATTGGCGGCGGTGTATCTGACAGGCTACACGCGCGGGCCGGGACTACTTTTGTGCTTGCACTGGCAGCGAGCGGGTGGTGGTGTGTGTGTGTGTGTGTGTGTGTGTGTGTGCGCGCGCGCGTCGACGACGACGCCGACGGTAAGTTACCAGGGCTGTCTCTCTGCCACATACAAAGGCCAGAGTAAAACATTTTAATATTCCGTTTTTTGCCACTTTTTGTACTTTGTAGATAGATCAGCTATGCCACCCAAGAAGAAGAAAGGGGACATACGAAGCTTTTTCATAAAGCAGATTGTAAGTAGGCAAAATAACTAGCCACACAAATAAACTAGCAGTAGTAGTGACTGACCAGGCTTTCAAATGCAGATTCTACTGTGGAAAATAGTATTGATTGGTGATAGTATGTGTTACCATGTTGTTACAGTTAAACCTAGCAGCAGCAATCTTTCAACTAAGGTTAAGAGTATTGATTAGGCTGTGCAGCACTGATAGACTCATAGAAGTCACGCTATCATGATAGAATGCTACGTTAGCAAGTCACTGAATGTTAATTAGCTGACCTTAACTTAGAATCTTGCAGTCAACATAAACAGTGGATCTGAGACATTTTTCGTTTCTACATTCTATTTATGTAATGTATTTGTGAGTGAGTGTAGCCTAAGAATTTAATATTTAAGAATATAATATATCAATATAATTTGATATAGAATAGTAGATACAATTTTAGTATTAATGGAATACTGTAATCATGGATAATAATAATAATAGATAATAATAATGGATTTGTTGTGTTGAATGCATACTATGATACGTGTGTATTTTATTCATTTGTTCATTATTTAATTACATATAGAAAACTCATTCCAGGGGGAGGGGGAGGGGGATGTCCCCACCAAAGCTGAGGCCAAACCTACGCCCTTGCGTCTAAATATGAATGAGGATACGGTTATTGATAAATCGAATTGTTATTGTTGTTCTTATTATCATTTAGGGGGGCTTAAGAACATTTTGGGGTAGCTTCAGCCCCCCTAAAATAGGCCTAACGACGTCCCTGGTTCTGCCAATTCCTGAACTGTGTCACTAACAAAGTCTTGTGTTTTTGGATTGGATGCAGCAGTGGTGAGGCAGAGGGGGAAGATACAGGCTGGTGACAAATTAATGGAACAAAGAACTGGCCAGAGGGACAAGTTTGAGCTTTTGAATAATGGTAGCCCATCAACATTTAAGGAGAGGTCAAGTGACTCTGTCACAGCAGGAAATCTGCTCAGACATTTTGAGAGCTGATCTGCCACATTGAACTGTACACTCTCCACACCATATTTGGTAATAAGTTCATAATGGTTCTCATTTCCAAAGAGTGTCCTTGCAGTATGGGGGAGTTCTGCATGCCCGTGTATTTTGAGGATGTTCAAGAGAGCATCCACAGCATTATGTTTAACTTGAAACATACTTGCCCATTTTGAAAGTTCTTCCCTGAGAGTGGTTTTATCTTGTTCGCTCTCAGAACTTGACAGGGCTGGATCTGTAAACATGCTAAGATTTTCCTCCTCAAAGAGCTGGTTGTGACTGGCACTGTCAGCAATGCTGGCCATCTCAATTGAACAGATCGTTTCCTTGTTGGCTGCTGCCTTTTGTGCCCTTGACACTCTAGCCCAGATTTTGTTGTACTGCCTCTTACGCTCTTTTGATGTCATCCAACTACTGTACTGGTGTCTCTACCAATAATTCAATAAATTACATTTTTCAGTACATTTCCAGATATATTCTGGGGGGTTTTTTCCCCTCAAACTATCAACCATATAACCTGATTGGTACTAAAATTACCTTTTTGGAGGACATATTGGCCAGAAGTACAAAGGCTGAGAAAACAGAAATAAACAATTAAATTAATAAATATATATATATACATAAACTATTTCAAACAAGATAAATTAAAAGATTTAGCCACACTGTTGGATGTTTTTAACATCAATACTTAATATTGTTTATATCAAACTTAATAAGTGTTATTTTTTGTGACGTATAGCATATGAAACTTAAAGTTGTAACACATGGTTTTGTTTTCAGGTAAACAATTTATAGTTTGATTTTTTTATGTTTAAAAGTATTATTTAAATATACATTTAAATTGAATTAATTTTAATGTATAATGTAGGCTATAAAGATTTAAAGATAATTCCAAAAAGATATGCATTATTTATACATAAATTCAGACTAAATCAATGGTCTGCACAGTCTACAGCTGTGACCTTAGGAATAAGTTCATGAAGTGATCCACATCTTTCTACCAAAACGGGAGGTGAATTATTATTCTGATTTGGCCCAAAAGCTACTTGCACTGGCGCACCTATTGTTTTTAAGGTCCACTTGAATAATTACTTTTCAGTGTGTTTGCACCATAGACTGTAAAACAGGATGCAACCCTAGATAGATACAACTCTAATTTTAATTAAACTCCAGTACAATAGGTGGCGGCATGCATTTAATGTTCTGTCTGCCAGTAAACCCATTTGATGAACAGGAAGTTGGGCCGTATCCGCCTGTGATTTGCACACAACACGGCTGGCAGACGCGCTGGAAGACTGCGGGTAAGATTTTTGTCCTAATTTGAACATTAAAATGTGTTTAATCATGACTACAATAACTTTGCTTTTCTATTATACTATAATCTTTTGACAGATTAACGTTATTCGTCACGAGCTAAGGATGCATGATCTTGCACACATCACTCGCGCTAGAAATGTAACGTTATCTCGTGCACTTCACGCAGCGTAAATTATATGTATGAAAGGTTAATATATTAATACATTTACTTACCACAAATGTAACTGTATGTCCACAGTTGTCGCGAAGAAAGTGGTGTAATGGACCACTTCGACCACAATGGACCACTATAAACGCAAAATTTCACTAAAATATGATAACGTTACATTTCTAGCGCGAGTGATGTGTGCAAGATCATGCACCCTTAGCTCGTGACGAATAACGTTAATCTGTAAATGTACATTTTACATTTACTTACCACAAATGTAACTGTATGTCCACAGTTGTATATAACGGATCCGTCGAGTTTTCGATCCATTCAATAAGGGAACCTAAAACCTATTTAATGAATATAAATTCATACGATGCTGTTCCTTTGTTATTTTTATTGGAAATCAGACATCAAATATCAAAACTGGATACTGTAAGCTTAGTTTGTCAATTTTACTTTAGGTTTATACTAAGAAATAATAGTTTTAAATGGTTAGACATTATGTTAGACAGTGTCCTAACCCACTGTATTTGTGTGCAAAATTAAGCACTGAAATTACTTGAAAGTTAGTGCTCCTTACAAAGCAGACTGACAATTTGTTAACACATTGCGGCCATTAAAGACAAGAACACAATGGACACACACACCCAAAGTCAAATTCATCAAAACTTTATTAGTAAAAAAAACAACACACTGGCATAAGTCAAAATAAAAAGTCACAAGTATCAAAATCCACATAAAAAAAAAAAAATTGGGGAAGAGATCGTCTGAAAAACAAAACATAAATTTAGTGGACCACTTATTGAGTAACTACAGCACTATTAGGATTGTGATGATAAATGGACTCTTACCCATGTCCACTTCAGGGACTTCGGGTCCGCACAGCGCTGTGGCCCCGACTGTTATGTCCTCATACCTGGGAGGCTGTTTTTCTGAAAAACAAACAATCAATTTAGTTGACCACTTATTGATTATCTGCAGCACTATTAGGATTGTGATGATAAAGGGGATTCATACCTGTAGTGGCCTCCAGGTCGTCGGGGCTCCACAGCACTGTGGCCTCCATCCCAGCTGCCGCTGCCAGCTCCTCGAACAGCTCTTCTGAAAATCAAACCATCAATTTAGTTATTAATAATTATTAATTAATTTGAGCTACTATTAGGATTGTGATGATAAATGGATTCATACCAGTTATCTCTAGAATCTCCTCCTCCTCCTCAGTCCGGACTGGTGTGACAATCACCTGAGGCAGCGAGACCCACACCAGAGCCGGTCGGTCTCCCGACTGAGGAGTGTCAGTGACAGCATCTGCGCTCTCGGCTGCCTGTTCAAAGAAATCAAGAACTCTGTTCTGGATGCCCTGCTCAGGAGTCCAGAATCTCACTGAGATCGGGAATGTTTTCACATTGCCTTTATTAGAGGCATCTGTTGCAATGGAAAATAATATGTCTTTTGACTCGAGGCTCTGGGAGAAGTCAGATGCGAGGGGTGCCAGGACGTTTGTGACCAGTGCTTCAGCTTTTGTGTGACCGCAGGTGACGAGTTTAGCTATAGCCGAATCAGAGTACAGTTTTGGTGTTAACTTCATCGCACAGTCAAGCGATCTGTATGATTGTTGGTGGGCCACACAGTGGAACACGGAGGTCAGCTCAGCAGCAGCTCTTTTGTTATACATGGAATCATCCTGCTTCTTAAAGAAGGACGAGACCAACGTGTTGGTCTGTACTATCGCGGTGTTGGTACAGTGTAGTTTGCTGCTAGCATGCAGCCTAACACAGGGCTGCCAACTCTCACGCATTGAGCGTGAGACTCACGCAATTGACACTTTTCACACGCTCTCACGCCACACATCCATTTTCTCACGCACAGAAAAATTGCGGAGCAAAGAGGTACTTTTAATCAAGTTCGTTATTTTACACTTAAAGCCCTGTTTACAGATCGTTTCTGATGAAATAGAACGGTTAAGATTAAAATGTCATGAAACAGAGAGATCCAGAGACGAGAAGCAGGTACAGTTCTTTTAATGAAAAACAAGGTAGACGCCGTACAGGCTGATAACAGAAAGTCACTTCTCAAATAATCAAACAAAAGGTATCGTTCGCTGCTTCTCTCAAAGTATGTAGAAACTGAAGAGAACACTGTCGATCTGGAACACTCCTGAGTAGCGAGGACTGGGTAGCAGGTGAGCAGTGGAACCCTCTGCTATTCTCCACGGAGAACACTGGGTACAGTACAGAAGAGGTAACTCACAGCAGTAGATAGCAGTTGCACAGTATTCAGTAGGACCAGACAGGACAGGACAAGACAAGGTAATTCTTCAGAGCAATAACAGCAGACGTGCATCACAGAGAAACAATAATCCGACAATACAGACACGAAAGGGAGAACTAGATATAGCGAAGACAAAAATGACAGATAGAGAACAGGTGTGTAGATGGGATGCGAATGAGAACCAGCTGATGGTAATGAGGTGAAGCGTTAATGAGTGTGTGTGTAAGTGTGTGAGAAAGGAGGTAGTAAGGCGTAAAACAGCCAGCAGAGGGAGACAAAGGGAAGAAAAAGAGAAGGAAAGAGCCAGGATCATGACATAAAATTTGGACACATGCTGCTGTCCCGAGAATTTTAGGTTTCTTTCGCTTCAGACAAAATACGTTTGGCGCTTGTAAATGTGACGTGACAGATCGCTGAGCGCCTCAGTTCAAGTGCACGTGAACCGATCATCTGTTACTTTTTTATTTAAAGATCCAGTACAACTTACCGAAAGTATACATAATATCGACCAATTAGTGTTTTTCAACCACGGAAAGAGGTCAATATATAACAGCAGGAGAACAATTATGTCACATAACGTTACATTTACCTCAGGAAAGCCATTTAATGACCATAGCATGTTAATTGAATAGAAAAAATAGCTAGAGAGGAGATTTTGCTGAGCACTATATTACATATTTATTATGTTTTTACTTATGCCAATAAATAATTGTTATTATAACAAAAACTGCATTATATTTATTTCATTAGTTATTTTTAACCTTTAATAATACCAACAGATTGGGCCCTCTATGTTTACAGCATTAGGTGAGATTATTTTTTTTAATAAAATTTAAAATAAACATGTATCCAAATTAGTCGATATTGAATCAAAATCGGAATCAAATCACAAGAATGGAATTGAAATCTTGAAATGTTTGTCAAGCAATAATAAAAACTGTATCCTATGTGTCATTGTACAATGTAAACATTGTAACATGTTGTCACTAAACTTCATAAAATTCTATTTAGTTACCAAATGTTTTGACAATAACCCCCCAAAACCCCCCCCAAAACCGCAATACCGCGCATGATTATTACCCACGCTCTCGCGCTTGATCTCCTCTCGCCTGCTGCTTTTGCTCGCTCTAACACTTTTATGGGTAGCTTAAATGGGTTCCATTCAGACCTTAACATCAAGTATTTTACTGTTATATGTCAACAAGATTCAACAAGACATTTTCACCTGGCTAGACCCAATGTTTAGGTCTGTTGTAGTATTTATGCAAATTAGCTCATACGTAATTAGATTATGCACCGTTTGTCCATGTTAACAATTTCAAAAAACTTGTAATACATTTTTTGTTTGTCTTGATGTAAGTAATCAACTCAGTAATTTTCATGGTGATATCTAAAGGTTAAAAATTGTACCCTATTCACGTGAGAAAAAGAATGAATAGGCTATATTTATAAATATATTTATTTATATAATGGCCAATACTTATGTCATGCAATAAAATGCAAATTAATTATTTAAAAATCATACAATGTGATTTTCTGGATTTTTGTTTTAGATTCCGTCTCTCACAGTTGAAGAGTACCTATGATAAAAATTACAGACCTCTACATGTAAGTAGGAAAACCTGCAAAATCGGCAGTGTATCAAATACTTGTCCTCCCCACTGTATATATTATAAAAAATATATTCAAAAATCCAGTGGGGGAAGGAAACCTCTGTATAGTCCTTCTTCAGGAAACTCTTCCCTGATCCTGGTCACAGCGCATGAAAGTATGACCACCCTAACGTGTTAGCCAAGGTACCTCCAGCACCACCTAATGACATTGTGATATGCAAGGTGTCTATAACCGCTGACAGAGAGGTGGTGCACATGTATGTTGTTGAAGTGGACGGTAAAAAAAAATTATACATTTATAAAAACATTGATCTTTCTTCCTGGAACTAACCTGTTTACAAGATTCTCTTCCAGTTCACCAAATAACTGGAGGTAAATGCCATATACAGCTTGTAACACAGGGGTTTCACTCCACCAATCTGGTCACACCTGTGTACTACCTACAACATTAGAATGTTTATTACTACTTTGTTAGGATGATTTATTTATTATTTGGTATGTGGGGCTTGTGTATTTTGTGTATTGTGACCAGGCAAAAGGGACCAGACCAGGCTCTGACCAGGGTTTGAGTTACACTTTGTTTAAAGGTGTGAAATTAATACACTTTGATCGAGGGGTGAAATATTTGTATTTTATTAAAGTTAAAACAAGAAATACACCAAAGTTGTGGCCTGACATAATTCATTGCTATAGCTACAGTGAACACACTGTAGCATTTATAAGATGGCAAAGATCAGGAAAAAAATCCTTATGATGGAAAATAGAAAACAGTTGTCATGAAATTACAACAAACAAAAATATTGCAATATAATATGTAATGGAAAACATTACAGAATCTCCTAATTGCAGTCAGAGATGTTCAAAGAACAAAATCTCAAACCAGTTTCTTTACAGCATTCATGAAAGAAATATTTCATGCCCATTACATCGATTCTTTATCAGAAACCTTGAAGATAAGGCACCCTCTCATACCAACAGAAATTAAGCTGGAATGTTATTCCTGCCACAGCATCTACTGTAAGTTACAGAGCAACAACAAAACGTGTACAGTATAAAAGATAATCAGCGCAAAATCAATACAGATGTAAGATATCAATAAAACTGTAGAGTAGAAATAATTTCAATACAAGTTAAATGGTCATCTAAAATGGACTACAAACAATATGTCATATGAGTAATGATGACTACATAAACAAGAATAAATGAATCAAAAGATATGTAAATGAATACCATAGTATGGATTAATGATTATGAAAGTTTATGTGAATACAGAAAAGAATAAAAAGAAAGTCGATAATAAATGGATTATGACACAAGCCAACAATCACCCCGCAGATAAGAAACAAACGTGCACAGATGGCGTTACAAAAGTTACAAAGTAATATCCCTTACTTTCCAGCAACAGAGTTAAATTCAAGAAGCGTTAATCAAACATAATTTCTGAAAAACAATGCTCTTTTTTTACTATACCTTATATTTTAGGTAAAGTTCTAGCTCTTTCACTGTGACAAGCATCAATTTGCCATAAACGCTATGGTTAGGCCTGGCAAAATGTTTTCTCAAATTGCGACACTGTTGGGGATTTTGTCTGGGGACAAATAACAGTAATCCATCGTTAACCCTTCATTCCGAAGCTTGATGCTGTTGGTCACCTCTTCTAGTTTCTTGCGGAAAGTCTTTATGGCTTCCTTCACTGGTTGCTCTGTGAAGTGCATATCTGGATACATGCCTAAGAACAGCTGGGGAAAAAAGTCAATTCTTCAGAGAGGAGAACAAAAAATTTCTAAAAAGAGAATTAACAAAAAAGAAACGTGCTCATATTGTGGAAAAAAACCTGAATGGATATTATTCTTGGAATGTGATACTGCAAAGCATTTTTTTTTAAACCATGTGCCTTTAAAAACTTGTAAAATTAAGTGATTGCCCAGCACACACAGAACTTTGGCACAACGTACCCTACCTTCTAACAACGTTTTAACAACATGGCCAAAAGGTTGCTATAACTACATTGTGTGGTGAAGGTTGTTACAGCATTATCATAATGTTGACATTAAACCAGCGTTCAGGGCCATTGCTTAAAGGAACACTCCACCGTTTTTTGAAATAGGGCTTATTCACCTTCTTTCCCACATTTAGATAGGTGGGCAAATGCATTTTTGTCTCAGTGCATGCATTGTTTTAGTTTGACAGGGTTGGCGCTAGCTTAGCTTAGCATAATGAATGGAATCCTTTGTTGCCAGCTAGCATGTCCTGAATAAAAGTGATAAAAAAAAATTAAAAAAAACCTACCTAATTACTTCTTGTGGCCTGCGTATTCACAACAAGTACAAATAGTGATGCAGATTAACACTAGGCGATTTCCTAGGCAGATATTGACTTATATATTAAGGACTATATTAGGGGGAAGCACAGGCGAAGCACTGCTACTTGGGCGTGATATCTCTGCGCCCAAGTAGCAGTGCTTCGCCTGTGCTTCCCCCTAATATAGTCCCAAGTCAAAATCTGCATAGGAAATCGCCTAGTGTTAATCTGCATCGCTATTTGTACTCGTTGTGAATACGCAGGCCACAAGAAGTAATTAGGTGGGTTTTTTTTTTTTTTTATATCACTTTTACTCAGGACATGCTAGCTGGCAACAAAGGATTCCATTCATTATGCTAAGCTAAGCTAGCGCCAACCCTGTCAAACTAAAACAATGCATGCACTGAGACAAAAATGCATTTGCCCACCTATCTAAATGTAGGAAAGAAGGTGAATAAGCCCTATTTCAAAAAATGGTGGAGTGTTCCTTTAAGGTTGTGCCTAGGGTGTCTGGACAACCACTGGACGACATATGGGTTCCACTTTATTTTGATAGTCCACTTTAGACATTCTACTAACTATAAGTAACTTTTCAACTACATGTCAACTAACTCTCATTAGAATATTAGTAGACTGTAGTAGACTGTCAGTAGACTGTTGGGTTATGGTTAGGTGTTAGAGTTTGGGTTAGTAGAATAAGTTGACTTTTAGTCGACAAGTTACTTGGGGGACCAACACAATAAAGTGTTAGCAGATATTACGCAGACAGTCTACTAATACTCTAATGAGAGTTAGTTGACATGTAGCTACAAAGTTGCTTATAGTTAGAAGAATGTCTAAAGTGGACTATCAAAATAAAGTGTTACCGACATTATGTACTCGACACTGCCCTGAAGTGCGAAAATCAGCCTTTTAAATTTCAACCGACGGTTGGGCTCATTGTGTTGACTCATTCTTCTTCATCTAGCAAGGATACGCGAGTGTTGCGTTTAATTTACCTCAGCTAAATAAGATACGTAATTATTCAATCACAACCTACAACTTCCTTGTTTAATGTGACATTTATTTGTTCTGTCTAACTGAAGAGACAGAATAACGTTAGCTGATAATTTTTTGCGATTTTAATAAGTTTGCGATTATGTGTAAATTACAGTACTAGTGTATGCTAACGTCAGCTATATTTCTTTTAGTATTCAGATATCCTTTAATCCACATCTTATCAGAACTGTATGCCAAAAGTTATAAACCAAAATTAAGCCAAAATGCCATAATGATGAGTTATTGACCTTTCAGCACTCCCCGAACAGAAAGCGACTTAAGCGTGTAACGTTACTTGTTGCACATTAATGTTTTTCCCTTTTTTGGAAAAGCACAGAAAAAAAGAAATTGTGTAACCGCTCGCACACCTGTTTATTTTTTCCTTTAATGTTTCTGCTATTTAGTCTCATTCGTTTCTTTGCTAGATTTTCTCATGTCTGCTCATGCTAGTTAACATTAGTCACTCCCTGTATAGTCCTGTCATGTGAAGCTCCGATTTGCTTTGTTCTCTGCCAAGTTTACCTGTGCCTGCAGTGCCACCCTCTCTGGTCCCGGATTGTCTACCTGGTTTCGGACTCATGCCTGCCTACTGGTTTCTGGGCTCGCATCTCTCCTCTGGATTTGTTGATGTTTCCTGGACTAACTCCGGTTACCGACCTTTATCGCCCGGCTTTCGACTACGCTCCCCTGTCTGCCATGTTCATTACATTTTCTGATCTGCCTTTGCTTTTTATGTTTTATTTAATATAGTTAATATAATTTTGTATATTCATATATTTCTTTTTTTCACAAATGTATGACTTTTGAAAGTGCAATTTGATTACCACATGCAGTTTTAATAAAGTTGATTTAGCTAACCTTCTATATCATTTTTACTCTTCAAAGTTACAGGTGTTGATTATGATTAATTTCCTGTTAGGCCCACAAATAATAATAATAATGATGAACAATATTTAAAAAGTATATGATTATCTGACTAATTAGAAATTACACACAAAACATAACATGCTAAACGGGGGATATCTAATTCTAGCATAAAGAAATAAATTATCAGAATGTCATCGTCTTACAATTCTACGTTGTTACAATGTTGCGAGCACGTGACAGCGACATTGCCATAGTAGAAATGCAACGTGGCACAGACGTTGCCACAATGTAAATGTGTTTGCTGGGTAAGATCATCAGAGATTTTTTAATTTCCATTACTTTAACTCTGTCCCACGGTCCCGGTCCCACTCCAAACACCGTCCTGCAGAGTTTAGCTCCAACCCCAATTAAACACATCTGAACCAGCTAATCAGACACGACTTGCGTTATAAAGTGAGTTTGACGCAGAGAACTTTTTTTTAATCTTTTTTAATCTGTTTTAATCTCATTATTGTCATGTTTTGATGCTGTGCTAAGCTTATATGCTAGGTAGCCTGAGACACCTGCTATATTTTATGAATCATTTTGAATGGTAAAGCTCATTGGAATGTTTCTTTTTGAAAGAAGGGCATTTGACACAAAGTGAAAGAAGGTGAAGTGAGAAGTTTGATCAAAGAAATCAGGGATTAAAACAGTGAGATTGTAAAGTCGTCAGTAATTATAATGAAGACAAATGATTATTTTTGGGATATATAACCAGGCCGAAGAGGTGTGAATGTGTGCACGGGAGACTGAAACACCACAAAACAATAGAGACAATAGACTGAATGGATGCTTACACTGTAAAAAAAATTTACATCCCCAAGTCAAAAATTTCAAGTGACCGATAACATCTAAATTTTTCAATTAGTCTGACGTATTATTTCTCATTGAGCCAATGTTAACAGACTATTGCAACAAGAATTTCACTTGAGCCAATTGAAAAATTTTGATGTTATCGGTCACTTGAAATGTTTGATTTGGGAGGGTTAGACATTTTTTACAGTGTAGAAAAGACAATAAACATCAGTTAGCATTTTAGAGTCTTCTCAAAATAAAATCACCTGACATGCGCTTAAAAAACATTCTTTATATTCTGAGTTTTAGAATTATCTTCATATGATTTCAAATATAACATGGTCAGACATGTGGCTTTAGCTACAGTGCATTTCTAGATTGAAACAATGTCAGTTTCAATTTTGTTCTCATAAAGATATTTCATAAATATTTTTAAGCTCTTTATTGCCAAGTGTCTGCTTTCGAACGAGACCACACTTATGCTTTTAGTGTAAAGGCTTTATCGACTGTATCCATTTCAATTTGGGTATGCCATTTTTTTCATTTTTTTTTTTTTTTTTTTTAAATGTGGGTGCCGGCTAACAGGTTAAATACTTTGGATCACTTATTCAACTTTTGAATTTTAAAATGTGTGGGCATAAAAGCGTGATTGTGGCACATCATACATAATGTACTAATACACGGGTTCCCAATCCCAATAAGAGTTATTATTGTTATGATTTATACTGGCCGATAACTGAACAGAGCTGCTTATATTCTGTATTTTAAACATGTAACCCCATTAAATGAATAACATATATTCTGTTATTCCCCAAACATGACGACTGGCTAGGGAATTTTTTTAAGTGGGATTTAACGAAGGGTAAGTTAGATTAATACACTACCTGGCTGAAAATTCTTATACGTTGGCATTGGCGCAGAACACATAGACTGTAGCAAGCAAACAATCTGCAGCAATTCGATTTTTTTTAAATGTACACAGGTCTACATATAATTTAAAACACAATATTTGGCCTTTTTTTTATTTTATTTTTATGGATACCTTGATGCCCTATACCTCCTCAGCTACTAACAGGATAATTCTTTTTTACATTGATTTTGACGAGGTTTCTGCCATGTGCTCTATAATTTCAGGTGGACAGTATAACAAAATCAGATGTCAAACCTCATCATCCTGGAACTGAGTGAGGCCCCAAACTATTCCGAGAGTCTCACTGGAACAACCACGGTTAGGCAGAGTCTCCATGATATATTGCATATCCACTTGGCCCTTCTGTTGGGGAGGTGGCTTGCGCATGTTGGAAGGACTGTTGGGGATCCAGCCATACCAGTCAAACTGGAATGCAAATGTTTACTTGCAGTTATTAGCATATAGATATTATCCAGAATTTTGTAATGCTCTTGCCGATGATATGAAAGTGTGTAATCTCACCTGTCCAAAGTTGACAGCAGAATGTTGTGCTGACGCTGTGAATATCACAGCAGTCAGGTACTCCGCTAACTCCACTCGAGTTTTCAGAGACTTTGGAAACTCTGTAAACAGTGGCAATATGCATTTACATTTAATGTACATTTAAAGGTGACTTGATACAAAGATGCATATAGAATATCCAAGAACACAAACAATCATGCATGCTTGCACAAACGTACACTGACATTCTGCTAAAGTTGAACCTGTACTCACTATCACTAGCAGAATCATTCATGCCAAAGCAGGAAACCTCCTTAACAAATCCTTGAATCTCCACATCATTTTGAACCGTCACATCGCTGGCATAGTAGATATTGACCACATCAGAAACAAAACTAAAGGAAGATCAATGAGATGAATCAACAAATTAAAGAAACTCTGGATGCCACATTTAAAAACATTTTCATTGGCATGTATGTGGGCTAATTTGTACATTTGCAGCAGTAGTACAGGATCTAAACTGTTGTTCCCATACCACTTACCAGTTTATTGCCTCCCAGATCCTCATGCCATCCTCTCTGTAATGGTACTTGGGTGCATCTTCCATTTTTCGATCTTTTATGGCATCAGGGAAACACAGGGACTTGTAGGTTAAAGTCTTCATGGCCCTTTTCATCACTTCCACAATCCCATCTCCACTTACGCTACTGATCTTTAGATACAGATAATTCAGTTATTCTTTTGCCTAAATGTTCAGAAATGAACTAGGCTGTAAGCATATATTGAGCCAACTGAAGTGATCATCTAGGAGATTATGTTTGAAGTTTAATTCTGATTTCTGTTCGCAGATATTCGTAGATTTGTTAATGTGTTAATGCATGCAAGCCTATATTAAGGAGTGTAGCAACTCATAATGTAATAAAGCATCATGTAATAACATCATAATGCAATAGGTATTACATTATTAATGGAATAGTACGTTTATAATGTAATAATTTTTGTCCAAATGTAATAAAATATTGTATGATAAATGTATTAAATTATGAACACACTGTAGCAACTTATAATGTGATCACAGTACATAATGTATAAGTGAAACAAATTTAAATAGATTTATGTAAAATAAACTATTATGAGCTATTCACAGGCAGGGTTTAGATTAAGCCAGGATTAGCCCTTAGTTCAATGTCAAGGGACATTTAAGTAGCTTTTATAAATGTGCCTTAGAAAAAAATATTTCTGATGTGCATCTTGAGACAAAACAATGATACTGACATATTTCAAGATGCTTTCAGTTCAAACATGCATTTTAGTCTGGGACTAGGCTTAAGCCTTGTCTGTGAAACACAACAGTTTCATTAAACATTTTGTGATTCTGCATGCTCCATTATTTTGAGTCACTTTAACCCTGAAATACATTGTAAGATTTGTGAACTAATCAAAAAAAATTCTGCTTTCTGTTATTGTAATTATTAAGTATGTTTTTAATATTTTTTTATATATAGTCATTTAAATGTTTGTCATAAAAACGTATTTTTATTCTACAAAAATGTATTAATAATTTTAGCTATTGTCACATACTGCTGGTCAGTAAAAACAACGAAGGAGATTCACTTAAGGAAGTTTTCATTTACATCCAAAAATACACCAAGATGATGTCAGAAAAATCTTACAAGAACAGTTGCGATTTATTTGGAGTTAATCAGAGTCACATCAGGTCAATACAAATGTATACTTGTCACGATTACCAGTGAGAGTACCCATCATTACCATCAGAGGGCACTCCACCCCGGACTATTGTCATTCCCTAATAATGAAACTACATTTCCCATAACTCTCTGCCTGGACTCATCATCCTTGATTGCATCCACCTGTGTCTCATTACCTTGTTTAACTGACCCTATAATAGCCTGGTTTTCACATTCATTCCCTGCAAAGTCTTGTAGCCTATGTGTAACACTGCATTTCTAAGCGTTTCCACTGTTTTCCATGTTCCTGGTTTTTGTAATCTGCCTGTGTCCTGGTATTCCCGTTCCTGTCTTGCCCTCTGGATTTGTTTGTCATTGTTTGGACTGATTACTCTGTGCTTTTGACCACTGCCTGTTATACAGTTTATAATCTTGGATTTTTCCATTAAAAACTGCATTTGGATGCTCATCCTTCGTGTCTTGGAGCAGTTTGTTACAGTACTATTACAGATTGATGATTAGTTACAGAAGAGTAATTCATAAAAAGATAACTGTTTTAACAGGGGTGTGTAGACTTTTTATTCTAACTGTTATGCTAATACTGTAAGTTTTTTAACAACTTTTGTACACAGGGTTGGTATTTAACACTGTTTTACTTTTAACAGTATATAACTTTGTGTATATAAGAAGTAATAGTAGTAATAATAATAATAGTCTCCGTAATCTGGTGGATTTTGTAGGCAGGTTAAAGCCCTATTCAGTTTTCTAGTTTTCTAAACGACGCTTAAGTTGCAATTCGTATCACTCGACGTCTGTGATTTCATTTACCTATTCGGACAGGATTAACATCTCACGTATGACGTTATGTCTTTTAATTTATTATTTGTTCATATAGCCTAATGTTTCCCTGAAAATAATTGCACACTTTAGAACGTGTGTCAACTAATCAGATTTAAGCATTCAACTACCCCGTAGTATAGATTGAAATAATTTAATGTATTATAAAAACCCTATTAAAGTAAACTTTAGTTTACAGCCGTGTCTGTTTATAATTAACTTGGATAAATGAGCAGAGAAATCTAGACATGTATCTTACTCTTACCTGACACTGATATTAAAATGGGCAATGTTTTTTCACAGTTTCTGCGATTTGGCTCTATTCATTTTATAATGTTATTTCTTCATCGGATACCATCCATATTGAAATGAAATTAAAGCATGCCTGCCGAAGATTGGTGCACAAACGGTAGCTCAGGTAGGTCAAAAAAACACAAGAAGCATTAGGATAACACAAAAATCACAGACATTTGCATTCGAACGGGATTAGATTTCTCAGAGGACCGTCGAGTTTACTGAAATTTTTACAGAGGTTATTTGAGAAAAACACGGAGTCGGACATAAGGAAGTTTGTAAAACATGAATTTCTCTAACGCCCAGCTAGAAAACTAGTCCCATCCAAATAGGGCTTAAGACTGGATTTAGATTTTTTTATGTACTGTAAAGGAATACCAATATTTTGTTTAAAAAAAATTTTTTTTTTATAATAACAATTCCATGAATATTTAAATCTGTTGCATTTCACAGGTAATTTAAGACTGAATTTAGATTTTTAAAAATGTACTGTAAGGGAATACTAATATTTTTTATATTTTAAAGGCTATTACAACTATGACAATAATACAGTGTTTTTGGTGAGTTTATAATGTAATAAATTAAGACGATTAAATTAAATTCAATACGGATGGTATAAATTAAGAGCTCAAGATTGTATTACGTTTTGAGGAAATTATCACATTATGAACATTTTATTACAATAATAATGTAATACTTATTACATTATGAGTTGCTACAAGGACAGAACTTACGGCTTGCCAGACAAAGACAATATAATCAAATATGAATAGAATTGGTATGAATCCAAAACAAGATGCTGCTTATCTGTGTATATATTAAATTAGGTGTAAAGCTATACCT
Source organism: Leuciscus leuciscus (assembly GCF_965113295.1). NCBI lineage: Eukaryota > Metazoa > Chordata > Actinopteri > Cypriniformes > Leuciscidae > Leuciscus > Leuciscus leuciscus. The sequence goes on from NC_138728.1 coordinate 43,762,417, forward strand.
GGCTGAAGACCCCGTGTTCACTGATGAGATGTTTACGGGCCTCTTCGTTGATTGCAATTGTGAAACGAACATGAGGTATCAGTAACTGTAAGAAGCAAATGATCCACTTTAATGTGTACATTAAATCTTAGAATGTATTTGAAAAGCATAACCTCAAACAGGAAAAGTGATTTCCATGCCACGCCCTGGTTAAAAAAAACTTCAGCACTTTTCAGTTTCGCACTGAATCTAAATATCATGACTGCGAATGGAAAGACAGGTACCTTGTATACAGGATGGACCGCAGCAAGCTGTCTGTACATGGCTATTTCAAAAACCTCTGATACCAGATGTGTCTTGAGAAGGTGCGTGACCAACTGGTGTACGCTAAAGTCGGAAGATTTTACCCACATCTTGGCAAGCATCCAGTCATGCTCATCATCGTTTGGGAGAAAGATTGGGCTAATTTCTCCTGGGTGTTGACTGAGCTGTTTCAGTCATGCAGACATTTTGATCAAACACAAACAAAATATCAATGAGTAAATTCACAGCAAAAGCACTTTCATTTTTTACTTAATTGATGGTTTTAATTGACAACAACTCTTTATGGGACACATACCTGAATGGCAATTGGCACAATTTGGTTCAATCTGTTGTTGTATAGTAGGCAGATGGGTGCAGTCAAATAATACTGGCTGTCTGATGTCTTATTGGCTGGCACGCCATCCAATAGTTCATAATCCACAATGTAGATGTTTCCTGCCTGTAAAGACAGAGATATTTTTTTAGTATGTTTGGAACATATGTTTTGTGGAACTTTTGTTTTGTCTTGGATTTGATCATCGAACAACTCTTCAAGTAATATATGTATTAATGTTTCTGACCTTTAATTCCTCTTGAAGTGTGAGACCTCTCTGCAGAAAGCTCTTCACCATCTCATGTGTGACTGGAAATTTGTCTGGAAGTTCCTCACACTTCCTGATCATGACAGGATTGCAGCCATTCAAAAACTGATAGCCAAACAGGTAATCCGTATTCCAGTCTTGTATCACGTTCTCTGTCCAGTTTTCAAAAGAGGAAAACTGAGTCAACTGTCAAATGCTTTACAGGTGTGAAAAAAGTACCCTCACATTGTTGGTTTCCCACAACAATTGTGTTTGGATAAATAGTTTTTGTTTAGATGAAGAAAAACACACAAATTACAATACATTGTTGACAAAGGAAGAAATAATCCAAACCTAGGATTGTGCTCTTGGGGAAGAAATTTTCAAATATATTTTCAAAATCTGCTATATCTTTCCAGGACTCCAAGTAACCTTTAATCTTGTCCCAGCATAAATCTGCGAGCCTGAAACAGATCACATACAGAATATAGACATGGACACTATTTGCAGAGTATTGCGTTTGTTCTGAATTTCATTCTAGAAAAGTGAGGAAAAATTCAGTATCAAATCAACAAGGACTGTGGCCATGACACGTTCCCCCAAACTTACTCTCTCACCACATTCCAGGTAAAGTTTGATCGTTTTTCTTTATCAAACTGAACGTCTAAAGGAAGTTCCTGTGTGTCATCAATGCTCTGAGGGATGTCCGGGCAACACTTGCTATTCCATCTTCAACAAGAAAAGTCATAACATTTACTTGTACAGTTACAACAAGAATTACATTTAAAGGTGAAGTGTTTTTTGGCCCAATTAATTTAATGTGTAGAGACAATTATCTTTTTTTTTCTTTCCCATTTCTTTAATACACAAATTGCAATCAGTCAATCAGGCTTAGGTAAGGCCTTAGGTAAATTAGGAACTATGAACTTTTTCTCCGTTCGATTGAATTATTTACACAAAATGCATTTGTGTCTCAAAGAGAAAATAAATAAAAACCTATCTTAAAAAAAAAAAAAAAAAAAACTAGTAGGCCTAAATAATAAAATAAATAACTAAAGAACTCACTGACTAAGATCAACTTGAAAATGCTATCTCATGAAACAAAGATGGATCTGTAATTTCTATACAATTTGAAGGAAATCCATCTGCGAGCGGAGAGATTTGTGCTCACGCATTACATTTGATGCGCTCTAGCATTACAAAAATGCGCTCTTGACATTTGTCATTGAAATAAGGCCATAGAAACTGCCGCAAACCAATTATTAAAATGAGAAGAAAGTTGTGTCTGAAAGCTTCAATAGATTTTTTTATTGGTTAAAACTAAAATATAAATGACAGATTTTGGCTTTAAAAAAATATGTATTGCTAGTTTTACATCAAATCAGCTAGGAATACAAACACTGAACTCTGTATAAACCTGGAATAATTCATACGTTTAACTGTCCCCATAGGCCTGTGTTGAAAATGTGTTGAAAATGTGTAGACAATAGAGACCTGTGCGTGACATGCAAAATATAAATATATCAACGAGCTATTATTAGTTTAGTTTATTAGTTCCTGCATTTTAATAGTTTTTTTTTGTTTAATTGTGGCAAAAAAAAGCCTACTTGTTTCTTCAAATCATAAAACGAATCAATATAAATTAATATTAATTAATTAATTAATGTTTTAACTTATAGGCTACAAACAAATGATTTAGTGATCAACAAATTCTAAGTTCATGGACACTATAGTTTACTGTATGTTATGTGCAGGATGGGAATAGAACAGATAATGAATATGCATGACCTGTTGAAGCATCAGTAAGTTATTAAATGAAGTTTAACATTGTAACAACGTATTCTTTTAAAATAATTTGGTCACGTAATTGACAGTACTTGTGGGATCATTAATTCACATGTTCTGGACATGCCCCAAATTAGAGTGTTACTGGCAATCTGTATTTCACACTTTTTCAGCGGTTCTTCGGCACAGTTTAGAGCCAGAACCTCTGGTGGCAGTATTTGGAGTTGTTCCAGAGGAGTCATGGCTGTCAGAATTTATGTGTAAAGTCCTTGCTTTCTCTTCCTTGTTCGCACATAGAGTGGTAACATTAAAGTGGAAAGATCCCTTCCGCACCCATACTCAATGGATTAGAGATATGATGTCTTGTCTCTGCCTCGAAAAAAATTGTTATTTGTTGGTCGGAATTTAATTTTTTAAGATGTGCCCTTTTATTAATCATGTTGATAAGTCTGATTAAATAATGCCCTATTATTTCCAGTGTTTTGTTTATTCAGTTTTTGTAAAAAAAAATTTTTAAAAAAAGATTATTAATTTATTTTTCTATTTTGAGTGTGTGTACATGTATCTGTTTTTATGTTGGGTTGGATGTCGATGTATGTAGGCATGTATGCTCGGTTCTACTTACAAATCCTATCTGAATTAATGTACAGTCTGATGGTGAGGGTTTGGGGATTGTAAAATCTATTTAAAAAAAAAATATTTTAAAGAAAACTTGGCACTGTTCCCATTCAGAGTAATTCAACTTTTCTATTGTTTTATTTATTGTGTAATAATCTAAAATACTAGCTTGCCTTGTACTATACAATATAAGCACACTGTATCAGAAGTCAAACAGCTGAAACATTAACCATTTATGTAGATCATTAAAATGAGATTAAATGTTATAATTCTGTATCATTATTCTTGTTTTATTATTTTATCTTAATTTAAAAGTAGGTTATATGTAGCCTACATTTCCAGCGCTACTGAGCAATGTTCCAAACCGTACCTTTGCACCACCTTCTGGTGATTTCACAAATGAGTGTCACATGTGACTGGGTTGTATTTTATGTTGTGGTCTTGCGGCAGCGGGAAACGTGGCGGTAATCTGCTCTTTGGTTGACCACATACTGTACAGTGCTTGACCAACATACGTTTTTACATCCTACATTTCCATAATGTGTTTTACACACACACAAAAAATTAACACACTTAACTGTATCTAAGGTGGAATGAAGAAAAAACTACAACAAATCAATATTATTAAAGACTGTAACTGTTTCATCAAACCTGAATATTTCCTTTCTAGATTTCAGTTCCTTTTGTCTTTGCTCTCTAAGTGATCCGGTGTCATCCTGAGGCAGTCGAGCTAAATGAACCCAAAAAAAAAAAAAAAAAAAAAGCATAACACAGACACATTTATAATAATAATAATGTTAATAATAATAATAATACTTCATTAACAACTGAATAATGAACAAATTGAGTCTGTCACGTACCGCTGCCTTCTCTGATAATCACTTCGGTTTCGGATAACCAGCGATAACAGGGGAACTCAAAGCTGTTTCCAAAGGGTGATTTCACTCTGATATGCCTACAAAACCAATGATTATTGTCCTTTTCAAGATTCACCTGGACAATGTCTCCAAAGTCCTTCATCACAGGGATGTCGACGGAGATCACCTGTAACAACATCTTTTGTTAGACACGTTATATAGGAAAACCAACAAACCTCACATTTTCTGGTTGAGTGAATGCTGGCGTGTCTGTCAGCCGCTACTCTCCGGTGCATAATGTATTTTGTTTTCAGCTGCTACTTTGCCTAGATACCATTTGGATTTTATTGGACTGTCTTTCCCTTTGGAATCTGGATACAGAACTTGAAGAGTGCAGTTTGAAGAGATGTATGCTGCTACCTATCTTTCTCAAATCACAGAAGTTATAACTAGCACAGCAGACACCACACAGTTGAGTCTTTAATACAACTTGTACTGACATTCTAGACCAGATAGCCCCTAACTTAATTTTCAAAAGTTATAAAAATAAGGCAAACATCCAGCCCTGGCTTAATGAACACACCCGCTCCATTAGGTAGATATGTAGGAAAGCAGAGCGCAAGTGCAAGGAAGACAAACTTAAGGTTTCAAATGAAATGTTTTGTGAGTCATTAAAACAGTATCAAGTCACTGTCAATACCGCAAAATCTAATTATCTCTGAATCAACTGCTAAAAATGCTCAAAACAATAGAATGAACTCTTCCATGGTAGGCCATCCCCACTGCAACCCCAGAGACATGTGAAAAGTTCCTTGAATTTTTGGTTGATAGATATTCAATCTCTTTTAGGCATTTTAACCTACAGTATTTCAAAGTTACCATTTCCATAAAAAATTCTAGAAAATGTGGTTTATCTGCAGCTTGCACGGTCTAGCACCACAGTACATTGTCGATCTCCTCCAATCATATTCTGTAGTGAGATTGCTTCATTCATTAACTCAGTTGCTTCCCTCTGTTCCTCGTTCCCGCTTGAAAACCAAGGGCATTCAGGTGTTTGTAACTGCGGCCCCCAAGTGGTGGAATGCACTTCCATTTTCTGTCAGGTTCGCTACCACATTGTCCACATTCAAAATTGAAGAGACATCTTTTCTTCTTAGCTTATGGTGTTGCTTGATATGTATAATAGTTTTAGTTGCAAGTGTTGTTTATAAAGAATTGTTTATGTTAAGTTCTTATTTTTTTTCTCCTGCTATCCTCATCTGGTAATTTTAGCTAATTTAATTTGTTTTTTTTTTGTTTTTTTTACTGTATTTTTCTAATTGTACAGCACTTTGGTTCAGCGTTTGTTGTTTTTAAATGTGCTTTATAAATAAACTTGAACACAAGATTTGGTGAAAAGGGATTAATCCTACTTTTGCTACACTGTTGAACTATCAGCAACTTTCTTCCATTTCAATGTAATTTTGTGCCAGTATTTATAAATGAGTATCTACGGCAACAGGTATTGTCCCCACACTTGGGGGGTTCAACAGGATTTAGAACCCCCAAGGCGGTCATTTTGACCGTTTTTAAATTTTACAATGTAATAACTTTGTTCAAATTAAATAAATGTGGCTGTAGGACTCTGACTTTTCCTAAATATGTGTATATTTTATTCTGACACTGTTATTTTATTAAAATCACAAAACACACAACAGTTCTGACTATTTCTACCTAGAATGACCATAACGGTCATTTTGACCGCACGCATTATAGATATCATAAGTCTGTTACATTGCAAGTTTCGCGGAGGGACTTCATCACACGACTGGCGAGCGAACTTCGCTCCGACCACATGGAATCAAAAGCCATACAACTGGAGGAACTGCAAACAAAATAAAACCAAGGAGACATGTGCAAATGTCACAAAGTGTGTGGGAGCTGCACACGAAAGGCGGTGTTTACCTGTGTGGAATGTGCGTAAGCGTCAATGATGCGGGGTGTTTGCGCCGTTCAAATGGGCAGTTAACCTGATATTGTTCGTTAATATTTTTTGTTCACTGAAACTAATCGTTCTAAAGCAGTTTGTTTTCTTGTTTAGCTAATGTTCATGTTTTTTCTTAGCCTGTTTGTGTGTGTACATTTTCACATTCATTTGAATTAAAATTTTGTGTCCTGTTTATCATTAGGCCTACTATCATTGTAGATCCATTTATTTTTAGATTTTGTTGATTATTGAACTTATTTACAAACAGGGCTGTACTAAACGGTATGAAGCTTTGACGTTTCCTAACTTTTGTGCATGTCTATTCACGTGGTGAGTGCGGTGAAAAAAAATATTCCTCAAATAGAGGCAGCACCTGCTTGTTTTAAGGGCTATGACGACAGGAATTAAACGCTTCATTGGAAAAGAGAAGGTTAACATGTACAATAGATATGACATGACGAAAATGACGTTCAGTACGGCCATATGAACGTCAAAGTATGAACGGTCAGAATGACCGCTATGGTCATTCTAGTAGTTATGGAATTCCGGTAGTTCTAGTGTTAAACCATTCCCAAAGAGGCAGAGTATTTGAATGAGAGCTACAGAAAAGAAAATAATGCTTTGGAATAGTTGCTTTTTACTACTTACTGGTCTCTTATATGTGTGCACAAACAAGACAAAACCATATATATATATATATTATATTAAAATAATCAAGTCTTTAAAGTTCTTACCTTTCCAAATCCTCCAAAAAAGGGTTTTTTCACCAGGATTTTGTCACTTCTCTGATTCTTCGAGTCCACCAGTGTCAGGTAAAAATTCTTTATTGCCTCACCACCAGTAGATACCAACACCTTGTAGGTCAGCACTGTGCCTGCATAAAAAGACAAATTATATGTACAATCTCTGGATCATCAGTTTAATTCTTAAACAACTTTATAAGAAGTTCACTTTCGACTCTCATATTTGCTCCACCTCCTATATGTGTCCTTTACTTTTTAACATTAAAATGATCTGACTGCTGTAACTTCATGTTTTTTAAAAGGTACATGTTATGGTTAAACAAAAGCCAAAAGAAGTGAGATCTGGTGATTAAGGCTGCTTAGTGATGATTATTTAGTGGTCAGATTCACTAGTTTTAATCTTTTATTGTTTGTGTCATATATTAATCTCACATTACGTTGTGACAAAGAGAATGAGTTTAAAAAACACTGCACAGGAAGTTTTGAACATCTGTCCTGACATCAATAATCAGCATATGAATCTCAACAATGGTGACAATCAACAAAAAGCTTCATGACACAATGCATGATGGGAGCCACCAATAGTACACAACGCATCCATTGCTCCCAGGATGAATTGCAGCATGAATAAATTAGGCAACTAAATTAAAGGGCTCGACATTAAGCCTTGTCATATCGGCCATTCACTTGTCCGAGTAAAACAGCAACTTGTCCAAGATGGGGAAAGAAGACACTATAGCGCTGTTACCAATCAAATTAAATAATTTACACTGCAAAATTCTAACAGCAATAAATAATATTATGAGATTAATGTTTTAAATATTTATTTATTTTATTTTTTTTTTGGAAAAAATGCATACTTTTAAACATGAAACTAAAGTCACTTAATGAGTGAGTCATTTAGTCATTCATTCGTTCCAGGTTACTTGACTGTAACCCTGTTCCCTGAAAAAGTGGAACGAGATGCTGCGCTGCTTAGTGCATTAGGAACGTCTTTAATCGTGACCAGCTGTGAATATTGTGTGTAACACGTCAATAGAATTGACCCGGAGGTAATATAGCCTCGGTCGATGACATCATCTGCGCGCACCCGCGACACGAGGCTATAAATAGATGAGCCACAGGTGCATCGTCAGATATTTTGTCTGAAGAGCAGTCCTGGGACATCATCAGCACGGCAATGCAGCGCAGCATCTCGTTCTGCTTTTTCAGGGAACAGGGTTACAGTCAAGTAACCCGGAACGTTCCCTTTCAAAAGCTACAATCGATGCTGCGCTGCTCAGCGCATTGGGAACGAGAATACCCACGCCGCTGTGCTTGAAGGTGTCTGGACTCCTTACGGTTGTGTAGGTGTGCTCACAAGACAGGTTATGTCATTAACCTGTTAAGCTGCAACGCCACTTTTGAAAAATCCCCAGAAATGACATACCCAAACTGAAACAGATACAGTTCATGAACCCTTGGTACTAAAAGCACAAGTATGATCTCATTTGAAAGCCGACACCTGGCAGTTTATTGTAAATGTAGAATTAATTATTGTCATAATGAAAAAAATTGTTATAAATAGCTTCAAAGTTTTGTAAGGTTATTAGAAGTTTATTTTTATAAAACATCTTCATGAAAATATAATTGAAGTTGGCATTGTATCAATCTAGAAATGCACTGCAGCTAAAGCCATAAGTGTGACCATCTTATATTTAAAATCTGAAGATGATAAGTCTAAAACTCTGTATTTGGTTAAATGTTTTTCAAGATCATGTCATATGACTTTATTTTGATTAGACTCTAAAATGCAAGTTGATGTTTATTGTCATCTTCTAATCATCTATTCAGTCTATTGTCTCTATTGTTTTGTGGTGCAAACGAGCCCCATTCTGTCTCAGTCTCCCCATGCACACATTCACACACCTCTCCAGCCTGGTTATGGCTCTAAATATGCATATCTTTTGTCTGCATTATAGTTACTAACGACTGGCTATTCACGCTGTTTCAATCCCTAATTTTTTTTATCAAAGTTCTCACTTCACATTTGAAACTGTATCAAATGCCTTTCTTGAATAAAGAAACATTTCAGTAAGCATTCCTATTTAGAAAAAATCATAAAAGAAAAACTGCTAGGTGGCAGGTGCACCTAGGGCTAGCTAGCATGTTAGCTTAGCACACCATCAATACACGATAATGACAATCATGGCATTCATTTCAAAGTTAATGAGTTAATGTTTTGATTCTATTCTATTCAATTGCCATATCAATTACATGTTTTCATTTATTAAATGCATTTTACTCATCTATTAAATTATGATAGGATAACATTTCTCAGATAACGCTCTGTTAGTGACTGCTGCTACAAACTTAAAATCCTTAACATGAATAATATTTCTGTAATCGTTTAACAATTATTTATCATGTAATTTATTTTATTTTTTTTGGAATGGCCCCTAGGACACAAAAGGCGTTTTATCAGTATCGTCCTATGCTGCAACTGACAAGAAAACACCAAAAACACTAAATTAACTCACAAAAGACATTCGCTGTTAATCCAGATCATTAGAATCCGTACGTTTGCAAGGAACTATTATACACCACCAGGGAGGACTGCGACTGCAACCTATCATCATTTGGGCTACTAACCATTTTTGATATTTTCACAATAAATAAATAATTTGATTACACTTGTCTGTATGTTATACATTTATTTATAACTACATAAATAGCTCTGGGTAGGTTTAGAGGAAGGAGTAGGATTAGCATAAATTGACCAGAAGTCCCTGTTTTCTTATTTTTGGTGTTCTGTCCCTAACTGGAGCTGTCCCCAAAAATGTCCTCGTTTTATAACATGTTCAAAACAACCCTGCAAAAAAGCCTGACCAACAATAAAGCAGCCGGTTGGTGATCAGAGCAATTGTGTAGTGATTATTTTCACCAACAAAGGGGGCTATGAGCAATGCTGACTAGTCACTACTTGGTCACGCGCCGCAACTTAATGAAGAACGTGAGGAAAGGGCTATTATCATCAAGATACACTGTTATCGCTTTCAAGGTATTCTATTCATGTTAAATTAAAGTAACTGTTTGTATGTGCTTTATAGCATGGCCTCAACACGGTGCAGGATTGTTCTCCACAATTTTAAAGGTCCCATATTGTCAAAATTGAAATTTCCTGGATTTTTTTCATGATAACAGAGGTCGAGGGGCTATCAAACTACCATGTAAGTTTCAAAACAGTCAATCCACAGACAAATGCACACAACCTGCATAAAGTAGCTGTGCCTTTTCACGAGCCGTTGTGACTTCCATAAAAATGTCATGTCAGAACTACTCAGTCACCGCCTTCAGTCCCACCTCGAGCACTGCCCACGGTCAGGACACATCATTGCACAGGCTTGTGAACCAAGGTTATTTTCGGAAATGAAAACTGAAACTAAAACTAGACTAAAACTATTGGTCAAAAAACATTTTCGTAAACTGAAATAAAATTATAAATTCAAAAACTAAAACTAAATGAAACTAACAAACGTTACTGAAAAACTAACTGAAATAAAATAATAATTAAGCTCTTTGGTGGAAAATCTGACCTGTGGCTGTTAAGTAGGGTTGCCAACTGTCCCGAATTAGCCGGGACGTCCTGTATTTTGGGCCTAATTTATTTGTCCCGTGCGTGAACTCCCGTGCCCCGTTTTTGGACTAGCCTACTACGCTGATCTAACCACTATCTGATACAACAGCCAACAGCAGCAGTGTTGATCACGACACTTGAGAATGATCTCCTGTCATCATCCAATCACAGCTTTTTAAAATCGTTGTTTTGAGACAAATCATTGTTTGATTTGCGAACATAATCCTCTGCAGTCTGGTCGATTCCGCTTCAAGCCGGACTCGTCTCGCGCTAACGGTAATTCCCTTTCACTGTCCACGTTTTGATTTCTGCAAATCAATTTTGGCGAATGCAAGCAACAGTGTTTCCCCTACAATGTATTAAGCAGCGGCGCTGCAAAATCTTCACATGATCAGTAATATCACAACATTCACTTCATTCACTTACACACCTAAAAACACTGAAACATGGCGACCGGCGGCGCTGCTAATGCGATGGCTCTGAATCCACTTGTTGACAAGAAAGGAGGAAAGAGCCACAAATGGAAATATTTTTGATTAGGCTAATGTCACGTTGCCATAAGGGGCCGTTCGCATTCACGTTCACAAGCGCGCTCATAATAGAAGCGACGCGGCACGCTCGTTTTGTGCGCCTCTGTTCATGGTTGCATAGCAACGACAGACGCCACGGGAGAGCGAGCAAGCGCTTGTGGAAAGGAGAAAGCGAACTGCGAAATTGATACAGAGAACCGTGAATTTTCACTGGTATTGAAAATACCATTCATTTTTCAGATGAGTCTACTAAATTGGTTGGTGAAGAGAAAGGTGGATGGGGACCATCGAGGAGCTGAGGTTAGCAGGCACTAGATTTGTCACTTTGTGGGGCTTCAGTGTCACATGATCCTTCAGAAATCATTCTAATATGATGCTCTTTTTTTAAAGATTCTTTGATTAATAAAAAGTTAAAAAGAACATCATGTAATAACATTTCACAATATTACACCATGTCCTAACTACACGTGGCGCGACGCGATAAAGGGTATCTTTTTCATGTTAATCAGAGTTTTTGTCCTAACTAGGCGCGACGGCGACGATTCTATTTTAGAAACGGTTTCTATTTTTCTGCGACGTCGCGCTGGAACAACAAACACAAAGTGTGGCAATGATAATCTCAGGTACTGTTTATGTGCTTTATTTAATGTTTAAATAATATCATTTAGTGCTCCAGCTTTGTAGCTGTAAAAGCAACAATGGATAATTCACCTCAGATCTTGAAATTAAACAAATGGAAACAAGAACGTTAAAACTGTGAACAAACAAGTGTATTATTTGACAAAGATTGTTTTAGTAACTCAGTAGCCTATGTATTTTTTAAATGGTGTAATATTTGTGAATTTGATTATGTAGCTACTTATCTATTTTCTTGCGAGTGCCGTCAAGATTACTCTCTTTATGTGCACTTGCCGCGAGACTCCGCCCACACGCTGTTCTGATTGGCTGTGATTTTTGATTGACGTTGTGGCGTCGCGCCGCGTTTAGTGTGGACAGACACACTGCCTGTCGCTGGAATTTTATCGCGTCGCGTGTAGTTAGGACACGATGTAAGTTTCTTCTGTATTTTTGATTAAATAAATGCAGGCTTGATGAGCATAGACTTCTTTCAAAAACAAAATAGTATCCAAACTTTTCACACACACACACACACACACACACACACACACACACACACACACACACACACACACACATTTATTACAGAAAAAAAGATCAGTAGTGCAGGTGAGGGAGGAAAGAGACCTTGAGGGAGAGACTCCAAGAGAGCAAAAGAGAGAGGCTGCATTGGTAAGACATGAGCGAGATGACCGAGGAAAGGTGAGAGGACAGGACCAAGGAGAGAATACAAGAGAGCAGGAGAGAGTAGCTGTAGTGGTAGGACATGAGCGAGAGGAGGTGCGAGGAGATGACAGAGGAGAGGTGGATGGACAGGACCAAGGAGAACGACCAGGGACAACAACAACTACAGGACGACACAGGCGGTCTGGATGGGACCCTAACTGGGTTGATATCTCCAGATTCAAGCCTTGGTTGTACCACGTACAAAGCCATGGTGATTATTCAACATAACCTGAATTATCCACCATATTTGTACTTGTAGAGAAAATATAATAAATCTTTTGTTGCCTGTAGGAATGTTCTGTCACTTGTGTTGGCAGCACAAGAAGGCACCCAAAAGAGGTGTGGGAAAGAGGCCGTTTATCGAAATTGGGTGCCAGCTTTATCGAGTTGACTACCTGGACAAGCACCTCAACACTCAACACCACCAGGAGAGTGTAAAATCTCACTCCTCTCTGATACAAGGTAAGATCCTGTGTAAATGGCCTGTTGGCATATTAAAGCTAGTTAAGAATAATATATTGACATTCATTTTTAAACATTTATGCACAGGTTTTGTCAATATACATTTTGTTTGGTTGTATAGTTTAGTGGTTGCTTAATAGTTTAAAATTGATTGTAAATGATGATGCAGATACATAAAACTTCCCACAGGAACAAACTCAGTACTGGTTGCTTTTGAACCCGTGGTGGTGCTTAAGCATGAGGCTGTAATAGGAGGATTTAAGTGCCTCTATCACACCATCAAACGAGAAGCAGACACATCACATCAATTATCCTGCTTTGTTGGATTTTGCTGAGTGTTTGGGGTGTGATTATTTCAAAAAGCTCAAGGTAAAACATACATTTTGGCACTATATTCAACATTTAACAAACATTATTTTTAATATTAATATTTGATTTGAACTTTTCAGATTGGGAAAACAACTAACTATACATCACATAGAATTATAGATGAGATGTTAGACGTCATAAACAGTGGTGGAGGAACCAATCCTCAACGATATCAATCAATCTGTAGCAATCGGATTGGAAGTTGACGAAACCACTGACATTTCTGTCAGTCGACAGTTAGATCTACACGTGAGGCAAGTTTGAGTAAGAAATTTGTATTTTTTTGCAAATATTAACGCTACCATTACATTTTTTGGTTTACATCAAGATTTCCTGTCTTCATCAGATACACAGATGTAGAAGGGCAGGTCTTCAGTCAATTTCTTGACATGATTAGTGTCCCTGATGGCAAAGCAAAAACCATAGTGGCAGCCTAGGGCTGGTCCGAATACCATTTTTTGAGCTTCGAAGCTTCGGTAGTAATTAACATCGAATATTCGAAGCTTCGGAGAGAGGGTGCTGAACATATTCTTCTCTCTAATAAAGGCAGGAATCTCTATGTATCTGTATGTCCGTTTGCATTTTTATTATTTTGAGAACCGTTCATCCAATCGACTTCACAAGGGAGTGCAGTGTCGCATTTGGTGCAATATAGATGGACACGCGAGACGCGACACGCAACACATTCCGAATTAATAAACTTTTAGTAAACTACAGAACAGCGCGAGCGGGAAGCGGCGCACGTACCTCACGCGGGCAGGGCTTATATGCTCCGAGAACGGACACTGCACTAGTGATATAAAACGCACACACACAGGTCTGTTAAATTAAGCAATACTTTTAAGGTAGTCTAATATTTTTCTTACTAACAAATTACTGACACAGTAAAGGGTAGATTTAAATAAAGAAAAACGAAATTTAAATAAAGAAAAACTAAATTTAAATAAGGAAAAAACTAAATTTAAATAAAGAAAAACGAAATTTAAATAAAGAAAAACGAAATTAAGTTAAATTAAAAACGAGATTAATTTAGATTGATAATACTGGGTAAAAAGGCTAATACATTTTGTTTCTATTATTCTATTTTCCACAATGTCAAAGCAATGCAGCTTAACCCAAAACACAAGTTCAGGCATGCACTTCGGTCCATACAAACTCCGCTGCACACTAGCCAGAGAACGCTCCCGTTGCTGGAACACGTCGGTTCTATTTCTAGCATGCACGCATTTTCCGCGTGGCTCGAGCCCTCACGCAGGCACTGTGCAAACTCCAACCTGTTAACATGGGGACATGCAGCTGAGACACTCACGCCACGCAGCCAGTGTGTCGCCGGCCTTATAAAAATAAAAAATAAAAAAACGAATATTCGAATGTCAAATTTTCTAATCGAATACCAACCCACCAAACGAATATTCGAATATTCGGGTCCAGCCCTACATCAAAGGTGTCCTTTTAAAAAAAGGGCCCATCAGCCAACAGGCTGTATTCCTTCCTGGCAACATACAGGTTTGTGGCAGCAGTCTACCTGCAAGCAGATGTGCTGCCACACCTAAGCTGCCTGTCCAAATTGTTCCAGAAGGAAAAAGTAAATTTTCTGGCACTGAAATACCAGGTAAGAATGTATTTTAATAGGATATTTCAGAAGCTCTCTGCAGCATTTACCACATTTAATCCCTGTCTTTTTTATTAGGTTCCTGTGACAGTGGCTGCTCTGAGGAAGATTAAAGATGATGGAGATAATCAACCTCCTGGGTCATTCCTGTCCCAGCTAAATCAAGACCTGGATGATCCAGCAAGACTTTCTGCCTTCAGCATTGTTCACGAGGAGGAGAGGGACCGGAGAGGGAGAGGACTCGAAGAAATGTCCAGCAGAGAACAGCTCTGGTCCAGCTTTTTATTGCTTTCAATTAAAAAAAATAAACAATGAAAATTTAAAATAAAAATAAAATTAAGTTTGAAAACCCATCGCACATTTCAAGGTATAAATAAAGTGTCGGGACAGTTTATTTATTTAAAACAGGGTTGCATCGATAGAGTTTATTCCCTTTGCGATGCAAAATAAGAAACACAGAATCTTATTCTTGCAACATTTTAAATTTCTATTGTCAAAGAAATTGCAGCTAAGTTAAAAAATTAAAACGGTACAAAACGAAAATAGTTCAAAGCAACATAAATTAAGAACAGGCGTTTTTCTTTGCCTCTTTCTCGCGCTGGATCTTTTTTTAGTAAGTTTCTTTTGTCTCCCTCAATGCGCGCTCCGGGTCTCTCTCGAAATTAAACATCTCAGGGTAAAAACACACCATACAGCTGATAATACTGTATATGTCGCTGTGTGTCATACACACAAATCACGAAAGAAAAAACTGTAACAAATAGTCTTTGTTGCTTCAAAGATACAGCATGCCTGGCTGAATTCACCTTACAATAAAATGAGGTTGATCGCGAATTAAAGAGCTCTGTATCTGCTAAATTGAAATTGTGTGTGGAAAACCTTTAAATACAATAAATAAAACTACAATATTTATAATTTAATAATATATAGGGCCTACATATGGACTTTTGGAGATTTATCCTTAAAAGAATTTTGCCTTTGCCTGCTCATCAGGCTGGCTATCCGACACTCTCCATATAGGCCGCTGTCGGTAGCCTAAAAGAGGCCGGAAAAGATGGTGGGAAAGGTCCGCAGCCCTTTACTGAAGTCCGATGGGAAAAAATCAAGCATAGGAATGGCTCAAAACGTCAGACACTACGGAGCTAACGTTAGCTATTGCTAATAAACATGTTGCCCTCCTGGACAAACCGGTCTCTGATGTCCCAACAACTACGGGTTTCACCCGGCCTGCTATCGGCATTTTATAGACGCTTGACTTGTGTGTATGTGTGTGATGGGTAGGTTTAGGGGTCGGGTTAGTGTACACAAGATAGGCGTTAATTTTTCTCAAAAAAAAAAAAATACATAGGCTACATACAGACAGCCCTATCAGCTGGTAGTATTATTTAAGGTAAAAAATAACTCAGATTAAATATAATGCGTTTTTTATTATAATAACAATTTTATTTAATGATATAAGTACAAATATAATAAATATGTAATATAGTACACATATTTAGCAAAATACTTTTTCTAGCCAACTAACGTGCCTATATTATGGTCATTAAATGGCTTTCCTGAGGTAAATGTTATGTGACATAATTGTTCTCCAGCTGTTTTATTGACCCCTTTGATTGATTGATTGATTGATCGATATTATGTATGAAGAACATACATTTCGGTAAGCTGTACTGTTTCTTTCAACATTGTTCATTCGTGTTTATTTACTATTAGCTAGTAGAGATGATCGGGTCACGTGCTGCTAGTGATCAATTACAAACACCAAAACGGTATTTATTGTTTGAATTTCGTAATAAAATTGACAGAATCTGAGAGCTGAGATTTTTTTCATATCATAACTAACCTGCTCTGTCTAGTCTGTCGGTCTCCGTGTCCTCTTTGCTTCGCAATTTTTCTGTGCGTGAGAAAATGGATGTGTGGCGTGAGAGCGTGTGAAAAGTGTCAATTGCTTGAGTCTCACGGTGAATGCGTGAGAGTTGGCAGCTCTGTTATTATATTTTGACTTAATTCTATTTGTTATTCAGATTTTACCTCAAATATTACCTTTGAATTGGAACATGAGAAGTTGGGATGTTAATGATACAGTAGAAGTTTTCTTGATAATCTTATCATGTTTACTGTCCCTAGATAGCAACTTCAGGTATCACACATTTCAAACTGGTTTATTTTGTACTTCAAGTGGTAATTCGGCATTTTTGGGTTTATATGATAAACAGGTTTGAAAGTGCAAAATTCCCTATGTTTTCCCTTTTTTTTTTTTAATGGGCACCTTTAGCATAATTTTTATCAAAAACTGCAAGGTTGTGTGTGGAGAACTTTTTCCTAAGGAATCTCTATATATTTCTGATGTTAAAAAAGTAGGTAGTGCCCCACTTGGTGGGACGAAACCCTATTTCTAGGCCTCTTTTAGGCTACCGACAGCGGCCTATCTCTCTCTCTCACACACAAACACACACACACACACTCACACACACTAACCCGACCCCTAAACCTACCCATCACACACATACACACAAGTCAAGCGTCTATAAAACGCGGTTTGTCCAGGAGGGCAACATGTTATAGCAATAGCTAACGTTAGCTCCGTAGTGTCCGACGTTTTGAGCCATTCCTATGCTTGATTTTTTCCCATCGGACTTCAGTAAAGGGCTGCGGACCTTTCCCACCATCTTTTCCGACATGAAGAATACACTTTACGGGTGTTAATCGAGCTTGATCGCCGCTATCAGATGAAGATGCGCTGCTTCCGTCCTCCTCCATGTTTACATGTGCGTAGTGATATTGGCTTGATTTCGGCTGTGACCTACTTACATTTTAGATGCTGATTGGTTGAAAATCTAGCTCAACCGTTTTACATGTCTCAATACGCAGTCAATATAGTGCGCCAATAAATTACAATTTCTCATTAACTGCAGGATAATGCGTGGAGAACTTTTTGCTTGGATACCTTTTATTAACGTTGAACATATTGAGCAAAAGAAAAATTAGTGCCCCGTTTGTCGGAACGAAACTGAACGATACAGCTCACGTACAGCGGCCTAATATGAAAGACGGAACATTAACACCTATTGTCCTGCACCCCCACGATAAAGCAACTATAGCCTACTGCGTTCTCCAAACCCCCAATGGGCTATCTGAGTTTGAGACTGCAAAACAAAGAGTTTGCAATTCACACTTAAATCGCTATTCTAGACATTTGCAATAGGCTATTAAAGTGTTGATAATGAAGGAATTAAATAATTTAGGCTATGTAGTAATATTTCTTCATAAATGTTTATTACTAAATATTTAATTATTTAAATAATTGAAGAATTAAAACGCTCAAATGTTAAACTCAATATTAAATTCCACAGGGTCTGAATTCTTTGAATCCTTACAACCAGGGTGCGATTTGTGAATTAAAGTTTTTTCAAATAAATCTCGTACCACAGTGCTTCGTGCTGCTGTTAAACTAAATAACATTTATAGAATAATTATGAACTTAAATGAAACAATATCGCAACATTGACAAATACATTTATTTGATCTGTTTTTACAATTTAATTCAGGGCGATTTAGCCTACATTTAATTAGAGCGAGATTTTCACCCTTTCCTTGGCCTTTCCTCATTGGGAAGCGCTCACATGATAGCTAAACATGTTTGAGTAGATCCTCTGTACCTCTCGGTTTCACATAATCAGGCTTTAGACATAGCCGATTCATTTCGTATAGTGACTGAGCTGAGGCAAGTGGCTTTCGGTTAATTTTTGTGACGCCGTAGTTCCCGGAGACAGAGACGAGCCTAATATGAATAAAAGTTCACAGTTTTGAACGATGTAGGCTAGGCTACTCTACTCTTATCTGTATGACCGAAAAACTACAGAGTAGCCTATTAAGTTATTTTAGCTGTTAAGAGAAAAATAAATCCAAATGAACGCGTTTGTCGAACACTAATTCAATATATAGGCTATATATATATATATATATATATTAACAGAACTGCTTTTGAAATTACGATTGGAATGATTTATAGGCTACATAAGTAAAGTCATTGTATAATATTTGTTCCTTAGTGTAAAATGGAAATGCATGGTAATTTTATATCATAAATAGGCTATAAGCAAAAAAACTATGGTGTAACAGAGTTGTAGAACTAGACAAATCTCTCTGCATCAATAGGCTATACAATGCATTAATAGGCTAATATTAAAATTTCAGTAGTCCAAATTGGTTCGGGATTTGAACCCGTGTCATCTAAACGATCGTAACGTAAGTTCTACCATTCGGCCATGACTTTACTCATTGCGAAATGCCCAAACGTTCCAATGTGTGTTCGCTCACACGAGCGAGAAGCGCTCTTCATTCAAATGAACGCGCCGCCGCGTTTGTTGAACACTAATTCAACATGCCAGAATAAAACCTGGCTTTAGAACAATGCATAGCGCCACTCGTCGTGGTGTGCCAAAACACTTAATTATAAACTTCAATATTTCATGCAAAACAATCTCAAAACACTTTGTGACATTTTGAAAAGCCGTGCATGCATTACTGCCACTGGAACCATGAATGTAACAGAATACTGGTTCTGATTTTATTGTTTGTCGTTTAAACGCGCCTGTTGCATATCTTTATTTTATATATTTTATATGGTCTATTGAATTATCATTGATATATATATATATATATATACTTTTTTTTTTTTTTACAGAACTGCTTTTGAAATTACGATTGGAATTATTATAGGCTACAGAAGTAAAGTCATTGTATAATATTTGTTCCTTAGTGTAAAATGGAAATGCATGGTAATTTTATTTTATAAATATAAGCAAAAAACTATGGTGTAACAGAGTTTTAGAACTAGACAAATCTCTCTGCATCAATAATAGGCTATAAAATGCATTAATAGGCTAATATAAAAATTACAATAGTCCAAGTTGATTCGGGATTTGAACCCGTGTCATCTAAATGATCGTAATGTAAGTTCTACCACTCGGCCATGGCTTTACTCGTTGCGAAATGCCCAAACGTTCCAATGTGTGTTCGCTCACACGAGCGAGAAGCGCTCTTTATTCGTCTCATTCCTCAATAGAATAGTACAAATAATCAGCTTTTAATTTACTTTTGTTTGTTATTTTTGTTATTTATTTTTGGTATTAAATTTGTTTTGGTGTTTTTTGGTGTGTGTGTGTGTGTGTGTGTGTGTGTGTGTTTTTTTCGCACTGCTCCCCCGGGGAATAGGTGTGTCGCCCACCGACGTCTAGGCCTACAATATGAAATACAGGTTATATTGTTATCGTCTCCATTTTTAACTTGTTATTCTATTTTTCTGGCCTTATAAAATGTTCGATTATGTTTACCATAGTTGTAGTTTTCATCCTTACTGTAAATTGACATTAACCCCACTTATGGCAATTGAAAAAAATGCAGCAATTGCTGCTGTTTTGCACAACATCCCTTTGCGCCACCTGGCGGTCATTTCGCGAATGACTTTCAAATGCGACTGGTTTATTTTTGCCGCGGTAGTTTCGCCGCGGCGGTAATAGGCATTCTGGTTGGTTACCATCTGTACATAAAAGTGATCACCTTTCTGACAAGTAGTGCAAGCTGTGAAGGTTAATAAGTGTGTTATGTAATTTGTATGCAATATTCTTCCAGGACATGGACCAGCAAAAAATGATGGAGAAGCTTGCGGCATTATTTGATGAGTGGGGACAGCTCTACCCTGGATTAAGTAAGCTGGCTGCCATCGCCCTCAGCATACCAATCTCTGAGCGTTTTCCACACTGAATATGGTGATTTTAATCAGATCCATTATTCATTCATTAAGACATATTGACGTGATTTCTGTATAACTACAGCTCCAGGCACACTGAAATCTCTTCATGCAGTGTTTGTATTTGCTTTATTTCTAGGTGAAGACAGACCTGAGGAATAGGCTACAAGGACAGCATCTGGCCACGTGCATGCGTGTCAGCATTAAGCATTAACAGCTCGATCATGCAGGTTTGCACTGCACAACATCAGGAAGATCAGGCCTTTCCTAACTGAGCATGCAACACAACTTCTCGTCCAGGCCCTGGTCATTTCTAGGCTTGACTACTGCAATGCTCTTCTGGCCGGACTTCCATCATGTGCAACCAAACCTCTACAAATGATTCAGAATGCTGCAGCTCGTCTTGTCTTCAACGAGCCCAAGAGGGCCCACGTCACTCCTCTGTTCATCTCGCTGCACTGGCTACCTCTCGCTGCTCGCATCAAGTTCAAGGCATTGACGCTTGCTTACAGATCTATCACAGGCTCAGCTCCTTCCTACTTTCACTCAATCCTACCGAGTCTACATCCCTACCAGAAGCCTACGATCGGTCAAAGAGCGACGTCTCGTGGTTCCATCACAGAAAGCCACAAAATCACTTTCCAGAACATTCTCATTCACAGTTCCATGCTGGTGGAACGCTCTCCCCACCCTCATCCGGAATGCAGAATCCCTGACAACATTCAAAAGACAGCTGAAAACCCATCTCTTCCGTGAGCACTTAACCTTATAAAAAAAAAAAAAAAATTCCTTCCCCTTCCCTTTAAAACCTCACTTGTCGGGTTTATGCTACTCTGAATAATGCCTGAACTTTGTTTTTTGAGCACTTCTTGCGTTGTTTTTGCCTCTTCATGATGACTCGCTTAATTTAGTCCTAATCTGTAAGTCGCTTTGGATAAAAGCGTCTGCTAAATGACTAAATGTAAATGTATTATTAATGTTTAAAACATTTTTTGCCCCCCAGGATTCTTTGATGAATATAAAGTTCATAAGAGATTTATTTGAAATAGAAAGCTTTTGTAACATTATAAATGTCTTTACTGTCACTTTTGATTAATGTAATACATCATGGCTGAATAAAAGTAGGCAATTACTTTAATTTTTTTCCAAAAAAATAATCTTACTAACCCCAAACTTTTGAACTGTAAGCCTAGTGTATAATGTTAAAAAAGCTTTCTATTTTAGATAAATGCTGTTATTTTGAATGATGGCTTGTTTGTAATGTGACTTTTTTTTAGAATTAAATACATAAATAGTTTAAGCAATACAAATGTGTTTATGTCTGATAACCTTTTAAACACATACTTAACTGCAAACACTGATATGACGTACACTGTGTGATACAGTACAAATGTTTTGAGTGTCCCTCATTTTCCTATAAAGAACAACGATTGTCCCGCATTTTCCTTTTTTGAAGTTGGCAACCCAACTGTTAAGGGAAATGGCTGTAGCTATATGGCGCTTCATGCGCGTGAAGTTACCGAGGCGATTAACTGCTGTCCTGCTGTGACGCGCTCAATGAAGGACCGTAGCGTCGCGTCACTCACATCACTAGTCCTAGGCGGCTGTTCATAAAGGATGCGTCTGTGGCAGTGGAATGGGAAATAACACAAGGTAATGAGATGCAAGTTGAAGTAGCGCAGCATTTTTAAAATGCAGTTTCATGTACGAGATATGCGGGTGCAACACTCAAACAAGTCCGTCAAGCACAACAAAACCGATAAAATTATGCCGTCAATGCTCGCTCTGTCAGTTCCCTGAAAAGGCGACTGCAGATGTGTATTTTTGCAGCCAATGAGCGCGTTGTACAACCCGCTCGCCTGCACCCAAGCACCGTTTCTATGGTTTCCGTGCGTCACTGGCGAAAGGAGAAAAGAGAGTGTCTTCTGGTGTCTACGGACGCCTCAACCTCGGGATGGGGAGCGCTGCTCGAGGGCAGACCGTTATTTGGCCAGTGGTCGGAACGGGAGAAGCTTCTGCATATAAACTGCCTGGAAATGATGGCAGGTATCAGATCCAGAACTGAGGTATCAGATCCAGAATCCTTCACAGGCTGACGGAACGCCTCCTGGTCTGGGCTCAGCACAATCTGCGCTCGCTCAGGGCAGCGCATGTGCCCGGCCATCTGAATGTGGGACCAGACAGACTGTCCAGAAACTATCTTCCGGCAGGAGAATGGTCTTTACACCCACAGACAGTCAAACTGCTATGGAAGACATTTGGCAGAGCGAAAATAGACCTATTTGCGTCTCAAGAGAACGCTCATTGTCAGGAATTTTTCTCCAAGAGCAGGGATGCGCTGGCTCACGTCTGGCCCCGCTGCCCGCTCTATGCGTTTCCCCCTGTCACGCTCCTACCCCAGGTGTTAGAGCGAATCAGGGAGAGCGGATGCCCGGTGCTACTCGTCGCCCCATTTTTGGACAAACCAAGTCTGGTTTCCAGTCCTGATGCAGCTGACGAGTACCGCCCGTGGCCGATACCGATGAGGAGGGATCTCCTCTCGCAGGCAAACGGCTCGATCTGGCATCCTTACCCGGAGCTTTGGTCCCTACATGTGTGGGCCATCAACGGGCACCCGTTAACCTCCCAGCGGGAGTATTAAACACGATCACACAGGCTAGAGCTCCATCTACGAGGCGGCTCTATTCCTCAAAATGGTCTGTGTTCACTAGCTGGTGTACAGCGAGTGGCACTTCACCCTCACGCTGTGGGGTGCCGGAGGTTCTCTCCTTTTTACAAGAGCTTCTGGATAAGGGCAGAACCCCATCCACGCTCAAAGTTTATGTGGCGGCCATAGCAGCGTTCGCTGAACCACCGCTTGGCCAGTCATTAGGAAGGAACGATCTGGTCATTCGCTTCCTTAGAGGAGCTAAGAGGCTGAACCCTCCCAGACCTCCCTCAGTTCCCGTTTGGGACCTTTCCATGGTTCTGGAAGCCATGAAAGGTGCCCCATTCGAGCATACAGTCAATATACCTGAAACTCTTGTCTTTCAAAACAGTGTTTCTTCTGGCTCTCGCTTCAGTGAAGAGCATAGGGGATTTGCAAGCGCTCTCAGTGAGCGCGACGTGTATGGAGTTTGGGCCTAATGACTCGAGAGTCATACTCAAACCAAAGCACGGATATGTTCCTAAATCCCTCAATGCACCGTTTAGGGCACAGGTTATCTCCCTGTAGGCCCTGCCGGTATCTGAAGAGGAAGGGGACGCAGGCTTCCTTTGCCCGGTCAGTGCGTTAAGAGCCTATGTGTCTCGCTCATCTGTTTTCAGACAGACGGAGCAGCTCTTTGTTTTGTTCAGCGGACGTTCTAAGGGACTAGCTGCATCAAAACAGAGTCTATCCAGATGGATAGTTGATGCTATAGCGCTAGCTTACACATCCAAGGGCCTGCAATGCCCGATAGGTGTCAAAGCGCACTCCACAAGAGGCATGGCCTCGTCGTGGGCTTGGTCCAGTGGGATTGCCTTGCAAGATATCTGTATGGCGGCAGGCTGGGCCTCCCCGTCTACATTTATAAGGTTTTATAACCTCGAGGTTCCCGCTTTACAAGCTAGGTTGCTCTCGGTTTAATTTTTCAGTATTGCCCGCCCGATGCTATCGGCTCAGAATGCTGAAACTGCTAGAGCGTCGATCACTGATCGTCTGTATACTTCTGTGGGCAGTGCGCAAGTCCCCCATATTTATCAGTCCAGGCCGAGTTCGCCCTGGCTGTGTGGAACACTTGATATAATATGCTCTTATCAGAGCTCTATATTACAGGAATTATGCTATTCTAGCCCCTCTTCCCGGATTCTCTGTGAGTCCCTTGTGATTAGGCACTGTATGAGCCCCGGGTACCTGCCCTTGGGACTTTGGGACCCTAAGATACTTACGCAAGTACGAGAGAACCTCTCGTAAGAGAACGTACTCGGTTACTAACGTAACCTCGGTTCTCTCTAGAAGAGGGAACGAGTACTTGCGTATCTTGCCGTGCATGCGTGAGTTCTGATTCGCTTCAGCGATGAAAAAACTGACCAAACCAGCCTCTCTGGGCCGTATATATAGCCCTAGCCCCACCCGCTTTCGGCGGGACATGACGTAATGGGCGCGAAGCACCCTCATTGGTTCTGACGTCATGAGGGGCCTCTATCGATAGGCTGGTGCAGTTGCCGCAGAGCAGCCAATGGGCGCGCAAGCTGTCTCGCCCATGTCTGCATGCTGTTGCAATGCGTTTTACATTATTGCAAAATTAAGGATAATTTTTGGCTTCAATATCTCGAGGAAAAGAGGTTTTCCCCTAGCGTAAGATACTTACGCAAGTACTCGTTCCCTCTTCTAGAGAGAACCGAGGTTACGTTAGTAACCGAGTACGTTTTTATACTGTACAAACTGTATTCCGTCTCCTTACACTAACCGAATTCTACCCATCAAACACAACTTAATGCATTTTTACATTTTTGTGGTGTTCCACAGGGTTCTGTGTTGGGCCCAATATTGTTTATTTTATACTTGTTGCCTCTGGGTCAGATCATACGAGATTTTAATATTTCCTATCATTTTTACGCAGATGACATTCAGCTTCACTTTATCTTCCGGCGAAATGAGTCATCCAAACTTTCGAGGCTTTTAGATTGTATAGATGTCATAAACAGCTGGATGGCCGAAAGTTTTTTGCAGCTGAATCCAGATAAGACTGAGGTTTTAATTGTAGCACCAGACAACGCTATACCTCTGATTATACAGGACATTGGACCTTTGGCATCTGCTGTGCGGCCTAGTTTAAGGAACCTTGGGATTATATTTGATAAATCCTTATCTTTTGAAACCCACATTAAATCCTTGACCAAATCTTGTTTTTTTCATTTACGTAATATTAGTAAATTGAGGTCTGTGGTCTCTCAGTCGGAACTGGAGATGCTCATTCATGCTTTTATTTCATCCCGTATTGATTATTGTAACTCACTTTTTTCTTCACTCAATAAATCTGTTCTTCATCGACTACAATCCATTCAAAATTCAGCTGCTAGGTTACTTACCCGATCAAATAGGCGCACCCACATCACCCCAATACTCTGTTCCCTTCATTGGCTTCCTGTAACTTACAGGATCCAATTCAAAATTCTCACCATAACATATCGAGCCTTATATGGCCAGGCCCCTTCTTATCTTGCGGATTTAATTCATTTTCATACACCTCTCCGGTCCCTCAGATCTAATAATCAAAATCTGCTAGCTACGCCACGAACTCGCCTAAAGACAGGTGGGGATAGAGCTTTTGCCGCTATCGCTCCTCGTCTATGGAATGCTTTACCGATCAGTATTAGGTTTGCTGAGAATGTGGACAATTTTAAGAGACATGTGAAGACTCACTTGTTTAAGTTAGCTTTTGGGTGATCTATGTTGTAGATGTTGTTAATTTTATCTGTTTCAATTGATTTCAAAGTGTTTTATTATGTTTTATTGTCTATTGTAAAGCGCCTTGTGACCCATTGTGTCTGTGAAGGGCGCTGTATAAATAAATTTTACTTACTTACTTACATTTTCTAAAAAACTCATTCTGTATGATTTATGAGCTTGCAGGGGCGTAGCCATCATTTCAAAAGTGAGGGGGACAGAATGTCAAGCGTTATACCATTTTTTTTTTTGTTGACAGGTTTTTGCTAAATTGGCTTAATATGCTATTTATGTTCAAAGCAATAAAACAGAAAGAAAGAAAGAAAGCCTAGTATTGTATATTGTACTATATTGTTTACATATTTCAAATTGTTTTTTGTGTAGGCTATGTCAAACTTCAAGCTTTTAAAACTACTTCAAACTTTCTGGTTAGGCTTTTTCAAGACAACTTAAAGTTTGTCTACAAATGTTTTTATCTAATTCTAAAGTGTTACCGAATTATATATGGTAAACATCATGTAGGCTACTCATGATTCAAAGATATATATGGCTGTTAACGCATGAAAATCCTTATTCAGCATTAACAATCACCATCTTTATTCTAATTTGAAGGGCTTTGATAACAATATCTGTGAAAATAAAAGACGAATTTTACGAATTACGAATAAAAAAAGACTGAAAATAAGCGCTCGTTTGTGCGGGTAGTGAATATTTTCAATTTCCAACAAAACTTGTTCATTATTCAACTCGAGAAATAGGCAGAGTTATTCATCATTGTGCAACACATTTCGGATACCACATGACAACTTACACGTGTGAGTGTGTACATGCTTTTCTATCCCGGTGGGGACTTAAACCTGAATGCACACAAACTCATGGGGACTCGTGTCACTGTGGGGACAATAAATTGAGGTACACAAGCTCACATGGGCGTAGATTACGCGGGGGACGTAATAACTTATTTAATAATAACTTCATTATTTAATCACACTGGCTTCACAGCAGGTTGTGTTGGCTGTAGTCAGAATAATTGAGTTTTTTTTTTTTTTTTTTTTTTTTACCAGTAGTCACTCTGCTATATTGTACAGCTGAAAAAAGTAAACTAGGCATGTTTAACAAGATTTCATCTTTATGAATTAGTTTGTCTGAATTTTTCATAGTTAATTTTTGTATACTTTTAAGTTCCATTTATTTGGTGCTTTGTTAAATCTTTGTTAAATTATTATATACAGTATGTTCAATCAATTATTGGATTTTTATTATTACGATGTCTTAATAATAAAATTAAACGTCTCGCTTAGGTATACACTGGAAGTGTTCTGTTTGCTCTGCTAAACTATAATTACTACTAAATAAATAAATTACTAAATGAACTAAAAACTAAATAGAAATGTGTTTGCAAAATAAAAAATAAACTAAAACTAACAAAACCATTAATGAAACTAACTAAAACTAAACTGAAATTTAAAACAAAATTGAAAACGATATAAAAAAATTAAATAAAAAAAAAGCAAAACTATAATAACCTTGTTGCGAACAACATTAAAGAGAACAGTGGCTAATGTTTATTTATTCAGAATCGCTAGTGATGGGGACGAGACCGCCTATGCCGAGTCCGAGTCAAGACCGAGTCTTTGAGGAAGCAAGTCCGAGTCGAGACCGAGTCTTTAGGAGTCGAGACCAAGACCATAAAAACATGTCAGTTTTCATATTCATGATTTAATATCACCCCAGTTAATAATCAACAGTTAGACCTACAGACTAAGCTAGATTGGGAATTGTTTAGAGGAGCAGTCTTAACGTCTTAATATGGACTATGCTTTTACTATCATTAAAAAAATCCCTACCACATGCATCATCTTCTGCCTATTTTTCTAAACTGCTTCAACAGTGCTGCTCTGTCATCAACATGTTAAGCCCACCCTGACTTTTTTTAATCATAGTTAGGACATGCAGAGCAAATTAAATTTTCTAGTGGTATGTATTCTAGTGGACTAGTGATGGGGACGAGACCGCCTATGCCGAGTCCGAGTCAAGACCGAGTCTTTGAAGGGTCGAGTCCGAGTCAAGACCGAGTCTTTGAAGGGTCGAGTCCGAGTCAAGACCGAGTCTTTGAAGGGTCGAGTCCGAGTCAAGACCGAGTCTTTGAAGGAACAAGTCCGAGTCGAGTCCGAGAAAGCAGAAATCGGTCTCGAGACCGGACTCGAGTCCGGTCTACATCACTAAGAATCGCCATAGCAATTTAATTCTACCTTAACCGTCTGTTCTGCACATTTCACAAGTGACTGCTTCGTCAATCAGGCACAGTTCAATGCCTGTTTTTCAAGGAAGCTACTCCTCAAAGATCGACCTGTTCTTGGCAGAGCTCCTGAGAAAGGAGCTGTAAAAATATATTGGGATGGTTTTTGGTACTTATACTGCAAATATATATTCTTAAGGACATCACAACCTAAAATAAAACTTAAGAAAGTTGTAAAATGGGACCTTTAAATGTACCCTAAAGTTCAGCAGTCACAACACGAACATCTTAAAAATAAAATGTGATGAAGGTACACCCAGAAATGAATTAGCCTAAAAAAATAATCTAAACCAGGGTTCCTCAAACTCTGTCCTGGAGGGCCACTGTCCTGCACAGTTTAGCTCCAACCCTGATTAAACACACCTAGCTGTGAGTTTCTAGTGATCCTGAAGACATTGATTAGCTTGCTCAGGTGTGTTTGATCAGTGTTGGAGCTAAACTCTGCAGGACAGCGGCCCTCCAGGACCGAGTTTGAGGAACCCTGATCTAAACAATTACACTTGCAACAATTACATTTGCTGAAAACACTCACTTTGTGCTTAAAATTTGCCTAAAATGCAAAATAATAAGCCTAATTAAGGATAGTAAAGTTGCTTCAAGCACCCATAACAAAACTTTTAAAAAGTTGTAATTGCTGAAAAATAAAACTATTAAATACATTTGGAAAATACAGTTTTATTTATCACATATATTCTGATGTAATGTGTTTTTGTAAAGTTATAATTTTGTTATAATATTATATTGAACTGCTTGCTCTGTAAAATGGTTACCTTTCACTGTTTTCATAGTGTGTTTTTTGGTGAATTGTATTAAAACTAAGCCAGAAATCCTAATAATTAAGCTAAACATCATAATAATTCTTAATGTTAATAATAATAAAGGGAACCCGCACACACAAAAAAAGTACTGTCCCCGTTATTTAATTAATAGATAACTTAAATTTCAGTGATATTTTGATGACTCAAATAGGAAATGTCCATTTCAGAAATCTGGTCACCTTAAAATAGCAGCTCAAAATATAATTGTAATGCTAGAGTTGTTTTCCTACATATTTCATTTTGTACATTCTTTTTATATTCTCTGGTAAAAGAGAAATTCTACAAACATTTATGATATTTAAAAAAAAAATTGCTGTTAAAACATACAAATGTTTACGTGTAAATATTGCCAACATCTATCCACAAAATGAGTATTTTGAAAGTCAGCTCCTGATACAATGTCATTGTACACTCAGATTCAAAGTGTTGTACTCTAGTTCAAAATGCACTGAAGGCGCTCGCACTCTTTTGAACTCTATAAACTGACAAATGATGATCTATCTCAAAATATAATTTATGCTGATAAGCAGAATAAGGCAAAAAATAAATGATGACAACTTGGCTACCTGCATTATAAGCTGTAGTTACTCTGCGTGCCTGTTTAGCTGTTCGGAAAGCAGCCTCCGAAGTATGTGCTCGTTTTGTCGCCAGCATGTTGGTTTGCAGAAAAGTTGGATTTTGTTCATCAATCTCTTCATGCATTCTGAATACAGTGGAAACTCTTTTATATCCAACGAACAAAGATCCTTGTCTTTTTCTGCCCTTCTTGATTGGTTAAACTACTGTATATGGTATTTACAGTTACAGAGGCCCCACCTCAAAGCCCTAGGCAATTGCCTTTAGGTGGTGCCGGCCTATACACAGAAGCATGACACCCCACCTAAGAATTTTTGGATCCCAGAATGTTCGTTTTTGGTTCAGAGAACATTATTTATTATGGTTTGTTTTTGGTTAGCCAGGAAAGTTTTCTTAACGTAAATAGAATGTTAGTTTTTAGTTTGGTTTTTATTATAACGTTCCCCTAACCTCTTTACTCTGATATCATTAGCCCGCTGTACGCCAGTAATCATCCAGCACACCCGTGACCCAGTATAGGAGGCATGGAAGATGGGTATTGGGTATGTAATAAATCAGTATTACAAAACATATCTTGTTTTTTTTTATTGTTTAATTAATGAAAATAATCTAAGCACATCAACCATCATATGTAAGATTAAATTTGCCCATTCATATGTATTACAGGGTACCTAAATTTTACATTTATTCAGCACCAAATAACAATGACTTTCAACAATTATTTGACTTAAAGTAGGATATCAGTATATTTATTTTTTACTACTGTAGTGTACCGTTTGTACAGTGGGACATGCTTCTTTTGGTCCATAAACAAAAACTTCAGTTAGGCATGTCAAATCCAGTAGCGTTTTTTTTTCATGTCACATGGGGGCGGCACGAGCAGTTAAAAAAAGAAAATTCCTGCAGCTCAGGCGCCCCTGCTTGCCAAGAATGTGCACGGAAGGGGAAGGGGAAGGGGAAGGGGAAGGGGAAGGGGAAGGGGAAGGGGAAGGGGAAGGGGAAGGGGGACAGTTCCCCTCTGGGTCTCTCCCAAATGGAACGGACAAGGGGGGGAACAACGGGGTATCCACTGTAAAGAACAATACTCTAATGGAATTAGTGGGCTAAAGTCAGTCACACCTCGACTTTCTTCCAAATAACGCACATTTCATTCATAATATTATAAATACAGGCCTATAATTCCTGCACATTTTTGTTTTTAAATTGTGTGAAATGGCTAATAAAAATAGGTAATACAAAACGATTATGTGGTCACCAAGGTGAATTGGTTTAGTCTTGACCTCTGGGTGTGAGTGACAGTGCTGGGGGGATGGGAAATCTGTCGATTGTTGAGTGCCAAATAAACACAGAGATGGACAGGAAAAGGTCAAAGCCATCAGGTGCCCAATTTAGAAAAAAAAGAAAAGAAGAAGAGGAGAATCAAGCAAAAGATAAAGGTATGCAACTATGTTCTCTCTGTATGATTATGGTATCCATGTCATGAATGAAGTGGTTAATGTTAATTGGTGGGTATAACTCTTATGTTTGTTAGCCTTTTTGCTATGATGTTTGCTAAGCTTATATAACAATAATTCAGTTTTAACTCAACACACACGAGATCTAATTTCACCATAATGCAACAAAACTGTTACAAGTTCAGTTATTATTTATTTCCATCAGTTGGATTAAAGTTAGGCCCTGTAATTAGCCAACGGAATTTTCAAATCTGTAGGTAGTTTCAAAGACGAACATTTGCTATTTATTTGCTACAACTCTATTTTGTGACAAAGTTTAGTTTAACAAGTCATAACTAAAAGTGTGCCATGCATAGAATTTGAGGCAGTAACCAAGGAGCTAATGGTTACTTACTGAAAGTTAGATTGATATAGCGTGTAATGACATACATTTAGCATGTAAGGACATGTTTATGTGACCCTCCTATTATTTTTCTGGGAGGGGTCGCTCGAAGGGGATCTCGCCCTGGGTGTAATTCAATGTAGAACTGCCACTTTTTAAATTAATGTGGTAGACAGTAGAAAGTGAGTGCAGATCAGAGGCAATTTGTGATTTATGTGCTTTTCACACTACGCTTAACCATGGCTTAATGTTTTAGCTATAAAGTTAGATGAATCATTTTGATTAATCTAATTTCTACAATTTATTACATGCTGTATTAAACTATTTTTAAACTAAACTAAAGGTTAGTCATAAAATTGAATATTCTTCCCCTCCCTGCAACGTTCTCAAAAAACCAAATCCTAATGTTAGGGGAACGTTCTGTGTTTACTGGGACAATGCAGGGTGTCTATCTGAATGGAGCATTGAGTGATAATTAAAAAATATACACCCATTTTTGTATGTATACTAATTTCATATTCTCTGCCAGTTATACAAACAACTGCACTGTTATGCATGAAAGCGCCTCGGTTATTAACGTAACCTCGGTTCCCTTTCGAGAGGTCTCTCGTATTGCGTAAGGCTAGCTTACTCTATGGGAAAACTCCTTTTCTCGAGAATATTGAAGCCAAATCTTTAAAACGCAGTGCATCCTCACAGCATACACAGATGAGCGACGAACCTATGGTGAGGCGGCTCAGACGCGCAAACCAATCAGGGCACTTTGCGCCCTGGTCTTTTTTCCTTTCTTTATCTCTCTCTTTTGACAGAGACTGCTTTGACAGTTGCAAGCATGAATGACACTGTGGGTGGAAGATTGTATACGAAACTGAAAATCTTTCAGTTTAAAGGAGAACTTGGTAACTTTTTTAACTTAATAAAACTGTCTAGAAATCATTTGGATGGTTAAACAACCTGTTCTGGTGATATTGGTGACTTTCGCCGCTCCCCCCAGCGTTCCCAGGCGGAAAACCAACCTTGCAACTTGGGCACTACCGTCCCGGCAAGATAGAAATTGGAAGTCTCGTGAGAAGCGAGAACTAGAACGAGAACGAGCGCGAAACACAAATTGCTTTACGGCAATTCGACATAAACACACACGCATGTATGATGTATTACCAGATTACCCACCTCGGTAGACATAGCTCCACGCGATACAGTTGGCTTGCTCCGATCAAAACAAACGCACATGAGCAGCGGTAGAGAGGGAGGAGGCCGTCGCAAATGAGTTTTTACGACTGTGTTGTGAAATATACGCCCCCCCCCCACAGCTGTAGGGGGAGCTCATGGGGAAAACATGCGACAACAAAAGGGAAAATTAGCAAAGAAGTGACTAGAGTTCGCTAGAGTTGCAGAGTTCTCCTTTAATTTCTCTATGAAATTCACTAGAAAAGGTGTCAAAAAAGGTGTTAGGCAACACTGCACAACACAAATCATTGTGTTATAAAGCCATGTTTTCGCCACAATTATTTTATGGGTTGTACATGGCAGATTTTTGTATTTGTCAGTTGTATTGTGAGCTTTCAAAACACAGGATATTTTGATGAGTGATGAATGAGACTTTTTCTTTTCTTTTTATCAATGACTCCGCAATCACTGTGCATCTGTTACACAAAACATTTATTATTATTCAGGATTCATTTTGTTATCCAAGCTAAAGAAACCCTATGAAGGCCTTCTGGACTTTACTGTCTCAGAGAGTTCTTTTGGATGCGGAGCACAATAACTGAATTTAGAAAAAGATCAAGTTAAACCGTATTTCAAATGGCATTCAGCTGGTTTCTTGGATTGTTTCTTTGAACAATGAATTGTTTTCATTCATGAATGTTTTGTTAATTCATTACAAGTCACTTATAAATAATGAACTAATCATTTACAAAACATGACTACACATGCATAAATGATTAATAAGTGGTATGCTAATGATTTACAAATGCGTTGTAAGTTAGCATAAAAAATTTGTATATCATGAAATAAAACAAACAGATCATTAGTAGATGGTTTAAAAGTTATTAGCTGAATCATTATTTATCACCAATAAATCATTGATCTATTCATGTCAAAATTGTTTTAATATCATTATCTCAATAAACAATGGTTAATCATCAACAAACCAATAGTAAATAATCAGAATATAATGTATTAATTGTAAGGGGTATACTGTCACGGTTCATAAGTCCTATGCCTCCTTCTTGTCTCGTGTTTCTGTTGTTGTGTGTGTGTGTGTGTGTGTGTGTGTGTGTGTGTGTGTGTGTGTGTGTGCGACTGTGTCCCAATGTTGAAGGCTGCATCCTTCGAAGGACGCAGACTTCAAGGATGCAGCCTATGCGTCCTCTGAAGGACGCTCCATGTAGCCTTCCTTGGATTTCCTAATTGCGCAGCCAGGTGTTCCCGATCACCGCTCCTGGCGCCAAGCAACAGTGCGAGAGGACAGCTACTATCCTGATCATTCATTTTGATACAGTAAACAGCTATGGAGCCAGAATTGGCTATAATTGTCATTTTTATGTTTTATATTTTACTTGAGGACATGGTGAGGATGTTTTAGCCCCGGCGCTGCCAGGTCATGTATTTTCGGTTTAGCCCTGTTTGAATACAAAACCCAATTGAATATAAAAAGTCCAGTATTTCTCGCGCTCGTCATTGGCAGCTGTCACGGTTGCCAGGCGACAAGAACAATCCTTCGTAGGCTAGACCGGTCCGAGCGCGTCAGATGCGCCCTTTGATATGGGACGCTGCTGTAGTGAGCAACAATTTGTTAATATTGTGACTAATTTTGTTACTTTAATTTTCGGAACTGCATATTTCGTTAAGTATTCACTTACAAATGTGAAGTAACCTACTGAAGTACTTTTTTCCTCACATCACAATATGATTACATTAAACTACACAAAAGTAGCTATATAATGTAACAACCAGATATTACTGTATATTTAAAATATACAGAAGTAAAATGCAACATATACGCAGTAATGCAGTAGTAGCCTAATATAAATGCAGTAGTTATTAAAAGTACTTTTTTCAGAAAGCCGTCGATTGAATCAGCCCTGCAAACCTGTTGGTAGACAACTTAGTGGATAGTGGAAATATGCACTCAAACGCTCTGGAGACAATCCCAGATGATGTCCCACCAGCAGGAGGCCTTAGGGGCAGCCCATCCCGGTCCAGCAGCTCAGCTCAATAGAGTCTACATCATTTTTTTCTTATTTTATGTATTGTAAAATTAAATGTTTATGTTGATTTTGATATGTTTAACGTATTTTGTAAATAGTTGGAAAAAGTGCTTTAATGTAGCCTATAGAACAAATGATTTTCATTTACCAATTTTATTTGAAAAAATAAAAAGGTATAGAATTTGTTTCATGCAGAAAGTATTACTGTCATTACAAAAATAAACAATGTCCAGAACAATTCATTCTCTTTTATTTACACAATTAAAGTAGCATAAAAATAAATGTACATCATTTTTCTTTTAAAAAATAAAAGTGAAAAAAGTTAAACAAGAATATGTAGAACATTTTTCAATCATTCTCTCAAGAAGAGAAAACAGCCTGTCCATCCTCTCCCTTCTTTCCTGTGCACTCCTCGCCTCTGCCTCCCTCTGTAGTTGCATTTCTTCTCTGATCAAGTTCAAAAACCCGTCCTGTCTCGCCGCCTTCATGCTGGTGCTGCCCCTGGCTCCTCCTCACCGTAGGCACCCACTACTGAACTCGGCCCTGGTGTGTCCTCAGGGATTGAGGCGATGAGGACAGGGGGGTTGGTGCATTGCCTCTGTCCCAAAACCTCATCCATGAGGACAAACCAGGGCCAAGTTTCAGCAGTGGGTTTCCCACTCACACGCTCACCTGTCCCAGGACACTTGCAATCCTAAAGGCAGAGCAAATGAACCATGGCTTGTTAACAACAACAGGACAATACATTTCAGCAAAGATGTGTGTATTACTTTTCTTATATATATATATATATATATATATATATATATATATATATATAAACCCATTTTTTCCTGAATTGTTCTAAAAAAGCAGAAACGGGTACTTAACACAGAGGAGCAATCTTAAGTGCATTGTTAACACTGCAAAATATGACACATCAAGACATGCATACAAAATACTTAAGAAATCATATTTCTGTATACAAAAATTTGGTTAAAACCACATAGCATGACAGCACTACAAAAACACATAAAAGTGAAACCCCATTGCCTTATCTACTGCTTTTCTTATTGTTTTGGGCTTTATTGGGTGAGTGATATTTCTTATAATACACAAGTGCAAATATAACAAATAGGTCGTTAAACTAATAACGTTATTACCACAAGTTTTGCCTAAAACTACATGATAAATGTAGCCACGCAATGGTGACGAAGGAGTTAAGAAGAAGTTTAAAAGAAATTTAACTCTGGTTTCGCTAGCTATTTGAGTAAATTAAAACATAATACTTACATTTAAATGTGAATTTGCTGTCCACCACCGATCTCTAGTCTCGGCCGCCTTTAAAAATAAGTAAATAAATGCTGTCGTCAACGGCGCGCAATGACTTATGGGGTAGAATAGGCCGCTAAGTGTCCATTTATGTATCCTTCTTTTCACGGGGAAACGAAGGGTGCATTTGGCGTCGCTTTTGAATCAGGGAAGCCTTCGTCGCGGCGCGATGACGCAACCGGCCTTCAAATACGGACTTCGGAGGATGCAGAACTGAATTGGGACAGCCTTCATCGAGCCGCGTGACGCAATCGGCCTTCAAATGCGACCTTCCAAGGATGCAGCCTTTGAATTGGGACGTCCTTCGTCGCGCCGCGGTGACGCAATCGGCCTTCAAATACGGCCATCCGGCCTTCAAATACGGCCTTCGGAGGATGCAGCCTTCACTTTGGGACACAGCTTGTGTGTGCTGATTGTGTGGGCGTGCCGACTGATTGACGCTCATCAGCGATCCTGCTCATCACTTCCATCACCAGCTGCAGCTCATCTCATCACCTATATATACTCACGCATTTCTCATCTCCTTTGTCAGATCGTTGTTTGTGATTCCCGGTTGTGTTGTTCCCGTCGTCGTTCCAGTCTGGTGCCTTCTTCGTTTCCTGTTCGTGTTCCTGTGGATGTTCACTCTGGATTTGTCACGTCACCTCAGCACTTCCCATCACGGCACTCATCTGACCATCGAAGTCCCTGCGTCACTAACCTGTTTCTCTCTGGACATTTTCCTATCATCATTTCATTACTCAATAAAGAGAGAGTTTTACTTGCAATTGCTTCCGTGTTTCCATCATGACATATACAGTTTAGGACCCAAGGACCAGATGTTTGAAAGAAGACCCAGAGTCAGAATTATAAAAAATTGAAGAAAAGTTTTACTGAAGATAGTTTGCAGTTTCATCAGCAGAAGTCAGCTTCAAGACTCACACAGGAGTTCGTAGGCCGCCCCGCTTACAGTTACAAAGATCACAGCAGTTATACCCTACACCAAGGTCTAAGCTACGTCATTGCTTACAGGTTGAATGATTCTGATTGGCTAAGAAATTGATAAACATAGTAATTTTCCACACATATACAGATAGACAGAAGCATATCTCCATAGATTATAATCACTCATTACATATACATTGAAGCAGCAGTGGATTCCAATCCACCCCCTTCATAATGTATTGTGAAGTTGTAAGCTGGTCTGTGTTCAAAAGCACAAACCTGCAGGTATGCTAAAGCAGTATTTTTTAGAAGAGTCATTTATTTGTGTTGATGTGGATGCCTTACAGTCAGGGGACTGCAGTGGTGTCACGTATTGATGTGACATTTGAACCGAGGCGTCGGAGCGTGTGTCGAGAAAAAATGGGTGTGCCAGATGAAGCCGCGATTCGAGGCTTGTGTTGTTAACGTGAAAATCACGTGACTAATGACAAACGAGGCCTCGGTTTGTGTGTATACGTCATCGGTTCGGTCTGAGTGTCGCTTCTGGAAAAAGGGGGCTCGAAACTCGCGCCACCTTGTGGGTGTTGTCAGCAGTAGTAGAAGCAGTTGTAGTAGTGTCAGAGAGTCAGAGAGTTAGATAACTATCATTGTCATTGTCCTTATTGTGTCATATATGTGTGTTAGGGCTGTATATTATTATTTCAATCAGGTTAAAACAGTTATAGTATATTGTTATTATTAATTATAGTAGGCCTAGCTATATTATAGTCTTGTTATATTAATTAGATAACATTATTTGGATTGCTCTGGATTTTTGGATCTGGATTGGACTGCTTTTTGAATTTCCTTTTTGGATTTGTTTGCTTTTTGTGACTCTTCCTTTTTCCTGGTAATGGAGCCAGCAAGAAAGAGGAGAACCTGTCTGGGCTCAACAGAAGCACCAGTATCCTCATTTATACCGGCAGCTGGCACTGGCATTTTTATGTTCCCCTGCATCATCTGTTCCTTGTAAAAGGATCTTTTCCAAGGCTGGAGAGATTTTGTCCGAGAAGAGGAATCGTCTATTGTAATCATTCCTTCCAGACTATTCTGTTGCAGTTATTACACTCCCTCCACCATAAGAACTGCACTCAGTGTCACTGTTGTTGTTCATACTGTCACTCACTATCCAAACAATTTATGAATAATTAATGAACTGTGTGTGACTCTGCACAAGTAAATTCAGACAGAGAAAGATACATATTTTATATTATACACAGTAATGGACAAATGTCTGCTCATGTCTTTTTATTATTGCAAATGAAAGGTTACAGACATCAACAGTGAGTACAAAATAAATAAATATTTTTTAAATATATTTTTTTTAAATAAAAAACACACTGGTTCAGAGGTCGCGACACTGGTTCAGAATGAATTAATTTGTCTGCTATTTCTTTGCATAGTAGCTAGGTGTCACTAGTGAGCAATGCTGAATGAAGCTTCGAGTAATGAACCTTTGGCTGAAACAATGGGCTGTGAGGTCTCAGTGGTTCATGAAGCCTCATTTTGCCATCACTAGTGTCACGATCCACACACAGATGAAACAGGTAGATCCAAGTGCAGTATTTATTGGGTAATCCGAAATCGTAAACCAGTCAGGGCAAGGGTCAAAACCAAACAAGCAATCCAAAAGACAAGAATAAAACAAGAAAACCAACAAACCAGAACTACGGAAGTGATGTGACATTAAACAAGGACTCCGTGACAAACACTGAAACAAACAGGGTATATATACACACAGATACTAACAAGGTGACGGGAAACAGCTGTGTGCAATGATCAATGATTAGACAGAACAGGATGATGGGAAATGTAGTGCATGAGAGAATGACACGGTGGGGGACAAGGACCTCTAGTGGTTACCCAGGGAAACACAAACCAGACACTGTGACAAGTGGGTTATGTTACATCATTTCACTCATCAGCACAGAGTTGTGTTCTGTGTGGAGTGTATGGGATCTGGCGATAACGTGAACCGGTATTACCTTCCACTGAAGCTCACATCAGGTGTACAGCAGTTAAAGAGATAGTGAACGCGCCAGAGAGAAATGCACATTTCATACGGATTACATAAACAGAAAGCAGCTGTTTCCTTTCGTTCTGAATTGTTCTGTTTCAAAGTAGACATTTCAAGTTTTCTATATATGTCTCAGGTCTGTGAGGCAAGTAGCCTACCTTACGCTGAGTTTCGGTTCATTTATGAGACGAGAGTCCAGTTCACTCGCCGGCGCCTCCGTGTCATGATTATCTATTTTCTACTATATTTACTTCTTATTTATTAAATCCAGGCAATTGGTTGATGAAACATTGATTAAAATTACGATACAATTCACTTTAAAGAAAGGCTTTGTGCTTTCTGTTTGAGGTCTCTGTGAAAGTTTTAAAGTCGCTTTCAGAGCAGTCATGTCCGTAATGGAGAACTGTCACATCCGTAACATTGTTTTTTTTCTCATAAATGCGAACACAAAAAATTAAATAAAAATAATATTTTATGTTCTGTGGAGGCTGACCCTTCTTCATCCGGTGGGTAGGATTACTTTTGGTTTGCGCAGTGTAATTCATAGAATTCTAAAAAAATATTTTGCCACCTAAAATTTAAATAGTTTTTGTGTCACGTCACATGTGTATTCCCTCATATTAAATATAAAACGCATGTGTAGACTGATATTTTTCTAATGTCTTGACTCCTTTATTAAGGGAGCATGACAAACAGACGTTTCAATATATTGGAATTAAATGCATTTTCTGAGAATTTATATTTCAAGTTTTGACTGCAAATGTCACGTCCATAACGCTGGAATTGCCCACTTTAAACGAATTTATCCTCAACTAGTTTTTTGGTCTAGGTCTACGTATTTTATTATGTTAACTTTAGTAATTTAAAGATGTGGTAGCCCTACATCCTACACATCCTACAAATCTCCACTCCACTAGATTTACTCACTAACATTATTGTGGAAACAAAATAAGGATGGAAACTAAAAGATGGTAGTATTGTGCAACAGCGCACATTCTATCCGCTGCAGTTCTGCAGTTCCCAATACTGTAAAACTCGACGTACATTCACATCACATGTTAATGCAGTGGTAGAGTTACACTCACAGGACCCTGCACTTATTCGCAATCACAAAAGTTCATTATTTGCTCGTGCTTTAATGCTGGGTACACACCAAAAGATTTTTTACATCTTATAAGATTTTCAAAATGTGACAGACCACAAACATGAGGACAAAAAATCCTAGATTTAAGCGTTTTGCTCCTATAGTGTGTGGTGTGCCATGATGTGACAAAGACAGCACACCACACACAAACAGATTTTCAACCGACTATGAACACAGGAAATCTCGCAAAATATCGTGAGACTTCAGAATAAGCATGACGGACGATATGCAGTAAGAAATTGCGATAGTGTTTGGAATGATTTTCACAGAAAATTCACGTGAAAAAAACATTGTACCTACCATTATATATAACCTTTTATACAGAAATATATTCATTCTTTATTGTCTTTATTTTTTCTTTATTGGATTTATTGTCTCTTTAGAAAAAGTTATTTAATCCCTCTAGTCTATAGAACCTCACTGAACCCTTAACACTCAGCTTTTTTTTTTTTTATCTTTTTTTTAAATTGATTTTAAGAATTATACAATTACAGTCAGGGGGGTACCAAAGAGTAAAGCCGATAAACAAACATAAAAAGACATATACATTAACAGTGACAAACTTAAAAGTTAAACAAAAATTTGAAAATATTTACAGATTGAAACGCACTTTGCAGCTTTCTTATTTTTCAAACCCAATATTGTGTTTAGGTATTGTAAAATTTCTGCTCTTAAAATGAAAAACAAAGGCTTGTTTCCTCGAAATTTACACTTATGAATACTAAATCTTAACATTAAGCTTCCTGCAAGTGTGTGTGTGTGTGTGTGTGAGAGAGAGAATGACCGTGTATTCCATCATCTCGCTTTCTGATTGGATATTGTTTCGTTTCACGTGATAATCTCCAGAGCGTGCGCGTGTTTGTCCTCGGAGTTCCCCCCACACATCAGGATTTCTGATCGTAAATATTAAACATGTTTAATATTTACGATTCGCGATCGGAGCGGCTCCGACGTTCTTCCGAGCAGGTTCGGACACTCTTAACACACCTCACACCAAGGGAAAATCTGATAAAATAATCTGTTAAACCATCAAGATAATCGGGACATAGCTAGGATTGTCGGAAGGGGAGAAATCGGCCCAAAATCAGCCCGATTATCTTTTGGTGTGTACCCAGCATAAAGCTTTGGGTAAACATTTCATTGGCGTTCTGTTCTGACATGATGCACTTTTTCTGAGAGCGTACCCAGCCGGCATTTCAACGTTGATTCACCGTTGAAACAACGTCAGGTACCATGGTTGAATCAACGGTGAATTACCTTTCGATTTTGCAAAACGGATCAACGTTGATATTATGACGTCGTTTCACCGCGGAAGAAACAACGTTGATTCACCGTTGAAATCGCGACGTCATTTCACTCTTACCTTTCGGGCTATGGTCTTCTGTCGACGTTGAATCAACGTTGAATTACCTTTCGATTTTGCAAATTGAATCAACGTTGATATCGTGACGTTGTTTCACCGTCTTACCTTTCATCATGGGATAATACAATTGTACATTCAATTACAAACTAGTTTGCAGTTGGAACATGAGTCATGACAATGCTGACTGAATTTGTGATTAACTGTCCATACTGTACACTAAAAATTGTTAACTGTCAAATGACTGGTAGCAATGGCTTAATTAAACACATTAAATAATGAGTTAACACATGCTCAAGATTGTAAAACAAGTTTTATTCTGAAAAAAAAAGTCTAAAAATACTTTCTAAAACAGATGAAAAACATCTCAAACTTTAAATTGCAGCGTTTTCGAAGTAATGTTAAAAACCTGTAGAAGTAAACATCTAAATGGAATATTTAAAGACAGTTTTTGTTCAATTACAGTAACCCTTAAATTAAACATTTAATATTTAAAATGTACAGTAAAAAAAAAAAGTTTTTAAATTCTCAATAAAATGTGACAGCCTTGTGCAGTGCTCCGACAGAGCCCCAGCTCGAGGTCCATTCAGATGCCATCACTTCCTCTTCACTTCTTGCCCGCTGTATGCTACTATCCTATAAATAAAAGCAAAAACACTGAAAACAAAATAAATCATGTACAAGATTTTCACTTTACAGTTCAATTTGTCGGGTAGAAAACAAAGTATACAACACTATCCATTCTAAAACACATATTTGATGTATTCAGATGTACATTTACACAAGAAATTCTTCAGAGCCCCAAGGTGGAATTGTAAAAAATTTAATATTACTTCAATGTGTCAGTTACGGTTACTATAATCATAAGGTCATGATTTCATCCTTAAAACAGATGAAGAAATCAACAAATTGTGGTGTTGAGCTGAGAGGGTTGAGGTCTGTTGTTCTTTATATCGTTCAATGCAGGTTTATATTGTTTCAACAATTATATATTTCTGTATATTTCTGATAATATTTGTGGAGAAACATTACACTGTTTTAATTCAGAATCCTAACCATACATTGTACTAATTAAAAGTAATTTATTAAATCAAGTAAAAAAAAATAAAAAATTATTTAAAATAATAAAAAAATAACACAAAAGGCCAATGAATCCATACCAGAAGTGATAGTGCAATGTAGCAGTTAAAGAATAATCCTCCAACAAATTGCCAGTAATCAGCTGGATCCTTGGCGAATCTGAAGGGGGAAAGAAGAAATTATTCAATGAAAAGTCCTTAAAAAGCAGTATTTTTTTTTTTTTTTTACCATTCCTTTAAACAATCTTAAAATTGATTTAAATTGTAAAAACGTTTGCCATTATAACATTCACACAACATGAACGGAGTAATGTCATCTTTGAGACTGTTAGTATTACATGATTAAAAATGTAAACATACACTTAAAGCATGGCAATCCCATCAGAAATGTGTACAGTATCATAGCAAGGGAAGCACACACACAAAAAAGCCAAATGGTACCAAAATCAAACCATCAAATAATTTTACCTGCAGCCGAATTTATCCTATTATGACACGTCTGAGGGTCTTTCCCTTAATGGTTTACAGTGATTAAAGAAAGGACTGATGAAGGTGACATGAATCCACTTTCAGTGCGCCACTTCAGCAGAATAAAGACAAAAGGACAAAAAGTTACTCAGACTTTCTATTAGTAACGTTACATGTCTTACTTTAAAGATGAAAATCATACTTAATACTATTAATCCCAGTGTAGGTTTTCGAACAGTGGGTAAAATTGACTTACTGTAGTTGGTGAATGGGTCTTTCTGTTGGGTGTTCTCCCCCGATAAAAATCTTATTCCAATGCTTGATCTAAAAAAAATTTAAACAAAAATCTTTTCAATATCGTTATCAGTGTTTGAAGAGGTTATGTAAACTTCTAACGAATAAATGACGGTTTTATCACTTTACTCATTCCCACGCTGTTTTACCTCTCATGCGTTTTTAAACTAACGTTAGCTGACAACATTAAACACATAACATTACAACAAAACACAGCAATGTCAGATGGTACTAACTTACATTGAAATACATGCTAATATCGCTACGCTAATGGTGAAGCAATACAAAAACACACACAGAGATACCTATGACCGTTACCCGTGTCCCTAAACGTTAGACTGTTAAGGACTGAAAAATGTTTTCTTACCTGATATCGCCAGTATTTTTACAGACCACGTACGACCCCTTCCTCTGTTCACATTCCAGCTTTTGTTCTTCGTTGACATATCAACTCAAATTCGCTCAAAATGTAAGAATTCAACAGACAGATATAAAATAATCCAGGTCTGACCGAGTAATCAACGCAAGCAGTAGCTGCGCAGCTCACCGTCACCGACCGAGAGTAACGGACGTATTTTCAAACTTAAAATAAGCGCGCAGAGCTGCGCACACTCTCATTGGACAGTTTCCTGGAAGACAGACAGATTAACCAATCATGCTCAAAGTAAAACGGCGAAACAACCAATAACAATAGTTTGCGCGAGTTAACATTTGCCGTCTGAATTAATAT
Organism: Leuciscus leuciscus; assembly: GCF_965113295.1. Classification (NCBI taxonomy): domain Eukaryota; kingdom Metazoa; phylum Chordata; class Actinopteri; order Cypriniformes; family Leuciscidae; genus Leuciscus; species Leuciscus leuciscus. The sequence goes on from NC_138728.1 coordinate 43,806,451, forward strand.
TTAATTAATTGGTCAAATGACATGACAGTGTGAAATGTGAATACTAATGTAATAATGCAATGTGTTAGGCAAGCAGACAAAATTGTAAATTCACACAAAATCACATAAGGCAAAAGGTTTCTGCTGCACTGCTCTCTTGAGGGTGAAAATATTATTGTTAATAATGATAATAATTGTATTTTAACATATATAGTGAAGAGCTGTTATGATAAAAAAAATCATTAAATGCTAATTAATTATCATAATAATACGTTAAAAGGCAGATATTTCTTGTAGTATGTTGTCGAAAACATTACGTTGTTTCAACGTACAGATCTTGTAAAAATTTCAATGTTGATTTAGAAGTGTTTTTGTTAACCTTTTTCAACCATTTAGCATTAAACGTTATTTCAACGTTGATTTAGAAGTGTTTTTGTTAACCTTTTTCCACCATTTAGCATTAAACGTTAGTTCAACGTTGTTTCAACGTTGAAACAACAACTGACATTATTTCAACCATATTTCAACGTTGAAGGTCGGTCATGTGCCGGCTGGGTACTGAAGTGTACTCATCGGACGGTCCCCAAGCAGTGATTGGATAATGTTTTTTTATTTTTAATGTAACGTTTTTATTTAAGGCCCACCCACAATTGGTCTGGCCCATCCAAAACTGGAATCCTGGCGCCGTGCCTGGTCTAAACTGTGACCATATTTTGAGCGTAGAACGTACAACTGGGCTTGAAGAGTATGTAGAGGGAGAAAATGGTAACTTCATAGTTATTAGAGCAGAAAGCGATGTAGAAATACAAGTATTTGCCTCCGCCTTACACCAATCAACCTCAGGGAAAATATACCAACAAATAGTTTTGGTATTGTGACAGGAAATGATACTCCGATGAGTTAAGACTTTAATTTTACTTATGGGTGTCAAAAGATTATTTGCATATATACCTGAGAAGGTAGGAGTAATATGAACTCCCAGATATTTAAAACCAGATTGAGAGATGCGAAATGGGAGGGATGCTGCATTAATTTGTATGAGAGTTTGCAAGAGTTAATTGGGAAGCATTCATTCTTTTAGAAAAGTTTAGTTTGTATCTTGAAAAACTGCCAAAATTGGATAGCTTCTGCACTGTTTTTGGGATGTTTTCAACTGGGGTAACACTTTATAATAACGTTCAGGTGTAAGTCATATATAAGTAGTTAGTTAATGATTAACTAATCATTTACAAAACATTCATAAATGATAAGCAAGTGATATACTAACATTTTATGTATGTTTTGTAAATTACGTTACAAGTCATTTACAAGTCATTTACAATTTATTAGTTAATGATTAACTAATCATTTACAAAACATGACTATGCATTCATAAATTATTAATAAATGTTCATTATGTTATGTATGTTTTGTAGATTCAGTTATAAATCATTTACATTTGATTAGTTAATGATTAACTAATCATTTACAAAACATGAATATGCGTTTCATAAATGTTTAATAAATTGTTACATGTTTTTGTATGTTTTGCTCACATCAGATGCACAGTGATTAAAGACTCCATGTGTTTCAGAGAAGACAGCTGTCTATACCCTCACCAGTCAGCACTTACACTGCAGTGCACACTACAGTGTTCAACACCTGTTATAGATGATGTGTAAATGCATGAATAAATCATTTACAACACTTTCTGCGTCCCCTAATCTAAAGTGTAAACTATTCATCACTTGTAAATGTGTTACACATCATTCGTAGACAGTCATCACCAGACACCAGTATTAAGCCAATTTATTTTTTACTTCCTTTTTAATTTAGTTTTGGGTAATTTAGTTCTAAGGTTAGATTTTTTTTATTTTTTTTTTATTGAGTACATGTGTAGACTGAAGAGCTGTGCTATGTGGTGTCTCTTCTTGTCTTATTGTTTTGAATTGTGTGTTACTTTTATCTGTTTCTAGCTTTTTCACAAAGTCAGCCAACCTGTTGCTTGCAAAGGAACACCTTATCCAGGAGGTGGCAAAGACAGAGGGGAGGAGGGCTGTCAGTGCAGTGCCAGAGGAAAATGAGGCTGCAGCAGAACCAGTGAGCAAGGCACCACATCATGAAGCATGTAGCAGCCTGGACATCGCCTTTGAGGAAATCTTACAAGAAAGGCAGTCACAGGGACGGTCCGTGAGTACCACATCAGCAGAAACTCAAGTGCAGACCTACCTCTCAGAAAAAAACACCCCTAAGAAAAGCGACCCACTTCAGTACTGGAAAGAACATGCTAATCAGTTTCCCTCCAGGGTTCGTACACATTTTTACCATTAAATATCCATGACTTTTCCATGACTTAAAGGTAAATATTCATGACATAATGTTCCATAAAATGTCTGTGTATACATGTAAAATAAGAATAAAAATCCATGTTCAAATTTACCACCCCATATCTTGAATAAAATAAATGAACAAGCAATGTTTTAATACAAAATAAATATTTATTCAAATATGCTGGCACAGTAACACAAATAATGTCAAACCCTGACAACTCCTTAGACATTTATTAACGTAAATCCATAGGATAATGAACTCCTTGCGGGCGGGTATGGAAGCTTGTTTCCGCCACTGAATAATAAATAAATAATAATAATTGCGACTTTTTATCTCACAATTGCGAGTTTACATCTCGCAATTCTGACTTTATTTCTCAGAATTGCGAGATATAAAGTCAGAATTGCGAGATATAAAGTCAGAATTGCGTGAAATAAAGTCACAATTGCGTGTTATAAAGTCACAATTGCGAGAAATAAAGTCACAATTGTGAGATATAAAGTCCAATTCTAAGGGAAAAAACCCTAACCCTTTTTTTTTTTTTTACCACAGAATAGTTTATATCTCACAATTCTGACTTTATAACACGCAATTGCGACTTTATATCGTGCAATTCTGACTTTATATCTCCCAATTGCGACTTTATTTCTCAGAATTGCGACTTTATATCTCACAATTGCGATTTTATTTCTCAGAATTGTGACTTTATATCCCGCAATTGCGACTTTATTTCTCAGAATTGCGACTTTATATCTCGCAATTGCGACTTTATTTCTCAGAATTGCGACTTTACTTCTCACAATTCTGACTTCATATCTCGCAATTCTGAGAAAAAAGTCAGAATTGTGAGATAAAAAGTCGCAATTATTATTATTTATTTATTATTCAGTGCCGGAAACAAGCTTCCATAGGCGGGTAAAGTTAGTAGCTGATGAAAAATGTATGGAAGCTTGTTTCCGCCACAGAACAAAACATTTTAAAAGATAATTGCGACTTTTTATCTCACAATTGCGAGTTTACATCTCGCAATTCTGACTTTCTTTTCTCAGAATTGCGAGATATAAAGTCAGAATTGCGTGAAATAAAGTTGCAATTGCGTGTTATAAAGTCAGAATTGCGAGATATAAAGTCAGAATTGCGTGAAATAAAGTCACAATTGCGTGTTATAAAGTCAGAATTGCGTGTTATAAAGTCAGAATTGCGAGATATAGTCAGAATTCTGACTTTTTTTCTCGCAATTGCGACTTTATATCACGCAATTCTGACTTTATAACACATAATTGCGAGTTTATATCTCGCAATTCTGACATCTTTTCTCAGAATTGTGAGATATAAACTCACAATTGTGAGATATAAAGTCCAATTCTAAGGGGGAAAAAGACGGATTTTTTATTTTTTTTTTCAGAATAGTTTATATCTCACAATTCTGAATTTATAACACGCAATTGCGACTTTATATCATGCAATTCTGACTTGATATCTCCCAATTGCGTGTTATAAAGTCAGGATTGCGAGATATAAAGTCAGAATTGCGTGTTATAAAGTCAGAATTGCGAGATATTAAGTCAGAATTGCGAGATATAAAGTCAGAATTGCGTGTTATAAAGTCAGAATTGCGAGATATAAAGTCAGAATTGCGTGATATAAAGTCGCAATTGCGAGAAAAAAAGTCAGAATTCTGACTTTATAAGACGCAATTCTGACTTTATAACACGCAATTGTGACTTTATTTCACGCAAATCTGACTTTATATCTCGCAATTCTGACTTTATAACACGCAATTGCGACTTTATATCGTGCAATTCTGACTTTATATCTCCCAATTGCGACTTTATTTCTCAGAATTGCGACTTTATATCTCACAATTGCGATTTTATTTCTCAGAATTGTGACTTTATATCCCGCAATTGCGACTTTATTTCTCAGAATTGCGACTTTATATCTCGCAATTGCGACTTTATTTCTCAGAATTGCGACTTTACTTCTCACAATTCTGACTTCATATCTCGCAATTCTGAGAAAAAAGTCAGAATTGTGAGATAAAAAGTCGCAATTATTATTATTTATTTATTATTCAGTGCCGGAAACAAGCTTCCATAGGCGGGTAAAGTTAGTAGCTGATGAAAAATGTATGGAAGCTTGTTTCCGCCACAGAACAAAACATTTTAAAAGATAATTGCGACTTTTTATCTCACAATTGCGAGTTTACATCTCGCAATTCTGACTTTCTTTTCTCAGAATTGCGAGATATAAAGTCAGAATTGCGTGAAATAAAGTTGCAATTGCGTGTTATAAAGTCAGAATTGCGAGATATAAAGTCAGAATTGCGTGAAATAAAGTCACAATTGCGTGTTATAAAGTCAGAATTGCGTGTTATAAAGTCAGAATTGCGAGATATAGTCAGAATTCTGACTTTTTTTCTCGCAATTGCGACTTTATATCACGCAATTCTGACTTTATAACACATAATTGCGAGTTTATATCTCGCAATTCTGACATCTTTTCTCAGAATTGTGAGATATAAACTCACAATTGTGAGATATAAAGTCCAATTCTAAGGGGGAAAAAGACGGATTTTTTATTTTTTTTTTCAGAATAGTTTATATCTCACAATTCTGAATTTATAACACGCAATTGCGACTTTATATCATGCAATTCTGACTTGATATCTCCCAATTGCGTGTTATAAAGTCAGAATTGCGAGATATAAAGTCAGAATTGCGTGTTATAAAGTCAGAATTGCGAGATATTAAGTCAGAATTGCGAGATATAAAGTCAGAATTGCGTGTTATAAAGTCAGAATTGCGAGATATAAAGTCAGAATTGCGTGATATAAAGTCGCAATTGCGAGAAAAAAAGTCAGAATTCTGACTTTATAAGACGCAATTCTGACTTTATAACACGCAATTGTGACTTTATTTCACGCAAATCTGACTTTATATCTCGCAATTCTGACTTTATAACACGCAATTCTGACTTTATATCTCACAATTCTGACTTTATAACACGCAATTCTGACTTTATATCTCGGAATTCTGAGAAATAAAGTCAGAATTGCGAGATGTAAACTCGCAATTGTGAGATAAAAAGTCGCAATTATCTTTTAAAATGTTTTATTCTGTGGCGGAAACAAGCTTCCATAAAAATGTGCTTGAAGAGCTCTTTTCCAAAACGCGATAAACGCCATTAAAAAAACAAAAAACAAAAACGAGATTGTCCCTATTCACTGCTCCATCAACGTTTCATGCCAAATTGCTATATTTCCTTGTTTAAAATGTAGGCCACTGCAAGATGCAGTTTCTTTCCAAACCGAGAAGCGCCGACCCTATTTTTAGCCTAAACGGATAAATCCTCTCGACTAATCAGAATTCGGTGAACGTTCTATCTTAACAGATCATTATAAGTCCTCAAAATGAGTCAAACTAATCATATATTCTCTCTCTCTCTCTCTCTCAATTTTAATTGTTTATTAATAAACAAGTGTTTTCTGTGTCGACTGCAAAGACGAAGTTGACTGACTCGCGATCTTCTTAGTAGTGAACACGCCGGAGAGAAATGCACATTTCATACGGATTAGGCTACATCGTTTTATTTTGTTTTGAATGGTTCTGTTTAAAAGTAGGGATTTCTGTAGATAATAGATATAGGCCTATTTCAGTTTTGTTTAGGTCTATGAGGCGAGTAGGCTACCTTTTACGCTGAGTTTCGGTTCATGGATGATAGCTTAAGCTCCAGTTCACTCCGGCGCCTCTGTGTCGTGATTATCTATTTTCTGCTATTTACTTTTTATTTATTAAGCAATTGGTTAATGAAACTTATTTTAAAATCAAGATACAATTAATACAAAACGAATTTTTTTTGAAGAAGGCTTTGTGCTTTCTGTTTGAGGTCTCTGTGTAAGTTTGAAAGTCTTTTAGTGCCGCTTTCAGAGCACTCATTACCGTAATGGAGAACGGTCACGTAACATTGTTTTTTCCTCATAAATGCCAACACGGAAAATAAAAGACAAAATAATTTTTTTTAAAGAAAAAATCATCCATATTGATTTGTATATATTTTAAATGTTTAAAAAAGAGGCAAAAAGTCATAAACAAAAATCTGAAAATTCGTCAATATTTTTTCTTTTTCGCGCAGCATTTGGTGTCGCCTACAGTTCAAATTCAAATGTTGGTGTTCAACTTTGCGTTTTAAAAATAGCCTACTTACAACAACCCTTTATTTTTCGTTTTTCATTTGGGGGTTAAAGGAAAAACGAGTGGACACAAAAGAACACGGACCTTTTGGACAGAAAGAATACATGACAGCCAGGGTTCTTTATTAAATTCATAAAAGAAACAATAATTACAGGGATAGTCTACTCTCAAAGAAATGCCACAATCAAGGGAGAAACATGAAGAAACTTAGCCTATATATGTGCCGTTCGTATAAGGGTCTTTCCCTGACATTAATGCTTGGATAAGACACGTCTCCTTCCATTAATAATAATAATTTGTAGGGCGGTGGCTGAGATATAAACCTATAACGTCCTCCGTTGCCATGATTTTTGGAATGACTGATCGCGAGAAAAAAAAAAAAAGTTTTAGTTGTTTAACATCGGTTAATGGAAATGCCGTCATTTTGCAATAGTTATTTATCGATATTTAGAAGAAAAAAAAGTTTTGCTCAAATCTGTAATGGACAGGCGCATACAGACGGTAGGTAGCCTATAGCTAATATGAAAACGCAAAGCAGCTTATTTTCATTTGAAGCACTGAGCTGAGGACAGCGACACAAGAGCCACACAGGTATTGCTACTAGTCGCTGTCCTCAGTGCCGCAGAAAAGCGCTGAAACGGACATGAAGGGGAACCCATTTCTTTTGGCCCATCTAGTTTTCTGGAGGCCCACCTACAATCAAAATCCGCCGCAAGTGAGTCACGTGATTCGACTGATCACCCTAACGAAAAAAGTATTGCAATTTGTTTCAACAATATTATTAATTAAACAAATTCAAGTACACGGATATTTTGAAAAACAAGTTTCCATGACTTTTCCAAAACTTTCTGAGTTTATTCATTTTCCAAAACTTTTCCAGGCCTGGAAATTGCCATTTTAAAATTCCATGACTTTTCCAGGTTTTTCATGACCGTACGAACCCTGTCCCTCTATGGCTGCTGTTGCAACCCAGTATATCAGTGCCCCCTGCAGCTCTGTGGACAGTGAGAGACTTTTTAGTGCTGTTGCAAATGTCCTTGATGAGAACAGAAACAGGCTCAAACCTGACAAGGTAGAGATGTTAGTTTTCATTAAGAAAAACATACATTTCCTTCTGTGAAACCTACTACTGTGATGACAGTAAGAGTTAGGAGTGCAGTTCCTAAAAGCACATTACTTGCTTTGCAAACACTGTGGCACTTTTATTTGTTTATATGCCTGCCAGGTATTTTAAGTTGAGGTGCTATTTGTTTTTATATTAGACTTTTTTTTATATTTACTGTTGCACTAAAGTCCAAAAGTGAAGAATTTATGTTATTTATTACTTGATTGTTCAAGCTACCTCACAGAAGTGCTCTGTTTGTTAACAGAGTTGTTGAATGTTAAAATAAGGTGAATTAAATAAAAAATAAGGAACATCCTGGATCTGTTTTTTCGCTCTTCTTTATTTAATTTTTTTATGTATTATAGAAGTATCGGATCGGGACTCAGTATCGGCAGATACTCAAAATCAAATGACTCAGACTCGAGGGCAAAAAAACCTGATCGGGACATCCCTAATTATAATCGCTGTTCCTCTTGCTTTACTGTTGAAGTGGGAATGAAAGACTCGACCAGTCGAGGGTTTTCTGAGTCTCATAAGATATGCTACCTGTAACTGTAAATGCGTTTCTGTAAATCACATAGATAAAAGAAATGGTCGGAAAGTGTTTATACCTTTTTTAAATGATCCATCTCAAGAAAAACATAGAACATTAAAAAATCAAATAAAATACAGGTAATCCTTAACACTGATAAGTTGATCGTAGACCTGTTTCGCCTCCTCATGTCTATGGAATATGAAAGTTTCTTCAGTAAAAGTCACTCTCAGGCGAGCCGGGTAGAGCAACTAAAAAATCGAATGCTCCTGTGGCTCAAGTGATCGCTTAATGCCATTGTAAGATGCAAGTTTCCTTGACAGGGTAGCGCTGAGATCTGGGTTGTCAGGATAAACAGAGGACCCAAGAGCGAAGGCAGGTACAGAAAAAAAGTTTAACTGAAAAGGGAACAAAAGCAGTCTGCCGTCAGGCGGACGCAGAACTGGTAAACACAAAGTAGATAACTTGGCTGGTGAAACTCTACGGCAGAGGTCCCCGAGCTGGGTGGCAGCAGTCAGCAAGGATAACACAATCTTAGGTCAGTAGTTGCTGATACGCAAGCAGCGGTGAGGTTGGAGACCATAAGCAGCAGGATGGCTGGGCAGAGAATTAAGATTAAGATTAAGATATACTTTATTGTCCCCGAAGTGAAATTTGTTTTGGACCCTGTCCATTCCGCAGTTTTACAAAGACAACACAAAATACAAAGTACAAGAATAAACGTCTATCAACACATCCACTCACAAAACCCGTTCTCATGTACATTTCGCTTGTCTCGGTTCGGTGCGTGTGTGCGTCGCACGGTTCGACGCATGCGCAATGTAGCCTTGTGCCCGTGCTACTGCTAATACAATGCTAAATCATAAATCAGACAAATGTAGAATAACATTACAATGTCCAGCAATCGATTTAAATAGTACACTGGGTTTACTTAGACATTTAATGAGATCAACTCCACTAGGCTATATGTTGTTTTTTTCATGTGAATAAATAGGCTACATAGATCGACTGTTCCACGTACCGGTATGTACTTTAATGGTCCAGTGGCAGAACTTGCCAAGCGTGTCAAAGGTTCTGAGTTCTAATCTGCACTCGTATATATTTTTCTTTTTCATCAAAACCGATTATGTTTATCAGCGGTTGTATATCAAGCAGGGACAGATTTGTATGAATTTTGTTTTGTGATTTCATCGGAACGAATAGAGTAGCCTAGAGTCTCCTCAACGGACTGAAGCGCGCGTCTGAGTGAAGAATGTGCGGCCGCTGCGGTGTGTGTGCGCGAGCCACGAGAACACTGTATCAGCGCCACTGATCGCAACGGCAACGAGCACTTTGATCACTTGATTAAAAAAAACACATTTCAGCGCTAGATTGCTTCTTATTTAACAAACGAACGAAACGAATACTTTGCTAGTTAACTGGAAATGTTTTATTTATTTGTATTGGTACATCCGTGCTGGGACATAATATCAACCCTGGCAAAAAGTGGTGACAAATAACTGTCCGACACAGCCCACGGGAAATGAGAAGCTGCGTTTTGCAAACACACCCCATTTATGAAATAAATTTATTAATAATTAGATAATTCAGCTATATATCATATGCTGAAGTAAATTTTTGGAGTGTTAAAGATTAAAAGAAAAAACAACAACAAGAACCGTACAGAACCGAAAACCGTGACCCTAAAACCGTGATACGAACCGAACCGTGGGTTTTGTGAACCGTGCCACCCCTAGTAGGCACATTACCACCTTTCCATTGGCAGTTTTAAAAATTACAACCGTTATTGATTTCAGCTCCCATATTGCACATCCCCAATGGTATACATATTGCACATCCCCAATGGTATACATATTGCACATCCCCAATGGTATACATATTGCACATTCCCGATGGTATACATATTGCACATCCCCGATGGTATTCATATTGCACATCTCAATGGTATACATATTACACAACATATTGCACAATGAGATAATGCACAACCCCCCTACCCTACAAAATGCACAACTGACATATTGCACAACCTCGATAATATACATATTACACAAATGACCTAATGCACAGCTCCCAAAATGGCCTACAGATTGCACAACTGACATATTGCACACCCCAATAGCCTACAAATTGCACAGATGACACATTCCACATACCCTAAACATTACATAACGACATAATGAACAATCCAACAATCCATGCATTCAACCCCTAACATATTACATTACCCCAATAACCTACGTATTGCATGGTGATGTAGCCTACATATTAGTATTAATAAGTTTAATAGACATAGGCAAAATTTAGTGTTTATATCGGTTTAGCCTGCATTTAGGAACTCTGAATCTTCTGCCAGAGGGTAAAAGCTCAAATTCTGGGTGAAGTATGTGGGTTGGATCTGAAAAAATGTTTTGTGCCTGTCTGATAACTGACTGTTCATACATTTTCTGGAGCGGCAGATAGTTTTTAACCCCCATAGTCTTCATAGCTGTCTTTATCTGGTGGGCGATCTGTGATTTTAACTGTACTGTCAGGTTACCATACCAGGCTGTGAGATAGAACAGTCTAAACAAACAGGAAAACTGGACAGGACAAGACATGCTACTCCAGAAGTGGATTTTAGCTGAGTAGAAGATAACTGCTGATAGTTCAGGAACGAGCCTTGACAAACCAACAATAATCTGGCAAAGAAGCAGGAAGAACGGTAACTAGAAGTAGCAGGCAAAATTAGACTAAAGAGAAAACAGGTGTGGTGAAAATCAGCGCGAGCTGAATCACCAACCAGGGATTCTGTTGCGGTCAAACAGCTTTGAAAGCCATCCACAGTCTCTCTTAGTGCATTTATAGAGCTTTGTAAAGGACCAATAGATTCCTGAATCAAGACAGAAGTGTCTTCCCTAATACTAATACGCTGTTTAGTTCATTCGAGAAATCAACTGGTCCATGGAGACCGATTCAAAAGTTTCTGTCATGGCCTGTTTTTCGAGATTGGAAGTAGGCATGCCCCCTCAATGATAGACTTTATCGAAAACGCACTAAAATAAAATCTGCAGCTCCCCCCGACCTTGAATCTCCAGATAGAACGGGCACACCGCACGCTCGCCCCGGCCCCCCCACCAGACGGAGCCCTTCCTCGGTCCATCGTTGTCCACTTTCTGAGCTACAGGTCTAAAGAAGAGGTCCTTAGAAAAGCGTGGCAGAAGAAAGGGTTTAACTGGAAAGGTAAACAAATAAACTTGGATAACGATTACGCACCCAACGTGCTTAGACAAAGACAGTCATACGTGGAGGCTTAGAAGATACTAAAAGAAAGAGGGATACGGTTTCAGGCGCCATTCCCAGCGAAACTACGGGTGTTTTACCCGGATGGAGCACGAGTATATACCACGGCTGAGGAAGAAATGTATGAGAAGGGACTACCCGTCACTGTCATTAAACCACCTGCGACGCTGATGGAACCGTTAAAGAGACTAACGTGGTCCGTGAGTGACGGGAACCGGAAAGAGCAGCGACGAGGAGGAGAGCGCACAACACGAGCAGGACCGTCGACTGAAGATAGACTTGAGCAGTTTCGAAGGGAGCCAGCCTAGAGTGACAAAGGAGTAAGTAAGAAATATGCTCAAATGTGAAACAAACAGCTTCAGGTACTTTTAAGTGCTTTAGTTACATTTTGTTCTAGTGTTGGTTACACACGAGGAATCCTGTAAGAAATGATCAAAGAGCAGATGGTTTTAGTATACAAAAAATGCCTGCCTATTTTGATTTGACGCCGGGAAACGACAGTTTTTATTTATTTACTTTATTTTTATTATTATTTCGTTTGTTTGTCTCCACACGAAAGAATGTGGGAACTGAGCGACAAGGACGCTTCAGCAGAGGGCCCACCCCTAACTGGGGGGCTTACCCTCCTAGAGACTGTACTACATCAGGTCTTACAGGGTTAAATCATGATAACCCCACCTATGGGAGTCATTTCAGTTTGTATGTTTTCAAGTATTTGTTATTTTACTTGTTCAACTATGTGTGTTTGGTTTGCTGCCGTTCTATGCATCTTAAAATCTGTTATTGGTACAAATGGAAATACTGGGTCTGAAAACATGTCTTACCTTAATAATAATGACAGACACTAATCAATTATTACATATTCTCTCCTTCAGTGTAAATGGGGTGGTTAATCCACAAAAGAGAACCAAAATATTGGCTAAATTGAAAAAGGAAAAGGCTCATGTAGCCCTGCTCCAGGAGACACACTTATCGGACGAGGAGCACACAAAATTAAAGAGAGGTCCATATGAGTATGTTTTCTCATCATCTTACAAGTCAGGACATCGAAGTGGGGTGGCAATCCTAATTTCCCACCAAACCCGCTATGAGCACTTATCTGAAAAGAAAGATAAAGATGGTCAATACATACTAGTCAAGGGGAGAATTGATGGCTTACTGGTCACTATTCTTAACATATATGCACCACCTGGGAACGACTGGGTATTTTACAAACAGTTATTTGAAATGATGACGTCAGAAACCCAGGGAATGGTGATATGTGGAGGTGATATATAAATATATGAGATTATCTAAACTAGATAGTTCATGTACAAATTTACTACAACAAAAATCCCTCACCAGAAAGATAAACTGTATCATGACCGAACCTGGAATTATTGATATTGAGACTACACGCATTATTCTGCACCCCACTCCACGTACTCTAGAATAGACTACTGTTTTACCTTTAGTAAAGACAGACACAGAATTAAAACATGCAACATTGGCACAATTGATTTATCGGACCACTCTCCTGTACATTTTATCCATCCACACTAATAATAAACCTAAAAACAATCTGGAGACTCAATCCAGGTATATATATTTTTTTTGTAAAGCATTTTTTATTGAGCACCAGTAATACAGGGCATGTACATATACATGAATACAAAAGGCAACAATTGTAGAAACAATGCTCATATTTTCTAATAATAACAACCCCCCCCCCCCCCCCCCCCCATGGGACATTCATCCAAGGCAAAAATTATAAATTAAGACAGAAATAATTGAAGTACAAGAAAAAAAAAGAAAAAAAAAAAGTAATTAAAAAGGAAGTATACACACAGACTCACTGCAACTAAGGCTGCACACTTCACAGGACATTTGGTTCACATGGGTAAATAAATATCACAGTAACAAGTGAATAAGCAAGAGGGGCTGCTAATTGGTACTAAGTGGGCATAGTCTTAAGTTTGCCCAGGTGTGACAGTACTGGGTTCCAGACATAGAAGAATTTGTCCCTGGACCCTCTCAGTGTGTATTTTATTTTTTCTAACTGTATGAAATGCATTAGGTCACTAAGCCATAAAGATACTTTAGGTGGATTATTTGACTTCCAGTGTAATAAAATCCTTCTACGTGCAAGCAATGTTGTGAAAGCAATTATGTTTTTATAATTTTTCCTTAGTGTAGAGTATCTTCTATCTGTAATACCGAAGATGGCCATTGCAGCGTTAGGTTGGAGGTCGATGTTAAGAGCCTCTGACAATGTTTTGAAAATCATAGACCAGTAGGTCGTGAGGGCTGGACACAACCAGAACATATGGGTTAAGTTGGCAGGAGTGTTACGACACCTGTCACAGCTAGCATCAATGTTAGGATATATTTTAGCCAATTTCACTTTCGAGTAATGAATACGGTGTAGAATTTTGAATTGAATTAAGCTCAACTTGGCACAGGAAGTGCTGTCATTTACTCTTAGTAGAGCGTTGTGCCAAATGTCCTCCTCTAATTCTAGTTCCTCCCCTAACTCATTCACCCAGTCTGCTCTAGTCTTTGCAAGATTTGTGCTTTTAAGACTGGTTATCAGGCCATATATCCTTGAAATATTTTTGGGGGAATTGACTGCGGGTTCTAACAACTTCTCTAAGCCCGAGGGTGGTGGTGTGTATGGAAAGTTAGAAAAATGGTGCTGAAGGAAGTGGCGGATTTGAAAGTAACGAAATAGGCTAGACCGCGGTAGACTAAATCTGTGCGACAAATCATCAAAGTTTGCAAAAATGGAGTTTGTGTACAAGTCTTTAAAATAGAGAATGCCTCGCCTTTGCCAAAGAGTGAATTCAGAGTCTAGCATTGCCTGGGGGAAAAGGTGATTATTGTGTATGGGACTTAAATGAAAAAGGTTTTCACATTTAAAGTTCTGTCTAAGTTGAAACCAAATTTTAAGGGTATTTATGACTACTGGATTGTTAGTGTATTTCATAATAGGGGCGGGCAGGCTGGAGGTGACCAGGGCTTTAAGAGATGTTGAGGTGCAAGATGCAGCCTCAAAGAGGCACCAGTCTATGACAGGGGTATGTAGCCAATGTATGATTTTTTGAACATTTGCGGCCCAATAATAGTAGCAAAGATTTGGAAAAGCTAAGCCACCTTGGTCTTTAGGTCTTTGTAGGAATTCTAACCGTATTCTAGGCTTTTTCCCATCCCATAAAAATGAGATAAAAGCTTTATCGAGGGACTTAAAAAAAGATTTAGGGAGATTAAGTGGGATACACTGAAATAGATAAAGAAATTTGGGGAGTATATTCATTTTGATACAGTTCACCTTCCCTGCCAAGGATAGATGAAGTGATTTCCATTTTTTTAGGTCTAATTTAGTTTTTTCAAAGAGCTGACAGAAGTTTTCTTGATAGAGGTGCTGCATGTCCCTTGTAATATTAATGGCCAAGTATTTAAAGCCATTTTTAGATATTTGGAATGGTAAAACATAATTTTGTATTTGAAGGGCCAGATCATTAACAGGATAACATTCACTCTTACTAAAGTTCAATTTGTACCCAGAGAAAGCCCCAAATTTCCTCAAAGCATGGGTAATATGAGGGGTGCCCAGAGCAGGGTCTGATACATATAATAATAAATCGTCTGCATATAGAGATACTCTATGCTCCCTCCCCCCCCTGTGTATTCCGCTAATTGATGGTAAAGTGTTGAGTGTAATAGATAAGGGCTCTATGGCCAAGGCAAATAGAAGTGGGCTGATTGGACAGCCCTGGCGAGTACCCCTTGACAGCTGGAAATAGTGTGAATGTTTGCCATTTGTTACTACAGAGGCTTTTGGTGAGCTGTACAGAAGCTTAATCCATGAAATGAAGTTAGGGCCATAACCAAACTTCTTTAAACATGCCAATAAGTATCCCCACTCCACCCTGTCAAATGCCTTCTCTGCATCAAGTGCGATAACCACCTCGGGGACCACACTAGATACAGGAGAGTAAATTATACTTAAAAGTCGACGGATGTTTGTAAATGAGTGCCGCCCGGAGATAAAACCAGTTTGGTCAGCAGAAATCACATCATGTATTGTGGTTTCTAGGCGTAAGGTAAGAGCTTTGGCCAAAATCTTTACATCACTGTTGAGGAGGGAGATGGGTCGGTATGAGCCACATTCTGTGGCATCTTTACCTGGCTTAAGCAGGAGAGTAATAGATGCTTCAGTTAGTGTCTGTGGGAGAGAGCCACGGGACAGAGAATCATTAAACATATCGAGCAAAATTGTTGATAACTTGTTGGAAAACTTTTTAAAAAACTCTATAGGGAACCCATCAGGGTTTTGCCATTTTGCATTGCTTTTATTGCATTAGAGATTTCTATATGATCTAGTGGGAGCTCAGTCTTAGTCCTATGTATTGCTGTTACTGAAGGGGTTTGGAGGTCCTTGAAAAAATGTTCCATATCAGAGCCATCTTCTGTCATCTCTGACATATACAGATTTGAATAAAATAAGGCAAATGTTTCATTGATTTCAACTGGATCGATAGTTAGTACACCATCATCTTTCCGTATTTGGGGGATTTGTTGGGATGCCGAGTGGCATTTAAGTTGGTGTGCTAATAAACGTCCAGCTTTGTCGCCATGTTCATAGAAATATCCCCGTGATTTTAAAAGAAGACGTTCTGTCTTCTCAGTTGATATCAAATTAT
This sequence comes from Leuciscus leuciscus, assembly GCF_965113295.1. NCBI lineage: Eukaryota > Metazoa > Chordata > Actinopteri > Cypriniformes > Leuciscidae > Leuciscus > Leuciscus leuciscus. The sequence continues at coordinate 43,822,534 of NC_138728.1, forward strand.
ATTGCGTTTGGAGATCCAGCTTCCTTTTGTAAAGCTCGGGGGAAGGAGAGGTAGAATACTGAGCATCCACCATAGATATTGATTTAATGAGCTCCTCTTGTTTGATTCTTTTAGTTTTATTTATTTTAGCTGAATATGATATAATCTCACCTCTGATTACAGCTTTTAATGTTTCCCAGAGGAGAGAGGGGGAAATATCATCTTTTTTGTTTGATTCTATAAAGTCGTCTATTTTTTGGGATATCATTTTGCAAAAGATGTCGGTCAAAAGATTTCTTTCTAATTTCCAAAAGGGGCGTTCCAATTTGCAAAGAGGAAAAGCAAGATCTAGTAATACAGGCGCATGATCTGATATAATTATAGACAAATATTCGACTTTTGTGACAGAAGAAAGAAGGTTCTGATCAATGAAAAAATAGTCTATTCGACTATACGAGTGATGTACAGGAGAAAAAAAAGAAAAAGATTTACCCACTGGGTACAAAAAACGCCAAGGATCAACACATCCTATGTCATCCATAAAACGTGATAAAAGTTTGGCTTTTTTGGAAAGGTTTGTAAGTTTAGAATGGGAGCGGTCAAGTGTTGGATTTATCACACAGTTTAAGTCTCCGCCAAAAATCAACTGGTGAGAATTCAAATCTGGAATTAATGAGATCATTTTACCCATAAATTTATCATCGTCCCAATTTGGGGCATAAATATTGACCAAAACCACAGGCTTATGATAGAGGAGTCCAGAAACCATCACAAAGCGTCCTTGAGGATCTGAAATAATAGTAGTCGCACTGAACTGAATTTTTTTATGAATCAGTATGGCTGTTCCACAAGTTTTGGAATTAAGATTAGAATGAAATATGTTACCAACCCAACCTTTTTTAAGTCTGACTTGGTCTTTAACCAGTAGGTGGGATTCTTGAAGAAATGCCACGTCACATTTTAAATGTTTAAGATGATTAAATATCCTGGCTCTTTTAACAGGCCCATTCAAACCTTTCACATTCCAGCTAATGAAACGTACAGCAGCCCCTCTTGCATCAGTACCATACACCATGTTTAACTAAAAAAAAATATATATGATGCAAAGGAAAAGAAACTTCTGTTAAAAATAAAATAAAAAAAGAAGTGTGGAGTTGTCCCTTACCCTATCCCTAATCTTAACCTTATCTAAACACAAAACCAGAACAAAGCCTATACTTGTCCCTCTCCCTGAGGCAAGCTGCAGGCTAAACACCATTTCCAAGAGCTTCTGGTAGCACATTCTCTTAATATTTAGGTCTGGGGGGGGGCTCCCAGTTATTTTTAATATTCAACAATAAATCCTCTCAACATTCAAGTGAATTAAAGAGAAAATATATATATATATATAATAATGGAAATAAAAAAAATAAAATAAAAAAAGTGAGGGGTGAGGTGGTTGGGAAACGCAGTAAAAGTCAACCACTGAACATTCACAGAGGCCAAAGCCTGTTCCCCTTATTGTAAGAAAACACATATTATAAATTGATACACGCACAAACATACCTATATGCACGCGTAACGTTACACACATCTGGAAAGCAGCACGAATGGTTTACTCCGTTAAGATTTAAATGTATAAACTCGTGCATAGCATAGTATGAATTAGCCTAGCATAAACATCGTTATGTATTCGTACCGGACTGCTGCTTACCATTATAAGGTGAACATACACACCTTGAGTTCGGGCAATTAACCATCGTCGGGTTGTACAGACAAACCAGACTATAACATATGAGGTGAAGTCCTACTCTTTGCCGAACTTCTGGTGGAAAAACTTCTGAGCTTCATCAGGCGAGTCAAAAGTGAGTACATCGTTCCCATACATCACTCGCAGTCGGGCCGGGTGGAGCAGGTGGAATCTGACGTTCTTCTGATACAAGGCTTGCTTTATACCGTTAAACGCAGCTCTCTTTTTAGCGAGAGCAGCGCTGAGGTCCTGATAGACCCTTAGAGTGGCGCCTTGATACTTGAGCTCATGATTCCGGGCCCAGCGCAGCGCAGCTTCCTTCTGCTGGAATCTGGAGAAGCAGACCAGGAACGCGCGAGGGGATGATCTTTGGCCGGGTTTAGAAGTCGGGGTCCGATGGGCTCTCTCCAGCTCAGGCGGTGTAGGGAAGGCTTCGGGTCCCATCACTTGCATCAGTACATCTACCATGAACTTTAGGGGATCTTTGCCATCTTCACAGCCTTCGGGGATGTTCAATATACGGAGATTGGATCTCCGCGAGCGGTTTTCCAGGTCATCGCACCGATCTAGAAGCACCTGATTTTGGCTCTGGAGCATTCTAATGGCAGACTCCGCCACCGTTAGCCGTTCAAAGTTATCACCAGCTACAGATTCCACAGAGGTAAGACGGCTCTGGAATGAGTTGATTGTCGTCTGTAGCGAATCCAGTGACGTTTGAATTGGTCTGATGGCGTCTTGGATCAGAGACGAGACATCCTCCTTGAGCGAGGTTCTCTGTTTTGCGAATTCAGCCGAAAGTTGGTCCATAACCCCCGCTTCGGGTGTCGCAGGCGCCTTCTCAGTTGTTGGAGAGTTGTTAACGTTAGCTGCAAAGGATGCTAGCTTTCCAGCTGCACGTGTAGCCGGGGTCTGCGTGTTACTGGCTGATTTTGTGCTTTTGGAGTTGCTCATTTTGCAGGAATAAGCTAAAGCAACTACAGCCAAAAAAGTTATGTCGAGATTCGAGCAAAGAATGAATTAGAATGAGATTATGACAAAAAGTAAACTGGGAGCCTCCGCGTGTGCGTCCTCTCCCTACATGTCGCGACCGGAACGCCTCAATCCAGGTATATTAAATGATCCTCAAATTTTGATCCAAAAATTTCAAAACTGAAATTGATTTATATTTTAATGAGAACGACAATGGAGAAGTTACTCCATCCATTTTGTGGGATGCATATAAAGCAGCAATAAGGGGGAAAGTAATTGCCTACACCGCCCTGTTAAAAAAAAAAAAAAAAAAGGAAAAGAGAAACTTGAAAAGTTACAGACCAATCTTAAGGAGTTACAAAGGCAGCACAAAAGCTCTTTAGACAATAATAAGAAATTGGAAATAAAAAGATTACAAAACGAAACTGGCATAATTTATACTGAAGAAACTCAGAAAAAGTTGTTATTTATAAAGCAAGGGTATTGTGAGGTAGGGGGTAGATCTACAAAATGGCTGGCATTAAGAAAACAACAACAGCACAGTTTACAAGATTAAACATCCAAAAACGGGCTTAATACACCATGAGGTGGAAAAAAATACAACAGAGCTATGAAACTTACTATAAAGACCTATACTCCCAGCCAAAGTTGGATAATGATAATCTGGTGGAAAAATTCTTGGACTCACTGAACCTGCCACAAACTTGCCTGAACAAGAAAACAGCAGTCTATTAAAGGAAATTACAGATAACGAAATGAATGCAGCAATAAGTAGGCTAAAAGCTCATAAGAGCCCAGGCACAGACGGCTTCACATCCGAATATTGTAAGATGTTTAGAGAACAACTAACTTCAAGGCTACGAGCAGTCTGTGACTGGGCCCTCAAAGGGGGAGAGATCCCCTCCCCCTCATGGAAAGAAGCAACCATTACAGTCATACCAAAAGAAGGTAAAGACAAAACGGACTGTGGTCAATACAGGCGGATTTCGGTCCTCAATTTAGACTACAAAATTTACATTTCAATAATAGCCAAACGACCCGACAATATTATGCCTAATCTTATAAAAACAGACCAGACGGGGTTCATTCGCCAGTGGCAGACCCAGGACAGTATTAGACGGACCCTGCATGTCATACAACACATCCAAAATAATAACACAGAAGCAATGTTGATAGGACTGGACGCAGAGAAAGCTTTTGACTCTGTGAGATGGTCATTTCTTTATCAAGTTTTAACTAAGTGTGGTTTTCATGAAAACATTGTCAAGGCGACCCAATCAATTTACAATAAACCAACAGAGCTATATACAGGATACAGAATATATATATATATAAATAATGGAGAGACTCGCTATGACCTTAAGATTAGAAAAGGAGAAATGAATTGGTCTATGATCTAAGTGGATTGAGTATATAAGGGCGTTTTTCCACTGGGTTCGTTTGCTGCGGTCCGAACCCGAGTGCGCTAGTTCCCGGCCCCCCCCGCAGCGTTGGTCTGGTTTCACACTCAATTAGTTGTATCGTACCCAGGTGCGTTTGCAGTGATCTTATGTCATCGCAAACGCACACGGAAAATGCATGGATAATACAACTCGACTGAGCATAGCTGTAATTTGTCTGTTTTTTTGGTGCTATTATGCACAACATAGTGAGAGACATCACCTCTTCAGTGTCCCACAACGTTCCCCTGCCACTCATGTTTGTCGTGTGTGAGGAAACAATGATATCGACAGTGATACGCATGCGCGGGATACTATACTTCCTGAACAAGCGCGCACCCGAGTCCGTGTTGCTTGCACATTAACGCGAACCGCGCCACGGTTCGGGAGCAACCGAGCTCAGACCACCTCCTCCAGGTAGTCTCGGGTTCGGTACTCTAGTGCGCACCCGGGTCCGATGACAGCGTTCACATTAGCGATTTTTCATGCGAACCGTGCCCCGGTCCGCACTAAACTGCCAGTGTGAAAGCGCCCTAAGAGTAATAAGACTGGATCTTGTCTGAGGTCTGAGCAGTGAGGGCAGACGACACAGGGTTGGGAAGGGAGTGGACAACAGGAGAGAGAGGATTTAAACAAACTGTAGTTTGTTTTGTAGTCTGTTTGTGTTACATGTTATGTGTTCTGAGTTCTGGTTTTGAGTCTGTTTCTGTGTTATCAGTTTTCTGTGATCTGTTTTCCCCTGTCTGCTGTTGGATTTTGGTTTAGTCCTGGTTTTCCCGGTCAGTTTAATGAGTTCATTTGTATCACCTGTTCTGCCCTCGTTAGTGTCGTCAGCTGTGTCTTGTTTTCCTGATCTGTTCTCCCGTGTATTTAGCCCTGAGTTTTGCCTTGTTCAGTGTCGGTCAATGTTTATTGTTATGGTTATTTTTGTCTGAGCACACGCTCCCTTTTTGTTTGCATTTGTTTATATTAATAATTAAAGCCTTGGATTTCTGCATCCACGTGTTCATTCTCCTTCTTCATCCACCTGAGAGAACCCTGACAGATTGTGGTTTTGTGTAAATTAAGCACTATACGAGATTTTATCCACTTGTACCATTTGTATATAGTTTTATATATATATATATATATATAGTTTGTGTTTTTAACAATGTTTTTTTTTAAATTGTGTTTATTGTGTGAGGCAATAAAAAATACTAATCTTCTTTTGTTTTCAGACCGAATGTTGTGTTTGGAAGAGTGCATAATTAATGAGCATAAGTCACACTTTATTCAAGTTTTTGAGATATTATGGAAGTGTGTCTTTCGCAGAAAATGTCAGAAAAGTTTGCCTCCAATGTATACTGTCAAATGTGCAAGATCTTATAATAAAAAAAAAGAAAACCTTTTTTTCATACATCTGTGTATATTCGTGTTTGCCTATGCAGACATGCTCTATAACGAAAGACCACATTCTTTCTCATTCTTCTTTTACTGACAGTTGGTGTGTTGGATGTAATGGATAGATAATAAATAAAATATTTTGTGTAACAGATGCACAGTGATAGTTGTCATTGGAAAAGTCTCACAGTCGTGTTAGAAATAACGTTTCTTTTTTTTCCTTCCTTTCTTTATCTCTCTCTTTTGACAGAGACTGCTTTGACAGTTGCAAGGATGAATGACACTGTGGGTGGAAGTTTGTACGAAACTGAAAATCTTTCAGTTTAATTTCTCTATGAAATTCACAAGAAAAGGCGTCAAAAAAGGTGTTGGCCCACACCATGAACTTACATGTGAAGGAGTGAACAATTTATGGGTTGTACATGGCAGATTTTTGTATTTGTCAGTTGTATTGTGAGCTTTCAAAACACAGGATATTTTGATGAGTGATGAATGAGACTTTTTCTTTTCTTTTTATCAATGACTCCGCAATCACTGTGCATCTGTTACACAAAACATTTATTATTATTCAGGATTCATTTTGTTATCCAAGCTAAAGAAACCCTGTGAAGGCCTTCTGGACTTTACTGTCTCAGAGAGTTCTTTTGGATGCGGAGCACAATAACTGAATTTAGAAAAAGATCAAGTTAAACCGTATTTCAAATGGCATTCAGCTGGTTTCTTGGATTGTTTCTTTGAACAATGAATTGTTTTCATTCATGAATGTTTTGTTAATTCATTACAAGTCACTTATAAATAATGAACTAATCATTTACAAAACATGACTACACATGCATAAATGATTAATAAGTGGTATGCTAATGATTTACAAATGCGTTGTAAGTTAGCATAAAAAATGTGTAAATCATGAAATAAAACAAACAGATCATTAGTAGATGGTTTAAAAGTTATTAGCTGAATCATTATTTATCACCAATAAATCATTGATCTATTCATGTCAAAATTGTTTTAATATCATTATCTCAATAAACAATTGTCTAATGTTTGCTCTGAAGAAGAATGTTTAATGTATGCGGATGACACCGTTCTATTTGTTCATGGTCGCTCTAAAGACATTGTTGCAGATAAACTCACTAAAGCAATGATTCGTGTTACATCCTGGCTGCAGGAGAACTGCCTGCAGCTGAATATTTCGAAAACTGTAGGTATGTTCTTCAGTAAAACCAATAGAGCTTCATTTAATCCTGACATAATAGTTTCTGGAGAAAAATTACGAATCGTAAATCAATACAAATATCTTGGCTTAGTAATAGAATCACATCTCTCCTTTAAAGCCCATATTGAAAAATTATGTAAAATAATCAAGTTTATTCTTGCAAATTTCCGCTCAATTCGAAATGACATGTCAACCGAAGCTGCACAAATTTTTTTACATTCCATGATTTTCAGCCACCTTAACTACTGCTTAACAAGTTGGTCTCAAGCAAGTCAGAGCGCAAAAAGACTTTTGGAAACATTATACAAACAAGCCATTAAAATCATGGACAAAAAACCAAGGCACTATCATCACTGTGCAATTTTAAAAAAACACAGCCTTTTAAACTGGGACAGTATTCATAAGTTTTTAGATCTGAGTCTTATATACAAAGTGACACATGATTTGGCCCCAGCTCCTCTGGCTGAGTTCATCAGCCAAAGAAACAGCTCTGAGCGCGTCACTCGAGGCTCTGCCAGAGGGGACTGTGTCATCCCTCTGCGCAGGAGCGCTTTCAGTCGCTCGGCCTGGTCAGTGAGGGGCGCTGCTGAATGGAATTCTATACCTGAGGAGGTTAGACAGCTCAACACTTACAAGGCTTTTACAAAAAAAGTGAAAATTTGGCTCATTAACAATTATGTCTGCCAACATTAAAAGCCTATTGAGCTGTATTATATATTTGATATACTATAGCCTTTTTGAAAATGTGTTGTTTGTGTGTCTTATTATTGTAACAGGTACAGTGTACCTTAAGTTATTTTACAGTGTCATTTATATTGTAGGTATATTGTAGTCAATTTGCCATAGATTTGTAAATGTATTTTCTTGTTCGTATTTTAATGCTTTTTTTACATCTTGGCCAGGGGACTACAGATGAAAAATAGCCTTTTGGCTAATTCTGGCTTTTTTAACCATGTTTGTTCATGTGTTTTATGAAATTGCACTGTCCCCTTTTAAATAAACCAATAAATGAAAATGAATGTTAATCATCAACAAACCAATAGTAAATAATCAGAATATAATTTATTAATGTATTGTGAAGTTGTAAGCTGGTCTGTGTTCAAAAGCACAAACCTGCAGGTATGCTAAAGCAGTATTTTTTTTTGAAGAGTCATTTATTTGTGTTGATGTGGATGCCTTACAGTCAGGGGATTGCAGTGGGTTATGTTACAGTACATCATTTCACTCATCAGCACAGACTTGTGTTCTGTGTGGAATGTGTGGGATCTGGCGATAATGTGAACCGGTTTTACCTTCCACTGAAGCTCACATCAGGTGTCTACAGCAGTTAAAGAGTCCATGTGTGTCAGAGAAGACAGCTGTCTGTACCCTCACCTGTCAACACTTACACTGCAGTGCACACTACAAAGTGTACAACACCTGTTATAGATGATGTGTAAATGCATGAATAAACCAATTACAAAGCTTTTATTCATCTGAACTATTCATCCCACGCAAACATGTTTCATATCATTTACAGATCTTCGTTACAAGATATGTGTGTAATGTGATCTCATGGAGTGTATTAGTACGTTCTGTGTGACATTTCTTGTGCAATATTCAACTCATTTAGAAACATATCCATCACTTTACCCAAGCCACTTTATTGCTCAGAAACCGAAGGGTGAGGATCCAAATGCAGTTTTATTGAAAGGGTAATCCACAATCGTAGTCAAAACCAAGCAAAAGTTCATAAAACACTGGATTAAACAGTCAAAACGAACAACAAGGCAGGAAATACAGGCAAAAATGGTTTTCTGAGTCTCATAAGATATGCTACCTGTAACTGTAAATGCATTTCTGTAAATCACATAGATAAAATAAATGGTCGGAAAGTGTTTATACCTTTTTTAAATGATCCATCTCAAGAAAAACATAGAACATTAAAAAATCAAATAAAATACAGGTAATCCTTAACACTGATAAGTTGATCGTAGACCTGTTTCGCCTCCTCATGTCTATGGAATATGAAAGTTTCTTCAGTAAAAGTCACTCTCAGGCGAGCCGGGTAGAGCAACTAAAAAATCGAATGCTCCTGTGGCTCAAGTGATCACTTAATGCCATTGTAAGATGCAAGTTTCCTTGACAGGGTAGCGCTGAGATCTGGGTTGTCAGGATAAACAGAGGACCCAAGAGCGAAGGCAGGTACAGAAAAAAAGTTTAACTGAAAAGGGAACAAAAGCAGTCTGCCGTCAGGCGGACGCAGAACTGGTAAACACAAAGTAGATAACTTGGCTGGTGAAACTCTACGGCAGAGGTCCCCGAGCTGGGTGGCAGCAGTCAGCAAGGATAACACAATCTTAGGTCAGTAGTTGCTGATACGCAGGCAGCGGTGAGGTTGGAGACCACGAGCAGCAGGATGGCTGGGCAGAGAATTAAGATTAAGATTAAGATATACTTTATTGTCCCCGAAGTGAAATTTGTTTTGGACCCTGTCCATTCCGCAGTTTTACAAAGACAACACAAAATACAAAGTACAAGAATAAACGTCGTATACCATCGGGAATGTACAATATGTATACCATTGGGGATGTGCAATATGTATACCATCGGGAATGTGCAATATGTATACCATTGGGGATGTGCAATATGGGAGCTGAAATCAATAACGGTTGTAATTTTTAAAACTGCCAATGGAAAGGTGGTAATGTGCTTACTATATACGTACCTGTCTAATGTATATGAGAACGGGTTTTGTGAGTGGATGTGTTGATAACATATTGCACATCCCCAATGGTACACATATTGCACATCCCCGATGGTATTCATATTGCACATCTCAATGGTATACATATTACACAACATATTGCACAATGAGATAATGCACAACCCCCCTACCCTACAAAATGCACAACTGACATATTGCACAACCTCGATAATATACATATTACACAAATGACCTAATGCACAGCTCCCAAAATGGCCTACAGATTGCACAACTGACATATTGCACACCCCAATAGCCTACAAATTGCACAGATGACACATTCCACATACCCTAAACATTACATAACGACATAATGAACAATCCAACAATCCATGCATTCAACCCCTAACATATTACATTACCCCAATAACCTACGTATTGCATGGTGATGTAGCCTACATATAAGTATTAATAAGTTTAATGGACATAGGCAAAATTTAGTGTTTATATCGGTTTAGCCTGCATTTAGGAACTCTGAATCTTCTGCCAGAGGGTAAAAGCTCAAATTCTGGGTGAAGTATGTGGGTTGGATCTGAAAAAATGTTTTGTGCCTGTCTGATAACTGACTGTTCATACATTTTCTGGAGCGGCAGATAGTTTTTAACCCCCATAGTCTTCATAGCTGTCTTTATCTGGTGGGCGATCTGTGATTTTAACTGTACTGTCAGGTTACCATACCAGGCTGTGAGATAGAACAGTCTAAACAAACAGGCAAACTGGACAGGACAAGACATGCTACTCCAGAAGTGGATTTTAGCTGAGTAGAAGATAACTGCTGATAGTTCAGGAACGAGCCTTGACAAACCAACAATAATCTGGCAAAGAAGCAGGAAGAACGGTAACTAGAAGTAGCAGGCAAAATTAGACTAAAGAGAAAACAGGTGTGGTGAAAATCAGCACGAGCTGAATCACCAACCAGGGATTCTGTTGCGGTCAAACAGCTTTGAAAGCCATCCACAGTCTCTCTTAGTGCATTTATAGAGCTTTGTAAAGGACCAATAGATTCCTGAATCAAGACAGAAGTGTCTTCCCTAATACTAATACGCTGTTTAGTTCATTCGAGAAATCAACTGGTCCATGGAGACCGATTCAAAAGTTTCTGTCATGGCCTGTTTTTCGAGATTGGAAGTAGGCATGCCCCCTCAATGATAGACTTTATCGAAAACGCACTAAAATAAAATCTGCAGCTCCCCCCGACCTTGAATCTCCAGATAGAACGGGCACACCGCACGCTCGCCCCGGCCCCCCCACCAGACGGAGCCCTTCCTCGGTCCATCGTTGTCCACTTTCTGAGCTACAGGTCTAAAGAAGAGGTCCTTAGAAAAGCGTGTCAGAAGAAAGGGTTTAACTGGAAAGGTAAACAAATAAACTTGGATAACGATTACGCACCCAACGTGCTTAGACAAAGACAGTCATACGTGGAGGCTTAGAAGATACTAAAAGAAAGAGGGATACGGTTTCAGGCGCCATTCCCAGCGAAACTACGGGTGTTTTACCCGGATGGAGCACGAGTATATACCACGGCTGAGGAAGAAATGTATGAGAAGGGACTACCCGTCACTGTCATTAAACCACCTGCGACGCTGATGGAACCGTTAAAGAGACTAACGTGGTCCGTGAGTGACGGGAACCGGAAAGAGCAGCGACGAGGAGGAGAGCGCACAACACGAGCAGGACCGTCGACTGAAGATAGACTTGAGCAGTTTCGAAGGGAGCCAGCCTAGAGTGACAAAGGAGTACGTAAGAAATATGCTCAAATGTGAAACAAACAGCTTCAGGTACTTTTAAGTGCTTTAGTTACATTTTGTTCTAGTGTTGGTTACACACGAGGAATCCTGTAAGAAATGATCAAAGAGCAGATGGTTTTAGTATACAAAAAATGCCTGCCTATTTTGATTTGACGCCGGGAAACGACAGTTTTTATTTATTTACTTTATTTTTATTTTTATTTCGTTTGTTTGTCTCCACACGAAAGAATGTGGGAACTGAGCGACAAGGACGCTTCAGCAGAGGGCCCACCCCTAACTGGGGGGCTTACCCTCCTAGAGACTGTACTACATCAGGTCTTACAGGGTTATATCATGATAACCCCACCTATGGGAGTCATTTCAGTTTGTATGTTTTCAAGTATTTGTTATTTTACTTGTTCAACTATGTGTTTTTGGTTTGCTGCCGTTCTATGCATCTTAAAATCTGTTATTGGTACAAATGGAAATACTGGGTCTGAAAACATGTCTTACCTTAATAATAATGACAGACACTAATCAATTATTACATAGTCTCTCCTTCAATGTAAATGGGGTGGTTAATCCACAAAAGAGAACCAAAATATTGGCTAAATTGAAAAAGGAAAAGGCTCATGTAGCCCTGCTCCAGGAGACACACTTATCGGACGAGGAGCACACAAAATTAAAGAGAGGTCCATATGAGTATGTTTTCTCATCATCTTACAAGTCAGGACATCGAAGTGGGGTGGCAATCCTAATTTCCCACCAAACCCGCTATGAGCACTTATCTGAAAAGAAAGATAAAGATGGTCGATACATACTAGTCAAGGGGAGAATTGATGGCTTACTGGTCACTATTCTTAACATATATGCACCACCTGGGAACGACTGGGTATGTTACAAACAGTTATTTGAAATTATGATGTCAGAAACCCAGGGAATGGTGATATGTGGAGGTGATATGTAAATATATGTGTCAGGGTAGTGCAGGTTGAAGACGAGGAGACAGGATTTCAGTACATCTGGTTTATTCACAAACTCAGATTACAGGAATACTCAGGAACTTCAGAAACTCAGGAATACAATGACATTCAACACTGACCTTGAAACTTCAACGACCTACAAAGACTGAAGGGACACACAGGGCTTAAATACACAAGGAAACAGATCAGGGAAATATGACACAGCTGGAGCAAAACAAACGAGATAACTAAATGAGGTGATTAACCGGACACAGGTGAGACAGATTAATTAATGATGAACTGAATACAAATCACAAAAACAGTCCAAACAGAAACGTGACAATATGAGATTATCTAAACTAGATAGTTCATGTACAAATTTACTACAACAAAAATCCCTCACCAGAAAGATAAACTGTATCATGACCGAAACTGGAATTATTGATATTGAGACTACACGCATTATTCTGCACCCCACTCCACGTACTCTAGAATAGACTACTGTTTTACCTTTGGTAAAGACAGACACAGAATTAAAACATGCAACATTGGCACAATTGATTTATCGGACCACTCTCCTGTACATTTTATCCATCCACACTAATAATAAACCTAAATCAACAATCTGGAGACTCAATCCAGGTATATTAAATGATCCTCAAATTTTGATCCAAAAATGTCAAAACTGAAATTGATTTATATTTTAATGAGAACGACAATGGAGAAGTTACTCCATCCATTTTGTGGGATGCATATAAAGCAGCAATAAGGGGGAAAGTAATTGCCTACACCGCCCTGTTAAAAAACAGGTGTGGAGAAACTTGGGAAGTTGTGGAAAAAGGAAAAGAGAAACTTGAAAAGTTACAGACCAATCTTAAGGAGTTACAAAGGCAGCACAAAAGCTCTTTAGACAATAATAAGAAATTGGAAATAAAAAGATTACAAAACGAAACTGGCATAATTTATACTGAAGAAACTCAGAAAAAGTTGTTATTTATAAAGCAAGGGTATTGTGAGGTAGGGGGTAGATCTACAAAATGGCTGGCATTAAGAAAACAACAAGCTGACAGCACAGTTTACAAGATTAAACATCCAAAAACGGGCTTAATACACCATGAGGTGGAAAAAAATACAACAGAGCTATGAAACTTACTATAAAGACCTATACTCCCAGCCAAAGTTGGATAAAAATTCTTGGACTCACTGAACCTGCCACAAACTTGCCTGAACAAGAAAACAGCAGTCTATTAAAGGAAATTACAGATAACGAAATGAATGCAGCAATAAGTAGGCTAAAAGCTCATAAGAGCCCAGGCACAGACGGCTTCACATCCGAATATTGTAAGATGTTTAGAGAACAACTAACTTCAAGGCAACGAGCAGTCAAGTCAAGTCAAGTCAAGTTTATTTGTATAGCGCTTTTCACAATACAGATTGTATCAAAGCAGCTTCACAGTATTAAATTAAAATAATACAACAAAGTTTGTTTCAAGAGGAATTTATTGATTGATAAAATTAAATTAAATATCCCCAAAATATCCCCAACTGAGCAAGCCAAAGGCAACAGTGGCAAGGAACCGAAAAACTCCATCAAGTGACCTAATGGTGTCCTAAAACTCCATCAGGTGACCTAATGGAGAAAAAAAAACCTTGGGAGAACCCAGGCTCAGTCGGGGGCCAGTTCTCCTCTGGCATTTATGAGCTAGAGGCCGGATTGTAGTTTGAACTGTAGGATTATATGAATGCCTGGCTGAAGAGATGCGACTTTAATCTAGTTTTAAACTGGGAGAGCGAGTCTGAGCAACGAACAGTATCAGGAAGACTATTCCAGAGTTTTGGAGCCAAATGTGAAAATGCTCTCCCTCCTTTGGTGGTTCTGGATATCCTAGGTATGACCAAAAGCCTTGAATTTAGTGATCTTAAAGAGCGCGATGGATTATAGGGCGATAGAAGATCCGTTAAATAGACTGGAGCTAAGCCGTTTAGGGCTTTATAAGTCAGTAGCAATACCTTATAATTAATACGGAGCTTTATAGGTAACCAATGCAGTGATGATAAAATCGGCTCATGCAGCGATGAGCAGTCTGTGACTGGGCCCTCAAAGGGGGAGAGATCCCCTCCCCCCCTCCCCTCCGCAGAGAAAGCTTTTGACTCCGTGAGATGGTCATTTCTTTATCAAGTTTTAACTAAGTTTGGTTTTCATGAAAACATTGTCAAGGCGACCCAATCAATTTACAATAAACCAACAGAGCTAGAATAAAAATAAATGGCAGCTTGTCAAAGCCATTTACATTAGAAAGATCCTGTAGACAAGGGTGCCCCTCCCTCCCCAACCTTATTTGCTCTGTTTATCGAACCACTCACCCAGTATACAAGGCAAGATTATCTCGTTAAAGGAATAAATATGCAAGGAGGGGACCAGAAACTATGAAAGTGAAAGTGAAAGTGAAAGTGACACGTGACGGCCAAGTATGGTAACCCATACTTGGAATTTGACCTCTGCATTTAACCCATCCAAGTTAATGCACACACATTAGGAGCAGAGTAGTGAGTAGTTAACACACACACTACACTACTGCAAACGTGGATACACACACCCAGAGCAGCGGGCAGCCTTGTGTGGCGCCCGGGGAGCGATTAGGGGTTAGGTGCCTTGCTCATGGGCACCTCAGTCATTTCCCACCGGTTCTGGAATCGAACCAGCAACCTTTGGGTCACCAGATCAACTCCCTAACCACTAGGCCATGACTGCCCCAAATATCTCTATTTGCCGATGATATCTTGATTTATTGAGGCCAGCCAAAGGAATCGTTACAGAGGCTGATGTCCAGACTTGGAGAATATATATATATATATATATATATATATATATATATATATATATAAAATCTTAAATGGGGCCAGAATTCGATGAAATATCTTGGGGTAATTTTATGTAGAGACACTACAGCACTATTCAAGCTTAACTATGGGCCATTAAATTAAAAAAAATTAAGTCTGATCTATCAAGATGGAGTCTTTTCCCTTCTCTAGGGCTAATAAACAGAATTGAATCAGTAAAGATTAGCGTTTTGCCACGCCTCTTGTACCTTTCCCAAACCCTCCCTATTGTAGTTACTAAACAACAATTTGTTGAATGGGATAAAATAATTTCTCGCTTTATATGGCAGGGGAAAAAACCAAGGATAAAATACAACACATTACAACTCACAGAAGATAAAGGAGGCCTGGCATTGCCATGTCTAAGAGATTATTATTCAGCTGCCCAGTTAAGACCCCTAGTATGCCTATGCAACCCAACTTTTCCAGCAAGATGGAAAGACATAGAGGAGGCTACCACTAATGGCCCTCCAATACAAGCCATGGTAGCAGATAAGAGACTACTCGCTCACCTAAGAGATAAAGATAACCTGTGGATAAAACTAACTTTTAAGATCTGCCATCAAGTTTGTAAAAATAATAAACTAATCGAGGCAGTGGCGATGTTAAGATGGTGTGCCTATGACACGGAATTTGTTCCCTATAGACATGATAAAAGATTCCATGAGTGGGCAGAGAAAGGCCTCACCTCTTACTTTACATTTACACATAATGGACAACTAAAAGACTTTCAAACTCTCAAGGTGAAACATGGTCTGGTAAATCAAGACTTCTATCGGTATCTGCAAATGAGAAATAGATACGAGAAAATTACAAGGGGAAGCACAGACAGAAGGGACGGCATCATTCTGAATATATTCCGGTTAGCTTATAATGTGAATACCATTACAAAAGTCATAACAAGGCTGTACCAAGGTCTCCAAGAAAGCAAACCAATAAACACACAATACGTCAAAAAGAAATGGGAAAAGGAAATAGGCACATCAATAGATGAGAATGACTGGGAAGTAATGTGTAAAATGCAGTGGAAGACAACTTACTCGCTGACTTGGAGAGAATTTGGATGGAAAAACATAATGCGATTTTTTATTAACCCTGTTCAGAAAGCTCACCAAAACATAGGAACAGGGTGCTGGAGATTGTGTGGCGTCAGCGACGCTAATCATTATCATATATTCTGGGCCTGCCCAAAGGCTGTACCCTTTTGGCAAGAGGTATACAGATGCTTAGAGAATATATTCCAAACTAATATCGCTTATGATTTCTTACACATGTACCTAGGTCTTGAAACCCCAAATCTGACTTCAACTGCTGTTTTGGATTCTGTTATTGTCAGCCAGAAAGGCCCTGACAAGAAAATGTCTTCAACTAGACCTACCGGGCACTGAGGCATGGTACAACACTATATACTGTACCAAATATATATATATATATATATATATATATAAATAATGGAGAGACTCGCTATGACCTTAAGATTAGTTTGTTTTGTAGTCTGTTTGTGGTTTTGTGCAAATTAAGCACTATACGAGATTTTATCCACTTGTACCATTTGTATATAGTTTTATATATATATATATATATATATATATATATATATAGTTTGTGTTTTTAACAATGTTTTTTTTAAAATTGTGTTTATTGTGTGAGGCAATAAAAAATACTAATCTTCTTTTGTTTTCAGACCAAATGTTGTGTTTGGAAGAGTGCATAATTAATGAGCATAAGTCACACTTTATTCACGTTTTTGCGATATTATGGAAGTGTATCTTTCGCAGAAAATGTCAGAAAAGTTTGCCTCCAATGTATACTGTCAAATGTGCAAGATCTTATAATAAAAAAAAAGAAAACCTTTTTTTCATACATCTGTGTATATTCGTGTTTGCCTATGCAGACATGCTCTATAACGAAAGACCACATTCTTTCTCATTCTTCTTTTACTGACAGTTGGTGTGTTGGATGTAATGGATAGATAATAAATAAAATATTTTGTGTAACAGATGCACAGTGATAGTTGTCATTGGAAAAGTCTCACAGTCGTGTTAGAAATAACGTTTCTTTTTTTTCTTCCTTTCTTTATCTCTCTCTTTTGACAGAGACTGCTTTGACAGTTGCAAGGATGAATGACACTGTGGGTGGAAGTTTGTACGAAACTGAAAATCTTTCAGTTTAATTTCTCTATGAAATTCACAAGAAAAGGCGTCAAAAAAGGTGTTGGCCCACACCATGAACTTACATGTGAAGGAGTGAACAATTTATGGGTTGTACATGGCAGATTTTTGTATTTGTCAGTTGTATTGTGAGCTTTCAAAACACAGGATATTTTGATGAGTGATGAATGAGACTTTTTCTTTTATTTTTATCAATGACTCGGCAATCACTGTGCATCTGTTTCATTTCATTTTTTCATTTTATTGTTTATTTTTACAGGGACAATGCACAATTAAAAGTAATTGCACCAGAATTAGCTAATAGCTAGTTTACATCGGCATTCAGCTGGTTTCTTGGATTGTTTCTTTGGTTTTTGGTCATTGTATATATTTATTTTTAAAGATAGTATATTATTGCTGTGGGTCTGTGGAAAGATACGAAACGTGTAGTTAAATAAAATAAAACAAATATTTCAATAATGCTTTAAACTGCGTTTATTATGTAATTATTAGTTGTGGTAAATCTGTAACACTTTATTGTAACATTCTTTATAAGTTATAAGTTATTAGTTAATGATGAACTTATCATTTAAAAAACATGACTATATATGACTACTCATAAATGATTAAGTGATATGCTGACATTTATGAATGTTTTGTTAATTCATTACAAGTCACTAAAGCCCCTTTCACACAGAGATTCCGGAAAATACACGGATAAAGTGACACGGGATTTGACCCGGGTTCGTTTGATTTTGGTTCATTCACACTGCCAGTGATTTTCCGGAATCAGGGAGTGCGTTCACACACAACCCGTAAAAATGCCGTATTAAAGACACATGACATCGATGTGACTTGTAATCTCAGCAGCGTCTTAAGTTTGCTTATGAACCACGCTTGTGCATTATTTTCTCTGATTCGATCATAAACTTGCGCATTACGTACCGTTTCACAGCTGGCGAACGATCCCGGCTTCAGCGTCATCACATACGACACGGCATTATTACGGCTTTTGTTCACACAGCGCGCGTTCCGGGACTGAACACGGCAATGTTACTAGGTCCCCAACACGGCATCGATCCCGGCATGAATCCCGGGTCGAGTTTGCGTTCACACAGAAGGCGCTCTGGCAATTTGCCGGCAATTTCCCGGGTTCAAAGCGCTGTGTGAAAGGGGATTAAATAATGAACTAATCATTTTCAAAACATGACTACACATGCATAAATGATTAATAAGTGGTATGCTAACGATTTACAAATGTGTTGTAAGTTATCATAAAAAATTTGTAAATCATGAAATAAAACAAACAGATCATTAGTAGATGGTTTAAAAGTTATTAGCGGATTCATTATTTATCACTAATAAATCATTGATCTATTCATGTCAAAATCTCAATAAATCTCAATAAACAATGGTTAATCATCAACAAACCAATAGTAAATAATCAGAATATAATTTATTAATGTATTGTGAAGTTGTAAGCTGGTCTGTGTTCAAAAGCACAAACCTGCAGGTATGCTAAAGCAGTATTTTTTTTTGAAGAGTCATTTATTTGTGTTGATGTGGATGCCTTACAGTCAGGGGATTGCAGTGGGTTATGTTACAGTACATCATTTCACTCATCAGCACAGACTTGTGTTCTGTGTGGAATGTGTGGGATCTGGCGATAATGTGAACCGGTTTTACCTTCCACTGAAGCTCACATCAGGTGTCTACAGCAGTTAAAGAGTCCATGTGTGTCAGAGAAGACAGCTGTCTGTACCCTCACCTGTCAACACTTACACTGCAGTGCACACTACAAAGTGTACAACACCTGTTATAGATGATGTGTAAATGCATGAATAAACCAATTACAAAGCTTTTATTCATCTGAACTATTCATCCCACGCAAACATGTTTCATATCATTTACAGATCTTCGTTACAAGATATGTGTGTAATGTGATCTCATGGAGTGTATTAGTACGTTCTGTGTGACATTTCTTGTGCAATATTCAACTCATTTAGAAACATATCCATCACTTTACCCAAGCCACTTTATTGCTCAGAAACCGAAGGGTGAGGATCCAAATGCAGTTTTATTGAAAGGGTAATCCACAATCGTAGTCAAAACCAAGCAAAAGTTCATAAAACACTGGATTAAACAGTCAAAACGAACAACAAGGCAGGAAACACAGGCAAAAATGGTAATCCAAGAGATAGTCAGAGAAACCAGGAAACTAGGATAATGTTCAGAATAGAGGGAATGAATTGACGTCACTTTCACGTTACTCTAATCAGAGCCTCATCCCAAATTTCGTCAGGTATTTCACTTCCTATGTCCTTTACCCACTGACCTCTTAGTCTGTCCATTAAAACATTATTTGAGGCCATAACCATCTTACAGATGCGGCCTTTAAAAATGTGGCTCTTCTCAGAGAGAAGAATGCCGCGAGCACTTCCGAAATTCTGCGGGATCGTGCAGAAGGGGGATTAGGTGTTGGACGCAGGAAATACTAAAACCTGTAGATAGCAGTCGTGTTTCATGTGGCCATACTGATGAAGTATGACGAAGACAAAGTTTTCTTTTGTCAGTTACATAAACAGTCACATATTCTTCATAAAAATCCAACTCAAACGCGCATCATTTGTCTTATTTTTTTTCTGTGTACTTACAGTAGAAGAGACGTGATGTATGATAACTGAGTCTTATAACACAATAATTCGCGAAGACCTTTGAAGAGACCGAGAGCATTTGTGCAATATCATTAACTAGTTTATCTAATTTTACATTTAGTTCCTTTTTGCATCTGAACGTTTTAAATAGCTTTAACAATGTTGTAATGCGCTTTTCTGCATTACTGTACAGTACTTTTTACATTATCATGTTTCCCTTATAGGCATCGATTTTGTCATGAGTCATTTTGTACCCACCACTTTTAACTTCCGTCCATATTAATTTGACTTTTGGTTAAATTTTTTTGACCGTTTTCAGTGGTTATGAGGAGCAATATGAGAGAGAAATTTGGTAATCATTGTCTGACCCAACAAAAAAAACATTATAATATTCATTTTATTTTATTTTTCGTGTTCGCATTTATGAGGGAAAAAACAACGTGTCAGTTTACAGTTACGGACGTGAGCACTCTGAAAGTGGCACTAAAAGACTGTCACCGGGTGACGAAGACGGAACTAAAAATCAGCGCGTGATTCCCTTGGGGAGCACTTCCGGGGTGACACCAGGCCGGTTCCGGTTCGCTGTCATGGCCGACCAGAAAGGTAAACGGGGAAATTAGTGGCAGCTGCATCAAATCGGAGTTGATTATGGTGGTGATTAGGACGCGCATTTCCAGAGGGGAGATAAAAGCAGAGATTGGAGAATCTAGAGGGAGGAAGGATGTGAGGCACGCAGCAGGTGAGGGAGAGAAAGGCTGAGGCCGAGGCCGAGGCGGAGGAGGGAGCCGCGGAGGGAGGCCGCGGGAGAGAGAGAGCGAGAGAGAGAGAGTAAGAAAAGACTTCGGCTGGATTGTGGGTGTAAGCCTTGGTTGCACCGTGAGTCTGTTGAATTGCAGTTTTATTGTGGAAATGAGCACGAGTGAAACCTTACAGTGTGTTGGTGAATATACGAGTGTGGGAATTGTGTCCTGCTGTTCACTCGCAGTCACAGCTGTTCATTCCTCTCCCCTCCTGAGCCCAGTGAAGAGCCTGCTGAAGCTTGAAGAGCCTGCTGAAGCTGTGAGTTATGCGTACCCTCCATTCTCTGTCTGAGTCCAGTGAAGAGCCTGCTGAAGCTTGAAGAGCCTGCTGAAGCTGTGAGTTATGCGTACCCTCCATTCTCTGTCTGAGTCCAGTGAAGAGCCTGCTGAAGCTTGAAGAGCCTGCTGAAGCTGTGAGTTATACGTACCCTCCATTATCTGTCTGAGGCTAGTGAAGAGCCTGCTAAAGCTGTGAGTTATGCGTACCCTCCATTCTCTGTCTGAGTCCAGCGAAGAGCCTGCTGAAGCTTGAAGAGCCTGTTAAAGCTGTGAGTTATTATTATTATTATTATACATTTTATTTATAGGCGCCTTTCTTGACACTCAAGGTCACCTTACATCATCATCAACAGCAATAACAATATTTAAGTAAAAACAATGAGAGATACAATACAGTTAAAAGAAAGGGCAGTTGTGGTCAAAGGGAGTAAGCTATTCTAAACAAATGAGTTTTGAGTTTGGATTTGAAATGTGAGAGAGAATCAATATTACGGAGGTCCGGTGGAAGCGAGTTCCAGAGCTGAGGAGCAGAGGAGCTGAAAGCTCTACTCCCCATAGTAACAAGGCGGACACGGGGAACAGTGAAATGAATAGAAGAAGAGGATCTGAGAGTACGAGTGTGTGTGGGTATATGGAGGAGATCAAAAAGATATGAAGGGGCTAGATTATCCAAGATGGCGCCGCGGATGGCTGCCTCGGTGTGGAGCTCTCCAGTTATTGTGTTGTTTTTGTTGGTTTGTTCTGCGTTTAGTCATTCTTTTCCTATCAGTTTCACCAAAGACGAACTACTGGACATTAGGAAACACACACCAGACAACTTTTTTACAGATTTTGATTTCTCAGGCGTTTTACTGGACATTCTCGTCGGAGGGGCAGCGGTGTTGTTCAAACGCGCGGTCAGACGCAAACGCGGGAAGCGCGCTGGCGCGCTGGTTAAACTCCGCGAGCGCGGCCTCCGCACTGCACTCCCCAGTATTCATCTTGCGAATCTCCGGTCTCTTCCTAACAAAATGGACGAACTTCTTCTCCTCACCCGCACTAACAAGGATTTTTTAAACTCCGCTGCTCTGTGCTTCACTGAAACCTGGCTGAGTGAAGCCATACCGGACAACGCACTACATCTGCCGGGCTTTCAGCTGTTCCGAGCGGATCGCATCGCGGAACTAACGGGGAAAACGAGAGGTGGTGGATTGTGTTTCTACATTAACGAAAGTTGGTGTTCAGATGTAACAACACTGAAGAAGATGTGCTCTCCTAATTTAGAGGCACATTTCATAAACTGTAAACCTTTCTACTCGCCGCGGGAGTTTTCCTCATTCATTCTCGCGAATGTTTACATTCCTCCAGACGCGTGTGTGAGCGCGGCGACACAACAGCTGGCTGAACATATAGCTGAAATGGAACAAAGGTACCCAGACTCTCTTTTAATCATTCTTGGGGATTTTAACAAAGCAAATCTCTCCCGTGAACTGCCAAAATACAGACAGCATGTTACATGTCCTACCAGAGACAGTAATATATTGGACCACTGTTACACCACGATAAAGAATGCGTATCACTCCGTCCCACGGGCAGCTTTGGGGCTCTCTGATCATTGTTTGGTTCATCTTATACCGACCTACAGGCAGAAACTGAAATCAGCTAAACCTGTAATAAGGACTGTAAAAAGATGGACCAACGAAGCAGAGCAGGATCTACAGGCCTGCTTCGATTGCACTGATTGGACTGTTTTTGAAGCTGCAGCCACCGATCTGGATGAGCTCACAGATACTGTAACATCATATATCAGTTTCTGTGAGGATACATGCATTCCTACCAGGACATTCTTATCATTCACTAATGATAAACCATGGTTTACTGGGAAACTCAAACAGCTTCGTCATGCCAAAGAGGATGCTTACAGAAGTGGGGATAAAATCTTGTATAACCAGGCCAGAAACAGACTGACAAAGGAGATCAGAGTTGCTAAAAGAAGCTACTCTGAAAAGCTGAAAAACCAGTTTTCAGCCAACGACCCGGCATCAGTCTGGAGAGGCCTGAGGAACATCACCAACTACAAATCACCATCCCCCTGATCTGTGGAGAATCAACAACTGGCTGACACTCTCAATGCATTCTATTGCAGGTTTGAGAAGCCCAGACTCACACCTCACACCCGCTCTGATGTGCACTTCACACATCCACCATCACCTCCTGCAACCCCTCTCCTCCCCCCTTCTGCCATCCAACCTGAGCTTAAGGTCTGTGTGGAGGACGTGAGCCGAGTCTTCAAAAAACAGAAGACTAGGAAAGCTTCAGGCCCAGACGGCATCTCATCTGCTTGTCTAAAAGCCTGCGCTGACCAACTGGCCCCAGTCTTCACGCAGATCTTCAACAGATCATTGGAGCAGTGTGAAGTTCCCTGCTGCTTCAAACGCTCCACTATCATTCCGGTTCCCAAAAAACCTAAAATCACTGGACTTAATGACTACAGACCTGTCGCTCTCACGTCTGTGGTCATGAAGTCGTTTGAAAGACTGGTGTTAGCCTATCTGAAGGACATCACTGGACCCCTTCTGGATCCCTTTCAGTTTGCTTACAGAGCAAACAGGTCTGTGGATGATGCAGTCAACATGGGACTGCACTACAGATGGTGGACAACCAGAATGAGACTTTTACCGCCGCCGTTCCCGCGGCGGCAAAATTGGCATGTGTATTTGCTGCCTTTTACCGCCGAGTGGCGCTGTAATCACAGACTTTGAAAAGTGTCAGTTTATTCTCTTAATGACGTAATCTGCCGCGGCAGTAATCTGAGCTGAGGTCACAGATAAATTCAAGATAAATCTTGTGGTTAAACGAATTCAAATTCATTAAATTTAAAAAAAGTAGACACACGTTAACATTGTGTGCCCAGTTTTTCTATAATTTAGAAAGGCTATGTCAATAGGTTACTTGTCATTTACTTCGTGTTATTTTAATGTGTTTGTAGATTTATTAACTGAAACATAACAGTGAAATAAATTAAAATAATTTACCGTAAAATTAAAACATTTTCAGGACTTGCAGTTAGGCTACTAACCGATGTTAGTCGGTTTAAGCATTCTTTGTTATATTCAGAATTAAATAGGCTTACTTGTTGTTATGATTATCAATTGAATTCTTTAATAAATAATCAACCACAATGCCTATTACTGCCGCAGAAAAAATAAACCAGTCGAATTTCAAAGTCGTTCGCGAAATGACTATAGGCTATACCGGGTGGCGCAAGTGACAGGGCAAAACAGCAGCAACTGCGGCATTTTAAAAGGTAAGTTTCCTATCTGTTTATAATATATATATATATATATATATATTTTTTATTATTATTATTTGAACAAAAATGAGACTGATTGAATATGTAAAAATATAAATCTGCTAAATTATTTTTTTGTGTGTGTGTGAATCATTCACGAGATTGAGATGACTGACAGTGATACCCGGCCATAGCAACGGAAGACATTTTACAAAACAGATCGAACAAATCAGAAAAATAGCCTACTTTCAATACAGTATTGCTTTCAATTAAAAAATAAACAATGAAAATGTATAAGAAAATTAATTAAGTTTGAAAACCCATCGCACATTTCAAGGTATGAATAAAGTGTCGGGACAGTTTATTTATTTAAACAGGGTTGCATCGATAGAGTTTATTCCCTTTGTGATGCAAAATAAGAAACACAGAATCTTATTCTTGCAACATTTTAAATTTCTATTGTCAAAGAAATTGCAGCTAAATTAAAAAATTAAAACGGTACAAAACGAAAAAAGTTCAAAGCAACATAAATTAAGAACAGGCGTTTTTCTTTGCCTCTCTCGCGCTGGATATTTTTATAGTAAGTTTGGTCTCCCTCACTGCGCGCGGCGGGTCTTTCTCGAAATTAAGCATTTCAGCGTAAAAAAAAACACCATACAGCTGATAATACTGTATATGTGGCTGTGTGTCATCCACACAAATCACGAAGAAAAAACTGTAACAAATAGCTTTTGTTCCTTCAAAGATACAACATGCCTTGCTGAATTCACCTACAATAAAACGAGGTGGGTCGCGAATTAAAGAGCTGCTAAATTGAAATTGTTTGTGGAAAACCTTTAAATACAATCAATAAAACTACAATATAAATATAGGGCCTACTGTACGTAGGCTATGGACTTTTGGAGATTTTGAGATTAATCCTTAGAATTTTGCCTTTGCCTGCTCATCAGGCTGGCTCCGACACTCTCCATATGAAAGACGGAACATTAACACCTCTGTCCTGCACCCCCACGATAAAGCAACTATTGCCTTCTCCAAACCCCCCACAGGCTAGCTGAGTTTGCAAAACAAAACAAAGAGTTTGCCACTCGTCGTGGTGTGCCAAAACACTTAATTATTAACTTCAATATTTCATTCAAAACAATCTCAAAACGCTTTGTGACATTTTTAAAAGCCGTGGATGCATTACTGCCACTGGAACCATGAACGCAACAGAATACTTGTTCTGGTTTTATTGTTTGTCGTTTAAACGTCATATATATATAGCCTATAGCCTATATATTATTTTTTTTACAGAACTGCTTTTGAAATTACGATTGGAATTATTATAGGTTACAGAAGTAAAGTCATTGTATAATATTTGTTCCTTGGTGTAAAATGGAAATGCATGGTGATTTTATTTTGTAAATAGGCTATAAGCAAAAAACTATGTTTTAGAACTATAGACAAATCTCTCTGCATCAACAATAGACTATACAATGCATTAATAGGCTAATATAAAAATATCAGTAGTCTAAGTTAGTTCGGGTTTCGAACCCGTGTCATCTAAATGATCGTATCGTAAGTTCAACCACTCTGCCACGATTCACACGTTGCGACATGGCCTAACGTTCCAGTGTGTGTTCGCTCACACGAGCGAGAAGCGCTCTTCATTCAAAAGAACGCGCCGCCGCGTTTGTCGAACACTAATTCAACATGCTAGAATAAAACCTGGCTTTAGAACAATGCATAGCGCCACTCGTCGTGGTGTGCCAAAAAATTTACAATACTTTAGTTTCATTTATTTCAGTGTTAATGTTTGAGTTAAAAAAATCCTCTACAGATTAAATTAACACAAAGTCGCCTATAAGAATCCTTTATAGGCTACGAAAAAAGCAAAGGGCTTACAGTCTTAACATTTAGGCTACTTTGCTTAAATTCGATACATTTATTTTCAGTAGGGCCTAATACATTTGTAGGGATGTAATTTCAGTATGCTTTACCAACGCTATGTATTCAATTAAAGTTCCAAGAGGTCTGGTCTCTATATTTCCTTCCCAGCTGACACTAATATGCAAGTGCACAGCAAAAATCACAACTTGTGCTTGCTGCGAACGCAAGTTATTTAAGGTGTCTCAACTGTACACAGTCTACCCTACAGTGTGAATTCGTTACAAGGTTTCATTTAATTAAATTAATGTGCAGCAATTTGTACAAATAGAGTCTATAGGCCTACTATACTGTTGTAGCCATTAAATAATCTCATTTAGTATCATATTTGTTAAAATATTCTAATGTTATTTTTTTCCATCTATGTTGAATATGAAAAGTGAACAGCACGAGTAAGATAGGATGCATTATATCGAGAGATGGATATGGAGTGGGTCAGACATGATTTTGACCACTTCATTAAGTTTTGTTTAGTAGAAAACCTTTCTTTAAAGTGAATTTCGTTTTCTATAAATTGTATCTTAATTTTAATAAATTTTTCATCAACCAATTGCTGGATTTAAGAGATAAGTAAGAGAAGCAAATATAACAGACACTAATCATGGAGGCGCCCGCGCGGTCACTTGCATTGCACGTCAGTTGGAGCGCATCTCATCCTCCTAACTTAACGAAACTCAGCGTATGCCTCACACAGACATGAGAAATACATCAAATACACAAAGCTTGAAATGTCTTCAAACGAAATAATTCAAAACGAAAAGAAAAAGGCTACTCTCTGATTATGTCTTTACGTGCATTTCTCTCTAGGTGCGTTCACTACAAATATGGCGATCGTCAACTTCATCTTTGCAGTCGACACTGTCAGAAAACACTAGTTTATTGATAAAAATCTATGCACGCATCACCGGATTTACAAATACACATCTTGCTTGTTGCACGCACATATTATGTCGAAAAAACGAAATATTATGTTGAAATAACATTATTATTAATAATACATCTTTTAGAATATTTGATTAAATGCTGCTTGTTCAATTTAATAAAATTAAAACTTGAATTGTGATAATTAAAATAATTGAAAATTAAATATTTAGTGCCCAAGTTTTGCTAATTTATTATATAGGCTATTATATGCCTATTGCCTATATTAAGTAGGTCATATTAAGACAAGGCATATATTAAGTTATTTTAGCTGTTATGAGAAAATAAATCGAACGAAATCTAAAATCGAAAAAAAATTCTAACGCCAATTCAACATGCCAGAATAAAACCAGATTTTTGAACAATGCGTAACGCCACTCGACCTGGTGTGCCAAAACACTCCATTTTAAACTTCAATTTTTAATTCAAAACAATCTCAAAACGCGTTGTGACATTTTTTTAAGCAGTAGCGTAGCCTATATAAGGGCATTGAAACCAGGATCTTAACTAAAACGCGTTCCGCGTAATCTCTCAAAAATTATGCCACACTAGGCTACTCCATGCATTTCAAAAGGACTGCTTTTGAAATCACTATAAATTACTATGCAATTGTATCGCTCACGAGAGCTCTTCATTTATCTAATTCCTCAATAGAATAGTAAAATATTCAGCGTCATTGCTCCTAATATTGTCTCTATTTTTAACTTTTGATTCTATTTTTTCAGTTCTAAAATTGATTCTATCTTTGGTTCTATTCTGTTGTAGCCTAATAGGCCTATTTATATATATGAACAATATGCCTATTAGGCTTAGGGTTTTATATTTAACCCACTTACATTTTAAAATACGGCAATTGCTGCTGTTTTGCACAATGTCCCTTTGCGCCACTTGGCGGTCATTTCGGGAACGACTTTGAAATGCGGCGGTAATAGGCATTCTGGTTGTCCACCATCTGTATATCCTGCAACATCTTGACAGACCTGGGACTTATGCACGGATCTTACTTGTGGACTTCAGTTCGGCCTTCAATACCATCATCCCTGATCTTCTCACAGCCAAACTGACTCAGCTCTCCATGCCATCCTCAATCTGTCAGTGGATCTCCAGCTTCCTGACAGACCGGCAGCAGCGAGTGAGACTGGGGAAGCTCACATCCAGGACCCTCACCATCAGCACTGGCGCTCCCCCAAGGGTGCGTTCTCTCCCCACTGCTCTTCTCCCTGTACACTAATGACTGCACTTCTAAAGACCCCTCTGTCAAGCTCCTGAAATTTGCAGACGACACCACCGTCATCGGTCTCATCCAAAATGGTGACGAGTCTGCTTACAGACTGGGGGTTGAACAGCTGGCTGTCTGGTGCAGCTATAACAACCTTGAGCTGAACACGCTCAAAACAGTGGAGATGATTGTGGATTTCAGGAGAAAATCCCCAGCACTCCCCCCTCTCACCATCATGAACAGCACTGTGGAAGCAGTGGAGTCATTCAGGTTCCTGGGCTCTACCATCTCTCAGGACCTGAAGTGGGCAAATCACATTGACTCCATTGTGAAAAAGGCCCAGCAGAGACTGTACTTCCTTCGCCAGCTGAAGAAGTTCAATCTGCCACAGGAGCTGCTGATCCAGTTCTACTCAGCCGTCATTGAGTCTGTTTTAAGCACTTCCATCACTGTCTGGTTTGGTTCAGCTACCAAATCGGACATCAGGAGACTACAACGGACAGTCCGGACTGCAGAGAGGATTATTGGTGCCCCCTTGCCTACCCTCCAGGACCTGTACTCTTCCAGAGTGAGGAAGAGAGCAGGTAAAATCATCACAGACTCCACTCACCCTGGACACCCCCTGTTTGAACTGTTACCGTCAGGACGGCGACACAGATCACTGGCCACAAGAACATCCAGGCACAGGAACAGTTTCTTTCCACAGGCCATTTCCCTTCTGAACACTTAACATGCCCCCCAAGGCATATGCCTGCAAGTGCAATACTCCCACTGTCTAGTGCAATATTCTCTTAACTCAGGTGATATTTATATTTATATTATTCATACTACTCAAAATACTGTAAATATGTTCATAATCTGTAACATGCACTAGACTCCCACTGTCTAGTGTAATATTCTCTAACTCAGGTGATATTTATATTTATATTATTCATACTTCTCAAAATACTGTAAATATGTTCATAATCTGTAAATGTTTATTCAGACTAAACCCAACTGTGACCCCTTTTTTTACTTTTTATACTATTTTTTTTTTTTTTATATATATTTTATTCTTAGAATTTGTATTACTATGTTTCTTGTTGTATTTGTATTTGTATTTGTGCACTGGAAGCTTCAGTACCAAGAAAAATTCCTTGTGGGTGCAAGCACACTTGGCAATAAAGCTCTTTCTGATTCTGATTCTGATTATGAATGACTTTAAAAGTAAGGAGAAGTATTTTATAGTTGATACGGTAAATGATAGGGAGCCAATGGAGCTGTTGTAAAATAGGAGTGATGTGATGAATAGAAGAGATACGAGTAATGATACGAGCAGCTGAGTTTTGGACCAGTTGAAGTTTATGAAGGGTTTTATGTGGGAGGCCAAACAAAAGGGAATTGCAATAATCTAAACGGGAGGTGACTAAGCTGTGAACAAAAATGGCAGTGGAATGAGGCGTGAGGAAAGGACGCAGGCGGTTGATGTTTCGAAGATGATAATAAGCAGACCGGGTAACATTATTAACATGAGATGTAAAAGAGAGGGTGCTGTCGAAGATGACACCCAGACTCTTAACCTGAGGGGAGGGGAAAATGAAGGAGCTATCAATGGGAATAGAAAAATTATGGAGTTTGTTTAATCTTGATTTTGTACCTATAAGAAGCAATTCTGTTTTATTGCTATTTAATTTAAGGAAGTTTGAAGTGAGCCAGGATTTTATGTCAAGCAGACAGTTAGTAAGGGAAGATGGTGGAAGTGTAGAATTAGGTTTGGTTGAGAGATAGAGCTGGGTGTCATCTGCGTAGCAATGGAAATTAATCTGATGTTTACGGAAAATGCAACCAAGGGGAAGTAAATAAATAATAAACAGTAGGGGCCCCAGAACAGAGCCCTGGGGCACACCTGTAATGACAGGGACTGAATGAGAGGTGAATGATTTTAACTGAATAAACTGAGTGCGGCCTGAAAGATATGAATGAAACCAGTTAAGAGGTGTATTAGTAATTCCAATGGAGGAGAGTCTGTCTAAAAGGATGGTGTGTGTGATGGCCGACGACGTGGCCACACAGCAAGGCGGTAACTAAACCACACACACTGACATGCCTTTTCCCCTTTTGTTTGTTTACATGTTATTTTGATTGTCCTTTATTACATTTTATAATTAAATCTTTTGTTGCAGATCATCCTATATATTTCATAATAAAGACACACACAGATTTGGTTCATTTTACCCACTTTATTTATAATTTACACTTTTACCATACATGACTAGGTTGGGTGCACACTTTCTAGTTATTAGTGGTATATTGTGTTAATGTTTATTTCTTTTGAGTCTAAGTTGCTTACGTGGGAAGAGCGGAGGTTTGGCGTTGTCTGGGACGCTGCGCTCCGGTGGAGGTCTATTCCAATAAAGGACCGGCTGGCGTCAGTTGCTGCCATTTTGTTCTGTTGGGCTAATCCATGTTGCCAATTAGTTGGGGGGTGTATGATTGACTGTATGTTTGTTTTGTTTATTATAATTCTATTTGTATTTTGTTGATTATAATTATTTGGGTAAATTACTTTGGTTTATGACCTATTTCTTTATTTCTGAAGTTAATTACTTTATTTATTGTAATTGTGTTAAGTGATGTTTGTGGTGTTCCCTGTGTATGTGTAATGGACTAGTCCTTTGTGTATATAAGTTCCCCTTGTGTGTCATTTGGGAGGTCATGTTGTTTTGTTAGTTGGTTTGATTACTGTTAAGTTTGGTTCTGTTCAGTTGATCCTTTTTATGGGCCCAGACCTGACTTTATTTTGTTCAGTTTTTCAAACTATTTAATTTGTAACTTTGTTTTTGTATTTAATAAATCATTTTTGGTTGGAAATCCTGTGTCCTTTGCCCTTGACTGCTTGGTCCCTCACAGTGTGTGAAATAGTATCGAAGGCCGAACTCAAATCAAGCAGAAGAAGAATGGATAATAAACCAGAGTCCGCCGCTCGGAGAAGGTTGTTAGTGATTTCAAGTAGTGCTGTTTCCGTGCTATGAAAAGGATGGAAACCAGACTGGAATTGTTCATATAAATTATTGTAAGAAAGATGAGTATGGAGTTGAGCAGCAACATACTGTATACGTATAATGGGGGTACTGCACTTTCCCTCTGTGCAGTCGGTGCTGAAAGACAATGCTTCTGCATCTGAGACATTTGACAAAGTTGCAGAAAAGTACTGTGAAGTCGTAAACAGACTTGGGCAAGAGTTTGAGAATAGGTTTTGTGACCTTCATCAGCTTGAGCCATGTGTGTCGTTCATTTCCAATCCTTTCATGAATCTGGACACAACATGGTTTGCTGAGCAACTAAGTGCAACATTCAACTTGGATGCTGGACAGGTGGAGATTGAAATCATAACATTGCAAAATGACCTCCACCTCAAAGCCTACCAGGCTGCACCAAACTTTTGGTCCCTTGTTGACACAGAGAAGTACAGTGGAGTATGCACAGCAGCTATGAAGGTTGCTAGCCTGTTTGGTTCAACCTATCTCTGTGAATCAGCGTTTTCTGACATGAACTTCATCAAGAACAAACACAGAACACGCCTCACTGATGCACATCTGAAAGACTCACTCACAGTTGCAGTGTCAAGTTACACACCAGATTACAATACACTGGTGAACAGCATGCAATGCCAGTCTTCCCACTAAAAAAGAAACAGATACCAGATGTTGTCAGTGGCAACATGGCAGTGCCATGGCGAAGTTGAATTAAAATAATGAAGAATTGTGTTCAATTTAAAAGTGTGTTAAAAAATGATGCTGATTTGGTCATTAGTTCAAAATGTGACAAGATTTATTTAAAAATATGTAAGTTGATTTTTCTAACATTAATAATTGATAACTTTTTGAAACAGTGCAACATAGTTCATGATTTGTTAAAAGGGTTTGTCACTGGCTAGTGAAAATGGGACATTTTTCCCTTTTCAAATATTGAAGAATTGTGTTCAATTTAAAAAGTGTTTTAAAAAATGCCACAGATTTGGTCATTAATTCAAAATGTGACAAGATTTATTTAAAAATATGTAAGTTGATTTTTCTAACATTACATAATTGATAACTTTTTGAAACAACAGTTCATGATTTGTTAAAAGGGTTTGTCAGTGGCTAGTGAAAATGGGAAATTTTTCCTATGAAATGTAGTGATGTAAGTGATCATCTAAAAATGTAACAATTACTGAGATTAAAGTGCTGAATATTGATATCTGTTTCCCTCCTTTATTGTCATTGTTGCTAATTATTGTGAGAAATCATTTACGTGATTAGTGTCTTCACATAGATGAGTATTATTAATAATGTATAACTAAAGGCAAACTGAGCAAATTTGTTATTTCAGAAGAGCGTATCAAACTGGTAGCCCTTCGTATGACTCAGTACCCATGAAGTAGCTCTCAGTTTCAAAAAGGTTGGTGACCCCTGCTGTAGGCTATATAAGTAATTAAATTAATATAAAGGGGCGATTTGTCCACGAATGACTTAAATGAACAATCAGCCTACTAGTCGAAAAAAAAAAAAAAAAAAAAAAACCTTTTAGTCAGAGGCAGCCCTTATTCCACATATTTTCGAACCAGGCAACAGGACATCTGGGTTGAGCGAGCGACCCTGCGGAATGAACGAGCGGAGCGAAATATTCAGAAAGGCGCTCTCCACTCACGAGCTCTGATCGGAACAAATTCGAACCTCACTGTCTGCTGAACTTGCGCAGAAACATCAAAATAGAATATTTTCTAAAGAAGAATTTTAAAACTTTATTGGTGGTGGTTGAGAAGAATTCCTCTTTCCATATCTAAATCATTTTAGCGCAATATAAATGTATCATATTTTTATTCTTATTATACAAGAATACGTATTTTTTACAACATTTTTAACATATAGAGAATATAAGTTTAGCGTGTTGTGTGTATTTCCTTATTATAAGCTTTTGGTGAAATTGCAACAAAACTAAAAGTGCATAAAACATAAAAAACGTCATTACTGTTTTAATTCTTATTCACTCTTTGTTTAGCGATGTTTATAAATATACTATATTTTTTGCATTTTGTTGACAAACTGTCCTACACTGTGGAGCCAGAGCTTTCCCTATCCGATTTTTTTTTCCCCCGTTCAAAAAAAAAAGTCGTCTCAAGAAATATCTGCGTACACACGAAACCACTGAAACCGACTCAAAACGATGTAGTATACATGCCAGACCAGGGCCGGGTTTCCCGATAACGATGTATCTTAGCTCTTAAGAGCGCTTTCTACGTGCAAGGTTACGAACGCTCGCAGCAATTCCACGAGCGTTTCCCAAAAATGCACTTAACATGAACGTGCTTCTTAAGAGTCGCTGTCCATTCGCGAAGTGCTGAAATATAACCTTATATGGAATCGTATTCTGAACGTTTAACCTAATAACTGTCATCTGTTGTGGATTAGCAATCAAGGCAAGTCTATATAAAGCACCTACAGGCGGAGGCACTGACAAAATGGCAACAAATAAAAAAATAAAAACATAAAAAAAGATACCTTTCAAAAAGATGAAATTAATGTCCTTTTAGAGGAGATAGAGCGAAACAAAGATGTCATTTTTAACAGATTTAAAGGATTTCTTTTATTTATTTTTTGTTCATTCATTTAATTTTGATTCAAATTATTAGATTAAATTATTTCAATTTTTTTGTTTTGTTTTCTGACCTTTTTAATTATTTAAAGGTGCAATGTGTGATATTTCTGAGGATCTATTGACAGAAATGCAATATAAGATCCATAACTATGTTTTCAGTGGTGTATAAAGACCTCACTTAATGAACCGTTATGTTTTTATTACATTAGAATGAGTCATTTATATCTACATAACCGCGGCCACCCCCTTCTATGAAGGTCGACATACTGTGACGTCATGTTTCTACCGTAGCCGACAGCGAACAGAGCGCTACAGAGCGCGTTTCGTCACTAACTTGAATGAGAAGCAGCAGAAAAAGATGTAGCAGAATACTCAGGTTGTCCCTGACGCAGCAAACGTGGAGAAAAACATGCTGTCTGAACGACGCCTCGGACATCGTAACGTTAGCTCTTTCCCCTTACCTAAGTTAGCTGCTTTGATGCTCTTATCTTATACTAACTAGCATGGAAACAAGCTATGGTAAAGCCAGTGAATAAAAGACTAACACAATGATAAACAAGGAAAAATAACAATCGCAATAACATGTGGTTTTACTGAATAATTAAGTAAATATAATTTAATATAAAATATAATATAGAGAAACCTCATTGCTTGACTTGCTACTCTCTGCTGACTCAGACGACGACATCTTCCGATCCTACGTCGGCCACCGTAGCTTCTCATTCGAGTTTGCAATTTGAAGGAAAGGCCGCGAGCTATTGACCTGTTGCAATTCGCAAATCTCACCACTAGATGCCGCTAAAAATCACACACTGCACCTTTAATTTATACATTAATTTAACCAACAACAAAAAAAAGAGTAATAAAGTGTACAATAAAGTACAATCAAAACCTTAAATTATAATCACATTGCATTTGAATAAAGTTAAAGCTGTAATCTGCCGGTTGTCCTGCAGGTGTCCTCATAAATCTGTCTTCTTATGATGCATTTGGGGATGTACGATTACTCCAGAGCACTCGTAGTTCTACGAAGATTTTCAAGTGCTACTTAAGCTACGATGCTTTTGGGAAACAGACCATAATATTAAGATCAGTCGTACGATCGTTTTTACGATCAACTTAGGCTTACGATGCTTTTGGGAAACGCAGCTCAGTATGTGGCGTTGTAATTCTGCCACAGACATACACTAAAAACGGAGAAGAAGACTTAACCCTCTGGGGACCAAAAACGCGCCCGCGCGTTTTGCTCGTTTTTTTTTTTAGCAATGAAAAATAAACACAAAATGCTCTGTTAATTTTGATCTTTCATTTTCGTGTAATACATCAATCGATCCTGTTCAGTTTCTATTTTTTTTCTGTATACTCACAATAAAAATAAAGTGTTTTGCTTTTTGACAAATAAAGAAAAACTAACATGATGCTATTTCTGCCTTCTCTCTGCCAGTAAACTCCCATTTGAAACGCGTTCGAAAATTATCTATAACTCCGCAAAAATTCAGTCAAACAGGGAAACAGACCCACGGGCATGAAGCTTGAGATCGCAGCTTTTAAATGAAGTAATTTATATAAAAAACAAATATTATCAGCTTCTGTAATCTGTATAAAAAGAGAGCGACTCCAGTCGAGCTCATTACGAGATGATTCACAGTAATTTGACCACGCCCCGGAGAGCGCGTGCTATTCAAACGCAAATTCTGAGAACCATTTCAGTCTGTGAAACGCCCCCACATCAGCTGTAAACAAAGAGGCATAATATAGCCTACCTTATGGAGAAAATTTTCCGTGCTGATATGAGGAGCAGATCCCGCTGAGGAGTGAGGTAGGCTAAGTTATCCTTTCTCAAGTGTTAATGTGGAATAACGTTATGGAATAACGTTAGTGTAGGCCTATGTAAACAAAAAGATGAATCGCGTTTCTATAATATGAATCGCGTTTCTGTGAGATGAATGAAGGGTACATATTTGTAAAGACTGTTTAGCCTAAATATGAATCGCGTTTCTGTGAGATGAATGAAGGGTACATATTTGTAAAGACTGTTTACCCTAAATATGAATCGCGTTTCTGTGAGATGAATGAAGGGTACATATTTGTAAAGACTGTTTAGCCTAAATATGAATCGCGTTTCTGTGAGATGAATGAAGGGTACATATTTGTAAAGATACTTTTCTGCTCATATATATAAAATACTATTTTGTCAAAAATAAAGTCATAGACTAAGATGTTCCAATGTTGGCTATATTCAAACTAATGAATACATATGATAAAATGTAGGCCTATAATCTTTTTTTTTTTTTTTACAAAGAAAGAGTACTTTTTTTGCAGAAATATTGCTGAAATTGTAATTATTGTTGTAATTGTAACCTTTTTAATAAAATAGCAAAACATATTTACAAGATAGATGTAAGCAAAATCTTAAATGGTCAATATAAGTCTTCTTCTAAATATATAGGCTATTTTGTCCTTGCATTGTGGCTCAGTCAGTGTCACACCTGAATGAATGGCTAATTATGCAGAGTCATTATGCAGAGTGGGTGGGACTGGGTAATCTAAGGTGTAAACTACTCCTCCCCCTCGCATATTGGCTTTCCAAGCAAAACCTGTTTTACACCATTTAAATCAATGTATTTTTTTTTTGTGAACGATAAAGCAAGACTATTTTCACATAATTTTGAAGCTAGAACTCCAAGAGAAAACATCCATTAGTCAAAAGTCTTGTGGGCACATATTTTGTATGAGTTTTGTGGTCTTATTTCAGCAACTTTCATTTTTATTTTTTTTAATAACCACGCATAAACATTATTCTCTTAAAAATACAAACATCTACATACATGTTGCTCGCATATTATGGTAGGCCTGTTTGTGCTATATAGAGTGAATTTACACCTTTGCCATTAACATGTTTATAAATAACTGAAAAAAGCACAAATGTCAGAGCATGTCAGAACATCTCAAGGGCCCCAAAAACAGCTTGGTCCCCAGAGGGTTAAAGCATGTGCATAAACCTTGCGTGCTGTATACAACAATAATATTAGGCACAGTAGCTTCTTTTTTTTTCTTTTCTTTTTTTATCAAGAACTTTGTTGAACAATATGAACAACCATAAATGGCCTGGTACAAAATACGAGTCACGATTTTCGATAGTTAGCGGACGCATAAAGCTTGCCACAAAGAACCGGCAAAAGTAGCCTAATCATTATGAATGTGTCAAATATAGCAAGGAGACATTTTAATTGTTTATTAATAAACTAGTGTTTTATGTGTCAGTCAAAGATGTTGACAATGCTGACTCGTCATCTTCGCAGTATTGTGAACGTGCCTAGAGAGAAATGCACACTTCATAAGGATTACATAAGAGAGTTGTCTGTTTCTTTTCGTTTTGAATTGTTTTGTTTAAAAGTGGACATTTCAAGCTTTCTATAGATACATTTCTGAGTTTCGGTTCATTTATGATTATGAGACGAGCTCAGTTCACGAGCAATGCAAGTTATATCGCGCTGGTGCCTCCATTTCCTGATTAAATCGTCTGCTATATTTGCTTCTTATTTATTAAATCCAGGCAATTGGTTGATGAAACATTGATTCAAATTAAGATACAATTTATACAAAACGAAATTCACTTTAAAGAAAGGTTTTATACAAAACAAAACTTAATGTGGTCAAAATTAGCCTATGTCTCCCGATATATTGCGCATCTTATGATTACATGCTGTTCACTTTTCATATAATCAACATAGATCAAATAAATAAACAAAAAACATATTATTCACACATAATATGAAACTAAATACATTTTCTTTAATGGCTACAACAGGTAGGCTACAGTACAGAGAAATTTAATGTCAGAGTGGAATTTGAGCGAACGTCATTTTACCGGTGATCATGTGGGGCAGGGGTGCGTTTTTTGAATAATAATCAAATAATTCCCAGCGATCGTCGAAAAAGATTTTTTCTTGAAACGCCCATCCCTACAAAATACGAAATGTCTTAATCAGACAACAGACAAGCATCATAGCATAAGAAAGAAAATATAAATAGGCCTAAATAAAGAAGTAAAAAATAATTAAAAAAATAAATAATAATAAAAAATAAATAAAATATAAATACATTCAAGTAAATAATAAATAAAATATAGCTGCAAGCAGCAATTATCGGGGCCAAGCGCAAGCAGATGACAGGATATGCCAACATGGCTGAAGGTGTCAGACCAACTGCAACAATGAGCAATTAAATACATTTAAAGAGGATTTTAGGTCAAATGGCTGAAGAATCACATCAATTGTCATTCAAAATATGATTTAAATGATTATCACTTTCGACCAATAGGTGGCGCAGTTACAAAACTGATGTGATGTGGTCAGAGTGAAGTGACAATGACACATACAAAGTTTGGTGTCAATATGTCAAGGCATTGCAGAGATAAAGCCTGAATAGTGCTTTTAGCATCATGCCTCAACTTTGCTGCTACGCTATACGAAAACAGTTTCGTGTATCGACACGAAATCCATAACTTTTAGTCGGCACGGTTTGGAGATGATACGATTCGATTTTGGTGAAAATCGGACAAACGGTCTAGGAGGAGTTCGAAAAAGTAGGTTTTGACTGAAAATCAAGATGGCGGACAGGAACTTCGGCCAAATAAGGAAAACTTGGTATCTATGTTCTCGGCTTGACCCAAGGAATCTATTAAGACCAGTGGCATTTCAAAAGCCAGATTTATTCAAAAGTTATTAGCCTTTTTGGAAATTTTGTCATAACATTTGATCACTAGGTGGCGCTGTCTCGAAATATTTTGGGTACCTTCAGGGGATGGTGCTGATGGCACATTCTGAGTTTCGTAATATTACACCAATGCATTTGTTTACTATAGCATTTTAATTCACAAAACTGTATTGAAGTCAATGGGAAATTCATGTTTTGTTCTGTTATATCGCCACCAAGAGACTCAGTCCCACCATTTTTTTTAAGTGTCCTCAGAGTGAGCCCATGCATATTTGTGTCAATTTTGGTGAAAATATCTCAATTCGCTTCGGAGTTATAGACATTTATATGAAAAAACACGAAAAAAATGACTGACACATGACTTTGATTGGAATTTACTACCCCTAAACATCAATATTTTCACATTTGGGCATAAGCATATAGCTATCGACCTATGTTTCCAAACTTCTGACGGTGGTTTCGTCTCGATCGGACAAGCGGTTTCAAAGATATAGCCAAATGTTTTTTAAGCGCTAAATCACAACGCTACACAAACCATAAGGCGAAACCTAACATGTTTGGTATCGTTGGACTCGGCAACGATTCAGGAGTCTAAAGAGATGAGTCTCGTGAAAATAAGTTGACCACATCCAAAGTTATAAGCATTTGGAAGCATTTGGGGAAAAAAATTCACCACTAGATGGCACTGTTTCGAAACTTCTCAGACTCCTTCAGGACATCGTGCTGATGACCCATACCGAGTTTCGTAACGATACGTTCATGCATTCCTAAAATACAGCATTTTAGCACATAATTCAAAATGGCCGACAGCCAAAATGGCTGATCTGGGAAAATTGGATATCAGTCGACTCAGCATGACGTCCTGAATCTAACGAGACCACGTTTATGATTTTTGGGCAATCCATTCAGAAGTTATAAGCAAAAACAGCCATTTTTCATATCTCCGGACCAGTAGGTGGCACTATGACGAAACGCAGCATGTAGCCTCAGGTCATGCTTGTGATGATATGGACCAAGTTTGGTCTGAATATGATAAAGTGTTGAGGAGATACAAGCTTGTGTCTGTTTTCGTTAGCGCTACGTAAAATTTGTTTGCGCGGTATTCGAGAACAGTTTGACGAATCAACACGAATTCCATAACTTTTTGTCGGCATGGTCTGGAGATGATCTGGTTCAATTTTCGTGAAAATCGGAGTAACGGTCTAGGAGGAGTTTGAAAAAGTATGTTTTTCGGAAAATTCAAAATGGTGGAAATATTTCCATGACGGAAAATGACGTCATAGGGTGCAGTCGAATCGTCCTGAGCCAAGGAATAAGAGGAAAAAAGAAATTTTGTTTCTAGCCCTTGTGGTTCAAAAGTTATTAGCATAAACATGAGTGCAACTTTGGACAGCTGGTGGCGCTAGAGGGAATGAATTGGAGACTCCAAATTTGCTATGCTGATAGGTCAGACTCTCCTCTATCAGTGTGCCAAATTTGATAACTTTCCCGCAAGCGGTTCTATGGGCTGCCATAGACTCCCAGTCGGAAAAATGAAGAATAATAATAAATATAGCTGCAAGCAGCAATTATCGGGGCCAAGCGCAAGCAGATGACAGGATATGCCAACATGGCTGAAGGTGTCAGACCAACTGCAACAATGAGCAATTAAAGACATTTAAAGAGGATTTTAGGTGAAATGGCTGACAAATCATATAAAAAGTCATTCAAAATATGATTTAATGGATTATCACTTTCGACCAATAGGTGGAGCAGTTACAAAACTGATGTGATGTGGTCAGAGTGAAGTGACAATGATACATACAAAATTTGGTGTCAATATGTCAAGGCATTACAGAGATAAAGCCTGAATAGTGCTTTTGGCATCATGACTCAACTTTGCTGCTGCACTATACGAAAATGGTTTCGTCTATCGACACGAAATCCATAACTTTTAGGCGGCACAGTCTGGAGATGATATGATTCGATTTTGGTGAAAATCGGACAAACGGTCTAGGAGGAGTTCGAAAAAGTAGGTTTTGAATGAAAATCAAGATGGTGGACAGGAAGTTTGGCCAAATAAGGAAAACTTGGTATCTATGTTGTCGGCTTGACCCAAGGAATCTATTAAGACCAGTGGCATTTCGATAGGCCGATTTATTCAAAAGTTATTAGCCTTTTTGGAGAAATGTTTATAAATTTTGACCACTAGGTGGCGCTGTCTTGAAATATTTTGGGAACCTTCAGGCTATGGTGTTGATGGCACATTCTGAGTTTCGTAATATTACACCAATGCATTTGTTTAGTAAAGCATTTTCTTTCACAAAACTGTATTGAAGTCAATGGGAATTTCATGTTTTGTTCTATTATATCGCCACCAAGAGGCTCAGTCCCACCATTTTTTTTATGTGTCCTCAGAGTGAGCCCATACGTATGTTTTTCAATTTTGGTGAAAATATCTCAATTTGCTTTGGAGTTATAGACATTTATATGAAAAAACACGTAAAAAATGACTGACACATGACTTTGATTGGATTTTACTACCCCTTACTATCAATATTTTTGCATTTGGGCATTGGCGTATAGCTATCGACCTATGTTTCCAAACTTCTGACGGTGGTTTCGTCTCGATCGGACTAGCGGTTTCGAAGATATAGCCAAATGTTTTTTAAGCGCTAAATCACAACGCTACACAAACCGTAAGGCGAAACCGAGCATGTTTGGTATCGTTGGACTCGGCAACGATTCAGGAGTCTAAAGAGATGACTCTTGTGAAAATAAGTCGACCACACCCAGAGTTATAAGCATTTGGGAAAAAAGATTAACCACTAGGTGGCGCTGTTTCGAAACTTCTCAGGCTCCTTCAGGACATCGTGCTGATGACCCATACTGAGTTTCGTAACAATCCGTTCATGCGTTCATAAAATATAGCATTTTAGCACATAATTCAAAATGGCCGACAGCCAAAATGGCTGATCAGGGAAAATTGGATATCAGTCGACTCAGCATGTCACCCTGAATCTAACGAGACCACTTTTATGATTTTTGAACAAACCATTCAGAAGTTATAAGCAAAAACAGCCATTTTTCATATCTCCGGACCAGTAGGTGGCACTACACCGAAACGCAGCATTTAGCCTCAGGTCATGCTTGTGGTGATATGTACCAAGTTTGGTCTGAATACGATAAAGCGTTGCGGAGATACAGGCTTGTGTCTGTTTTCGCAAGCGCTACGTAAAATTTGTTTGCGTGGTATTCGAGAACGGTTTGACAAATCAACACCAATTCCATAACTTTTTGTCGGCATGGTCTGAAGATGATCTGATTCAATTTTCGTGGAAATTGGAGCAACGGCCTAGGAGGAGTTCGGAAAAGTAGGTTTTTCGGAAAATTCAAAATGGCGGAAAAATGTTATGACGGAAAATGACGTCATAGGGTGCTTTCGAATTGTCATGAGCTCAGGAATCAGAGGAAAAAAGAATTTTGTTTCTAGCCCTTGTGGTTCAAAAGTTATTAGCATAAACATGAGTGCAACTTTGGACAGTTGGTGGCGCTAGAGGGATTGGTTTTAAGACACCAAATTTGCTATGGTGACAGATTGGCCTGTCCTCTATCACGGTGCCAAATTTCATAACTTTCCCGCAAGTGGTTCTATGGGCTGCCATAGACACCAAGTCGGAAGAAAAAGAAGAATAATAATAATAATAATAAATATAGCTGCAAGCAGCAATTATCGGGGCCAAGCGCAAGCAGATGACAGGATATGCCAACATGGCTGAAGGTGTCAGACCAACTGCAACAATGAGCAAATAAAGACATTTAAAGAGGATTTTAGGCAAAATGGCTGAAAAATCATATAAAAAGTAATTTAGAATATGATTTAATGGATTATCACTTTCGACCAATAGGTGGAGCAGTTACAAAACTGATGTGATGTGGTCAGAGTGAAGTGACAATGACACATACAAAGTTTGGTGTCAATATGTCAAGGCATTGCAGAGATAAAGCCTGAATAGTGCTTTTGGCATCATGCCTCAACTTTGCTGCTGCGGTATACGAAAACGGTTTCGTCTATCGACACGAAATCCATAACTTTTAGTCGGCACGGTCTGGAGATGATGCGATTCGATTTTGGTGAAAATCGGACAAACGGTCTAGGAGGAGTTCGAAAAAGTAGGTTTTGACTGAATATCAAGATAGCGGACAGGAAGTTTGGCCAAATAAGGAAAACTTGGTATCTATGTTCTCGGATTTACCCAAGGAATCTATTAAGACCAGTGGCATTTCAATAGGCGGATTTATTCAAAAGTTATTAGCCTTTTTGTAAATTTTGTTATAACTTTTGACCACTAGGAGGCGTTGTTTCGAAATATTTTGGGTACCTTCAGGGGATGGTGCTGATGGCACATTCTGAGTTTCGTAAAATTACACCAATGCATTTGTTTAGTATAGCATTTTAATTCACAAAACTGTATTGAAGTCAATGGGAATTTCATGTTTTGTTCTAATATAGTGCCACCAAGAGGCTCAGTACCACCATTTTTTTAATGTGTCCTCAGAGTGAGCCCATACATATGTGTGTCAATTTTGGTGAAAATATCTCAATTTGCTTCGGAGTTATAGACATTTGTATGAAAAAACACGTAAAAAATGACTGACACATGACTTTGATTG
This sequence comes from Leuciscus leuciscus, assembly GCF_965113295.1. Taxonomy (NCBI): domain Eukaryota; kingdom Metazoa; phylum Chordata; class Actinopteri; order Cypriniformes; family Leuciscidae; genus Leuciscus; species Leuciscus leuciscus. The sequence goes on from NC_138728.1 coordinate 43,865,772, forward strand.
GATTTTACTACCCCTTACTATCAATATTTTCGCATTTGGGCATTGACATAATGCTATTGACCTATGTTTCCAAACTTCTGACGGTGGTTTCGTCTCGATCGGACTAGCGGTTTCGAAGATATAGCCAAATGTTTTTTAAGCGCTAAATCACAACGCTACACAAACCGTAAGGCGAAACCTAGCATGTTTGATATCGTTGGACTCTGCAACGATTCAGGAGTCTAAAGAGATGACTCTTGTGAAAATAAGTCGACCACACCCAAAGTTATAAGCATTTGGGGAAAAAAATTCCCCACTAGGTGGCGCTGTTTCGAAACTTCTCAGGCTCCTTCAGGACATCGTGCTGATGACCCATACTGAGTTTCGTAACAATCCGTTCATGCGTTCATAAAATACAGCATTTTAGCACATAATTCAAAATGGCCGACAGCCAAAATGACTGATCTGGGAAGATTGGATATCAGTCGACTCAGCATGACGCCCTGAATCTAACGTCACTTTTATGATTTTTGGACAAACTATTCAGAAGTTATAAGCAAAAACAGCCATTTTTTATATCTCCGGACCAGTAGGTGGCACTGCGCCGAAACGCAGCATGTAGCCTCAGGTCATGCTTGTGATGATATGTACCAAGTTTGTTCTGAATACGATAAAGCGTTGCGGAGATACAGGCTTGTGTCTGTTTTCGCAAGCACTACGTAAAATTAGTTTGCGCTGTATTCGAGAACGGTTTGATGAATCAACACGAATTCCATAACTTTTTGTCGGCATGGTATGAAGATGATCTGATTAAATTTTCGTGGAAATTGGAGCAACGGCCTAGGAGGAGTTTGAAAAAGTAGCTGTTTCTGAAAATTCAAGATGGCGGCCATATTTTATGACGGAAAATTACGTCATAGGGTGCAATCGAACCGTCATGAGCTCAGGAATCAGAGGAAAAAGGAATTTTGTTGTTTGACTTTACGGTTCAAAAGTTATTAGCAAAATAAAAGTGAATTTTTGGACAGGTGGTGGCGCTAGAGGGAATGACTTAGAAACACCAAAATTGGTGTATTTAATGTTGGGACTGTCCTCTATCAGAATGTCAAACCATTACAACTTTCCCGCAATCGGTTCTATGGGCTGCCATAGACTCCCAGTCGGAAGAAGGAAGAATAATAATAATAATAGGAACGGGAACGAAAACAATAGGTGCCTAGCACCTTCGGTGCTTGGCCCCTAATAATAATAATAAGAACGGGAACAGAAACAATAGGTGCCCGCACCTTCGGTGCTTGGCCCCTAATAATAATAATAATAAGAACGCGAACGAAAACAATAGGTGCCTAGCACCTTCGGTGCTTGGCCCCTAATTATCGGGGCCAAGCGCAAGCAGATGACAGGATATGCCAACATGGCTGAAGGTGTCAGACCAACTGCAACAATGAGCAATTAAAGACATTTAAAGAGGATTTTAGGCGAAATGGCTGAAAAATCATATAAAAAGTCATTCAAAATATGATTTAATGGATTATCACTTTCGACCAATAGGTGGAGCAGTTACAAAACTGATGTGATGTGGTCAGAGTGAAGTGACAATGACACCTACAAAGTTTGGTGTCAATATGTCGAGGCATTGCAGATAAAGACTGAATAGTCATTTTGGCATCATGCCTCAACTTTGCTGCTGTGCTATACGAAAACGGTTTCGTCAATCAACACGAAATCCATAACTTTTAGTCGGCACAGTCTGGAGATGATACGATTCAATTTTGGTGAAATTCGGACAAACGGTCTAGGAGGAGTTCGAAAAAGTAGGTTTTGACTGAAAATCAAGATGGCGGACAGGAAGTTCGGCCAAATAAGGAAAACTTGGTATCTATGTTCTCGGCTTGACCCAAGGAATCTATTAAGACCAGTGGCATTTCAATAGCCAGATTTATTCAAAAGTTATTAGCCTTTTTGGAAATTTTGTTATAACTTTTGACCACTAGGTGGCGCTGTTTCGAAATATTTTGAGTACCTTCAGGGGATGGTGTTGTTGGCACATTCTGAGTTTCGTAATATTACACCAATGCATTTGTTTAGTATAGCATTTTATTTCACAAAACTGTATTGAAGTCAATGGGAATTTCATGTTTTGTTCTATTATAGCGCCAACAAGAGGCTCAGTCCCACAATTTTTTTGATGTGTCCTCAGAGTGAGCCCATACATATGTGTGTCAATTTTGGTGAAAATATCTCAATTCACTTCGGAGTTATAGACATTTATATGAAAAAACACGTAAAAAATGACTGACACATGACTTTGATTGGATTTTACTACCCCTTACTATCAATATTTTCGCATTTGGGCATTGGCGTATAGCTATCAACCTATGTTTCCAAACTTCTGACGGTGGTTTCATCTCGATCAGACAAGCGGTTTCGAAGATATAGCCAAATGTTTTTTAACCGCTAAATCACAACGCTACACAAACCGTAAGGCGAAACCTAGCATGTTTGGTATCGTAGGACTCGACAAGTTTTCAGGAGTCTAATTAGATGAGTCTCGTGAAAATAAGTCGACCACACCCAAAGTTATAAGCATTTGGAAAAAAAAATGTACCACTAGGTGGCGCTGTTTCGAAACTTCTCACGCTCCTTCAGGACATCGTGCTGATGACCCATACCAAGTTTCGTAACAATCCGTTCATGCGTTCCTAAAATACAGCATTTTAGCACAAAATTCAAAATGGCCGACAGTCAAAATGGCCGATATGATAAAATTTGATATCAGTCGACTCGGCATGTTGCCCTGAATCTAACGAGACCAATTTTATGATTTTTGGACAAACTGTTCAGAAGTTATAAGCAAAAATAGCCATTTTTCATATCTCCGGACCAGTAGGTGGCGCTGCGCCGAAACGCAGCACGTAGCCTCAGGTCATGCTTGGGATGACATGTACCTAGTTTGGTGTGAATCCGATAAAGCGTTGCAGAGATACAGCCTTACGTCTGTTTTCGCAGGCGCTACGTAAAATTTGTTTGTGGCTTTATCGAAAACGGTTAAGCGAATCAACTTGAATTCCATAACTTTTTGTCGGCATGGTCTGGAGATGATCTGGTTCAATTTTCGTGAAAATCTGAGAAACGGCCTAGGACGAGTTCGAAAAAGTAGCATTTTTGGAAAATTCAAAATGGCGGCCATATTTTTATGACGGAAAATGACGACATAGGGTGCAATTGAATCGTCATGAGCTCAGGAATCAGAGGGAAAAAGAATTTTGTGGATTGGCCTTACGGTTCAAAAGTTATTAGCAAAATATGAGTGAAACTTTGGACAGGTGGTGGCGCTAGAGGGAATGACTTAGACACACCAAAATTGGTGTATTTAATGTTGGGACTGTCCTCTATCAGAATGTCAAACCATTACAACTTTCCCGCAATCGGTTCTATGGGCTGCCATAGACACCCAGTCGGAAGAAGGAAGAATAATAATAATAGGAACGGGAACAGATACAATAGGTGCCTACGCACCTTCGGTGCTTGGCCCCTAATAATAGGAACGGGAACAGATACAATAGGTGCCTACGCACCTTCGGTGCTTGGCCCCTAATAAATAAAAGAGGCTCAGTAGCTTCTGCAGCACGAACACAAGCATGTAGTCGGCAATTGTTGCTGTGACTTAGAGGTGTCTTACTAGTTGACACTTGGTGTGATTACATCATCGTTTCACAAAATGTACGGATTGGCCGTACACACGAAAACGCAAGGGTGGCGTTTTCAGATTTATCCACCTTGGGACCCGGTTTCAAAAACTAGCAGTTTCAATCTCCGAGAACGCCGGATCCGTCTGGACGAAACGCCAATACTATACAAAATTTTTACATATACAGCTAAACGCTTCTCCGTGTGGACAGGGAGAAACCAATGTAATCTTCCTGATTTAATCACGTAAAACACAAGTCTAAACACAAGCACCACTCTTCTGAATGATGGTAACCACAAACCTCCAAGAGTTTGTAAACCAATTGTTTGTAAAACATATTTAATGCTAACTTTACTTACAAATTCCCCAAAAAATTTTTTACAGTGTATAAATAAAACGACATGAAGGAAGTTATTTCCAAAATGTAATTAATTGCACAGTCTTTGTTTTAGCTGCTACCAATTGAGTCAAGAAATTACAAACCACCCAACCCCCACGTCTGCCGATTCTTTGTCAACCCCCAATGCTAATCGATCTCCTCTCAGGGAATCAAAAGAAAACCGTTTTTTCCTGTTTTCACCAGCGTGTGGGGTTTTAATTCCTACCCTAGCAGTTCCTTTGTTTAAGCAAATCTACTATACATACGCTTTAAGTTATTTCAAAATAATGTTTATAACTTAATTTGTTGATATCGCGTAGGCTAACTTAATTTGACATATGTTGATATAACCAACTGACATTGTAGCCTAGTAGATTAGATTGCATGCCAGGAAGAGGCTTATGCTTTGTATTAAGTAATGAGCGTTTACTTAATATAGCCGCACTCAAGCGCACGACCGCACGCATAAAGCTTGCCACAAAAGAACCAGTAAAAGTAATGATTATGAATGCGTCTAAATACGCTGTGAATGTGAATGTGCATTATACGCTGTTTTTATGCACTTTTAGTTTTGTTGCAATTTCACCAAAAGCTTATAATTAGGAAATACACACAACACGCTAAACTTATATTCTCTATATGTTAAAAATGTTGTAAAAATACGTATTCTTATATAATAAGAATAACAATATGATACATTTATATTGCGCTCAAAATGATTTAGATATGGAAAGAGGAATTCTTCTCAACTACCACCAATAAAGTTTTAAAATTCTTCTTTAGAAAATATTCTATTTTGTTGTTTCTGCGCAAGTTCAGCAGACAGTGAGGTTCGAATTTGTTCCGATCAGAGCTCGTGGGTGGAGAGCGCCTTTCTGAATATTCCGCTATAGCCTACAGGATAATGAGCGTTTACGTAATATAGCCGCACTCAAGTGAACGACCGCACGCATAAAGCTTGCCACAAAGAACTGGTAAAAGTAATGATTATGAATGCGTCTTAATGTGTCTAAATACGCTGTGAATGTGCATTATACGCTGAGTTTCGGTTCATTTATGAGACAAACTCCAGTTCACTCGCCGGCACCTCCAATGTCGTGATTGTCTGCTATATTTACTTCTTATTTATTAAATCCAGGCAATTGGTTCATGAAACATTGATTAAAATGAAGATATAATTAATACAAATGAAATTCAATTTAAAGAAAGGCAGCTGTTCTGTTTGAGGTCTCTGTGAAAGTTTTAAAGCAGTCTTTTAGTTCCGCTTTCAGAGCGCTCACGACGTCCGTAACCGTAAACTGACACGTTGTTTTTTCCCTCATAAATGCGAACATGAAAAATAAAATAAAATGAATATTATAATGTTTTTTTGTTGGGTCAGACAATGATTACCAAATTTCGCTCTCATATTGCTCCTCATAACCACTGAAAACGGTCAACGGAAGTTAAAAGTGGTGGGTACAAAATGACTCATGACGAAATCTGGTGGGTACGCGCAGGGCCGGAATGGGGCCACTTTTCAGCCTGGGAGTTTCAGGCCCAAGACCGGCCCTCTTTTTCCATGGTGGAATTCCAAATTAGCACTTTTTCCAAATTGGATAAATGAAGCAACAGTTCAGCTCTTACTATTGTGTAGTTTCTATTAATACCATGGTTCAACAAATAATGTAAAGGTTAAATAATAATTCACTTAAGCTGAGAAGTTAACAAAAAAATATTCCACTATTCCACAAGGATAGTTTGATAAATTAACAAAAGCAGAAAGAAAGAAAGCATTTGAAATGTCTTCCACAAAGAGGCATATTGAACTAATGTTTACAGATTTAGTTGTATAAAAAGAAAATGCTTTTTTTTAAATCAAAAAACGTGATACCTACTAGATAATAATAATAATAATAATAATAAATTTTATTTAGAAAATCGCCTTTCAAGGTACCCAAGGACACTGTACAAATTGGTATAGTAAAGAACATACCAAAAAAACTACAACACAATGCAGCTACATCCATGATGGAATTCACTGACAGTATAGACAGTACAATCAGCTTGGGACATAGATTACGTACACGGTACATAAAATGCCAAGATGCAGAGAAAATATAAACACCCTCAAATGGCATACATGAGTGCACTGAGCACGAAGTGAAGACAGTGCAATCAAAATCAGGGTGCTAACACGAAAGCTAATCTAAAAAGATGTGTTTTTAACTTCGTTTTAAAAATGGATACACTTGTGCTTTGGCGCTTTAGATAAATGAGGCCTATGATTAATCAGATGCAAAGAGAAATATAAAACCAGTCCTAATTGAAAGAAAACAAGTTGACAAAAAGATTGAATCCAATATTGGGTGATATTATAGTATAATGAGAGATTTATAAGCTATTTTTTGTAGGCCAGTCATTTTTGACCGGGAACACCACAAGTGTGTCTATGTGCCATTTTGTACAAAATAAAAGTTTTTCAAAACAAATTTTCTGGTGAAAAATTCAAGTAGACTAGTGTGATCAACAGTGCCAATTTTTTCATATTTTATGTAATATTTACAAATTTGTTGAAGATTGAATCCAATATTGGGTGATTATATAGCATAACAAGTGATTTATAAGCTATTTTTTGTAGGCCGGTCACTTTTGACTGGGAACACAAAAGGTGTTATAGGGTTTTGAACACAACCTGAGGGTTAAAGCTGCCGTCGGCAAGTCTGGCAGATTGGGTCGATTAGCCAAAATTTTGAATGTTTACAACTCTCATGCCCCTCCCCATTACCAGCGAGCACCCTCCCATCGAGGTCGTGCTCGTCAGTGCGTCACTGTGCGTGTGTACCTGATTTTCTGTGAACGCGTCCGTCTCTTCAGCATCTATCAACACCATGGACTCGGAGGTAGGCTGCCCTGGCTAATCTATCCATAAATAGCAATAACCGAGGAATTGGAAGCTTGTTAGTAGATTTTCTCTCCGCCATCACGCTTCATGCAATCTCCAGATGAACTTCAGGCGTGGCGTGTGCATGTGATATTAACGTGCGCGAGTGAGGGGGATCTGTGGCGTGTGCACGACCTGTGATTGACAGTCAGATCTCACACCCCCCTGCGCTGATTGGACCAGATGAAGCGGGAGCGCTGGATTTTTGCAAAACAAATAACACGCTCCAGGTGGAGTTAGAAGCTCGGGTTTTTTTCTAAAACCACCTTATTTATGTTGTTCTGTCGGATTATAGTGTCGATTACACTGAATATGATCAAAAAAATGTTGCCGACGGCAGCTTTAAATAACTTTAATTCATATTGTTTACTCTGGTATCCTCTCTACCTGTCCCTGTAGTCATCATGGCCTCCTCATTTTCAGCGGGGGACTGGCTTATCTGCTGCTCAGAAGCTACAAAAAAATTATTAAGAGGTAATTTTACTGCATACACAGATCAAGCTTGAGTTTTGTTATCAATATTAAATTGCATAATATTTGCAAAGTATATGAATCGCCATGTATTGGGTGATACAAAAAGGCTAATATTTTAATTCAATTTTATATTTTGCTTGTGAGTAGGTTGACAACCCTACAACAGTATTAGCCAAATAATTACGTTGCAGCGTTGCTAATGCTAATCATTACTAGGCCTATCCAAAGTCTTACATAAATTGTCTCTGGCCTATCTCTCTTTACCTGTTGCCACTTGTGTTTGTCCTCTTGAAAATAAATCTGTAAGCTTGGCACATTTGGCAGCATCCTCCTCCAATGCCTTTCTTTTTTTCAACCTGGCTTTTTCAGCCCCTCCTGGCCTCTTCCTCCCATCCATCCTCCCTAACGCGTACCGTTACGGTAGGGCCGGCCCAGCTATCGGTAGGCGCCGGCGGTGCCGCGGTAGCCTACCTGAGGAAAAGACGGGCAATGGACCCAACCAACTCTATGGGAGGGGAGGGGAGAACTCCCTCTCATGGTACAACCCATGCAGAGGCTGCACGCTGTGGTGTCAGAATGTGGAACGTGTGTTGGAACTAACGTGACAATTTGACAAATGTAAAAAAAATAATAATAATTATAATTCCTCGACCGGCCCAAAAGTGAAGCGGCCCACCGGGAATTCTCCCGATTACCCACCCCGGGCCTGGGTAGGTGTACCCACCGTCCCCACCGAAATCTACGCCTATGCTAGTACAATATCTTTGCTTCTGACAAGTTTCTGTAATAAATCCGTAAATCAATCACAAAACGTGTTGACGTGTTGGCGAATAAAATTTTAAATTGTCAATTTAAAAAAAGCAGAAACGTGTATAAAACCCGCTTCAGTTACAGTTAACAATATCTGAACTGTGCTCTTTTGCATATTTTCTCATGCACTTTGTCTTGTATTTCTGCAATAGATTAATTGATCTGGCCATATATGTGACCAGACTAACGTAATTTCTCTGTCATTTCTCTTTTTATCTCTTTAAAATATTGCTACTTTTAGAAAAAAATGACATAATTATGAATCAAATTATTATGAACAAACAATGAAACTGTGTCAAAATTCGACAACACAAAGAATTATCAAAAGGCGATGTAACACACATCTCAGGTTAAATTAATTATATAAAAAACAGGGAACATTTTGTAAAAGCAAAACTGAACAAAATGCGTAATTAAAATAATTGTATTATGTTTTACCAAATATTTAATACCACTTCCCCATAATGATGTAATTAATTTTTAAAACAACATCTGTCAAACTGTCAATCAGATACCTCTTATCTGGTCATTTTTATTTTATTTTAGAAGTCATAACTGTTGATCACCCTTTATATGGATTTTGTGAATATGAATATTTAAAAGATTTACAAACTGTCGGCAAGACCTCAAACCAACCTCGGACATTCTGAGACTAACGTAGAAAAATCTTTATGCTTAATGCATTAAGACAGTTCAATTAAAATATTTATTAATAATGTAATGGCAAATCAGATGCGCCCAAAATATAAATGCTACGCGTTGTGCTGCAACATTACCTCACAAGAAATATCTGCACAAGAAGAGACTAACGTGGTCCGTGAGTGACGGGAACCGGAGAGAGCAGCGACGAGGAGGAGAGCGCACAACACGAGCAGGACCGTCGACTGAAGATAGACTTGAGCAGTTTCGAAGGGAGCCAGCCTAGAGTGACAAAGGAGTAAGTAAGAAATATGCTCAAATGTGAAACAAACAGCTTCAGGTACTTTTAAGTGCTTTAGTTACATTTTGTTCTAGTGTTGGTTACACACGAGGAATCCTGTAAGAAATGATCAAAGAGCAGATGGTTTTAGTATACAAAAAATGCCTGCCTATTTTGATTTGACGCCGGGAAACGACAGTTTTTATTTATTTACTTTATTTTTATTATTATTTCGTTTGTTTGTCTCCACACGAAAGAATGTGGGAACTGAGCGACAAGGACGCTTCAGCAGAGGGCCCACCCCTAACTGGGGGGCTTACCCTCCTAGAGACTGTACTACATCAGGTCTTACAGGGTTATATCATGATAACCCCACCTATGGGAGTCATTTCAGTTTGTATGTTTTCAAGTATTTGTTATTTTACTTGTTCAACTATGTGTGTTTGGTTTGCTGCCGTTCTATGCATCTTAAAATCTGTTATTGGTACAAATGGAAATACTGGGTCTGAAAACATGTCTTACCTTAATAATAATGACAGACACTAATCAATTATTACATAGTCTCTCCTTCAATGTAAATGGGGTGGTTAATCCACAAAAGAGAACCAAAATATTGGCTAAATTGAAAAAGGAAAAGGCTCATGTAGCCCTGCTCCAGGAGACACACTTATCGGACGAGGAGCACACAAAATTAAAGAGAGGTCCATATGAGTATGTTTTCTCATCATCTTACAAGTCAGGACATCGAAGTGGGGTGGCAATCCTAATTTCCCACCAAACCCGCTATGAGCACTTATCTGAAAAGAAAGATAAAGATGGTCGATACATACTAGTCAAGGGGAGAATTGATGGCTTACTGGTCACTATTCTTAACATATATGCACCACCTGGGAACGACTGGGTATGTTACAAACAGTTATTTGAAATTATGATGTCAGAAACCCAGGGAATGGTGATATGTGGAGGTGATATGTAAATATATGTGTCAGGGTAGTGCAGGTTGAAGACGAGGAGACAGGATTTCAGTACATCTGGTTTATTCACAAACTCAGATTACAGGAATACTCAGGAACTTCAGAAACTCAGGAATACAATGACATTCAACACTGACCTTGAAACTTCAACGACCTACAAAGACTGAAGGGACACACAGGGCTTAAATACACAAGGAAACAGATCAGGGAAATATGACACAGCTGGAGCAAAACAAACGAGATAACTAAATGAGGTGATTAACCGGACACAGGTGAGACAGATTAATTAATGATGAACTGAATACAAATCACAAAAACAGTCCAAACAGAAACGTGACAATATGAGATTATCTAAACTAGATAGTTCATGTACAAATTTACTACAACAAAAATCACTCACCAGAAAAATAAACTGTATCATGACCGAAACTGGAATTATTGATATTGAGACTACACGCATTATTCTGCACCCCACTCCACATACTCTAGAATAGACTACTGTTTTACCTTTAGTAAAGACAGATACAGAATTAAAACATGCAACATTGGCACAATTGATTTATCGGACCACTCTCCTGTACATTTTATCCATCCACACTAATAATAAACCTAAATCAACAATCTGGAGACTCAATCCAGGTATATTAAATGATCCTCAAATTTTGATCCAAAAATTTCAAAACTGAAATTGATTTATATTTTAATGAGAACGACAATGGAGAAGTTACTCCATCCATTTTGTGGGATGCATATAAAGCAGCAATAAGGGGGAAAGTAATTGCCTACACCGCCCTGTTAAAAAAAAAAAAAACAAGGAAAAGAGAAACTTGAAAAGTTACAGACCAATCTTAAGGAGTTACAAAGGCAGCACAAAAGCTCTTTAGACAATAATAAGAAATTGGAAATAAAAAGATTACAAAACGAAATTGGCATAATTTATACTGAAGAAACTCAGAAAAAGTTGTTATTTATAAAGCAAGGGTATTGTGAGGTAGGGGGTAGATCTACAAAATGGCTGGCATTAAGAAAACAACAACAGCACAGTTTACAAGATTAAACATCCAAAAACGGGCTTAATACACCATGAGGTGGAAAAAATACAATAGAGCTATGAAACTTACTATAAAGACCTATACTCCCAGCCAAAGTTGGATAATGATAATCTGGTGGAAAAATTCTTGGACTCACTGAACCTGCCACAAGTGCACAGGTGCACAGACGCCACTAAATGGCCAACGCCACAGAACGCTGCAATGACACACACTATAAGCGCACGTACACCAACCCCGAACCCACGTGAACGCCATTCACCTGAATAAACAACCAGCCAACCCCAACCTATCTGCTCCTGTATCAAGTGGTCCAACTGATTTGCATGCTACCTTCCAGTCTATACCAGCGGCAACAAAAAATATTTAATTGTCATATCACAAGCAAACATATCCAACGCAAACATTTACACATACCTTTTCCCCTGCAGCACGTCGAGCCCGAATGACGACACAGAATAGGGCGGGTGTTACAACCGATCGCGTCACCCAACTGGCGCAGCCCATTTAAATACGCGCTTCCTAATTTGACATAACCAATGGGTGATATCTACATCACCCACACACAACATTCACATATTCCCCCTTTAAGTATGATGAAATGTAAATTGAAATTTTGTTGTGAGACCCCTGACCATTTGGTCTGTTTTTTTGTTTTTAAAGGGGCTTCATTTTCTGTGGTTAGTCAGTTAGTTCTGGTGAGGGATCCCTGAAAAATATCTGAGACCCAGAACTAAATAATGTGCTGCTGTCCTGTTTCCCACATAGCAACATTGTGTCGATCTGGCACACGTGGAAAATTATCTGGCCCACATGCAGCATGGAATGACGGCCCTTGGGTGGACCGCTCCTGTTTGCCAGATCTGGGCCACAAGCAGGCATAGCAATGCCACATGTCAGCCAAGAGCAAATAAATAAACCACAACTGAACCTTATCTGAGCCACAAAACCTGTGTATATTAAATATGAAGTCATCTCAGCCTTAATAAGCCTGTTAACAAAAAAAAATCACTGAAGGAATGAACAGAAAAAAGAGACGAGCAGAACTACAAATGACTTCAACCACAGTCTAAGATGAAATCAACTGAAGATAAAAGAAGACATTAAATCTGTGAAGATCTCAGATCTAAATCAGATCTAACCAGATTTACTTTATATCTGTCAGACGTCTGTAACCCAGGTGGGTTATTATTATTTCATATAGGGTTATTATATCTTATTTCTGAGAATATTACAGAAATAGTTAATTCTGAGTAAGAAGGGAATTATTATTGATTAAACAATATTATTAGTAATTCAGAGAGTTAATTTATAGGATTTATAAGTGATATAAATTCTCATGAAGAAGAATAAAACTGGGATGTGTTGCTTTAAGAATAATGAGGGAGATTAAAGTTTGTCTGTAATGCACTTGGCAAAAAATTGCTTTTGCCTAGCAATCTTGTATTGTTTTATTCTCATTGGCTGTTGCTTTATGTTTATCCCGCCTTCTTAGACCGAGGGTGATTCTGATTGGATGGGAGCGGGGTAGAGACTGACAGGGAGGCGATTCGAGAAGGGTGAGAGACTGAAGTTGGAAGAATATGTTCTGATGGCTGAAGTGGAAAATGTAATCTAAGTGCTGTATAAGTGTTTCATTCTTCCTAATCGGACTTTCAAAACAAGAAACATTTGTGAAAGTTTTAGGTTTTAGGTTCTGCATCCTCCGATTGGCCGTATCTGAAGGCCGATTGCGACACAACGGCCTGATGAAGGACGTCCCAATTCAAAGGCTGCATCCTTGGAAGGTCGCATTTGAAGGCCGATTGCATTACCACGGACCGATGAAGGCTGTCCCAATTCAATTCTGCATCCTTCAAAGGCCGTATTCGAAGGCTGGTTGTGTCATCGCGACGCAACGAAGGCTTCCCTGATTCCAAAGCAACACCAAATGCACCCTTCGTTTCCCTGTGAAAGGAAGGATACATAAATGGATCCAAAGCGGCCTATCCTACCCTATCCTACCCCATAAGTCATTGCATTGTTTTTTGTTGTTGTTTTTTTTAAAGGCGGCCGAGACAAGAGTTTGGTGGTGGACAGCAAATTCACATTTAAATGTAAGTATTATGTTTTCATTTACTCAAATAGCTAGCGAAACCAGAGTTAAAGTTTATCATAAACTTCATCTTAACTCCTTCGTCACCATTGCGTGGCTTCATTTGTCAGGTAGTTTTAGGCAAAACTTGTGCTAGTTTAACAACCTATTTGTAATATTTGCCTTTATCTATCTCACTTGTGTATTATAAGAAATATCACTCACCCTATAAAGCCCACAACAATAAGAAAAGCATTAGATAAGGCAGTTCACTTTTATGTGTTTTTGTAGTGCTGTCATGCAAGCTATGTCTTCATAGGTTTTAACCAAATTTGAGTATCCAGAAATATGATTTCTGAAGTATTTTGTATGCATGTCTTGATGTGTCATATTTTGCAGCGTTACCAATGCACTTAAGATTGCACCCCTGTGTTAAGTAACCTTTTCTACTTTTTTTAGAGCAATTCAGGAGAAAATGGGTCTGGGGAAGGTTACTGCCATACAGGCAAAAAAAATAATAAATAATAATAATAATAAAAAAATGGGACAAAATGGGACTTAAAGAAAAAAAAATACAAAGTAAGAAAATTAATACACATCTTTGCTGAAATGTATTGTGCTGTTGCTGTTAACAAGCCATGGTTCATTTGCTCTGCCCTTAGGATTGCAAGTGTACTGGGACATGTGAGGGTGTGAGTGGGAAATCCACTGCTGAAACTTGGCCCTGGTTTGTCCTCATGGATGAGGTGTTGGGACAGAGGTATTGCACCAACCCCCCTGTCCTCATTGCCTCAATGCCTGAGGACACACCAGGGCCGAGATCAGTAGGTGCCCACGGTGAGGAGGAGCCAGGGGCAGCAGCACCAGCAGAAGCAGCACGAAGGCGGCCAGACAGAGGATGAGTTTTTGGACTTCATCAGAGAAGACATGCAACTACAGAGAGAGGCAGAGGCGAGAGCACAGGAGAGTAGGGAGAGGATGGACAGGCTGTTTTCTCTTCTTGAGAGAATGATTGAAAAATATCAATTTTTGCTACATATTCTTGTTTAACTTTTTTTCACTTTTATTTTTTAAAAGGAAAGAAAAAATCTGTACATTATTTTTATGCAACTTTAAATGTGTAAATAAAAGAGAATGAATTGTTCTGGACATTGTTTATTTTTGTAATGAAAGTGTCACATTTTACGCCTGCTGTTTCCATCCATTCACCACCAGAGGTCGCCAGTTCACCATTAAGACTTTTTCACTGCACACTACATTACAGGTTACCCTGGACTACATTTCCCATGTTCCATGGCTTTAATTGTTTCCACACCTGGGACTAATTGGGACTATACAGCACTATAACATCTTTATGGAGCCTATCTTAGTGTTCCTAGTCTTACTCAGTGCAAAATATGAAAAGACAATGCAGAAAAGCAGAGCGCATGTGGCGGAAGACAAAACTTGTAGTCCATTATAACCAGGGGCGGATTAAGGTTGTCAGGGGCCCCTAGGCTGCTCTTTGTGTGAGTCTCTCTCTCTCTCTCTCTCTCTTCACTTGCTGTTGTCTTTCTCTCATCACTTGCTGTTGTCTCTCTCTTCACTTGCTGTTGTCTCTCTCTCTCATCACTTGCTGTTGTCTCTCTCTCTCTCTCTCTCTCTTCACTTGCTGTTGTCTCTCTCTCATCACTTGCTGTTGTCTTTCTCTCTTCACTTGCTGTTGTCTCTCTCTCTTCCTGTTGTCTCTCTCTCTTCACTTGCTGTTGTCTCTCTCTCTTCACTTGCTGTGTCTCTCTCTCTCTTCACTTGCTGTTGTCTCTCTCTCTCTTCACTTGCTGTTGTCTCTCTCTCTCTTCACTTGCTGTTGTCTCTCTCATTTCAATTTTTTCTTTCTTGATTTTCTGGCAGAGAAGTCCTTAATGAGGCCGGAAAAATCCAATTTGCGCAGAACGTCATTTTCAATGGACATCAGAGACAGGTGATTGAGTCGGTTTTGGCCCATGGTGGATCTGAGTCTGTTTTTAATTAGTCCCAGTTTTGAAAAAGAGCGCTCCCCGCTGGCGTTGGTTACAGGTAAAGTCATAAATAGCTGGAGTGCTATGTCAACATTTGGAAACACTGATTGTAGTTTCCTTGCTCTTATAAATTGCAGTAGTGACCTTCCTGAGGTGTCCTCTTTTTCTTTGAGGAATTGTCTGAATTGTCCAATTTCGTCCACAAAATCCTCCTCTAGATCACCTGCATATTTTTTCTGCAGATTTGCTGCTCCTATACGTAGATCTTGTAGGGGGATGGATGGGATCTCATTCAGAAACCCAAATGTCTGCTGAATTCCTTTGTAGGAGTGATACCTCCTATCCAGCTCGGCAACTAGACGATCTATGATGGCAATAAAAACAGCTGTTTTGAATTTTTCGCGGCCTGACCGCACATAGTCCGGTTCACTGGATTCATCCGCTTGTTTTTTCCTTTTCCTGTGTCTCTGCGTGTCCACTTTGTAGTCTTGGGACAAAGATGGAGACATGTTTTTTGCATCACTCTCAAAAGTGTCAAAATCTTCTCGGAGGCTGGCTACATAATCCCTCAACGAGCTGACCAAACTAACAGCATTGCATAAATCCAGGTCAACTCCCTGTAAAGCAGTACTAGTCTTGTGGAAACGCTGCAGTATGTTGTTCCACATATTACACAGAATGGCATTCTCTAGTTTGTCCATCTTCATATACAGTGTCCTGGCTTCATCCCGTGTAGTAAGACATTGAGTTGTGTCATTACTGATCTTTTGCAGTGACTCCTGGATTCTGGAATAATTCTGTTGCAGTGCTTTTGTCGCTTGCGCGTGAGCTGACCATCTAGTATCTGAAAGGCTTTTCAAAGTTTCGATCCTTTGGTTGTCATTTGGTAGTAAACCCGCTGTAATTGTCTGCCAACGGGATGTGGATTTGGAGGAAAAATTAAAAAGTGTCTGCACTAAATTAAAAAATTCCTCCGTCTCAAGGCAGCAGTTAACACTATTAACACCCACTAAATTTAGTGTGTGTGCAGCGCACGGTACCCACTCGACTAATGGGTTTACTTGTTTGATGCGAGCTTGTAGGCCACTGTAAACACCAGACATGTTGGCTGCATTGTCGTAACATTGGCCTCTGCAGTTACCGATATCAATGCCCATGTCCTGTAAAACACCAAGCACAGACTGGCAAAGCGACTCTCCTGTATGACTCTGGATTGGCAGAAACTTGATGAAACGCTCTGTGATGCAGCCATCAGGTGTCACATATCGCATGATAAATGTGAGCTGGTCAGTGTGTGTAACGTCAGGAGTGGAATCAACACTGATCGAGAAGTACTTTGCCACTTTAATTTGACAGATGATCTCTGCGAGGACCTGTTCCCCCATCAGTTCAATAAATTCTAGGCATGTTGTCGATGAGAGGTATGATGGAGTTCCCTTTCCAGCATTGCCATATTTTTCTATGTGTGCTTTCAAAAAGGGATCAAACTCGCTGATAACTTCCAGCACACCCATAAAGTTCCCATTATCCGTTTTCCCAAAAACTTCACTATGTCCCCTAAGTGGTAGTCCTCGTTCTGCTAAAAACTTCACCACCGCAACCACCCTCTTTAACCCTCTGAGGTCTGAGCTGTTTTCTGGGCCCTGGAGGTGATCTGACATGCTGTGACATTTGTTTTTTTTTCAGTTATTTATAAACATGTTAATGGCAAAAGTGTAAATTCACTCTATATAACACAAACAGGGCTAGCATAATATCTGATCAACATGCTTGTAAATCTTTGTATTTTTAAGAGAATAATGTTTATGCGTGGTTATATATATATATATAAAAAAAAAGAAAGTTGCTGAAATAAGGCCACAAAACACATTCTAAATATGTGCCCACAAGCCTCTTGACTAATGTATGTTGTCTTTCTAGTTCTGGCTTCAAAATGATGTGAAATTCATCCTGCCTGATCGTTCTCTTAAAACAATACATTGATTTAAACATTGTAAAACAGTTTTTTTTGTCAGAAGAGGTTTATGCGTGGGAGGGGTAATCGCTCATCAATATTAATGAGATTCAGACCAGGGGTGTGACAGACACTCCCCCAATGACTAATTGGCCATCAAGAGAGGCAGCCTGAACAAAGTAGAGGAGATTCAAAGGTTTTGTTTTTCACTGTTTTATTGTAATTCCTCTATGAGGAGGAACTAAATGTTTTAAATTTGCAGGTATCTCACAGTAAATGCTTATGCCCCGTTGATGCGGGCTCTAAGCAAAATAAAGCAAAATAATGCAAAATGAGCAAAATAAACAAAAATAAAGGCAGATAGAATATAGTTACATGTCTTTGTGCCATTCTTGAAAACAGTTCCTGTTTAACTGAAGACACAAGTGAACATTACATGCCTGGCATTACCACATTCCTATAAAAATAATAATATTAATATTAATAAAGGTTGAACAAAGTACTATGCCAGCACATGCATAACTGATGGACAGTCAGCATTTTGGTAAAACAACAAAAATAAGCTCTTTTATACTAACATTACCAATCACTAATTGTAATATTGTGCATACATAACACCACAATTTTTGCAATTGTGTCTGGTAATTGTGTTTTACAATTGTGTCTGGCAATCCACACAGGCAGGCACATGTACATATAGCATCACTAAGTATATAAACAAAATTGGTCTAACATCTGTAAAATAGTGGGTAAATATGTACTTACTCCTTCTGATTTCTGTCTGTGTTGCTGCGTGCCCTCTTAGTGCGAGTTGCAGTGAGAGGTGAGAGTGAGCAACCTACATCATTCCTTTCAAAAAAAGTTGAAAACTATTATTATCATATATTTTAGAGTACTATTCCAGCACATGCACAACTGTTGGGCATTAGCATGCTGATAAGATGACACAAAGAAAAAAATGTAACATTATCAACCAACCTCTAAAAATAAATAAATTCATACAGGCTCATATTGTAATAAGTATATAAACAAAATTGCACAAACATTGGTAAATATGTACTTACTCTTTCTGACGTTCAACTGTGTTGCTGCGTGCCCTCCGAGTTGCAGATGAAGGAGATGCAGCATTCCTGTTTTAAAAAAAGTTGAAAACTATTATAACATAAATATTTCAAAGTATATTACCATTAGTCTATATGAATAACTGATGCAAATAATTGTAGACACGTGCTGTAGGCATATATTGTGTGTAATGGGCCATTACGGAGATAGCACAACGCAAACATTAACACATTTGCAATTCATCAGCTGGGCATATTTACACATTTCAGCACATACACACATTTGCAATAGATATTTGCAAGCACTCTTCATTTAAATATAAATTACTCTGAATGGAAAGTATGGAAATGGTCCAACCAGTAAAATCTGTAGCCTACGTTTATTTAAAATAGCTTGTCAACTAATTTCTCTGTACTGTAGGCTAATTGGCCTACGTGTTGTAGCCTAGTCATTAAAATTAAATAAAACAATTTAGTTCATATTTAGGTTTAAATAAAATCATTATTTTTTTTTATTTCATTTATGTTGATTATATGAAAAGTGAAAAGCATGAGTCAGATCATGCGCAATCGCGAGACAAATGGAGTGGGCAGACAAGATTTTGACCATTTCATTAAGTTTATTTTTTGTATAAAGCCTTTCTTTAAAGTTAATTTTAATTTTAATAGTTGTTTCATCAACCAAATGCCTGTATTTAAAACATAAGAATTAAAAATAGCAGGAACTGGAGGCCTCATAAATGAACCCAAACTCATAAGCTTTGCCTAAAATACCAGAGAAATATATAGAAAGCTCGAAATGTGTTATTTTAAACAAAACTATTAAAAACGAAAGAAAACAGACTGCATGAAGCCTCTCTCCTACTTTATAAAGCATAGCCTAGACCAGTGGTTCCCAAACCTGTCCTGAAGGCCCCCCAACACTGCACGTTTTCTTTGTCTCCCTACTCAAACACACCTGATTCAACTCATCAGCTCATTATCACATGGGTTAATTGAGCTGATGAGTTGAATCAGGTGTGTTTGATTAAGGAGACAAAGAAAACGTGCAGTGTTGGGGGGCCTTCAGGACAGGTTTGGGAACCACTGGCCTAGACCATTTAAATATAATTACTCTGAATGACAAGTATGGAAATGGTCCAACCAGTAAATATGTAGCCTACGTTTATACAAAATAGCTTGTCAACTAATGCAAGTAAATTTAAAAAGACTTACTCATCCGAAATATCCACGCCTGGATCAAGTCGCTCCTCAAAATACAAACGTTCATTGTCAGAGTCCTCTTCTTCTTCTGAGGAAAAAGTGAACTCTTCATCACTATCCAGGACGAGCTGAAGGGCTTCCTCACTGGTGTATCGCGTCATCTTCCAACGGCGCAGGAACGTGAGTGAATGAAACTAGCTGGTTTTAAAGCATTTCAGGGGGCTTTTTACCTTATTTTGCATAGATCACCTCAGCTCATTAGCTCATGAATAGCGCGCTCTGCGAGAGGGCGTGAACTAATTACAGATAATTAGATGAGACGGGAGAAACTGTACTTCACTTTAGTTTCATACAGATTACATTGCAGGAGAATATTTGTTTTGAATGTGAACTGTTTTATTTAAAAGTAGAAATTTAAAGCTTTCTTTAGACGCATGTTTCATGGTTGTGTGATAAGTATTCGCTGAGTTTTCCAGACTTGTTCCAGAAAGATTTTTGCGGAGACAGAGTGAGCTGAAAGCGCACCCTGTTTATTTTATTTATTTAAAAATAAAAACAAGGTTTTGATGTTAATGTGAGTGTACACAAAAAAAAGAAGACCCTCTATAGTTTATAATCATGTATTTATTTTATTTATATGACCATAAATTACGGATTTTTTTAAGTTTATGTTGCTGCTATGTGAAAAAAATCCAGCAAAACGCGTGGGCGCGTTTCTCGACCTCAGAGGGTTAAAAGCTCGGTCCAATATTCGCATTCATTGTCAAATTGTTTTTTTAGTTCTGAATCTATACACCCACCATCTGCACAGCGTGTAACATACGTGAGCATTGCCTTTCTGTGGCTCTCTGATCCCTCGTGTTCAGCTAGGCGGACAGCTGCATTTTTCCAGTCACTATAGCCTGCTGTCAATGCAGACTGAATATCACTGTCCCCAAATAATTTGCACGCAAAACAAAACACGGTGCCTGTTGAGGGGGAATAAAGCAGCCATTCTCTTGGCTGAGTTTCACCATTTGCCAGCTTTCTATTAAACAGGGTTTTGGAAAAGTATCTCTTTTGGTGTTTATGTTGTCTTTCAGAGGCAGCAACATCTGCGTCTTTGTTCTTGCACCTTTCATGTCCAATTTTAATCCAATATGCCCTCATGTCTTCATCAATTTTATCCCAACATGCAGGATCCGAGCTATAAGTAGGATTTGCGGCCTCTTTTTGTGGTCTCTCCTCCGCAGCAACAGGTGGAGGGGGGCCGGGAATTCCCTCCATCTCTGCCAGGGGCTCGACTGACCCAAGAGCAGGTGAACTCTGTCTGCAGCATGGTGCTTCGGGTGGCTGAAGTGTCTGATTCAATCCCTCTGTCTCCCTCCTATTAGAGTGAGATGGTTGTCTGGCTGTCTTAAAAACCAACCTGTGTGTAATATGAATGTCATTGCAGTGTTTCCTTTAAGATTTGTTTTAGCAGTGGGGGCGGGGCGGGGCGGGGCAGGGCAGCCCCCCCCCCCCCCATTTTATTACCATATTCAATATTGTTGTATAGAATTGTAATAAAACTATACTATTTCTCATCCTATTTTATGGTACAACTGGTATTCCTAACAAATTAGGTCTAGGCCTAATAGCATATTATTGTGCAAATTTACTTAATTTATACCTAGTCCTAGGTCAGAGGTCATGAGGGCCAGAATACAACCAGCATCATCATCAAGAATGAAGAGGTGAACATAAAGATTGCGTCATTCACGTGCATATTAAATAGCCACATAATTGGTTTGTTTTGGTCTTGTACATCCATAAATGCTCCAGCAGATGATGGATAGTTTAGCTGTTGATGATATTAATCATTGCTATATAAAACTAAATAAGCTATGTATTAATATTAATAATAATAATAAAAAAAAAATAATCCTCACCATCGGCATTGGCGTGTTCCACCTCTTTAGGTGACGGCTTACAAAAGAAATCTGTCAGCGTTCGTTTCATCTTCTCTCTAGCCGATCACACGCGTTGTTCAGGTTCGATAACACAGAACGAGCAGTGCGCTGCACTTTATGTTGCTAGGCAACCACCGAAACAGCTGTCCCGTCAGTCAAGTAAACGTCAAATCAGCCTTTTAAATTTCACGCAGTAGTCAGCTCCCAAATATATTTTTAGGTCGCACAGATTATATTTCAGGAGCATATGCGACCAAAATGGCTTTTATTTCGAGCATTGATGTTTCTTGTAATGTTAGCCATAGTTATTTATTTCTTGATTTTGGTGTCTGGGTTTCAAAGCCATCTCCCACGGACGCGGTGACGTTTTTAAGCGCGAAGGGCTAGGAGGGCGCCAGCGCCTCTGCCTCGCGAGTGGATGATAGCCTAGCACCCGAATCGTCCCGCGAGCTGTTCGTTTAATAGTCGAATCGGAAGAAAGCGAACATTTTGGCAAAAATAAAAAGCGAGGCGGAAGAAAATGCCATTGCGCACCGCCATAATAAAATAAACATAGAGGAAACACTGCATTGTGGAATAACTCCCCAAATTCCCTGAAATATTACCGATAACATGATGAGCTAGCTGCAGGCGTTTCAGCTTGCTCCTTTCCGGCAGTCTGCGGTGGATCTTGTCTTTGACTGGATGAAGATTCAGCAGCTTTGAAATATCCAGTCAATTTAGGAATTTTTTTCAATATATCTTGGTCCCGTTGTTCTCTTAACTTTAGTAATTTACGTTTTTGTGCTCCACTTTCATGCTTTCTTTCAGCCATTCTGCCACTATGTCGTCCAGCAATAGCAGTGAAGTAAATGAAAATGATTGACATGATTTGACCAGCAGCAGCTGATTGGATAACCAATTCACATCTACCCAATCACCTGCTTGTTTTTTTTTAATGTTTCTTATGGGCCAATTAGGGTCTTCTTTTGTTCGCGCCCTGACGGGCCTAGGCCCACCCACTTTTCAACAGGCCAATCAAAAACTTTTCTTCAAATAAAATATATATATTTTTATATGTTCTAATTTTGTCAAGAATAAGAATATATTCTTATCAAGAATAATAATTTTATGAGCAATAAGCTCATAATTTGTGCTAAAATAGTCTAAATATTAGTATAAAAAATAATAATTTTAAAAAGCTGGTTATGTCTAACCTGTCTTTGATGTTTCTGCGCAAGTTCAGCAGACAGTGGTTCGGGTTTGTTCCGATCAGAGCACGTGAGCGGAGAGCGCATTTCTGAATATTCTGCTTGCTCATTCCGCTCAGGGTCGCTCGCTCAACCCAGAATGGCCTGCAGGCTGCAAATATGTGGAATATGGGCTGCCTCCGACTAATGTTTTTTCTAGTCGACTAGTAGTTGTTCATTAAGCCATTCGTGGACAAATCGCCCCTTTATATTAATTTAATTACTTAGGCTATATACCAGATAGATGAGCGTTTACATAATATAGCCGCACTCAATCGCACGACCACAAGGATACATTTATTAATTATGTATTAATAAACTGGTGTTTTCTGTGTCGCAGCAAAGATGAAGTTGATGATGCGGTCTCGCCATGAACACCAGAGAGAAATGCACATTTCATATTACATATTCAGAGAGTAGGCTAGCCTATTTATTTTAGTTTTGAATATTTTCGTTTAAAAGTAGACATTTCAAACTTTCTATAATAGATAGCCTATATTTCTCAAATCTGTGAGGCACAAGCTGAGTTTCGGCGCCCTCCAGTTCACATGCAATGCAAGTGATCGTGTCGGCACCTTATTACACTGTCTGCTATATATTTCCTTGTTATTTAATAAATACAGGCAATTTGTTGATAAAACATTGATCAAAATTAAGATACAATTTATACAAAACGAAAATCTTTTAAAAAAGAGACTACAAAACAAAACTTAATGAAGTGGTCAAAATGTTTTACCCATGTCTCCAGACATATTGCACATCTCATGATGTATAATATCTTTCTCATGCTGCATGCTCACTTTCATAATCAACATAGATTAAATTAAAAAACATAATTACGTCACATATTTTCCAACCCAGCCCTCGGCCCTGTTGCAACAGTCGTTGTTTAGGTACCTTAAACGCGCACGTACAGTCTCGGAGTCATCGCTGCAACCAGGAGATGAAGAGAGCTGAGATCCACATCATCACCTACATCTTCGTCTCTGCCACCCCAGGATGCTAGCGCGACCAGCGCCATTGCTAAGAGGGCGCCAGCGCCTCTGTCCTCAGCACCTCTGCCTCGCGAGTGGATGATAGCCCTGAAGACGCCTAGCAATGGTTTAACCTTTAGTTAAGTTATACCTTAAGAGTCTTCGTAGCGCGCTAAGAGACAATGTTATCGGGAAACGCAGCCCAGGAATGATGCTTATGATGCGTAATGGAGATTCCAAAGCGCTCTTCTTTGGTCAGAACCACGGAGAGCGATCGCGGTTAGGTCCGTCCTATGCACCGAAACTTTTTTACAATGCAACAAAATATTTAAAGAGCATCAAGCTATTAAAATCTATATAGTCACAGATAATTTAACAGTATATTAGTCAGTATTTTTTATTAGGTTAAACAGTGATTAGATAACGTTTTTAATTTAACGTTCTTTCCCATCCAAACTGGAATCCCCCCCCCCCCCAAAAAAAAAAAAAAAAAAAAATTGTCTGGCCAATCCGAGGCCCCCTGAACACGTGGGGCCCCTAGGCTGCAGCCTATGTAAGCCTGTGCATTAATCCGCGCCAGATTATAACATCTACAAAGACAGCCTTCATGCTTTTGTAGTGGGATTGCCCCTTTAAGAATAGTCTGCGTGGCCCTTTTAAAAATCGCGCACGGATTGCATTAAGTGGGTGGGTACCCAGGTAATCACGTAGCTATATAGATACAGGTGAGAGTTAGTTTCCTCATGACATTGTACCGATGTGACCTGTTTGTGATCTTGTATCTCCTTCATTCCTCGGGAAAGGTAGGTTTTATTAAACTGGTGGCTCATAGACGGGAGGGAATTATAAATTTAGAATACGGGTGTTCGTGGGAATTTAACTTAATTCACATGATTGATTAATGTGTTTGTTTGGCGTAATTTTAGATTAGTCGGGTGCGTCCTGGCATTGTTAGTGAGCATGTGTGAGTGAGTATCTTACACGTGAAAGGTAATATTATTTTTCCCTTACCCTGTTTGATTACAAATCTGAGAGGAGTGGGGAGGGAGAAGAAAGCAAACCAAAATGTCTATTTGTTTTTCAGAAGTTGCCAGCTGCTGCTTTGCTGCGGCTTAAATAGCGTTTCCAGTTTGGGACGCGGGATGATTCATTGAATGCTCGCGATTGCATTGAACGTGTTCTATTGCCTGTACAACGCTCACGTTGGATGCGCTGTAAACCCGTGGTCTGTGATTCTGGCGCCACCTGGTGTTCGCTCACTTCGCTGGCGTAATTTCATTGATTTGTGTCTATTCGTGATCTGTGTATTTTGTTTAAGTGTGCGTGCAATATAATATAATTGAAATTGTTTTGTTTGCTTTATTGTATTATTATTATTATTATTATTATTAGGTTTGTTTATTAACTAATTCATCCATTTTGTTTATTGTGTTATTTTGGGTTGGTTGTATAATTTATTTGTCTTGCTTTACATTGATACTGCTCCATTACAGAGCTGATTAATTGTGGTTTATTTGTTCTTTTGTTCTTTTTGACTTTGGTTTATTTGGTGAGTGCTGAGTGGGTTTAAATAATAATTGTATTTTTGGTTTTGGTTGGTTTGAAGTGTTTGATTTGTATTTTGTTTTATTATTTGAGCAGTGAAAGGTTTTATGCAAGGACATAACACCGAAAAAAGAAACCAACTTATTTAGTTTATCTTTTTTTTGTGAATTGTTCTTTTGTTAGTAAATTTTTCTTTTTGTGTGTGTTTGGCCAGTGTATAGGTGGCCGGCCCATGTGAACCGACTAAAACGAAGCCCATTGGGCTGATTCATTCACAGTGATTAAATTGTTTTTATCATTGATGTTGAGCTCAATGTGTTTTTAGTAATTCATTGATAAATAAAATTGTAGTCTGTGGTTTTGTCTCTGCTCGTCCTTTTCATTTAGTTGAAAGCCTGTTTGGGGAGGCTTGAAAATTTGGGGTCTTGAGTACGGGCCTTATTAGTGTAAGCTGATCGAGTCATACGGTCACACTTTCAATATGGAACTAGGCAAAACTAGACAGACTTACTTCTCAAATATTATAAACTGCAATTTAAACAACACACGCATTCTTTTTGCTACTGTAGAGACTGACAAACCCCCCAAGCCAGATTCCCAGTGAAATGCTCTCAAACAGCAAGTGCAGTGAGTTTGCTTCTTTCTTCTCTGAGAAAATCAATGATATCAGAATATCACTTGATTTTAAAGTATTATTACTGGTATATAAATCATTCAATGGCCTAGGACCTCAATACATTGCAGATATGCTCACTGAATATAAACCCAACAGATCTCTCAGATGAATGTGAAGCTATGAGCTGTTACTGACCCTCTGATGTTCAGAGCTGGAGGAAACATTGAGCCGGTGAGCAAATGTGAAGTTATGGACTACATTCTTCTTCTTCTTCTTTTTGGGTTTTATGGCAGTTGGCATCCAAAATGTTGCATTACCGCCACCTACTGAATTAAATAGTTTTCCCAGTGCAGTATATTTACAGTGACCACCCTAAAGTTCACTGCCCGTTCTATATGTCATACTCTATGGTCTGAGATGGTATAAATTCTTTCCTCAGTGTATTATCTAGTTCTTCTCCTGATATGTCCACAATGTCCAAAAATCTTCTCGCCGCATCCAACACCATCTTGATCCTCTCTGATTTCCCTTTAATTTCCACAGCACATTTGACCACCATAGCAATAAATCCTAGAAATCGCTTCTTGTCCATGCCAATAACGTTATTCTGATCATCTCCCTTCTTTCCCGTCTCCTGTTCTGTTTGCACTACTACTCGTTCCATTCTCTTAGTAGCTTCTGCATATGTTAGCCCTTCTTCTGCTCTGATTTTACTCACTTTTACCTGTTTGATTTTTTCAGGACATTGCATTGACCCCGCATGGTGATTTCCCAAACAGTGAATGCATTTTACTTGTTCCTCTTCACACTCCCCTCTTACACAAGTATTTTTCCCACATCTCCCACATCTCCTGACTCCTCTACACACTGCAGCCACATGTCCATACTCCTGACAGCAAAAGCACCTTAACGGAGCTCTTTCATAAGACCTCACCCTGTAGCATATATAGTCTAAATATATCCTCTCTGGCAAATCTCCCACAAAAGTCAGACACACAGAAGTACTTTCTTCCCTTTCTCCTTGACGGAATCTTGTCAGTCTTCTGGCCTCACAAACTCCTTCAACGGCCCGAAACTCCTCGTCTTCCACTGACAGCGGTACGCCACTTACTACTCCTTTCTTTTTGTATTCTGTCCCGAGTGGGAAGCATTTCACAGCTCTGTACTCTGTATACACCTTAATCTTTAGAGCTTGTTCTCTCTGATGCCTTGACACGAAGTCAATAATAACCATCCCACTCCTAGTTATTTTAATGGACCGAACATCTCCGAGTTTCTTTCCAACGAATCTTCCAACCTCATGCGAATCCTTGAAGATCCCGTCACTTCTTGTTACTGCTATCATTCCTACTTGATATCTCTCAACAGTTCTTCTTGTCTGGCTTCCGTCACTTGAAACACTGTTCTTTTTCCTTTTCCTGTTCTCAACTCCTCTTGTATCTTCTTCATTTCCCTCGCTCTCGTCTGACTCCATTTTCCTCCCCGTTCAGGTTCCCCTCTATCCGCTGAACGACCTCCACTCCTCCCTATGGACTACATTTCCCATGTTCCATGGCTTTAATTGTTTCCACACCTGTAGTCAATCACAGGGACTATACAGCACTATAACATCTTTATGGAGCCTTTCTTAGTGTTCCTAGTCTTACTCAGTGCAAAATATGAAAAGATGAAAACATGTTACTGACCCTCTGATGTTCAGAGCTGGAGGAAACATTGGGCCGGCGAGCGAATGTGAAGTTATGAGCTGTTACTGACCCTCTGATGTTTAGAGCTGGAGGAACCATTGAGCCGGTGAGCAAATGTGAAACTATGAGCTGTTACTGACCCTCTGATGTTCAGATCTGGAGGAACCACTGAGCCGTTGAGCGAATGTGAAGTTATGAGCTGTTACTTACCCTCTGATGTTCAGAGCTGGAGGAACCATTGAGCCGTTGAGCGAATGTGAAGTTATGAGCTGTTACTGACCCTCTGATGTTCAGAGCTGAAGGAACCATTGGGCCGGCGAGCGAATTTGAAGTAATGAGCTGTTACTGACCCTCTGATGTTCAGAGCTGGAGGAACCATTGAGCCGTTGAGCGAATGTGAAGTTATGAGCTGTTACTGACCCTCTGATGTTCAGAGCTGGAGGAACCATTGAGCCGGTGAGCGAATGTGAATTATTATTATTTTTTTTTAAATTGTTATCTTCATTTATATAGCGCTTTTAACAATGTAGATTGTTTCAAAGCAGCTTTACAGAGATAAACGTATAATTTATGGTAGCAGAGATTGTTTTGGCTTTATAGCGGTTCTTTAGTAAAGTTATTTCCAGCTAAGGTTAGTTATGATTGATTCGCTTCCGTCGCAACAATCATTTGTTATTAAATTAGGGGCTGCTAAGACGACATCATTCTCTCTACATAGACTTTAAACGCGAACCTGTGAGAAACGCGGATGGCGTTCACATGCGCATTAAGAATTGGTTCTATAGTTATGTGCATTTGAATATATGTACGCAGGTTTGTAATTCCCTACAAACCAAGCCTAAACAAAGTACTGGTGTTTCCTTATAATTTTTGATACAGAATTTTATTTTATTTTATCAATTCGGGGTAGATACGCGAATTGAGTTGAATTGAGAGATGTGTCTTTAATCTGGCTTTGAACTGACAGAGTGTGTCTGCTTCCCGGACAATGGTAGGAAGACTGTTCCAAAGTTTTGGTGCTAAATAGGAGAAGGATCTACCGCCAGCAGTCGATTTTGATATTCTAGGTATTATTAACTGGCCGGAATTTTGAGACCGCAATAGATGTGAAGGACTATAATGCGTTAAGATCTCGCTCAAGTACTGCGGAGCTAAACCATTTAGTGCTTTGTAAGTAATCAGCAATATTTTAAAATTTATGCGATGTTTAATAGGCAGCCAATGCAGTTTTGACAGAACCGGGCTAATATGGTCATACTTCCTGGTTCTGGAACTTAATATTGTTTATATCAAACTTAATAAGTGTTATTTTTTGTGATGTATAGCATATGAAACTTAAAGTTGTAACACATGGTTTTGTTTTCAGGTAAACAATTTGTAAATTGTTCATAGTTAGATTTTTTTAATGTTTAAAAGTATTATTTAAATATACATTTAAATTGAATTAATTTTAATGTATAATGTAGGCTATAAAGATTTAAAGATAATTCCAAAAAGATATGCATTATTTATACATAAATTCAGACTAAATCAGTGGTCTGCACAGTCTACAGCTGTGACCTTAGGAATAAGTTCATGAAGTGATCCACATCTTTCTACCAAAACGGGAGGTGAATTATTATTCTGATTTGGCCCAAAAGCTACTTGCACTGGCGCACCTATTGTTTTTAAGGTCCACTTGAATAATTACTTTTCAGTGTGTTTGCACCATAGACTGTAAAACAGGATGCAACCCTAGATAGATATAACTCTAATTTTAATTAAACTCCAGTACAATAGGTGGCAGCATGCATTTAATGTTCTGCCTGGCAGTAAACCTATTTGATGAACAGGAAGTTGGGCCATATCCGCCTGTGATATGCACACAACACGGCTGGCAGACGCGCTGGAAGACTGCGGGTAAGATTTTTGTCCTAATTTGAACATTAAAATGTGTTTAATCATGACTACAGTAACTTTGCTTTTCTATTATACTATAATCTTTTGACAGATTAACGTTATTTGTCACAAGCTAAGGATGCATGATCTTGCACACATCACTCGCTAGAAATGTAACGTTATCTCGCGCGCTTCACGCAGCGTATATTATATGTATGAAAGGTTAATATATTAATACATTTACTTACCACAAATGTAACTGTATGTCCACAGTTGTCGCGAAGAAAGTGTAATGGACCACTTCGACGTACTATAAACGCTAAATTTCACTAAAATATGATAACGTTACATTTCTAGCGCGAGTGATGTGTGCAAGATCATGCATCCTTAGCTCGTGACGAATAACGTTAATCTGTAAATGTACATTTTACATTTATTTACCACAAATGTAACTGATTGTCATCAACTTCTCTTATGTTTCCTTATCCTAGTTGATCTGAGACAAGAACATATTCTTATCCTAGTTGATCTGAGACAAGAACATATTCTGTGTTAATCCCAGGAGTATGAGAAATAAAAACATTTAATTAATGTATGCTTTCTTTGACAGACAGAAGACAATAAAACCTCATGTAATGTAAGGTGGAGGTCTTTATGTTGAGCCAATACATTTACTCTGGAATAAAAAATAAAGAGACTTAAAAGTTAAAATATATACAGTATTTATTCATACAAAAATAATACACAACAACATACAAACTCCTGTCTACATTCACCGTGGGGAAAAAAATTGAGGAAGTCAAGTATAAGGTGGAATGGCTGGGGTAAAGCAAGGGGTTTAGAGAAAGAGGAAGGGAGAGGAACAGTGTGATGGCTACCCTTTGTACATTAACAAAAGAGTGCACATTAATCATCACATAAAGTATAAAAATCCTGGACTACTTTTGATGCCAAAACTTTTGGTGGGAAATCCAAATCCAGCATCACCCTACTGGATTTGGTCTTTCAGACACCGGGCAATATTTTTTAAAAACATATCATTTCCCAGAGGGGTGAAATGAACTCCACCATGCAAAAATTGTCCAGGATCTCAATGCTTTATCTGAGGATGATGTACAATCTTTCCAGCAAGAGTACAAACAAAGGAAGACATCACAGTGTCAAAAAAGCGCTGAGCTTTGTAAATTTTCTTGGTTGAGAAGACCTCCACCGGCATCTCTGGGTGATGGCAGAGAAGATGATTTTCATCTGAGGGAACTACCGATGGAGGTCTTCCAAGTCCTGCTTGATCCCTGCGACAAGCTTCACGCTTTTGATGGCCCAAAGATCATTGCCGCCACAGTGGACCAACAGGACACCTGGCACAGCTCTTCCTCGAAGGCACTGGTGAAAGAAGGAGAGGAGATTTCTCCAAACCATGCCAAACCACCGGACTCGCATGTTTTTCCCCATAGCGAATGTAGCTGTCCCCAATTATGTATATTTTGGGTCCTGTTGATTGTAAAACCAAAAGAAAACAACATTACATTTAAAAAAAAAGTATCTGGTGTTATATTAAATGTAACTTAAATTATATTTTATTATTTATTATATATATTCAGTTTTTCCAAATTTTCCACATCCACAACTGGATATAAATTTCAGTGTATTTAGATCATTCTCAAATTATTCTCAAATTAAAAATCTCATGGTGAAATCACAATACAAGGTTTTATTTCTAGATATTTCCATGTAATTTTTACTTACTCTGGGCCTCCGTGGAGATGAATGATACCTGTGAGGAGGATGTTTGGTCTCTTGATGCAATGACTAACAATCCATTCAAATATAGGCTATTGCTTTTGTATGAGAAAGCAGAGGTGTGTTGCATTAATAACTAGTTGCTAACATATTGAAAGCATGTTAACAATAAATTATAGGATGCTAACCTAGCTAAAACAGACTGTATGAGCTAAATATGAAGTTGATTTAGCTGTCCATCAAATTGTGATAGTTGTTTAATTGTACTAATATGAGTACTCGTATTTTACAGTATAGCATATATTAATGTGTTACTTTTTGTGGTTAGTAGTTGTATTTACCTTATTTTAATGAGGTACTGCAATCAGCAGACATCAAAATTGGAGCAGAACGGAGCAGATAGAGGCCTCTAAAAAAAAGTGCAGGGGTGTCACATGCTGCGTCCCAATTCGCCTACTCATACTACGCCCTAAAAGTATGTACTCTTTTTGTGAAGAAAAAGTGCATACTTTTGAGTGTGTAGCAAAAGAGTAGGCAAGCTTTGGGACATACTACTCCGTCATCTTTAACGGACAGATCTGTCGCGTGCGTCCTGTCACCGTAAACTGCCCTGTCTTGTCACAGTTAAAATCCTCCATTCAATCTAATTTAATTTCCTACCGTTTCGGAGAGAAAAGTTGCACGTTCATCTGTCAGTCGTGGGTCTTTCATGCGGAGACTCTCCTCATGTGCTTGCAATATGCATATAATGATGCATTTAAAAGTTAATGGCTAAACGTATCTTTACAAAAGTTCACAATGCATCTGCAGATGCAATATAATGTAGACAACATTGAATAAATACATTTTCGTCAGGTTAGATACTGATAATTAATCACTCAAACCCCTTTATCTAAACCTCTCTACATAACCGCCAGACTCGCGCGTCCTCCATGTCTGTAGTTTTTTTTTAACACTTTTCACTCGTGTTTGTAGTTCTTACCGAATCCTCGTCCAACGCGCGATGGGTTGTGGGCAATATAAGCCGTTAGAGTGTGCATCGATCTGCACATCGGATTCTGACCGGAAATAGTAGACCATCCGGGTATCTTTGGAACACTCATTTCAACATACTACGATTTGGGATGTACTAATTCTATTTTCGAATGCTATTTAGGACGGATAGTATGCGAATTGGGATGCACCAACAGTGTCTGGTTTGTGTTTCCCCGGGTGTCCACTAGAGGTCTCTTCCCCATATTGTCACCATTACTTCCTGAACTGCATTTCCCACAATCCCTGTCTGGACTCATCACTGATCATTGCACTCAGCTGTTCCCTATCACATTGTTAGTTTCTGTGTATATATACCCTGTCTGGTTAGTGTTTGTCATGGAGTACTTGTTATTCGTCACTACACTTCTGAAGCCTGTTCTTGCTTTGTTTCTTGTGTTTGGATTGATATTTGGATTTTGACCCCTGCCTGGATTACTTACGATTTTGGATTACCCTTAAATAAATACTGCTTTTGGATCTACCCTTTTCCCGTGTGTGTCACGTGACAAGGGGCATGTGCTTGAGACTGATTCTGCGAGAGTGAGGGCGGGGCCTTGATTTCGCGGCTTTACTTCCTGCTCACTACTGCGCGGGTCTGGTCCCGAGATCGCTACTGCGCAGACTCAAGTCCAAACATGTCAGCGCCATATCGGGACACTGGCGGCTTCACTTCTCACCAATGGAAGAGAGCGAAGGGGCGTTGTCCATCTTTTTTTACAGTCTATGGTTGTGACAGTCATGAAGAGTAGCTGCCCATTGTGTCAGCCTTTTGAGAGTGACCATTAACTGATTTCTTAATGAATGATAAGTTGTTGAATGTTTTTACAAAGAATATTGTTATATTAATGCAATGGATTTATAGTATGCACAAGACAATCAATTCAATTAAACAAAGATGTCTTAAATATGAATGTAATTTTATGTAGTCTAAGAGGTGTTATTTGCAAATCAGTTTTCAACTTCTTTACAGTTCTATTTTGAACGGTTTTACACAGATGTTATATTAATACAATGATTTTATAGTATGCACAAGACAACAAATTCAGTTTTTTAAAAATGAATGTGATTTTTATTCATTGTTTAAAACTTGAAGCATAACATAACATACACTGTAGAGAAGATTCACATATTATAGTATCAATTTTATATCACTTGTAGGCCTAAAATATATTTTTTAAGATTTTATCCATAGCCCTGTCGAGCAAGGTCACTGTGAGCTATTGATCGCTATTCTTTTACCTATTAATAGCTTGTGGTGACCTTGCTCAACAGGGCTATGGGTTGAATAAAATCTTTAAAAATATACCTAGTAGGAAAAAAAGATATACCATGGAAGTCAATGGGACCAGAAACTGTCTGGTTACTGACATTCTTCTAAATATCTTCCTTTCTGTTCAGCAGAAGAAAGAAATTCATACAGGTTTGAAACAACATGAGGGTGAGTATATGATGACAGAATTTTCATTTTAAAGTGGAGTATCCCTTTAATGATTCTTCATGATTTCAATCTTAAATCATATATCAATATATTTAATTAATATGCTGAAGGTTCAGAATTATTGGAATCACATTCTGCAAAGCTCCTGTTCTCTTAAGGGAAACAGTAGGAAACCACTGAAAGTGTTGTGGTTATACTGGCTATCATATATCCTCGCGCCAGACCAAAGTCTCACATAGACAACATCTCCAACCTCCAGGATCAACACAACTCCATTCGAGGAGCTCATGCTATCCTTAGCCTGATAACCATCTGCTGAAACCACACGCTCTCCATTCTTATAAATGGATGCAGTTGCTGTAGTTCCTCCATGACCAAATACAGAGACTCTGAACATGTACGCTCCTTTCAGTGGGGCTGTGAAAATACCTAAATCAAATAACAAGAGACACAGAATCAGATGTTTCCTGTATGATTGCTTAATTACCAAGAACACTGTGTAATAGTTTTGAAATATGGCAGATCATTTAATTCTCTAATACACATTACACAACTGCAGAGAGGTCTGAATGGAGCAGAAGGGTTTTCATTACTATAAACTGAGTTTTATGATTCATTTCATTGATTACCTGTAATTGGGTTGTAGGCGTTCCCTATGTTTGTGAAGACTTTCATGTAGGTTAGTGTGATTTCAGTGGTAAAAGGACCAATATATCCACTGCCAGATTGCACCAGTGCAGCTGAAAAAGCTATTTCTCTGTCTGTTATTGAAAAACATAAGCAATATTGTTATATATTACTGAATTACACTGATAATGTATACACTGAATTTAACATCATTCAAGCACACTTTCACCTCTATTTTCCTTTCTCAACTCCACTTGACCCAGAGTAAGATTTGATATTTCTGTGAAGGAATAATGATTCTGTTAAATGACATTGAAACTGCTTATTGTAATATATAATATAATATGTAATATATTTACACAGTTGACACTAACATTTTACACTATGCAATGTATTTCATTTGAGGATCATTGATAAAAGAGTGAAATTTTTGGTGAGGTACCATCATTTTTCTTGTTCATCTCTTCCCTTAGTTGTGTCTCTAAATCTCTGATGTTTGCTTTCTGCTCTGTAACGGTGGTGGTCAGTTCTCTGATGTTCACTTTCTGCTCTGTAACTGTGGCGGTCAGTTCTCTGATGTTCACTTTCTGCTCTGTAACTGTGGCGGTCAGTTCTCTGATGTTCACTTTCTGCTCTGTAACTGTGGCGGTCAGTTCTCTGTTGATGGTTTTCTGCTCTGTATCCGTGGCAGTCAGTTCTCTGATGTTTGCTTTCTGCTCTGTAACGGTGGCGGTCAGTTCTCTGATGTTCACTTTCTGCTCTGTAACGGTGGCGGTCAGTTCTCTCAGCGCTGCATGGATGTCACTGAAGCACATATGGTAGTTTTGTTGGCTGTCAGTTGAAGCTTCATCTCTCAAAGTGTCTGTTTGAGGTGGATTCTGTCTTCCGTCCTCAGATCTGAGCTGTTGAATGATCTCATTCTCATTGAGTCCTCCATCTACCTGATGCTGTACGACACACACAAAGGTTTCCAACAGCAGCAGTAAACATACTAAACCCTTCATTCTTCACTGATGTTTGTTTCCAGCTCTTGCTCTGTCATCCTCACAGCCTCTCATGATCTTTTTATAGTGTCCTGATTTACTGTCTTTTGTACTTTATCTATATTGCTTCAGATAAAAAAAAAAAGTAGTTCAAGTTAATTGTTAATCATAATCAAAGGGATGTTCAGGGTTCGGTAGATGTTTAACTCTATTCACAACATGTGCGTCACTATGTTGATCACAACAGAAAACAACTCTGATTCATCTCTCTCCCTTTAAAAAAAACTAAATTATATAGAACAGTGATCGGCATCATTATAGCATGCGAAGGGAAAAATCACAGAAACCTCCAGTTGCGTTAATGGATTTTTGGATCTCTTTAATAGTATTTACTGGACAGGCTTAATAAAACAGGCTGTGTGACTGTGAGGATGATTACCTCAAAATGTACGTCCATATGAAAGTTTGAGTGACTTTATTTAAATTAAATACATTAGCTATTGTCACGTGCCAGTGATTATCCTTACCTCTGATATATTGCTAACTTCTTATATAGATGGTCAGGAGAGTCCCAGAGATGGACTCTCTGGTGTCCATGTGTGTTTCTTACAACAGTTACCAGGTTTATCAGCTTTATGTTATGACATAAAAAGAGGAAACATTGCACATACATTTACAAAGTCAAAATTAGTAAGTGAGGTTTACATAAATAAGGTTTAAGCCTTGTGGCTATACTAATGAAACAGTGTATTTTAATCTTGGCCCATTTATGTGATTGAGTTATTTCTGTGGTTACTGATATCATGCCACAAATGGTGGAGTTTAACTTGTTGAATTCACAAAATTAATTTAAATGTTATTTTTCCTCCTCATGCAACAAACATCCTGTATCAACAAATGTAAAACTGAATAAATTCACAAAACTTGTTAACTTAAAATAATTGAATGACATGTATAAAACATTGAATGTAACTAGATGGTAAAGTTCGTAGACAAACTTTAAGCCTAGCCAGAAAGTTTGAAAAAGTTTTAAACTGTTCTAGCATGGTTTACCATGATTTACCATGTTTCTAGTATGGTTTACCACATTGCTAGCATGATTTACCATGTTTTAACATGACCATGGATGGTTGGATGGATAGATCAAGATTAGTTAGAAAGAAAGAAAGAAAGATTAGAGAGAATGAAAGAAAGATTAGTTAGAAAGAAAGAAAGATAGATTAGTTAGACAAAGATCAGTTTGAAAGAAAGAAAGATTAGAAAGACAGAAAGATTAGTTTGAAAAAAGAAAGAAAGAAAAGTAAAAAAGAAAGAAAATGTTAGGAGAAAAGAAAGAACAGTAAGAAAGAAAGAGAAAGAAAGAAAGAAAGAAAGAAAGAAAGATGGATTAGTTAGAAAGAAAGATAGATTGGTTAGAAAGAAAGAGAGATTAGCTAGAAAGAAAGAAAAAAAGATTAGTCAGAAAGAAAGAAAGATTAGTTAGAAAGAAAGAAAGAAAGAAAGAAAGAAAGATGGATTAGTTAGAAAGAAAGATAGATTAGTTAGAAAGAAATATTGATTAGTCAGAAAGAAAGAAAGATTAGTTAGAAAGAAAGAAAGATTAGTTAGAAAGAAAGAAAGAAAGAAAGAAAGAAAGATGGATTAGTTAGAAAGAAAGAAAGATAGATTGGTTAGAAAGAAAGAAAGATTAGCTAGAAAGAAAGAAAAAAGATTAGTCAGAAAGAAAGAAAGATTAGTTAGAAAGAAAGAAAGATTAGTTAGAAAGAAAGAAAGAAAGAAAGATGGATTAGTTAGAAAGAAAGAAAGAAAGATAGATTGGTTAGAAAGAAAGAAAGATTAGCTAGAAAGAAAGAAAAAAGATTAGTCAGAAAGAAAGAATAGATAGAAAGAAAGAGAAAGAGAGAGAGAAAGAAGAAAAGAAAGATAGATAGATAGATTAGTTAGAAAGAAAGAAAAAGAGAAAGAAAGAAAGATGGATTAGTTAGAAATGAAGAAAGATAGATTAGTTAGAAAGAAATATTGATTAGAAAGAAAGAAAAATTGATTAGTTAGAAATAAATAAAGAAAGATAGATTAGTTAGAAAGATTAGATAGAAAGAAAGAAAGATTGATTAGTTAGATAGATAGATAGATAGATAGATTGATAGATAGATAGATAAGTTAGTTAGAAAGATAGATAGATAGATTAGTAAGAAAGAAAGATAAGTTAGTTAGAAAGATAGATAGATTAGTTGGATAGATAGATAGATAGATAGATAGATAGATAGATAAGTAAGAAAGAAAGAAATATAGATAAGTTAGTTAGAAAGATAGATAGATAAGTTAGTTATAAAGAAAGATAGATTAGCTAGAAAGAAAGATGAGATAGATAGATAGATAAGTTAGTTAGAAAGATAGATAGATTAGTAAGAAAGAAAGAAATATAGATAAGTTAGTTAGAAAGATAGATAGATTAGTTAGAAAGAAAGAAAGATAGATAATTTAGTTAGAAAGATAGATTAGTTAGAAAGAAAGATAGATAATTCAGTTAGAAAGATAGATTAGTTAGAAAAAAAGAAAGATATATAAGTTAGTTAGAAAGATAGATAGATAAGTTAGTTATAAAGAAAGATAGATTAGCTAGAAAAAAGAAAGATGAGATAGATAGATAGATAGATAGATAGATAGATAGATAGATAGATAGATAGACGTTTATAAGTACATTGAATGGTAGTTTAATTGAGTCTTTATAAGTACATTGAATGGTAGTTTAATTGAGTCTAGGGCTTCAGAGAATTTAGATTTGAGTTTTTGGCTTGTACACTAATGGGCCACCGTAGTCTTGGCTCAATTTGAGCATTCTGCAATGTAAGTCTATGGGATTTTTATGATTTTTAATATTAATTTTTAAGAAAACCATAATTTAAAATCAGTCTGAAAAGATATAGCACACTAAGGCCGGGTTCACACCGGACGCAGAAGCGGCGCGGAACGGAAAATCACGCGCGGTCCGGCGCCTGCCTGTTCACACCAGACGCGTATTCTCCGCGGCGGTCGACAAGCGCTTCTGCTCAGTTGTTGTTTATTCAGAGCTATTTTTTACATCATGGGTAAGTAAATAACCTCATAAAATGAATACACCATGTTTCTGTAACCAAGAAGTTTGTACACTTCTTTTATTAATCTGTTGTCGAGACACACACGCAGCCAGAGAGAGAATATGGTAGACAGTTTTTTTCTTTGTTTGTTTTCATCTTTCTAGTCTGTTTAGATACACAAATATGATCGCATTTGTCACTCGCGGTATTTTAATTTGAAAATTGCTTTTATTTTGACAATTGACCGGATGTCTCGTGTTTCTTGGTGTGACTTCCTGCCGGAATGGACGCGGATCACTCGCGGTGGCGCAAAAAATAGACCAGACGCCGAAACTAGCGCTTCACGGCGCGGGCCGGCCGCGGCATGCCGCGGCGCTCCGCGTCTGGTGTGAACGACACCATAGGTTAACATGGGCGCCGAAAGGAAGCGGCCTCCGTTCCGCGCCGCTTTCGCGCCGCTTCGGCGTCCGGTGTGAACCCGGCCTAAGTCAGAACAGTCTGAAGGTCTGACCCGAGTTTGGTGGTCGTAGCTTTAACGGTCTAGGAGGAGATACAGTCTAAAATTTGGCTCAGAAGAAGAAGAATAATAAGTTTAAGTACAATATCATTAAGTTGGCTTTTCCAAGCCAACTTAATTATTAACCCGATTTACAACTTTTCATGTAAAAGATTTCCTTAGATTTTGGGAAAGTGGACTATGCACTAATGATAACATTCACATGGACTTTTTTACAGTACCATAATGTGAACTGTGTTTTTATCTTTGTTAATTATTACTTACTCATAGGTTATGTCAGAGTGCAACAATTTTACATTTACACATTTTGCAGATGCTTTAATCCAAATCCATTTATATCCACATTGTTGCACAGCTTTGTTTACAGAACACAGAGAAGAACATATAAAGAAGAGAAAATAGTATTTTAAAACACGAGCAGACAAAGGGAAAAGTGCCAAGGGAATTCCTTAAGATAGTTACAAAATGAATAATGTTGCAATTTTCCATCTTGAGTTGTTTTTGTCAGCATTAGCTATGTAAATAAATGTGTGCACGTATCATTTGGTGAAAGTGCATTGGTGCAGTAAGTTTTAAAAGTTTTCTGTTTTGGTTCATAATCAGAGTAGTCTGTCTAAAAGTACACTGTATGATATACTACTGTTGTATGTGCACATTTATATCCTGTTCATATTTTACCCTTTGTTTGCCATTACTGTGTATTTAGATTCTAGTCAAATGGTGCAAAATCACTAAGTGGTTTATTGTGCTTTTCTTACAAATGGATTTACCAGTATTGACAGTAATTTCACTGATCCATTTTAGTCTGAAGGAGATAACTGATAACATGTAAAACACAAATGCACAGGAAAAAAACAAATAAAAGAGAACTAAATATAGAATCAAAGGACAATGATATGCAGGAAGAAAGTGTCTATCAAAACAAAGGTGACCAAGAGAGACAAATTACAGAGAAAAAAACAATGGAATCTACAGTTTTGTTTGCCTTCAATGACATCTAGGGTGCTTTCACACTGAGCTCGTTTGCTGAGGTCCAAGCCCAAGCGCGATTGTCCACGGTGTCATGCTGAAAAGTGATCGTCTGCCAAAAGCCGTCTGCGGTAGCGCATGCAGCGTGTTAAAGTTGTATCGCCCCAGTTTCTGGGTGATTCTATGAAAACATGCCATTTTGTGTACCTGACACAAAAACCTCTCGGTTAGTAATGTAACCCTCGTTCCCTGAAGGAGGGAACGGGAGACGTAATTGGGATCACTTCAGGGAGCCTAATCATCATCGAGCGTCTACAGAACGAGCCAATGAACGCTGGCGTGCGTGAATCGCATCACGCACCTCACAGCGCGGGTATAAACAGGAAGCGTGCGCACACATTCATTGTTTTTCGCTGAGGAGCCGAGATCGTGATGGCCATACAGCGATGGTCAGCAACGGTGGCGACGGGACATAACGTCTCCCTTCAGGTAACAAGGGTTACATTAGTAACTGAGACGTTTTTGTGTCAGGTACACAAAATGGCACGTTTTCATAGAATCACACCCAGAAACTGGGCGATACAGCTTTAACATGCTGCGTTGATGTGATGACGTAATTGCAGACCTGCCAACCTGTACGCATTTTGCGTAGCGGATACGCATTTTGACTTCAAAGTACGCTGGTACGATTTGTCACTCTAAACTACGCAAAAACCTGGTAACGCCTCTGTGCACGCGCTGTCCTCAAATCAAGCTACAGCAAAAGAAGAAGAGTTCGACCAATCATAGCGCTGGGTTCATTCCCCAAATAGCAAGCGGGGATGATTGACAGATGCGTAAGGCCTATCATTAAAAAGAGACTGAAAATCGACACCAATAAAGATTCCCGCTCGATCCCCCTTCCACTCCCGCGGCCGCCGTCTGACTGATTTCATAAGCGAGTACAGTACAGTACGGTACTTCTGACTCCTGAAGGTAAACGGCCTGGGGTTGATGTGGAAAGTTGATTGTTGAGTTAACTTAATCTTATGGATTCGATGATCACACAGATCGCATGGATTATCTTAAAATACTCCGTTAAGTTATTCATGGTCACTCAGAAAAGAGGAAGACATCATTCAGTCATGCAAATAATAAAATGCTCAAGTAATGCTGAACTATAAATCTTGAAATCGCTATGGCTTAGTGATTATGAAAGTGCTGTGATTTGTGGATTAGCCTACTGATAAGCGCGAGTCTGAAGAAACAGGCGTTTATTTATTCATTCATTCTCAGTGTTGAGAAACGTATGTGTTATTATTGTGTTAATTATAACTAAAGTACCTAATTATGTTACATATTTATTTTGTATGAAAACTAGCGCGTTAGTTACTTATGGATTAAAAAGTACCGTTGTATCAGTGCTGCGCGAGCTCTCTCACAAACACGCGCGCACACAGAGAGAGAAGATCATTGTAAAATTAAAATTGACGGGCTAAGTTTAAATTTTGTTCTTGCTTGTTTTTTTTTTCTGTCAAAAAGCATTTTGTATTATCCATCCCTGCTTTTAAAATTCGTTAAATGACGGACGATTTACTGTTAACACAGCCCTGATTATATGTCGGATTCGGAACTTATACTTTATATTATTTTTAGAATAAGAGATTCGTTATGCTATTATTGGACTCCTGTCTATTCATTGTCAAATGTTTTATATAAATATGTTTGTATTGGCTAACATTTATTCAGCTAATGCGTGTCCTGTTTAAAATGTGCAACGTTCAAACGCAAAGACAGCACGTCACAAATAGAAGCCCCTTTCCCTGTGCTATTTAGTATCATATTTGGATATTGGAAAATAAATTAAAATGTTTTTATATTTTTTTAATAATTTTTTTTTACTGTGTTCTAGGGGTTTCTTAATTTTAGACTAGTTGATCAGCACACATTATATGCAATGCAATTATATAATGCATGTGTGTTGTCATCCAAACCGCCCATACAATACCGGGCCGGGCCGAATTCTATAATCTATCTATCTATAATCGGATACCGCTACAGTTTAATTCGAAGTTGTTAGTTTGCTCTGCCCATTTCACCACGGACTGTTTTTCTAACCTGGAACAATATCAAGCAGCCAGGCTTCTCCCGGCGTCTCAAACGGACGAAGGGGGCGATTTCAACTAACGTTATATTCCCGCAAGCGGTAAGTAGTGATTTTATTAACGATAATTTACACTGTGTTATCCAGCGCGATATTGTTTTTTCCTCGAGAGACATCGTGGCTTGCAAACGAGCGAACGAAGCATGGCAGTTGCTCAGTGTTTGGATGTACAAATG
The DNA here is from genome assembly GCF_965113295.1 of Leuciscus leuciscus. Taxonomy (NCBI): domain Eukaryota; kingdom Metazoa; phylum Chordata; class Actinopteri; order Cypriniformes; family Leuciscidae; genus Leuciscus; species Leuciscus leuciscus. The sequence goes on from NC_138728.1 coordinate 43,907,822, forward strand.
AACACAAAAATATTTGTTTAGCTCCTTCATCCGAGCCTCTGGAGAACCAGTGGGTTATGTGAATTTCTGATGTGTAATTGTTCAAGTTCAGACAGATAATCTTTCTCTCAAAGTCGTTCAACACTGTTTATGCATCAGTAAATCGCGTTGCAGTGATAAGATCTTCATTCACGCGATCAACAGGCTGTCATCTGCTCAATGCTCACTGCAACCTTTTATGTGATGGGAATAGATCTAAATACTTAAAAAACGTAATCCCGATAGCTGTAATAGTAAAAACGTATAAAAGCTGTAATAGTAAAAGGTTTCCAGATAGCTCGAATGCCAGATTTCATATGCAAGCATGTCAGCCAATCACAGCAGTGGCCGTTTACATTGAGGTCTCACAGCAGACACGCCCCTTCAAACAGAGCGTTCAAATCAGGGGATGAAATCAGGCTAGGAAATATGCCTTTTATTTCTAAATTATAACAACTTTTGATCTAAAAAACATACTAACATTATAAGGGCACCCCAGGAAACATTCTAAAATAATAAAATAATCCATTCTAGGGCACCTTTAAGGTTGGAGGAAGACAGTCTTCGCTCCAACCCATCTTGCAGGAAGAAAAAGACAGCTCTGCCCCGAGCAAGTTCGGGGGTTCTCCTTGTGAGAAGAACACCACTCAGCGAACAGGTTCCACTTCAACGCATAGAGGCGCCTCTTGCGGAAGTGATGGTGTCAATAAACACCTGGGATAGGTCACCTAGAACAGGGGTTCCCAAACTTTTTCGTTCTAGGACCCACCTAGACAAGTATAATCAATCTCAAGACCCACTTGCACTGGTGCTACCAACTTTCTCAGTTGGTCGCACCAGCATGATTTGGTCGCACATTTTTCTTTTTTTCTTTTTTTTTGCTACATGCCATGGGATTAATCAATGCATGCTGATGGTCTTAATCTGCATTCCCTAGTTTTGCACTGATGTAAAAAAAGACTGACAGTGACAAGCCTTCATGTTAGCAAAATATTTTAAACTTTTAACTCTTAAAAAAACTTTTAAAAACATGTATGTTCTTTAATGTTTGATTATAATTTTACCGTCTTCACATAGGGATGGGAAATTATAAGATTTTATCAATAATAATAATGCCACTGACGATTCTGATTATCGATCCGATTCTTTAACGATTCTCTTTATCGATTCTTGATAGCACTGTGTGGAAAAATGTAGTCATATGCTTTTCAAAAAAAAAACAAGGGGTTTTATTTATTTTAAAGCTTAAGCTTGAGTAAGCAAACTGTACTTTTTATGTAATTTATGTAATAAATAGAACTTTATTGTAAAGTGTTACTGATTCAGACGTCTCCTGAGTTCACTGTTGGAAAGATCAGTTGTCCATTCATTAAAATGAATCGTTCAAATGAGTAATTAGTTCGCGAATTGGACATGTCGTGCGCGTAGTGTGATTATCCCAGCAGTTAGGACATAGACATCCAAGATTTGTGTCAACACAGAAAACATTTCATCACTGGATAGTTTTTTTTCGTTTAATTGAAGTGTTGTTTTATGTCAGCTGAATGTCTGGGACGCTTTTCAGAGAAGATAAGGCAACAACTTATTTAGCACAATTCACACCCAGCGGTAATTGAGGAAGAAAAAAAAAATCTCCGAATGCTCCACATGAAACTTTGGTCTTCCGACCTTTTACCACCGTGTCGATTTATTTTGATTAATATGTGCGAGGGAGAGAGAGCAATACAGCGCTTAGTTTGGAGACGGTGAAGTATTTTTTACACTTTCGCCTGGCTCCGAAGAGAGAGAGAGAGAGCGCGCGCGCGACCGAGTATTCTCTCTGCTCGTTCTTTCAGTTAAATGTGCACTGTGACTCTGTCACAAGCGCAGCAGTTCATCTACATTACTCAGCGATCAAATAACACTTTGGCGGCCGCTAAAATAGTCGTTTGATCATTAATCGGACTGGTTTTGTTTCACTCATCGTAACGTAAATTTAGCTGCAGCTATGTGCCTTTGTGCGACCCACCTTTTCTCACTGTGTGACCCACAAGTGGGTCGCGACCCACAGTTTGAAAACCACTGACCTAGAACCTCTGCGTCCCGTCCAGAGACCAGACATGGAGTTTCTAGAGTTCTGGACGCAGGTGCCATAGGGTCCCCTGTCTCTGAGAGAGCAGGTCCTCTCTCAGAGGAATGGGCCAGGGAGGGACTGTCGCGAGGAGGACCAGATTCCGGGAACCAGGTCCGGTTGGCCCGATATGGCACAACAAGTTTGGCAGGTTTAGCAGCCCCCAAAGCGACCGCAGATGCTTCTTACTCCAGAGGAGGAGATAGCGGGCGAGTTGTGACATGTGGCGGGAGCGTAGACCACCCTGGCAGTTGATGTACCCAAAGGTCGCAGTGCTGTCCGTACTGACCAGTACATGCTTGCCTAGTAATGGCCTTCTGAAGCGGCCCATCGCAAGATGTACTGCTACCAACTCGAGGTAGTTGATGTGCCAATGCAGTTGAGGCCCGTCCACAGACCTGAAGCTGCATGCATGTTGTACGTGGCCCCCCAGCCAGTGGCAGAGGCATCCGTGGTGACCACAGAATGCCTGGACACTTGTTCTAGGGGAACACCTCCCCGCAGGAACGAAGGGTCCGACCACAAGCTGAGAGTTTGGCGACAGTGCGGGGTAACTTGGACCCGACACGAACCGCTCTGCCACACCCATCTTGGGACTCGATCGTGGAGCCAGTGTTGGAGCGGCCTCATATGAAGCAACCCGAGCGGAGTTATTGCGAATGCAGATGCCATATGCCTCAGGAGCCTCTTAAAACTTTTCAGTGGTCCAGCTGTTCTGCGTCTGAGCAAGCTCATGCACTTCAACACTGGCTGGACGCGGGTCTCAGTGAAGCGCTGTCATGTTGATCGAGTCCAGCTCCACACCAAGAAAATAGATCCTCTGCCCGGGGGTAAGTTTGCTCTTTTCCCAGTTGACCCAAAGCCCTAGGTGGCTGAGGTAGCCGAGCACCATGTCCCTGTGTTCGCAAAACTGCTCTCTCGACTGAGCCAGATCTCCTCTCGGTCTTCATATCGGCTGGAGGGACCGGCTCGAATGCGTCCTTCGCCAGTAGTACTGCGATCTCTGCCTGGAGCACAGGGGCATTGTCAGCCAGAACATTGGTGAAGGCTGGGGGGCGCCGGGCTAACTGAATCGCATAGCCGAGTCTGATAGTATGGATGAGCCAGCGAGATGGGCTGGGAAGTGCTAGCCAGGCTCCCAGACACCATGCTAGCGAGACCAACGGTACCACAGGCGTACCTGCGGTGGGGCAGCGCGGCAAAATGCAGGGACCTGACTCGGACGGCATAGCAGCCCGGAGTGGGGTCTGAATGTGTGGTGCAACACGTACCTGGTTCCGTTGAAGGGCAGAGTGAGTGTGCAGAGGCATCAATGCGTCCGGGACACTGCCACTGCTGCTCGCTGGCGATGAAAGAGGGGGCTGAGGGTGACAAGGCATAGCATCCTCTTGGGAGCCAGAGGTTCAAGAAATTGCTCTTTTATTGAAATTGTGGGTTTTGTGGAAATAATCTACCACCTATCCTTGTGGAAATTGTGGGCAGAACAAAAAGAAAAGGAAACAAAAGATGATCTGCCCTCCACCGGGGGAAGGAGTGGTGCGTTCACCATCTCTTGAAGAGCAATCTGATCCACCTCTGGGTCGCCCGTCTTGGGGGCGACTTCCCGTGGCTTACCCCACGCTGAAGCCTGGGTGAAGGCTGCTGTGGCTTAGCAGGAGCGGAGGATACAGCAAGAGGTCGGCCTCGGCGACGAGTGGATGGATGCTCCAACGGGGCAGGATGTGCCGGATGGCGTCCGTCTGCTTCTGGCCGGCCGAGAACTACTGGGTAAAGGTCTCGACCGTGTCGCCGAATAACTCAACCTGGGACAGAGGCACATCCAGGAACCGATATTTATCAGTGTCCCTCATATCCGCCAGGTTGAGCCAAAGGTGGCGTTCCTGGACCACCAAGGTGGACATCGCCTGACCGATGGAATGTGCGGTTTGTGTGCTGCTCTTGGAGGAGCTCTGAGTCAGAACCACCCTTGTGCATGTCCATAAGCACCTGGGACCTGCAGGAGCACCATGGCATGGAGAGCGGAAGCAGCCTGTCCACAGGACCTGTAAGCCTTTGCCGTGAGGCCGGACGAAAACTTACAAGCCTTGGACAGGAGGCGTGGATTACCCAGCCAGGAGGAAGTGGACGCTGGACACAATTGCATCGCAACGGCATGCTCCACCGGCGAGACATCCACATACCCCTTATCTGCTTCGCCATCGAGGGTGGTGAGGAGGGAGGAGCCACTAGGACGGCTTCTGGCACTATACGGTGCCGTCCATCTCCCAGTGAGCTCCTCATGCACTTCTGGAAAAAATGGTAACGGGGCAGTGCGCTGAGAACCAGGACGCCCCGCCCCGAGAAACTAATCCAAACGGGAAGGTTCCGGACGTGGTGGAGGGATCCACGCAAGCCCGACCTTCTCGGCGGCCTGGGAAAGCATAGCTGCCCATTCTGAATCGGACTCCGGCAACGCTACACTCCTCGAAGGGGGTAACGTAGCCGAATCCTCATCTACAGAGGACTAAAGCTCCCCTCCGACTCTGCAACCGACATCTGCTCCAAGAGACACGACTGGTCATCCATGTGAAGGACCAGCACGCTCTTCTGGAGGCTCCGTCAGCGTCAGCGTTTGTGAGGCGTGAGGGGCCCACGGAGATTGCCTCGGCGGGGAAGCCCTAACGGTAACCCTCAGATCACCCTGGCTAAGCACCAAAGTAGGCCTATTCTGAGGTCCAGAATAAGCGCTAGATCGGGTCATAGGCAAGGGGACTGCACCTCCCTTGAGGTAAGCAATTCTGGATCTTAACGCTGCAATGGAAACATGAACTATTCACAATAGCTGCCTCAGCGTGCTGAATACCTATACACGACAACTATTGTGGCAACTATTGTGGCAACTATTGTGGTCGTCTGCTGGCACCAGGGAACGACCGCATCCAGAAACGCACAAGTGAAATGACATCCTGAAAAGTATGCAGGGTCACACTTGTGTTGCTCTTTTGTGAAGAAAAAAATGCTCTCTTAATGCATTCCCTCAGTGCTGAGGCACCCAGGGAATGGCCGCTGTGTGCAGCAATGCTCTAAACACTTTGCAGGGAATGCCCACCGAAACTGACACAGAAATTTCAATGCTGTGAAAACAGCAGTTCGTCCCCTTGGAATTATAAGGTTCTGTCTGCGTTCTGAGCAGTTTTGAGATATTGAGCTTTAAAGTTTTTGCATTCCATTCGACTGTGTAAAAAAGAACCTTTTTATTTTCTAAATAAAAAGTTCCAAAATGTACACAACTTAAAAAACAACATCACATAATGTAAAGAAGTGGTCACAGAAGTTCATTCACAAAAATGTCAGATAGAACCTTATAATTCCAAGGGGACGAGTTGTTGAGCTTTGAGCTTGCGGCCACTCGCTGTTCGTGCCGTCACACCAACACTGGGTACAAGGAAGGAGAGAGAACGCAGTAGCTTGAGTCTGTATTCAGAAGACCAACTGGAACTCGGCTCCGAAGTGAAAGACAATGAGTGCGTGCGCCCGCTTCCTGTTTATACCCGGGCTGCGGGGCACGGCGCGTGATGTTTAATGTTCATTGCCTCATTCTGTAGTCACTCGAAGATGATAGTGCTCCCTGAAGTGATCCCAATTACGTTGTCACGTCAACGCAACATCGAACATGAGCGACTAATAGGGAACTACCCCATAAAGCCATATTAACCACAAAATATTTAAGAAATTTGTAGGTATGATATGGTAAACAAACAATCTTCATTTCAAAAATTCATACATTGATTTTTTAAAAGATTTATGTATTGTAAATCTTTTCAACATTGTAAAAATGGCTTGTCCCTCGGTAAAATGTTTCTATTACAACAGGCTTTTAAGGAGGATAAAGTCAAATTATCTGAAAAAACCTTTAAGTTATGAAAAGCCTCAATTGTTAGTACGTTATTGTTAATACCTATGATGCATGTATTTTATTCTTGACCTTTTTGGAATATATATTAAAAAAACAAAACATTTTAGTACTGTCCCTACGTTTTACGTCAAACCTATTACTTTGGATAAACACACCCCTCAGGGACAATGGACTATACTGCCGTGCAAAGGCAAAAGACCTTAACTTCAATTTTGGTCAACATTAGTTATTGCCATTTTTGGAACAATGGACATCAGTTTTATCATGTGGAAAAATATCTTGAGTCAATTTTGTTCTTTTCTGCTAAAAATAAGATGTTGTTTTTGTCATAACTTCCAAAAGCAGAGGGAAAGCAAAGGCAGAAGCCTTTTAGGCCTTTTAGCTTTGTTCCGCTGCACTCTAGAATGCTGGAATCAAGTTACAGTTGGAGTTAAGGCACTCTGCCTTTGTTTTACCAACGTTACATTTTTGCCGCGCTGAAGTTACGGTGTAACGTTAATGCCTATATGTAATTGAAGCACTTTTGCCACACCCATTAAATAAATAAACAGGGTTTATACAGAGATTCTTAAATTGAATTTACTACCTTTTTACCACCTATTTTACTACCATCACAATATTTTTACTACCAACACGGCTTCAAACTTCAACTGTAGCAGTGTTAAGTGTTAAGTAAAGTGACAAGTAAAGACATGAAATATCTTTCCAAAATGAATTAATAACATATTTAATCACAATTTAATGAGGCAATTATAACTTAATTTCAACACTGGGAGGGAGAGATAGAGAACCAGAGAGAGCGAGAAAGAGAAAGTCAGGAGAGGTTCTGTAGGTGTATGTGAGTGTGCATGTGTGTTAGGGCAAGTGAGTGAGCTACATTCAAGTAAGAGGGAACTCTACCATAGGACTTGGATTAATCAAGATATCACAACAGGCCTTGGTCCATAGGATTTACTCAATATGTCAAAGAGTAACAATTACATAAAAATTAGAAGACAGACTGGACCTTTAGAATGAACAGCTACACAATGTGTAATAATAAAGTGCAATTGAACACTATAATAACAGTATTTCATTAATAAACAAATAACTTCAACACTGGACACAAGCCAAGCACTGTCCAACACACACAGAGAGAGAGAGAGAGAGAGAGAGAGAAAAAGAGAGATTGAGAGAGAGCATAAACAATTAATTGAATTTACAACAAACATAAAAGTTGCCAAGGCAGGATCACAAGTGCCTCAGCTGTGCAGCCTTTTCTTCGATCAATTTTTCCACTTGGAGAAGTTCTGCTTTTTTGTCCTTGTGCCTTCTTCGAAGAGAGTTGGATTTTGTGATGAGCTCAGCCATCTTTGTTCCTGCCTTTCCCTCAGCCATCTCTGCACACTTGTCGGCTTCATTCTCAAGTGAATGGCACACACTACCGAGTACCTGCCGCTGGTTCCGGAGGTCCTCCAGCTCTTTCTCTGCTGCTTTCCTCTTCAGCTCTTGTGTGGCACTCTCCTTTTTTTTCCGCTCACTATCAAGGTACAGCCTGTATTGTGACCTTGCTGAAGCAGCAGATGCCAAGAGCTCCTTGGTCAGGGGAACTTTCAGAACGCCACCATAGACAATTACTTTATCGCAGATTAACCTGAGGGCTTCGAGAGATTCCTCGCGAAGGTTGCACGTTTCTACCTCCTTATTAACTGAGAAGCCTCTCTCCACTGTGGCTTGTCCATGGGACAGGAGGAGAGCACTTTGACAGAACTTGAGCAGGTCAGGGTGGGACGTGCAGAGTTTGGAGTGGAGAAAGACATCCAGACGCTGCCTCAGGGGTTGGAAGGAAACAAACTCTTCTTCTCTGCCCACAACCGAGAGCAAGGAAGTGAACTGCTGAATGATGACATCACCTGCAACATTGAAAGGAAAATTTAAATACATTTTTTAAATTAACAGATACCAGTCAACTGCGTCATCATCCATTCAACAAAAGTACATACTGTTCATCATAGATACACAACAGTATCTAAAGCAGTGGTTCTCAACCTGGGGACACAAAGATCTTGCCTAAATTACAAACTGATCATTGACATTTTCAAACCTCTATTAAAAAGGCAGAAAACCACAAATGAGCACAAGTCCTTATTTTCTTACCAGCTGCAATGCCACCTGCCAGCTGCTGTCCCCGGATGAAAGTTTGTACTAATGCCTTCATTTGTACGATGCACCACTCTGGATCTTTGACCATCTTTGTGGGATCCAGGCAGGCAATCTGCCTAACAATGGGGAATTTCAACGGGGACCTTTCTTGCAGTTTCTTTATGATTTGAATCAGACTCTGCAAACACTCTCTTCTCAGGCTGAGTATGGAGTGTTCCCCTATCTTGGTTCCTGGTTTGCCCAGGAGTGCCTATTAAGGAACATTATTAATTTAATAATTAATTAATATAATAATTATTTATTAATTTAAGGAACACCCATGTCAATGTTTTCTTTGAAAGGAAATGTTTGTATAATATTAATGATCATAATATTCATAGTGAACAAATTGTATGTAATTGTGATTGTGTAATTAGTGTGATTGTGTAAAACAAATAAAAAACAATGAAATTACCTTGATGGAAGATTCAGCCCCCAAGCCTATGTCTACCCTTTTGAGGGAGATCCAGTTCTTCTCATCAGAGATGTCCAATTTAATGAGCTGCAGGGGGGTTAGGTCTTGAATGAGCTCCCTTCTGATGAAGCGCCTCAGTAAACTCTGATGATGACAACAAGCAGATAGTTACCAAGCCATTCCATCAATTAATACAGGTTTACATTCAAATGAGTTAATCAAAACCTTTACAGTGATACTCACCAAGAGAAGCTGAGTTAAATCTTTTGCCAAAAATGGCAACACAGGCTCATCTGTCTGGTATTTTTGGAGAAAGGGGTTGAAACTTCTTGCAATGGAGAGGAAGAATTGGAGCTTTGGGATTAAGAGTGGATCCCCCTGTGCTGCCAGGATGGCATCATAAGAGGCCGTGTTTGGTTTTTGAACCTTCTTATTCTCTGCAGCATTGATGTATTTCTGAATCATAGGCCAAATTTCCAGGACTCTCTCGGCAACTGGCACATTTTCTACCCATCTGTGGCCACAGAAAGAGAGGGGAAAGCAGGACGACCCAGTGGTGATGGTGTAGTCCTCTCTGCGGGCAGGAACGTTGTGAAAGAGGAAATGGAGCGCACGCAGGAGCTTGTCAATTTGCCAGGCTGTAAAGCCTGCCTTCATGGCATTGTGGAGAGTGTGAAGTCCACAGCTCCCAACTATCAGGACTTGAGCACCTCCATACAGCTCGGTATGCTCCTTTTGAAGGAGATCGAGGAGCTTGAAGTTTACGTTGGGGCCATCCATTCCCACAGAGAGGAGCCGCCTCATGTTGAGCTGAGCAACACATTCCTGTGAATTATCACACAGAAGAAAGTTTGTTTAAATAACATTTATTGATTAAGTAAACCACATTCAATATACAGACCGACAGTAAAACTGTATACAGTATGCTTCAAATTAAACTTTTAGCTTTATTATCCTAATGTAAAACGTAAGTAAGATGTTGAAATACATTTGAAAGAGATAGATATTATGCTTATGTCAAGGACTGCTTTGCCAAAGCATAAGTTAGGCTATAACACTTTTTAATCACCATATATACATTTTTCCAACATTGTGTTACAGAATTCAGAAGTAGGCTAAATGAATAAAATGATCAAATCCATGAAACTGTTCAAATGCAAACAATGTCCCCTGGCCAGTGTTGGGCAAGCAACTTGGAAAAATGTATTAAGCTAATCTATAAGTTACTCTCCATCAATCACTAAATGAAAAGCTAACGTTACCCACCAAACGAAAATATAGCAAATGTAGCAAGCTAAGCTACAATAAAATGACAAAAGTACATAACTACATCAAAGCTACTTTATTAAAACATTGAACTAATTTCACTCCAAGCCATGGCTATCTAGTGATCAATAAAACTGTAAGACAAACTAATAGGCAAAAATGTCAAGATAGCTTATTAAACTGTTCTCAATGCTTTAACTGCTAAAAACCATGGCAACACAAACCAACAAAAACATCCTCACATAGCCAATTACAAAAACGGGAAGAGTGTATATTGTAGAAGAGCCACACTGTTTGGATGTATACTTCATTTAGGGCACATTGGGAGGACACTTTGTATAAGATCACTAACGTTAACGTGGTTCAACCCACAGGAGCAAAATTAAGACCTGCTCCAAACAGTAGCAGCCTGGCAAAAAAAAAGGACAAATGACGTTGAAGGTGAATTTAAGGAAAGAGTTTTCCTGAAGTCTGATAAGATTCACTATATGAACTCGCACTTCTCTCCCCCTGCTTTCTCACCGCTGTCTCCTGTGCACGCTCCCCAGCTACCCCGCAGCAGCGTCTGTCATCACCATGGTTACGGCTTGAGCCTAGACCACAGCAGAAACTCCGCTGGGAAATGTAGCTTCTGTGAATGCTACCATGTTACTTAATCAGTAAAATAGTTTCACTTCTGAAAAGCTACTTGATGTAGAAAATAGCGACGCTACTGAGAAATGTAGGTAAACTAGTAACGGCGCTGTTTTGAATGCTGCTACTGCCCAACACTGCCCCTAACCAATAAGTAACGTTATATAAAAATAAACTTACTTTGATGTGCTGCAACAGATCCTCAGCTCTTCCATGTCCCAGAAATTGAGAGACAAAATACCTCGAGCGGACACAGCCATCCTCCAAAAAACGAATGTGTATGTCCATTTGTTTTTTCTTTGACGATTCATTCAGACTCTCATCAAACATAAGTACGTATGGTCCGGCATTATTTATAGCTTCAACCAGTTGCTTATTAAAATAGGGGGCGATGCCAAATTTGATCATGTAGCTGGTCTTGTCTTTGGCCAAAGCGAACGATTTGGCGATTTGGGAATCCAGGAACATCATGCTAAACAGCTCTCCTATGCCATCATTGGACTTGAACGAGTGGTGTTTCACTGCCAAGTCTAAACACCATAGTACTTCAGCCTGTAGCGTAGCGGTGGTGGTGCAGATCGTCTGTATGCTGGTGGTAGGATTACTGGCCGTGGACTGCGAGGAGCGAGCAGGCAAGGTTGAGGGAGCAGTGGAGGTTGATGGCGTCGATGTAGCCGTTGGTCCAGCGCAAAACAGCGACAGCTGGGTGTTACGTCCCCACATCCTGGCTTGGTGGCTAGTAGACTCCCTGTGGGAATTAACCGCCTTCACCCCCATCCAAGTAATATTTATCGTTTTCTTGCAAACGTTGCAAAAAGCTTCTCGGCTGTTTCCAACTACTGGCCTAAGCCAGTCTTTAAACCGAGCGTCCTCCAGCCAGAGGTCCGAAAACTTGCACTTGCCCATATTTACTTGGTAAACTCGCGAGGAGCAGAGGTTTACCGCCAAGCTACCAGCTTCAACCGCCCAACGTACACATCGCGTGACGTCATTCCGTTCACTCGCTATAAATCCTTCCATATTTTTTTTCAAAACGCTATAAATCCATCCATATTTTTTTCCAAAACGCTATAAATCCATCCATATTTTTTTCCGAAACGCTATTAATCCATCCAGATTTTTTTTTCAAAATGCTATAAATCCATCCAGATTTTTTTCCAAAATGCTATTAATCCATCCAGATTTTTTTTCAAAATGCTATAAATCCATCCAGATTTTTTTCCAAAATGCTATAAATCCATCCAGATTTTTTTCCAAAATGCTATTAATCCATCCAGATTTTTTTCAAAAGCTGTAAATCCATATTTTTCCCCCCAAAAATTGTCTTTTTAAAAAGTATTTTGTCTTTTATTTCGTGTTTGCATTTGAGGAAAAAAACATGTTATGTAGCCTAACCGTTCGTTCTCCATTAAGGATGCTTTTAAAACTTTCACAGAGACATCAAACAGAAAACACAAAGCCTCTCTTTGAAACGAATTTCATTTTGTATTAATTTTATCTTAATTTTAATCCATGTTTCATTATTTTGTATAATCACAACACGTTCAGACATGAACCGAAACTCAGCGTATAGGTAGCCTAGGCTACTCGCCTCACAGTCCTAAACAAATTAGAAATATCCTATATCTATTATCTACAGAAAGCTTGAATTTTCTACTTTTAAACAGAACCATTCAAAACTAAATAAAAGTAGGCTATATATAGGCTAATCCGTAAGAAATGCATTTTTCTCCGGCGCGTTCACTACTGCAAAGATCGCGAGTCAGTGTCAACTTCATCTTTGCAGCTGACACAGTAACACTTGTTTATTAATAAACAATTAAAATGTCATAATATTTTTTTTAACGCGTCACCACTGCATGAGAGAGAGAGAGAGAGAGAGAGAGAGAGAGAGAGACAGACACACACGCAAGGTCTCTGCCGTGCGCTCGCTACACGGTTTGCACGCGCGCTTTTGCTCGCTCGCTCGCTCTAGATTCGCAGGAGATTTTAACTAATTTCCAGGCATCATTACATTACAAAAGGCAATTGTAATCTTTTTTTATTACTATTTTGGTATGATGAACATTCACCCGCCAGTGTGGCGGATAGTCTTTTGAGATTTACTCGCCAAACGGAAAATCTAACCGCACTTGGCGCTTGGCGGGTGTTAATTTCGGACCCTGGCTGCGGGCCAATAAAAACTGGACCTAAGTTTGGACACCCATGATATAGACCCAGTTAGATGGGGCTTCGAAAATGTACTACCTCGTCAGATGACGTTTACTACTTTTTACTACTTTTTACTGGCCTTAATTTGGCATAATTTAATTTACTACCTTTTACTACCTTTTACAACCCCGCGGAAACCCTGATAAAGTGAAAAAATTGTTGCAGTGGTTGTTTTTTAACTTTATCTAGCATTAAGAATGGCCTATCCTCGCGGGAAAATGATGGTGGAGATGGCTTTGAAACGCAAACACCAAGATCAAGGTAAGGATGATATGGATACATAGCTTCAACCAGTTGCTTCTTAAAATAGGAGGCGATGCCAAATTTGATCATGTAGCTGGTCTTGTCTTTGGCCAAAGCGAACGATTTGGCGATTTGGGAATCCGGGAACATCATGCTAAACAGCTCTCCTATGCCATCATTGGACTTGAACGAGTGGTGTTTCACTGCCAAGTCTAAACACCATAGTACTTCAGCCTGTAGCGTAGCGGTGGTGGTGCAGATCGTCTGTATGCTGGTGGTAGGATTACTGGCAGTGGACTGCGAGGAGCGAGCAGGCAAGGTTGAGGGAGCAGTGGAGGTTGATGGCGTCGATGTAGCCGTTGGTCCAGCGCAAAACAGCGACAGCGGTAGCTGGGTGTTACGTCCCCACATCCTGGCTTGGTGGCTAGTAGACTCCCTGTGGGAATTAACCGCCTTCACCCCCATCCAAGTAATATTTATCGTTTTCTTGCAAACGTTGCAAAAAGCTTCTCGGCTGTTTCCAACTACTGGCCTAAGCCAGTCTTTAAACCGAGCGTCCTCCAGCCAGAGGTCCGAAAACTTGCACTTGCCCATATTTACTTGGTAAACTCGCGAGGAGCAGAGGTTTACCGCCAAGCTACCAGCTTCAACCGCCCAACGTACACATCGCGTGACGTCATTCCGTTCACTCGCTATAAATCCATCCATATTTTTTTTCAAAACGTATAAATCCATCCATATTTTTTTCCAAAACGCTATAAATCCATCCATATTTTTTTCCGAAACGCTATTAATCCATCCAGATTTTTTTTTCAAAAGCTGTAAATCCATATTTTTTCCCCCAAAAATTGTCTTTTTAAAAAGTATTTTGTCTTTTATTTCGTGTTTGAATTTGAGGAAAAAAACATGTTATGTAGCCTAACCGTTCGTTCTCCATTAAGGAAGCTTTTAAAACTTTCACAGAGACATCAAACAGAAAACACAAAGCCTCTCTTTGAAACGAATTTCGTTTTGTATTAATTTTATCTTAATTTTAATCCATGTTTCATTATTTTGTATAATCACAACACGTTCAGACATGAACCGAAACTCAGCGTATAGGTAGCCTAGGCTACTCGCCTCACAGTCCTAAAAAAATTTGAAATATCCTATATCTATTATCTACAGAAAGCTTGAAATTTCTACTTTTAAACAGAACCATTCAAAACTAAATAAAAGTAGGCTATATATAGGCTAATCCGTAAGAAATGCATTTTTCTCCGGCGCGTTCACTACTGCAAAGATCGCGAGTCAGTGTCAACTTCATCTTTGCAGCTGACACAGTAACACTTGTTTATTAATAAACAATTAAAATGTCATAATATTTTTTTTTTACAGCGTTTAGGTGCCGTTTATATGAACGCGTCACCACTGCATGAGAGAGAGAGAGAGAGAAAGAGAGAGACAGACACACACGCAAGGTCTCTCCCTCTCTGCCGTGCGCTCGCTACACGGTTTGCACGCGCGCTTTTGCTCGCTCGCTCGCTCTAGATTCGCAGGAGATTTTAACTAATTTCCAGGCATCATTACATTACAAAAGGCAATTGTAATATTTTTTTATTACTATTTTGGTATGATGAACATTCACCCGCCAGTGTGGCGGATAGTCTTTTGAGATTTACTCGCCAAACGGAAAATCTAACCGCACTTGGCGGGTGTTAATTTCGGACCCTGGCTGCGGGCCAATAAAAACTGGACCGAAGTTTGGACACCCATGATATAGACCCAGTTAGATGGGGCTTCGAAAATGTACTACCTCGTCAGATGACGTTTACTACTTTTTACTGGCCTTAATTTGGCATAATTTAATTTACTACCTTTTACTACCTTTTACAACCCCGCGGAAACCCTGATAAAGTGAAAAAATTGTTGCAGTGGTTGTTTTTTAACTTTATCTAGCATTAAGAATGGCCTATCCTCGCGGGAAAATGATGGTGGAGATGGCTTTGAAACGCAAACACCAAGATCAAGGTAAGGATGATATGGATACATGAAGAAATATTTTTTTAGATATGCAATTTACTTTAGATTTTGTGAAATTCAGCTAGGATACTGGTAGCCTAGTTAGCTAGCTAGCGATGCAAACTTGGGCTAAGATAGGCTACTTGACACACAAAACACAACTATTCCTGATCCAAAAATAGCCTAATGTTACATAATAGATGGTTGTGTCAGCTGTAAGACACCATAAATCAAAGCCTGGATACTATCCAGCCAATCTGACAGTCCATGCACTCACTGACAGAAAACAACGCGAGTGGGTTGGGGACGCCTCGCGATAAGTAAGGGGAGGAGAAAACATTACCACGCAAACAAACAAACCCAGCAGATATAACTTAGATTGCAGCTTACCTTTTTTTTAACATGGTCAAACTCAAAATCCATGGAAAACGACATCCACTGAGAAGACAATCCATTGTTTAAATCCATCATGTGCCGGCTGGCTAACCTAATCTATCAAAGTGCAAGTTGTCCGGAGGTTGACATTTTAAGTGTCGCTGTGGGTAGGCTATTAGTAGGCAGACGTCCGGTTAAACAGTTCAAATTAGGGTGACCAAACGTCCTGTTTTCCCAGGACATGTCCTGTTTTCACGTCTTGTCCTGGCCGTCGTGGTTGTTGTTTTTTTATAAAGTGATGAAAATGTCCTGGTTTTCATTATTTTTCATTGGGCCGTTAAGCATATACTTTAAATTTATTGGCGCTTATCTTTGCACACACAACATATGAAACCGGCTAATCAGCACGTTCCTCAATCCGCAACGGCAAGCAGAGAGCACGTCAGAAAACAGAGGCCTCTGTGTGTGTGTGTGTGTGTGTGTTCATCTCAGCCTCATTGGTCTGTCGAATATTTGAAATGAACAATCAATCAAATCAAAGTAGGCGGACTTTATGTTCACAAAAACTTTTTTATACGTTTTTTTTAAAAAAAATTTATGGCCATGAAAAAAAATATGTCATGTAAAATGTGTTAAAGGGTTAGTTCACCCAAAAATGAAAATTCTGTCAGTAATTACTCACCCTCATGTTGTTCCAACCGCGTAAGACCTTCGTTCATCTTCGGAACACAAATTAAGATATTTTTGATTAAATCTGAGAGCTGATCACTCCTCCATAGGTCAAGTCAAGTCAAGTCAAGTATATTTGTATAGCGCTTTTCACAATACAGATTGTATCAAAGCAGCTTCACAGTATTAAATTAAAATAATACAACAAGGTTTGTTTCAAGTGGAATTTATTGATTGATCAAATTTAATTAAATATCCCCAACATATCCCCAACTGAGCAAGCCAAAGGCAACAGTGGCAAGGAACCGAAAAACTCCATCAAGTGACCTAATGGTGTCCTAAAACTCCATCAGGTGACCTAATGGAGAAAAAAAAACCTTGGAGAACCCAGGCTCAGTCGGGGGCCAGTTCTCCTCTGGCATTTATGAGCTAGAGACCGGATTGTATTTTGAACTGTAAGATTAAAAATATTATATGAATGCCTGGCTGAAGAGATGCGACTTTAATCTAGTTTTAAACTGGGAGAGCGAGTCTGAGCAACGAACAGTATCAGGAAGACTATTCCAGAGTTTTGGAGCCAAATGTGAAAATGCTCTTCCTCCTTTAGTGGTTCTGGATATCCTAGGTATGACCAAAAGCCTTGAATTTAGTGATCTTAAAGAGCGCGATGGATTATAGGGTGATAGAAGATCCGTTAAATAGACTGGAGCTAAGCCGTTTAGGGCTTTATAAGTCAGTAGCAATACCTTGTAATTAATACGGAACTTTATAGGTAACCAATGCAATGATGATAAAATCGGTGTTATATGATCATATTTTCTTGATCTCGTAAGAACTCTAGCGGCGGCATTTTGGACTAACTGTAGCTTGTTTATTGAGGATGCAGGACAACCAGCTAATAAAGCATTACAGTAATCTAGTCTCGAGGTCATGAATGCATGAACTAACTTTTCTGCATCAGAAACTGATAGCATATTACGCAGCTTAGCAATGTTTCTAAGGTGGAAAAAGGCAGTTTTTGTAACATATGAAATATGATTTTCAAAAGACAGGTTGCAATCAAGTATAACACCCAGGTCTTTTACTGTAGAGGATAAAGTAACAGGACATCCTATGATGTTAAAGTTGTATTGTGCGAGGTTTTGTGGCCGGTTTTTTGAACCGATAAGTATTACCTCTGTCTTGTCTGGATTTAATAAAAGAAAATTACGCGTCATCCAATCTTTTATATCTTTAACACACTCTGTCAATTTGGAAAATTTAGCGTTTTCATCCGGCCGTGATGAAATATATATTTGAGTGTCATCAGCATAACAATGGAAACTAATTCCATGTTTCCTTATAATATTTCCAAGTGGCATCATATATATTGAGAATAACAGAGGGCCTAACACAGATCCCTGCGGCACTCCATAGTTTACTGGAGTTATGATCGATTTTTCTCCATTTAAATAGACAAAATGGTAGCGGTCAGATAGGTATGATTTGAACCAGCTTAATGCTTGTCCTTGAACACCAGTATAATTTTGTAGTCGATCTAAGAGTAATGTGTGATCTATAGTATCGAACGCAGCACTAAGATCAAGTAAAACTAGTATTGAGATACAGCCTTGGTCAGAAGCTAAAAGTAAATCATTTGTGATTTTAACGAGCGCAGTTTCAGTGCTATGATGTCTGAATCCAGACAGAAACTTTTCATAGATATCATTTTGTTGAAAGAAAGAGCCCAGTTGAGCGGACACCACTTTTTCTAATATTTTAGACATAAATGGAAGATTTGAAATGGGTCTATAATTTGCTAGGTTATTATGATCTAATTGTGGTTTCTTAATTAGAGGTTTTATAACTGCCAGTTTAAATGTTCTTGGAACATGACCTAAAGATAAAGACGAGTTAATAATATTGAGGAGAGGCTCTTCCACTACAGGTAACACTTCTTTCAATAGTTTAGTTGGTATAGGATCTAATAAACATGTTGTTGTTTTAGATGAAGTGATAAGGTTAACTCTTTTTGTTCTATAGTTGTAAAGCACTGTAATTGTTCTTGCGGGGTGATAATTGAAGCTGAATTATAAGGCGCAATTGAAGATTGAACGTTTACAATTGTGGTTCTGATGCTTTCTATTTTCTCAGTGAAGAAGTTCATGAAATCATTACTACTGAACTGTAACGGGATATTTTGTTCAGGTGACGTCTGTTTATTTGTTAGTCTAGCCACGGTGTTAAATAAAAACCTTGGATTGTTTTGGTTGTTTTCTATTAGTTTGCGGAGGTGCTCAGCCCTTGCCGCTTTTAGGGCCTTTTTATAAAGTGACATACTGTCTTTCCACGCGATTCTAAAGACCTCTAAATTAGTTTGTTTCCATTTACGCTCTAAAATACGGGTTTCTCTCTTTAAAACATGCGTAGTATTGTTGTACCATGGTACTTTAATTTTCTCTCTGACCTTTTTTAATTTAATAGGTGCAACCACATCCAATGTTCTAGAGAGAATGGTGCTCATAGTGCTAGTTAGTTCTTCTAGTTCATCTGTTTGTTTGAGTTCAGGCAGCAGCTGAGACAGATTAGATAAGCAATTTGAGAAATTATCTATGGTGGATGGGAGGATTGTTCTGCCTGATTGATAACGCGGCGCCGCATGACATATTACAGCAGTACGTAATATGCAAGTTACCATGTAGTGATCAGTGACATCATTACTTTGTGGAATGATATCTATATCGGTTGGATCGGTTCCATGTGATATAATTAAATCGAGTGTATGATTAAGACGATGAGTTGGTCCGGTGACGTTTTGCTTGACCCCAAATTAATTTAATAAATCTGTAAACGCAGCCCCTAACGCATCATTTGGATTATCTACGTGTATGTTAAAATCTCCAACAATTAATGCTTTATCGACATTGACTAATAGGTCTGAAAGAAAATCTGCAAACTCTTTTAGGAAATCAGCGTAAGGCCCTGGCGGTCTATATACGGTAGCCAAGGCTAGAGATAATAGGGATGTTTTTCTAACATCTAAGAGCGTAACATTTAGTACAAGTACTTCAAATGAAATAAACTTATAACCCGTTTTCTGAGTAACATTGAGAATATCTCTATAGATTGTTGCAACACCGCCGCCACGGCCAATCAGACGGGGCTCATGCTTATAACAGTATCCAGATGGAGTAGACTCATTTAGACCGAAATAATCATTTGGTTAAAGCCAGGTTTCAGTAAGGCAAAGTACATCGAAGCTATTATCTGTGAGTATTTCATTTGCAATAACTGCCTTAGGTGTGAGTGATCTAATGTTTAGAAGACCTAGCTTTAGAAATTGTTTTTGTTTACTAATAGCAACATTTTCTGTTTTAATAACAATTAGATTTTTCCTAGATCCTGCAGTAGATTTATTATTTGATCTCACTAAACGAGGAATAGACACGGTTTCTATGCAATGTTCTACACTAGTATTTATATCAGTTAAGTTGGTGCAGCAGAGACTATGATTTGGACTTTTGGTTACTAAAGGTCCAAATCATAGTCTCTGCTGCAGAGAGAAGGAAATGAATAGTAGAATAAAGTCGTTATTTTTGTTTGTTTTTGCGCACAAAAAGTATTCTCAACGCTTGATAAACTTAAGATTGAGCCACTGTAGTCACTTGGATTATATTAACGATCTCTTTAATAACTTTTCTGGGCCAGCAAGTTTCAATCACATAGAAGCCTATGGAGAAGTGATCAGCTCTCAGATTTAATAAAAAATATCTTAATTTGTGTTCCGAAGATGAACGAAGGTCTTACGCGGTTGGAACAACATGAGGGTGAGTAATTACTGACAGAATTTTAATTTTTAAACTAATATAATGATATTCATTAGCTGCATGTGTCTAATTCATTTTCTTTTCTACATTTCAGTTTCTTTCGAGTCCTTTCCTGGGGTTAATGCACAAAATGCAGAGAGCATGCCCCCCGCGAAACTAGAGGCAAAGGAGTGGACAACTCCACACTTATCTAGACATCAGCGGATTCAGTGATGATCTGTTTTGTGGAGCAGATGAGCTGTTCACCCCGAGCACACCAGACCCCACTCCTCTGCCACTAATGACACCAGAGCCTGTGATTGCCCATGTCACAGCCCCAGACCCAGTTCTTCCACCAGTCACACCACTGCCTGTCCTTGTTCCAAACGGTCAAGCACACTCTCCTGCTCCTCCATCAGAGCCCACAAATAGACCACCAATGAGGGGACCATGTGGAGCTAAATGCCGACGGCAGTGCTCTGGAAAATTTTCCGAAGACAGGCGGCAAGAAATCTGGTCTGAGTACTGGAATATGAGGTATGCACAGAAACGGGCCTTTATCTTTGCCTCAGTCAGCCAGGTTCCAACAGAAAAGGTCTGTGCCAATGCCAGTCGGCAGCGGAGCAGCTCATTTGTCTACAGGCTGCACGACCACAAGACCCTGCAGCAGGTATGCAAACTATTCTATCTTTCCACACTAGGCTATCATCCCACCAGTAATAGCCTAGTTCTCTCAGTCATGGGCAAAGCAATAACAACTGCTCTAGCTCCACCCAACGACATGAGAGGGAGACATGAGCCTGCCAACAAGCTGGACTTGCAACCACTGATTGACCACATAGAATCCTTCCACCCGTCAGTCAGTCACTACCGGAGGGAGCATGCACCATTCCGGCGCTATCTCCCAAGTGATGTCACGGTCAAGCTTATGTTTGCCGACTTCATTGAAAAAGGTAACCGCTGCTCTTATGAAACTTACCGTAAAACAGTGAAGTCGAAGAACATAAGCTTTACCAAGCTTGGAGAAGAGGAGTGCGAGTGCTGTTTGCTCCAGGACCAGCATGTGAGGTCTGATCACCAGGGGGAGGCTGCAGAAAATTGCCCTCAGTGCGAGAGGTGGCATAAACACCAAACTGAAGCAGCTGAGACCCGACTGCACTACAGGTCGGATGCAGACAAGGACTGGCCTGAGAATACATCTGTCAGAAGCGTTGACCTGCAGAAAGTCATCATGCTCCCACGCATGCCAGGTGTGAAGTCGGCAGTGTTCACCCGACGAATATCCACATACCATGAGACCTTCGCGTCAGTAGGCAAAAAGCTAAACAAAAGAAAAACCATCTCTGTTATCTGGCATGAGGGAATTGCAGGGCGGAATGCCAAAGAAATCACATCGGCGTATGCAGCAGCACTAGAAAAAGAGCGCGACATCAGGCATGTTATATACTGGGTGGATAATTGTAGTGCCCAAAATAGAAACTGGTGTCTGTTTACTTCACTGCTGACATTGGTCAATTCTGAAACAATATCAGCTGAAGATGTCACTTTGAAGTTTTTCGAGCCGGGGCACACCTTCATGAGTGCCGACAGCTTCCACCATGGTGTGGAACAAGAAATGAGGCACAGACCTGGAGGAGTGGTTTTTGATTTTGATGACTTTTTGTCAGTGGTGGCCAATTCCAACTCTAGGAAAGTGGAGGTGGTGGAGTTGAAGAATGATGACATCAGGGCATGGATGAATGGCCATTCTGCAGCCAAGACTAAAAAAATGCCAAGGCTGGCTGAACTCAAAGTGGTGCAACTGCGACGTGGGTCAAGGTCCATGTTCGTGAAGAAATCCCATGGGGAGGAGGACTTCATAGAGCTGGACTTCCTGCAAAAGAAGTTCATTCCCTGTATACCAACCACCTTGAGGCAGCAAGACTGGGGTGTGGAGGAGGCCAAGAAGACGGAGATCCTAAAGAATCTTGTTCCCCTCATGCCTCCTACCAGGAGGTTTTTCTGGAGCTCCTTGGCTATAGGATAAATTAAGCCCCTCTGCGGACTGATTTCCGGACTCTTGTGATTCTCTCTCTCTCTCTCTCTCTCTCTCTCTCTCTCTCTCTCTCTCTCAACACACACACACACACACACACACACACACACACACACACACACACACACACACACACACACACACATCTGTGCAGGCAGACACACACACATCTGTGCAGGCAGACACACACACACACACACACACACACACACACACACACACACACACACACACACACACACACACACAACCAAAATACCAGCAGCATTTTTCATTTTATTCACCTCTTAACATTCTTTCTTTTAATTTTCTTGTTCATTTAATACATTTCTTAAAATCATTTTGTTGTTAAACTCCCTTCTTTGTAAACTGTCATAAACTAACTATATCAAGAAAATCTATCCTAATCACATCAAATTTGTGAGCGAGAACTGTAGTCTGTACATGCATGTGGTACTAAATACATTTTCCATTTTGTCCAGGAAAATGTATTACAGTTTTTCTCAATTGCTAAAACACTAAACCCTATTGTCTGAACCAAATGCTCAGTTGCCTGAACCCACTGATTGAATCAATCACTCTTTTGGCAAAACCATAAGCACTTTTCACCTGTTTAGACACAACTTGCCAACACATTTTCATTGTGATGCACCCGTGCTGCATAATGGTGAGCACAGGTGACAAAAGTCAAACACAATTAAAGCACAGGTGTCACCACTTGAACACAACAACTCAAAATTGATCACACTTGTGGCTAATGATGTGAGGGAACATATACAGTAAGCCAGTTCAGAGAGCACTGGTTTGTGAGGCCCTACAATGGATAGAAATCTGAGAGGAAGAGTTCGTGTGAGAGGAGGTCGAGGTGGTCAGCGAAGACAAAGAACAGTAATATTTGATGAAATCAGAGCTACTGTGATTGACCATGTTCTTGTCCATGGTATGAGCATGAGGGAGGCTGGACAAAGGGTACAACCAAACATCAGTAGATTCACTGTGTTCACCATAATCCGAAGATTTAGAGAAGAGAACTGGTAATTACCTTTTTTTGACATTATAGTACAGTATGTAAATGTTGACAGCAATTACTGTATTACATACTATATACTGTACCACAGTATACTGTAAGTAAATATATGTTTCAGTACATCACTGTACCAATGTACTGTAGTATTGTAATGGAGGGTTGGTCTAACTGTTTGTAGGCCTAGTTTTCCATGTATATTTTTTGTAACTCCATGTTCTCTTTTTGTAGAATTGAAAGACTGCCACATGGGGGTGGGAGGACAGGTATGTTCTCCCTACAACAAGAGACCCTAATTGTTGATATGGTCCGTGAGAACAATGCCATTAACCCTCTGAGGTCGACAAACGCGCCCGCGCGTTTTGCTGGATTTTTTTCAGTTCAGTTCAAAAGAAATAAATTTTGCTCTGTTGACTTTGATATTACAAGCAAGTTTCATACATCAATCGATTCTGTTAAATGTGTATTATTTTTGTGTATACTCACAATAAAAACAAAGTGTTGTGCTTTTTGCCAAATAAAGAAAAATAAACGTGATGCGAGTTCTGCCTTCTCTCTGCCAGTGAAGACCATTCTGAAACGCGTCCGAAAATGAACAATAACTCAACGAATACTGAGTCAAACAGGCATACAGACACACAGGCATGAAGCTTGAATTCTCTTCTTTAAAATGAGGTAATTTATATAAAAAACAAATATTCTCATCTTGTGAAATCTGTATTAAAAGAGCGATTCCAGTCGAGCTAATTAGAGCTCATTCAAAGGTAATGTGACTCCGCCCACGGAGAGCGCGCGCTATTCAAACGCAAATTACTGAGGCAAACCTGTGAACGCCCCCCATATCAGCTCGAGAAAACACAAGTTTAATCATATCATTGTAGCCTACGTGTTTACACCATCTGGCAGCGCTGTGAGGAATAATAATAACGGAAAATCTACCTCAGAGTGCGGGTATTGCAGGAGAGAGGATCCGAATATGTAGTAAGTTTTTTTTCCTTCTCAAGTTAATCGCGTTTCTGTGAATGAATGAACGGCAGCCGCAGAGATGCGCGCTGTTTATCACAGCTCGCAAAAAGACAGTTTAAATTTAAATTGCGTCTCTGTGTGAATGAATGATGATGTTTTAGCAAACTGTATTGCTATACTGAGATGAGTAAACTGAAAATTAACATTTATATGCCCTAATATTTCATAAAAACAACGTTACAGTCAGGCGTTTCTGTTTGTGAATGAATGTTTCGGTTTTAGCAAACTGTATTGCTATACTGAGTAAAAATCGACTGAAATGTTGAAATAAAATGTATTTGTATAAGCAACGTATTAAACTGCAAATTAACATTTATATTTCTTATAATAAAAACGAAAGACCTATGTTACAGACATATGAAAGACAACATTTCGTTGATTAGTTTTGGATAGATTATACATTTTTACTGTAAAATATCTGCCAACTCAAATAAGCCAATATTTGTTTGCCAATATTTGCTCATGTTAAATATAGTATGTTTTGTCAAAAATAAAGTAATCAAATAATCAATCAAATCCTTAACTTTGAAATATGTATGATAAAATGTATACTTTAGTTTTTACAAAGAAAGATTACACTTGAATTGTTGTTGTAATTGTAACCTTTTTAATAAAAAAATATATTTACAAGGTAGATGTAAACAAACTATTAAAAGGTAATAAGGTAATAAGCCTTTTCTTTAAATAATTTTTATTGTGTTTTATTAGTGACAAATTTGGGGAGAGGATAAATATTCCAAAACTGAAAATACAGTATGAGAATTAACTGCACAATTACTAGACATGTTTTCCTTGGATATTATAGGCCAAATTGCAAGCACACTATGTGGAAAAATAAAATATAATTGAGATGCTTCCAACTGTTGCTCTTGCATTCTTGTGGCTCAGTGACTCACCTGAATGAAAGGGTCATTAAGTATGCAGGCCCCATTGTCTCCTAAGGTGTGAACCACTAAATATGCATGATCGTTGACGCCCACTCCGCATATTGCCTTTCCAAACAGAAAGTGCTTTGCAAAATTCAAATCAATGTATTGTGTTATGTGAATGATAAGGGCAGGATGATTTTCACATCATTTTGAAGAAAAAACACTAGGCAATGACATCTATTAGACAAAAGTCTTATTGGCACATATTTAGTATGTGTTTTATGGCCTTATTTCAGAAACTTTAGTTTTTAGTTTTTTCAATAACCACGCATAAACATTATTCTCTCAAAAATGCAGACATGTACATTCTTGTTGCTCACATATTATGATAGCCCTGTTTGTGCTAAATAGTGTGTAATTTTTTTTTGCCATTAATATGTTTATAAGCAACTGAAAAAAGCACAAATGTCAGGGCATGTCAGAACATCTCAAGGACCCCAAAAACCCCTCAGACCTCAGAGGGTTAAACTGAGTGAAATTCAGCAGAAGATCATTGAGGACCATGTAAATTTTGAGGGTATCAACAGTGTCAGCCTCTCTACTGTTGATCGTGTCCTCAAGCGCAACAGACTGCGCATGAAACCGCTATACAGAGTGCCCTTTGATCGCAACTCAGACAGAGTCAAAGAGCAAAGATTCCAGTATGTACAGGTTGGCATATATCCAGACACATTCAAATTTTGAGGGTATCAACAGTGTCAGCCTCTCTACTGTTGATCGTGTCCTCAAGCGCAACAGACTGCGCATGGAACCGCTATACAGAGTGCCCTTTGATCGCAACTCAGACAGAGTCAAAGAGCAAAGATTCCAGTATGTACAGGTTGGCATATATCCAGACACATTCAATGTTGATTACTCTAAGTAGTGATTTACTCTAGTGGCCTAAATCACTTTTTCCGTATCACTTACAAAACTATATCTATTTCTACAGAGGGTTTTTCAACTGGATGCAATGAAAAGACCCCATGAATTCATCTACATGGATGAAGCTGGGTTTAATCTCACCAAAAGAAGGAGAGGCCGTAATGTGATTGGCCATCGGGCCATTGTTGGTGTTCCTGGGCAGCCTGGTGGCAATGTCACATTATGTGCTGCCATCAGCAATCATGGGGTTGTCCACCATCATGCCAACCTGGGGCCCAACAACACTCACCAGCTCCTCATTTTCCTCAATCACATGCAAGATGCTCTGTTAGGGCAGCAGGATGAGCATCCCATCTATGTTGTTGTTTGGGACAATGTGAGTTTTCACAGAGCCCTCCAGGTTAGAGAGTGGTTCAATATGAACCAAGGTTTTATCAATCTTTGCCTTCCACCGTACTCCCCTTTCCTAAACCCCATTGAGGAATTCTTCTCCTCATGGCGGTGGAAGGTATATGAACGCCAACCTTACACCAGGGTAAATCTCCTGCAAGCCATGGGACTTGCCTGTGGTGACATGGGTGTGGAGGCATGCCAAACCTGGATACGGCATGCCAGGGGTTTTTTCCCCCGTTGCCTGGCCAGACAAAATGTGGCCTGTGATGTGGATGAAGTCCTGTGGCCTGACCCAGTACGGAGACATGATGCTGTGGCTGAGTAATGCACTTATTTGTATATTTTTGTACTTTATTTTTACATGGGCTTACTGTACACAAGTGGCAAACGCATAAGATTTCTGTTTGGTCTTTTCGTACAAGTGCTAAATGCACAGGTTTTTTTTGTTTTGCAACATGCATTTAGCCTACAGTGAACAATAAACATTTATTTCTCCAGCTTCATGTCCTGAGCATTGTGTTTTCTATCTTTCTACGTAGTGTTTAGTGACTGTTCAGTAGTGTTTTTAATTTTGATTGACTCGGGGCACGATTTGACAACATAGTTCAGTTTTGAGCACAGATTGAACTGTTTTGAGGTGAAAGTTTGGTTTTGCAAGAAGAGTCTGAGGTTTTGTGAATGTAGCTTGGAAATTGGGTTTTGTGTTCACAGTTTAGAGAAAAGGAGAGCAGCTTTCAAGAAATGTGTCTTCGCAATCGAGAAAAACTGTATTACAGAGTTTTTTCATTAATTCTGGAAAAACATACACCCAATGTCATCAGATATAAGCATATTCCAATACGTTTTGTCTGAAAAGGGTGAATGGTATTTGAGAAAGGGCGTCTACAGATTACTGGCATAGCCAAATCAAATCTTTCAAATGTAAGAAATATTTGTGAAAGGTTACTTTAACTTCTTAAAGTGTTATTTTACTTAAATTAAGAACACCGATAAAGTTTTAAAACGATCCAGTACAGTAGCCTTCTCATTATTTTTTATTTTGTAATATTCTATTGATGTAATATTAAGCCTTCTAAACAGAACTCACTAAATGTTATTTTAAGACTATCATTATCATAGAAATGTTTTTATAGAGTGATAAAAGTCAAAATGGTCAATAAATTAGAAGTTAAGGTACTTTGCCTTTTTATGAGCCATTATTGTTTTGCAGATAATGCAAAGGCAGAATGCAGTAACTTCCGAATAAGGGTCAAAGGTCAAGTTTGAGCTCAAATTTTTTTTATGTAGATAAATATATTCATTATGACAACTACTTGGCAAATTTTCAGTGTCCTACCTATCATACAATTGGCTGGACAACAAAAAAAACTTTAAAGTCATTTTTCTCAGTTTCACACTGGTGAGTTAAGGTCTTTTGCCTTTGTAGGGCAGTATACCAGAAGTGACATTTTCAGGAAGTGAAATTAGGGCTCTCAAGTTTTGAAGACAGGCAAGAGTAACCCCCATCCACCCATTAATGTTGTTGCTATTAATAATTGCTCAGACTTGCAGAAGAAAAGATTTGACACATGGCACTGACAGTTCAACCAAATAAAAAGTATTTATTAAAATTCCACGTGTGTGTGTGAGAGAGAGAGAGAGAGAGAGAGAGATTATGACTGGTGGTGTTTATTGTAAGTGTTTGTTGCCTTTTTGGACTTCTTTATCATGTGTGGTGTTGGCTCCCATTTGGAACAGTTCGGTTTAAAGGGATACTCCACTTTAAAATGAAAATTCTGTCATCATATACTCACCCTCATGTTTTTTTCAATCCTTTATGAATTTCTTTCTTCTGCTGAACAGAAAGGAAGATATTTAGAAGAATATCAGTAACCAGACAGTTTATGGTCTCATTGACTTCCATAGTATATTTTTTTCCTACTATGGAAGTCAATGAGACCAGAAACTGTCTGGTTACTGATATTCTTCTAAATATCTTCCTTTCTGTTCAGCAGAAGAAAGAAATTCATACAGGTTTGAAACAACATGAGGGTGAATATATGATGACAGAATTTTCATTTTAAAGTGGAGTATCCCTTTAAGCCCAGACATTTTCAGGGTCATGATTGTAGACAATATGTCAGTCATCGTGTGATAAGGAAAATATGACTAGGCCTAGACTACTTTTTCTGAGTGAACAGGCTGTACAACTGTTGGCTAAGTTACAGACACTCATGAAAAACTGATGCTAATTATCTGGGAAACATTCTCTAACAGCAGTCAAGTTGTCATTGTTTGTGTCAAACAAGTTGTAAATTTGTTGTAACATTAAAACAGGAGATCTTGACTTGCTCTGTGCTCAAAGTGATGCTCGGAGGTCCAGTGGTTTCCTCTGTGGGTGAACGAAACTTTCGGAAGATGTTGTAGCAGAATCACGTGAATAATTCCAGGATATGCTTTTTTTTCATTGGTTTTTGCTTTAAATCTTACCCAGATACTATGGTGCTATTTTCTGATTGGCTATTGTGTAGCCCCTTTCTTTTTTTTGATTGGCTGATAAGTGGCAGGCTCGACTAAGAACTCCAGGGGAGACGTGCTTGATTCCTGCGGGTTCCATAGTGAGAGCGGCACGGCCAGAGAAATTTTGCCAGCTGCGGCATATTAAATATATTATAAATAGTTTTTCCGCATGAGAAATACAATGTGTGGTGGGAGTGCTTGACAAAAGACCGAATTGAGTGACTGTCACGCTCAATGCGTGACACTTGAGAGCCCTATGACTGCCTTTTATAAGGAAGATGCCAAACAGACAAGTAAGTGCTCCTCTCTTTTAATAAATTTTCAATGAGTTGTGTTTAGTCTGACAGAAGAGGATGATCATAGTGTGTCAACCACGTTACTGTGATATCATGTATTAAAAAGTTAAAATACATGTGGTATCATGGTGTGAACCACATGGCTAGTAATGGCTGCCAAAAACATATTTCATCAACCCCGTTACGGGCAACCCTGTTACTGTTAACCTTTTCCCTGCCATATCCCAATATTTATTGTGTGTCCAGAATTATTTATACAATACATAATTATTATGTAGACTTTGTTATTTATATTATGAATAACATGTTTTGTCCCTAAATACATTTGTAAGTCCATTAAACTGATAAACCAAATTGTTATAAATAATAACCAAATAGGTTATTGAACAGAAATGTGTATTGACCCCATATCATTTCGTTAGGTTTTGAAACTTCTTCAAATCATACTAATAATATAAGTTACAATATGAAATAACCTATTGTGAACAAGAAAGGTGTTTTAATATGCATTTGAATTTTACATGTTTTTGTTAGGATGCCTCTTTCTGCAGCAGAAAAACAGTGCTGATACAGGCAGCGTAGGAATGCTGATTCTGAGAAATGACAAGAGTATTTAGAAAAAGAGAGGGATAGATGGAGGAAGGCAAAGACGCCAGCAAAAAGCCATCTATTAGATAATTCAATGAAAGAGAGATGAAAGCCAAGCGGAAATACTGGAGAGCAGAAATCCAGAAGAGCCAAAGCACAATTTACAGCTACCTTAGAGCAGTGCATGACCCCTCCCTTAGGTCCAGAGCCAGCTCCAGGGCCCTCAAGGTTAGAGTTCAAGGACAGAGGTTATGGCTTATTATATGAAGTAAATTTAGGTTTGACAGAAAGAGAGATAAAGTGTGTGTGAGAGAGAGAAAGAGAGATTGGTTACATAGATGATAATCAGTAGATTATCAGCATTTCATTGTGTTGCAGGCAACGTCGTAAGGGTCGAAGATCGAAGAAGGAGAGAAAAAGGCTCTGACTTGAACTTGAGGAAGTAAAGAAAAAGCTGAAAGAAGAAAGAAAAAAGACAGAGAGGTACAAAAAAAAGTTCTTCCATATAACAAATAAAGAAGCTTCGCCATTTTCTGAAGTCAAGCATCACCTGAGAACACCATCTGAGCAGTCACACGCACAGAGAACCCACAAATTTCATTCTGCACTTTTGAGGGACTGAACGCTGCGGAAGCCCCAGCCTACCTGAGGAAGGCCTGGAATACACATATGTACTAGCCCAGTGGGGTAGTGAAACATATGGCAGTCCCTGAGGTAGTCCCAATCCGAGGGAAGTGGGAGCGTACTCAGCAGGGACGACAGAACGAGTCTGTCAAGGGCAAGACACGGCTGAACTGCACGTGGCATCATGGGTCACCGTAGAGACCACTGGAAAAAACACCCAGTCTACTAGCGACTCCTTACTAGAGGTAGCAGACCCGGCGCCGGGCGGTCCGCCACGCCTGGCACCGGAGGGGAGGTGGAGGAACTCACGAGGCTCACCAACGTTGGGCGCCATACGGAGCAAAGGGCGCACGTATCCGGCCGAGGCGCGGAGTGGCGTAGCAAGCCGACACAACCTATTCCCTCGCACCACTGGCCGTAGCGAGTACTCGGGAGGAAACAGGTTCCACACGTAGGCTATAGAACCTAGCGAACGTGTTCGGTGTCGCCCAGCCCGCAGCTCTACAGATGTTTGTCAGCGAGGCGCCTTGAGCCAAAGCCCAGGAAGCGGCAACACCTCTAGAAGAGTGAGCGCGCAACCTGGGAGGACAAGGCTCACCCAGAGATTCATACGCTCGGGTGATAGCATCCACTAACCAGTGAGCCAACCTCTGCTTGGAGATAGCCTTCCCCTTCTGCTGGCCTCCGTAACAGACAAAGAGCTGATCTGAGGTCCTGAAGCTTTGCGTTCGGTCAATATAAACCCGCAGGGCGCGGACGGGACAGAGAAAAGCTAGGGCTGGGTCTGCCTCCTCCGAATGGATGCCGAATGGACCAAATGGACAGCTGTCCACAGAGTAAGTGATTATTTTAAACCAGGAAACTGGAAATAAACAGCATAAAGGAGGCAGCATGTCAAACAATGGGAAAACAGTGACACCTAGTGGTCACTTGCAGTTG
This sequence comes from Leuciscus leuciscus, assembly GCF_965113295.1. NCBI lineage: Eukaryota > Metazoa > Chordata > Actinopteri > Cypriniformes > Leuciscidae > Leuciscus > Leuciscus leuciscus. The sequence continues at coordinate 43,938,841 of NC_138728.1, forward strand.
TTGATCTGAAACAACCTTGACAACGAGCCATTAAAAAATGTGTTGTTTTTTTATTATTGTATTTTTTTAATATGTGAAGCTTGTAACCTGTAGGCTCCTCACTGTGCATAATGTTATTTTGGTCATGAAAAATGAATATTAATAAAATAAATCAAGCCACAATGTCTCACTTATTTATAGATTTTTATTCAAAAATATGAATTTCTCTGCTGTGGAAGGACTTAGCCTACTTCTTTTTTTACAGATAATTTCTCCAGCCTTTGAAAAAATCCTCTCACAAGGGACACTTGTTGCTGGCATGCAAAGATATTTTTTAGCCAGGACATACTGGAAAGAGAGAGCAGTAATCTTTCCTCATTTGTAAGTTAGGGGATCATGAGTTCTGGGCAAAAATGCATCGTTGAGGTATTTTTTCACTTCCACTGTGACATCAGCTGTAGCATTGTGTATCATCTGGGTTTCACGTACACGATTATCAAAAAGTTCCCATAAACTGTCCAGTGTTTCTACTGGTGTTGATGTTGATGATGATGATGGGCCTGATGTTGAAATTTGTGGCTCTGAATGAAAATGAAAACAGCAATTAGTAACAAATCCTAAACTGACGGCATATGAAGTATAAATTACATGAATCAGATTACATAACATAACATAGACTGAAACTGCTCACCAGGAGTTGTGTTTGAACGCATCAGCGAAGCACACTCCAGTGTGATGTGCTTTTCAGCGTCCTGGGCTTTGGCAGGATTTCCAAATGCCACATTTTTTAACCTTGGGTCCAGCAGTGTAGCCAGTGCCAAGGCTCTAAAAGTCTCATACCCTCCACATCTGGAGTGCAGACCTTCTTGCAGATGTGAGCCTATGAGCCAAAACAGGAGAAAACCATATTAATTATAATAATGACAACAATATGACAGTTATGGCCAATTACATGGGTAGTATGGTCATTGTGGCCTACCTAATTCTACAGTTGATTCCTGCGTTGCATGTCCTTTTTTCTGTGCAAGCTTGTGCTGCAACATCCTGTACAGTGGTATAAGCTTTGAAGCAGACACTCTCTGTTCCTCTGACATCTCTGTTGTTGCTAGTTTGAATGGTTGCAGTAGTGACAATGATTGTTGAATAATGTCATACTCAAGACTTGTCAGGGTAGCAGTATCAGAGTTTAACTTACCTTGTTGTTCATGCCATCTACAGGTCCTAACTTCATGGATATATTCAGCTATGTCTCCAAGTAGGCAATCCGCTACTTGAACATTTATCAGCCTCCCCCTTGCCCATTCAAGGCTCCTCTGCATAGTCTCCAATCTAATACACAGGAAATGTAAAGATGTAGCAGTTGACATCAAGATTAATGGCAGGAAACAATTCAGTGGAGTGCCAGTCTAGGTTTGACTTTTAACATAAGTGGGAAGGAGAATTGCATTGGGACAGGATTTCGTAGGACTGCAGAAACATGGAGACGATCATTAAAAGGTTTTCAATCAGGAACAAGGTTTATATATTGCTGTACACCAAGGGAGAGAACATCGTTTCCCAAGAAGACTGACCAGCATCTCTGATTACACATGCACTCTAAGCGCAAAGGGGTGTCAACAATTAAATGTATGGGACAGATGATCTGAAAATTAAAATACCTGATGACAGTCAATAAAACTAACATTTCTTCAGGTGAGAGTTCGTCGTTCGATTTTTAATCATGATCATGAACTTCTTTAAAGACAAGAACGATGGAACAATGTGTCCCAGAGAGCAATAAAACCTCTGAAAGACAACAGCAAGTTGTTTTATAGTTTTCCTTAAGATCCAGTTGATTCACGTCCGGCTTAGAGTGCATTCATTCTCAGATTCAATGTGCTATACTATTAAAGCACTCATGAATTAACCTTCTGACAACTTCATCTGCATTGGGAATAGCATAACGTTAGCTGGCTTAATAGTTTTACAATAACAAAAACTGCTCACCACAATTGCTAATAACGTAAACGTTAGCCCAAAATGTTTAACCAAGCTAACATTAATCTTTTAGATCTTCGTTTGAAATGAATTCACCAATGTTGCTCTTAACGTTACTTTCCCAGTTAACGTACAGGGAATAAGATGGATAAGTTATATAAAGATGGACCATTGAAACTTGCTAGTAGGCGAGCCAGGTTAACGTTAACTAACATTTAAGTTAAAAAGGCATGGTTAGCCTCTTACTAAATTATATATCCAGATGCTTTGACATGGCTAACGTTAACCCAGTCACTGGTTCAACTTGACATTCACTATCAATACTGTAAACGAAACTCCATTTCTCAAGCAACTTTACTAATTACAGCTAGGTCTCAAAAACCCAAACTCTCACCTGGTTAATGTGGATTCCAACACAGCAGGCCCAGCATAATCTGTCTGCAGAAGACGAGTGCAGTCATCTAATGTCCACTTGCACTGGGAAATAAAGTTTATCCTAGCCATCTTTTCAAACAAAAGCGGGACAGTCGTCGTCGTTCTTCTCTTTTGATTGAAAACAGACTGAATTGTTAAATAGAGTTTAAAAGTGACCGCCCCCTTATTTTGCGGTTCAGTTTCCGAAGTAAATTCCCCCTTGATTTCCCCAAAAGCCTTTAAATAGTTTTAAGCCTTGAGCCAATCCAACCGGCTACGATATGGATCGCGACCACAAAACATTAAATCAGCACAAAAAAACCCCAGGAAAAACGGAAAAAGACAAAAGGTACAAGACTGTGTACATCCTTTTTTAAATGAGTAAAGGAACTACTAATCCCATAAACCATTGTGAACTCAGTTAACCAGGACGATTCCACACAGAAGTACCTTATAGAACATGTTATCATAAATCATTTAGTATCATTAATATCATATTAGAACTGATACATGTATTGCATATCAATTTGTAAATTCTACAATTAAACAGGTAAAAAAAGACAAAAGCGTGGTCTTTGACGTTTTGATTTTGCAAAAGTATCCAGATTTAAAACGTATCCCTTTATTTAGGCTATTTCTTGAATGGTTCAGTCTATAGTGCCCAGGTGCGGTGACCATCTATGGCGGTGACCGAATGAAATGTAGCCTCCACTCATTCTGCGAGTTTATGAGGTGGGCTCATATGTATGGGTATACAATTTAGTTAGTAAAATAAAATAAATGCTACAATGCAGTCCAGTTCAACCAGGCACAATGTCACAGCCACCCAAATGAACACAGTTGAATCACCAGCTCTTCAAATTAGTTTAAACAGTTGCTGCATATACACTTAATGAAGCAGCAAGGATTAATGCTATAGCCTGACAATAGCCTACACCCAGTATCAACTCTTAAAAAGTCTAAAATGACATATAGCAGCTTATAGGCTACTTTGTTGGTATTTTTAAAAGTCCAAGTGTGAACAGTTTATTTGTGGACACATCCCTTGTACCATCTGGACAACTGGGGTTAAGATATGTGCCCCGTCACGGAAACCAGTGACACAAGTCGGCAGCACAACTTTCGAGCAAAATGAGAAAGAAGCGGGGTTTTTTTTCAAAATTGGTGATTTTTGCCTTTTTTGCAGAATCTGTTAGTTGAGATCAATAAGAAGCCTCTCCATGTTTGAGATAGCAGTATTGGTATATTTAAAAGCGTACATTTTGAGGTTGAAATCGGATTGTTTTTCGGAGATTCTAGCATGCAGTAGAGCGTGTCATTGTCTGTGTGTATTTCCATACTGGATAAGCCGGCTTTTGTTTCTTTTGTTATTGCCCCCGCCCTCCAAGGCAGCGTGGCTACTTATTATGCAGTGCTCTGGCCGGCTCTATCTGATATCAAAATTCAATGAAGATGGACGCCGCAAAGATTGTCGCAGACGAGCTGAACCGTGGCCGTTAAGCCGAAAATGTTTTTATGTACTTCTTCGACATGCCGGATTCTTATGAACAAGTGCTCACTGATTCTGAAGACGATCTGAGCGATGATGAAAGCGGCATGATAAGACTGAATAATATCCCTAAAATGTATCGGACTGGCGTCAGACGAGTTGGACCGTAAGATATCAGAGGCTATATCGATAGTAACATTTGATGGGGATATAGACAGAGAAATGGGGAAAATCCGTAACTTTGAATGTAAATGCTACACGAGGATAAAAGAGAACTCTCTGCATGGGAGACAGTCCTGTAGCCAGAAGCTTTCTCCAGACATTATGTACAACATACGGCTGGATTCCTTAGCTGCGGAAAAAGAGTGGCAGGACATGTGAATTATTGGACATTTAGAGGCAAACAGACGCACAGTGCAAACTTCGGAGATGGTTACATCCACAAAGAAGACCCCAACAAAGAGAAAGTGTGCCCGGACGACTTATTTCATTGGAGGCAACGAGATCTGCAAGAATACTTTTCTGTTTCTTATGGGGTGAGTTTCCATAAACATCAAAGTTTGTCGTTTTGTGTTCATTCTAAGAACACGTACACGTTATCTCATGTTTAGTCCATGTTTAGACCTTCCCATACCTACCTATTGTTATTAGCTAGCTCAGGACTGTCGTTTTAATTGTAATCGTTAGCATCATATCACTTGCCGAAAAGCCCCATTACTATAATGAGCTTTTAGATGGTAATGTGAGCATCTGCTATTAATTTGAATAATGCTTCAATTGCTTGAATTGACTGGTGTGAATGACTTAGCCCACGTAAACCTGCCTGTTAGCATTCTTGAATTGAATGTGATGCTAATCATTTTAGCCAGTGGTGGAGGAAGTACTATTTAAGAAGCGCAGTCTCAGTTGAATGGCATTTGCGAAAACCTGACTGAAATTTATCAAACAAATTGTTTCCATCAAGAAATGAAGTCAGCTGCCCCGCCACCACTTGGATTTTAGATTAAAAAAAAAAGGCAGTTTAGATATAGGCCTGTAGTTAGTTGGTTTAAAAGAATCCAAATTAGGTTTCTTCAGTATGGGGCTGACAACTGCTTGTTTAAAATGGCTAGGCACAGAACCGGTTAAAAGGGAAAGGTTAATCAGTCTAACAACATACGGTCCAACTAAATCAAACACATTTAGTATCAATGAAGTCGGCAATACATCAAGCAAGCTTGAGGATGGTTTCACTTTACTTAATAAACCCTTAATATTCTCACAAGTGACAGGTGAAAAAGTATCCCAAGAGTATGAAGAAGCTAAACCATAGGATATAATCTCAAAAGATGGGTTTATAGTAGTTCTAATATCTTGCACCTTGTTTACAAAAGCGTATAAAAACCTGTTGCAATCAGACTTTGAGTGCACAGGCACTTGGGGAGCAAGGGGAGAGACAATCTTAGATATTGTATCAAACTGGACTTTAGGATTTTTCTTGTTTAGAGTTACAAGATTAGCAAAATAGTCCGACCTGGCCTGTTTTATCATAACATTAAGCAATGTGATAAGCTTCTTCAAATGCAGTCTATATACTTCCAATATATATATATATATGGGGGTGTACAGTGTGTGGTAATGTGTTCAGATATACATTCTTCACAGAAAATGAGCCAAGGCCAATGAGTCTGAAAAAATAATTATCATATAATTTTTCTCTTGATAACAAACACCATACAAGGGTTAAAAAACAACAACTATCCATTTTTGACGAGCCATTTACCATAGGCTACAGTAAATGTAATTTTTTATGAACCGCCAAAATGCAGATTCATCACTCAACAACTTTTGGGGGAGGGGTTAGTAAGTTAATTGGATTCATTTAGAAAATAAAATTTTTCAAAAGTAAAAGAATACCTAAATCAACATGTATATCTATTTTGGGGTTGAGAATACATACACATATATATATATATATATATTAAATCTTTAGTAACATCTTTTAGCCAATAGGGGGTCTGGGCCCCTGAAAGCTCCACTTATGTGTGTGTTTGTGAAGCTGTTTCAAACATTTCTGTATGTCATTTGTACCAGAAGTAGCCAAGGCCAAGGCTGAGTGCTATATCGAGATAGATTAGCTGCATTTACGTGGACACGAACCTGAGAATAAACCACTGGTGAGACTGCTGAGACCGCCGAGTATCAGACGCAAGATTAGAGAGGAGGAGTCTGACTTAGGCCTCGGCATGCTCATGATAGCCTTCATCTGCTCACTGTGTTGCCTCATCATTAGCTTCATAGTCTCATCATGTCTTTTGTTCATGTTTTCTATCATATTTTTAAACAGCTGGTCACTTTTCTTTTCTGCTTCTTCATTCTTCCTCCTGAAGTCTTCCATCTCTTTAGTCATCCTGTCTGCCTTCTCCTTAAAGCCCTTCTCCAGCAGATCAGCCTGCTCCCTCAGTTTACTGTCCATGGCACGCTTAGCCTCCTCTCTCTGGAGCCTGATCTCCTCATCCATCTTCTCCTTCATCTGTCTCATCCTCTCTTCGTTACTCTGTCTCTCTGCTTCCATCTTCTCTTCGAGTTGTCGCTGCTTTTGTTCCTTGGTATTTATTTCCTGAGCCAGGAGAACAGCCTTATCTCTTTCCTCTGGAAGATTTTAAGGACAAATGAGATACATTTAAATGGAAAGTGCAAAAAAAGTGCACCCAAATTTCCACCCAATTTTGCATTGCATTTCAAATCTTGACTTTTCACTTCAAAATTGATAACATTGAAATGAAATGTTTACACAGATCACAGATGTACTGGCTTTCTCCGCTAGATGGTGCTATTGTTGCCTCCTCCAGGACACAAAAGACTCACCCATAATCTTTTTCTCCTTCTCAGTCAGTTTATTGTCCGCCTGCAGAATGGCATTAGAATCCACACACTTCTGCTTCAGAAACACTTCAAGTGTGTCTTCTGCCTGTGGACAACACACATATGATAATCTTAAAACTGCTGCTAGTACTATTACAAGTGTCTATGCCCCAACAACCGGGGACTCAATGTCTTGCATAAGGATTCTTCCACAAGGAACCAGGAATCTACTTGTTTCCAGTTGATTTCTCTACCCCTAATTCACTGTTTCCCACATTCTATGAACAGATATTCTAGGAAAACATGACAAACCTCTTGTAAATTGAAAAAATCTGATACTCACCTTGACTCCTTTATTGGCTTGGATTTTGTATTCTTTTACAATGTCTTCAAGGTCCTGGGAGAAGAGAACATAACCACCAGATCTGGCATAAAATCCTTTCTTGAGTTTTTCTGTCATTGGTGCAGAAAGGGATGACAGGAGATTCTCGCATCTTTTTTTTGAAGCCTCCTCATTTTGGCACAGGTATCCATCAAAGAGTTTATTAATGTCTTCCTGCAGCATCACACAAAATATAACAAACAGAAAACTTTAAATACCATTTCACGAGTTCACACTTACATCAAATTAAACAGAGTAAAGATTATGCGTATTTGGCGTGCTGTCCGGGGGGACATTTTTGCCTGAACCCAGAGTATTACGAAAGTATAACGAAAGTATTACAAAAGTACGAAAATATTACCTATAAAGCCAGAGTTTAAACTATTGTGCGAACCAATTATTCAATGGCCCATTGATAAAGAGCCATTGAAAAGGAATTACTTATTTAGACATTTACCGCCACCTACAGGCAGTTTTAATTTCTTATTTAGATATTGCTTTTTTAAATCATATTTTGTGGATAGTTTGGCCAAAAATGAAAATTCTGTTTATTTACATTTACTCATTCCCATGTTTTTTAAATCTGCAATGAATTTCTTTCATTTATGTAACATAAAAGAAGATATTTTGAAGAATGTTTAGTAATCATGGCTGTTGTAGTCTAAAGTTTTTTTTTAAATAATAAATTCAATGTTGAATCAAACAAACTTTATTTCTAAAGCTACTTTTTGTAATGTCTAATTTATGATTTTCTCATTTAACACAATAATGACTTTAAGTGATCTTTTGGGGGTAATTTCTAATTAAATTAATTAATCGGCACATAATTAATTAAGATAGATAGATAGATAGATAGATAGATAGATAGATAGATTCTTGAATAACAATTTAATAGGAATTGTATATTAATAACTGGGCATTACCTCTAGACATTTCATGAATATCCCGTCACTGTCCTTAAAGGAACGGTTCATGAAGACCTGTGTTGCCAAGCTGCTGAGACGTTGGTGTTCTGAAGATACTTCCTTCAGTTCCAGAGGGAAGGATTCATTCAGCTTCTCCATTCCACTCTTGTAAACCTCAAGCCCCTCCTTCACTGCAGCCTCATTCTCAATCATTGACATGGCGATCACAGCATTCTCCAGAAATGGAACTTCACCACCGGAGATTGTGTCCACATACGTCTTCACCAGCTGACCAAGAACTTCAGGGAAGGAGAAGGGTCAGACACAAGTAAATTAACTGGGCAGCTATAGATTGACATGCAGTCAAGAAAGTGTCATTAACAATGTTGTAACTTAATTTATGCTAGTTTTAGTGGGAATAATTACAATTTGCCACTCTCTTCTGAAGATTAGGAGCTTATATTGTGTCTCCCAGTTCAGTGCTATTACATCACAAAGATGGAAGAACATTTCGATTTAGAAATTAGTGTTTTTCCTCCTTCTGGTATGGGGCATTACAGTGCAATGAGAACACGACCTATTAAAGAGAAGCTTAGGTTTTTGAACCAAAATGGTTCCTCGTTGACAGCAGTTTGGCAACAACTACAGGATAAATACATGTGTCTGGTTACTACTTCAAAACAGCTGACCGCTGTGCTATTCACTTGTGTAATTGAATATAGTAAGTTAATAATATATTAATGTTTATTTAGCAAATTTGTCACGTCACATCATCTAATATATCCTATTGAATCACCTCTGCCTGTGACTGTGTGTCCATCTTTCAGCTTTTTCACTTCACTCCTGTCAAAGATGAACTTGCAGAAATGATCTGAGACCTTCTGGAAATCTGGGGAAAGGTCAGCAGGATCCAAGCTCTCCAGACGAGACACATTCTCTGGGCTGGTTGGAAACGGGAAAGTAAAACACTTCCGGGATGGGAAATAATTTCGGATACATTCCCGTGGAAGGTTGAACTCTTTAACTGTTCTTGAAGTGCCTTTAAAAGATGTGAAACACCTTTTTGTCAAAGAGGTTAGGAAAATACAGTGTTGCTTGTAAATTGCTATTCCCTGTTGCTTTTGGTTGCTTGCATGCTTGAACAGAAATGAGATTATTAGTTTAAGTTAAGTTTTTCCCAGGCTCTCTAAAATTGTATCTAAAACAGACTCTGACCTTCCAGTCAGGGTTTATTTTATGATTCTGGCTGGCTGTACAGTATCTCTTACACACTATTTTCAAGGATGATAAGGTCATTTAAAAGCTCAATTTAAATATTACCTGGTTTCAGCTTCAAGGCATAGTCTAAGTATTGGTCCTCAGTCACGTATTTGCCATTGATTTTATGTTCCAGGGTGAAGTCCCTCACAGCCCAGATGAAACTAGGGAAGAACTTAACAAACTCTGAGTCGTCTTCATCCTCATTAGATGATTTGACCTTTATATACTCAGTCAGCTCTGTGACATATCTGGCAGCGGTTTAGGTTTGAACACTAAGGAAACAGAGAACATAAAAAACACCATAGAGAAAACAGAAAACTATCTGGCAGAGAAATCACTAGCATGTGGCAGTCCATGATATATGTGGAGCGTCCATGAGTTAAAAAAGGCATCTGTAAAACACGTAATCTTTTTATGTCATCAGAAGCCGATTGATTGTATGTCGAGCATCTACACCTCGTGGTTCAGGTCCTGCAGTCGCCGATGGACTACACCGGCTGCTTTGTCAAGGAGCCATTTGTCTTAGAGCTCTGCTCTAGGGGCCTTACAAGGCTAACGCTTGTCCTGCCAGGGAGGGAGGAAGGTTGTAAAGGCCAGTACTTCCATTGCTATAGAGCAGGGGTGTCCAATCATGCACCTGGAGGGCCATTGTCCTGTAGAGTTTAGCTCCAACCCCAATTAAACACACCTGAACCAGCTAATAAAGGTCCTACTAGGCATACTAGAAACTTCCAGGCAGGTGTGTTGAGGCAAGTTGGAGATAAACTTTGCAGGACAGTGGCCCTCCGGGACTGAGTTTGGACTAGTGCTGCACGATTAATCATACCGCAATCGCAATGTCAAGCCTATGCGATTATATGACGCAAAATGCTGCGATTTTATGAAATAAATAAATGCATGATGGGACATGACAACCCATTCTCTCTGAGAGCTGTTTTCCCATTTTCTACACCGCTAAAAAAAAGAAGACCAGTCAATCAGTTTCAGTTTAGGCAGTGGCATGTGTGGCACGTATGGTCACGTCGTGACTTTTCCCGGTGTGCATCGCGGAGAACAGGTGAAGATGGATGCCGAGCAGAAGGACACTGAACTGGTGGCCAGAAAAAATTCTACCTCTGTTATATGGCGATATTTTGGCTATAAGAAAACTGACACTGAGCTGAGAGAGCAGGACTGCCAAATCTCACTCATTCAGCGTGAGACTCACGCAATTGACACTTTTCACACGCTCTCACGACACACATCCATTTTCTCACACAGAGAAAAATCGCGAAGCAAAGAGGACACAGAGACCGACAGACTAGACAGAGCAGGTTACTTTTATCAGCTCTCAGATTCTGTCAATTTTTTTAGTCATGAAATTCAAACAATAGCGTTTTGGCGCTTGTAAATGTGACGTTACAGATCGTGGTCGTGAACCGATCATCAATTACTCTTTCATAGTAAATAAACACGAATGAACAATGTGTTGAAAGATACAGTACAACTTACTGAAATGTTTATACCTCGTACATAATATCGATCAATCAGTGTTTTTCAACCGTGGAAAGAGGGTGGCAAGGGTGAGGAATAGTGTACAGTCAGCGGATTATTATGCAAAAGAAATCTCTGCAGGGTGATAAAAGACTACACTGGGTAATTATTCATTATGTGGCTACTCACCAGATAAGTAAATAATTGGACACAAAATATTAATTTATTATCTCAAAATAATGCAGTAAACGCTTGAACGTTCTGTTATCAGTTGTAGTGGTTGTTGTTGTGTAATAACACACCACTAGATGGCATGATTGAAGAATCAGAATTGAGTACTGCAGGGAGACGTGTAGAAATATAAATGAATGATGCATGGTTCTGTTCTAAGCATGGGACATTTTGTGAAAGGATTGCTATGGTAAACGTACAACAGTTGACGAATAGCCTATACTTCAGACTCAAAAATACCAAAACAAAGGGTCTACACCAGGTGCGAGTGGTGCGACCAAACAAAATCAAATAGAACCCACTTATGTTCAATGTTCAATCTTTTACGATTGGTGGTGCTAAGAGACATGCACAATGAGAAATAAGTTTGGAATGAAGACTTTACTGAACAAACTAGGAACTAGGAGAAACTATGGAGGAAAACACAACCAAACATCAATGAGAACCGACAGAGACTGAGGGAGAACACAGGGAATATATACATGGGGCAGACAAAGGACCTTAACAAGATAATTAATTACACACAGCTGAATCAAATGAACTAATGATGGCGGTGACTTTGGAAAACGAAGGTGTGGCAGGAAACTGAACAAATGCAAACAGAAAGTCCAAAACACAAACTGACATGTAACAGTTACTGGGTGATGTGACACAACAAATCCCGAGAGTAAACTGATGCCCTGTTCTATTTCTGATGAACTCCAGTGCTCTTACACAAAGGACTAGGAGTGTCACGATTCTCCAAATCCGTGATTCGATTAAATTTTCGATTCTAAAGTCACGGTTCGATTCGATTCTCGATTTAATTAAAAACATTTTTTTAAAGCACAGGTTGCTATGCCATTTCTAGACAAGACTTTTATGCATAGGCATAATTTGCGGGTGGGACAGTTGGGACATGTCCCCACCACTTTTTGCCAGGGTCGATATTGTCCCCACCACTTTTGAAACAGTGGTTAACTCCAGTTAACTAGCAGAGCATTCATTTCGTTTGTGAAAACAAAATGCACACAAACGTGTCCCTGCCTGATATACAACCACTGATAAACATAATCGGTTTTGATGAAAAAAAAAAAAACCTATATGAGTGCGGATTAGAACCCAAAAGCTCTGACACGCTTGGCAAAAGTTCTGCCACTGGACCATTTAAATACACACTTAAAATAGTCGGATCTATGTATTTATTCATGTGAAAATTCTCGCCACTAACAACATATATTAGACCTCATTAAACAACAAATTAAACCCAAAATACTATTTAAATCGATTGCTGGACATTGTAATGTTATTGTACATACATCTGATTTATGATTTAGCATTGTGTTAGCAATGCTTTTTTTTTTCGCTTGGCAAGCCTACCGGACGTGACATGGGGGCGTGGCAGCATTGACGATTCCATTTTTTTATTCGAAGTTCTTACAAAGGACAAACATATTTGCAATGTTTTGTCACGTCCAGTAGACATCAGCTGTTGTGGTGCTGCTGTCGCATCTGGTGTGGTGAAAAGAAAACATATGATGAGGCATATTTCACCCTTGCTTGAAAATATTTTTTCAAATATTTAAAAGGGGGAAAAGTTTGGGAACCATTGGCTAAGGGACTGGTACCACTATACAGTCTTTATAAGTAATTTTGGTTGCTCCCTTGGGGTCGACATGCTCTAACTCTGGCTTAGTAATCAATTTAAACCATGCCGATTATGTTTGTGCATATTTACAGCTCAGTGAGGTAGGCATTCCTTCAGCATGGCATAGGGGGGTATTGGTTCCCCATAGCATCAATATCCTAGCGTCTCATTCCAGGGAACCGGGGCTGTCTCCTACTTTCACTCGCTCCTACGAGTCTACATCCCTACCAGAAGCCTACGATCAGTCAATGAGCGACAGCTCATGGTTCAATCACAGAGAGCCACAAAATCACTTTCCAGAACTTTCTCATTGATGGTTCCATGTTGGTGGAATGCTCTCCCCCTCCCTCACCCGGAATGCAGAATCCCTGACAACATTCAAAAGACAACTGAAAACTTATCTCTTCCATGAGCACTTAACCTCATATATATATATAAAAAAATTTATAATAATCCTTTCCTTTTCTCTTAATCCTCCCTTGTCTGTCTTATGCTACTCTGAGCAATGCCTGCACTTTGTATTTTGAGTACCTCTTGCATTGATTTTTCCTCTTCACGATGACTCCTAATCTCCTTGTCTCCTAGTCCTAATTTGTAAATGTACTAAAAGCTGTTTTAAAACTAATGAGGAAGTTGAGTTCTGAAACGTATATTGTTTTTATAGTACAATGAACACTTGTATGTCAAAATATCAAGGTCATTTGATTGTCTCCTTGAGATGAATCGCTTCTTATATTCCTCATTTGTAACTTACTTTGAATAAAATGCTGCTAAATAAATAAATGCAAAAGTGCACCACTGGGGCTTCTTCAGTCTTTAGAACCTGGCTCAACTGCTTTTAATGTATATAAATAGTGGTTAAATTCTTACTGAATTAGTAGTATAATATAAGATAAGTACAATGATGGAATTTTGAGTTTCATGTATTTTCCCCCATGAATAATGCTATTTTGGAAATTTTCAGAGGAAACAACACTCCTTTGTACTAATCCATGAAATATCAACTCGAAAATTGTATAATGTATGAATGAAAGGATACTGCAAATCCTCTATGGCCCTGTTGTCGATAGTTCCTCGGCTGTTCAGCACTAGAGTGCTACTCAGAAGGACGGCCAGAGAGAAGATCTTGGTGTCATGCTTTGAGTCCCCCTGAAACAGATTGGATACAATAATTTGACAAAGAATGACATTACAAGATTGTTATCATACACAAACCCCTGACAGTATATAGTGGAACTGTGCACACCCTGGTGGTTAAAATGTGTCAGAAACTAACACATGAATGGTTATTGATGTCTGGTTTGTGGACAAATTGTTCTTTTGAACTGGTTCTTTTCTGTGAACTGCTCTCTCAAATATGTCCAACACCTATAATTGTAAATGCTGAAAACTTTAACTTTAGTTTTCTCATTAAAGGTTCTGATGTATGCTTTCATACAGGCTGTTACGTCACCTTGTCCACGTCTCCTAGTCCCTCAGTGTCCAGCAGCACCAGAGTGGTTCCTGCTTTAGTAGGGTGAGACACACACCACATCCAGATGCCCTTCGTCTTGGACTCAATGGTGCTGCCCAACGCAAATCCTAAAAGACAGAAAAAGCCAAGAAACATGGAACACTGTTCACCAAAATATTTTGTTTACCTCCTTGGCAAATTGAGTATTGCTTTATTTAGGTTGTAACAACTTATGTGCTTAATTTCACATTAGATAACAGTCTTGCTGAACTAGAGAAAGTTTGGCAGATGGTCAGCACAAACATCTGTGAAATGGTTTGAGTTACAGTTTTCTGACAAATTTCCACCAGGATACGTAGTTGTTAGATTTTGACAACAACAGTGTCTTCTGACAGACTGACAAGACAAATGTCTTGATAACATCGTTATGATAACTACCAGTTAAGGGGCAAAAAGAAGAAACATGGTTCCACTGTGGCCTTTTGGCAAACGGCTTCCAAACCACTGTGAAGAAGATTAGATGTAGTATTGCTAGATATTGTGTAAAGATAATGTTTACTTTTACGAATAGAAAGTAAACTGTGAACTAGTTAGTATGTAGCTTATTAGTACATTTTGTAGGCTGCAAGTCACATTGTCATGGCTATTCTACCAGATATTATGCACAGTGTACAAACACACCATGAACCTAGCTTCTCCGTCAAACCTGTGGTCGACAGATTTGCACGTGATCACTATGACTGCATGTCAAGTGTGACTATTGTTTAAGACAGGCATAAAATATGGTTATTGGTCTTGAACAGTCATCAAGTCATGACATTGGGTTGCTCTTTGAATGTTGCTGCCTGTATAGATCTAACCTGTTTGTTTCCCTGCGAGGCGATTCATCAGGTAGGACTTCCCGGTGCGGTAGAGACCCACCACGGCCACCACCACCACTGGCTCCTGGATCTGCTGCAGGATCTGTAGTGCTGACTCCTGCACACACAGCTTCCCTTCTGACCCAGTGTCAATCAAGCAGACTGGTGTATCCATGATCACTGGAGAATACAGCTGTACAACAGATACACACATTTAAAATGCCAATAAATAAATAACTGCAGTGTACTACAAGTAAAATATTAAGGTAGGTTAAGAAATATTCCAGTAAATCTACAGTACACAATACAGTGATTCCCCAGATGAGCAGCTTTTTCCTTTTTTCTGTTTGGAGAAGTTTATGTAAAAGTGTTTCTCATGTCGTCTTAACACACACATACACATGTGGAAAGAGAAACAGACAAAAGCCACAGAATATACTGACTTATAAACATTTATAAACAGTCCAATATAAACCACATCTTTCAACACATCCAGACGTCCACAATCACATAATGCACACATACACGTTCACCACAAATGACACAAGCACACTGAATGAGACAAAAATGCTGTAAGCTTTGTTTGTGTCCAGCTAAAATATCAGGCCCCATTCAAACTCCTCTGGTCTATAACTTTACTGGATTTAGTTAATGAATAAAGTCATTTGAAGCTGTAGCAAGACCTGTCCCTAAACTTTATCAAGACATGTCAAAGTGTAGAGTTAAAACACACACACACACACACACACACACACACACACACACACACACACACACACACACACACACACACACACACACACACACACACACACACATTTATACATGGCTTAGGGTGACTCTCCATATGTGTAATAGCTTTTATGCTAAGCCAATGATATTTACTATCTGTTGTAATACCCATGGATGAAGGAACATCACTTACCCTTTTACTTTACTTAACTTCAGCAGCTTGATCTGAGTTGTATACATGCTGTAGCTTCCTCACATTCTGTCTGTGTTTCTTAGACACTCCTTCAGGTCCGGCCTCTTAAAGCTAATTGGTCTAGAGTAAGTTAGGGGATTTCCCTGGTCTCTCAGTTTATCTCTGGTTATTCCCTGACTGACTTACATCCACTTTTATCGACACAGCAAATAGCAATGTGTCTTCCCAGACTGTGTAACCACATTGTCATTGTTAATCTGTGGTGTTTTTTCCCCCTGATGAAATTCACTGGAAATTCCCAACAATGTCTGACTTTATCCCGGGTATCAGACAAAATATGTTTACCTGTGACTCAATCAGTGGTGTATGACACTAACAATGCAAAGGTAAGAGTCCAGGAAGCTCTTTTACTCAAACATTTTCTAACGTAGAAATGTGTTCAATAAGTTTACTGTTCTATAAAATTATTGCATGAAAGCCTTGATACAAATAACAAACCTTGCCAGATAAACAACAACAGATAACCTTATGTCTCCAACATACACATGGAAAGAGTCTAACCCAAAAGTTGGGATTTCCTAGCAAATTCTGACTACACTGACATTATTAGGCCATTTTTTGTCGCTATAAGTATGTCAAAGCAGTACACACATGCACGAACACACACTCACAGATCTTATTCAATATATATATGGATATGCATTAAAAAAAATGTCAGGGTTACTTTGGGACTTTGGCTGGAGTGAGACTCTGTAAAACATCAGTGCGCACGCGTAACCCTATCCCTAATTTTAAAAATGTCAGTCCTTGTTTACTTAGTATAAACCCTGATTTATGAAAAAAGAAAAAACCTAATAGAATGGAAAAGTTTTTTCAAAATGTACAATTAATTTATTGATTGCACTATAAAAAAAAGAAAGATAGAGGTGATTAAATAACAAACATGTAAAACAACAACATCAAAACAATAAAAAATCTCAAAACAAAAGGGACACATAATAGTTACTCCACCTCCCCAGAAAACCACAACACAAGTTTCACACATTAGGCCTGTTGTGCCACAGTGGCAGTGTTGGCCTGCTTCACTACCTCTGCAGGAGCTCGTATCTGAAGCAGGGTTCAATCCGTTCATGAACGTTCACTGTCACGTGACAAATGAACGAAAGACTCGGAAGGTAAAGTAATTATTTATGTTCCCTGTAAATATTTTTTGACTGCATTATAATGATTTCTTAATTCAGAATATGATAAAGATTGCGTAGGTGGATGTGTTCGGGGAATTTGGCTGTTAAAAGTATAACATTTAAAGCCCCTTAAATGAACGAAATGACTCGAAAAAAGATTCGATCGAACAAGCGAGTCAGTAAAATGATCCGAACTTCCCATCACTCACAGGGTGCCATCAAGTGACAGTCTGTTCCTGGTGTCAGTCTTGTTTAGGCCAATAACTGAAAAGGGTCGCTCAGCATCCACAATCTGGGCAACCTTTGATCATTTGGGGAATTTTAAAATGCCACTTGCCCAATTTGCCAAAACGTAATTTGTACCATGAGCCTATTTTTATTGAGCAATTAGCTAGCCCACATAACGCACGTCAGACACGGTTCGCAACAATAGTTGAAGTCCGGCACACAGACTGATTAGGCAAGGCTACGTCTGTAGTGAAAGGCACACCATTTTATTATCTGCTTACCTTGATTGTCATCCAAACTTTCAAACACGCATCAGTGGGCTCCGACTCGGACTCCGAACCTATGCTCTGAACTCTCTCTGGACTTTTCACACGCAACTGACGTTTCAGGTGCAAGGTTTTCAGCGAATCATCGATCAGAGAATACTGCAGTGAGAACGTTGTAGGCAGATGTTACAGCTGTGGGCCTTAAACTCCTCTCCTGTCATTAATACGCTGTGGTCTAGTCATCAACAGAAAATTAACATTTCTTGCGTGTGCGTGAGAGCGTGAGTGTCACGCCAGATGCGTGAGAGTTGGCAACCCTGAAATTTATAGACACAGATGACTGGTAACCCTTTCGCACGTAAGCTTCAAATATTCTAGCTGAACCCCAAGCGTGAGTTTTTAGGGCGACCTTTATTTTAGAATGTATCACCTTATTATTTCCATGACGACACATCATGCTCGTCACATGACACATCGCAGCCACAACAGCCCTATATGACTGATGTATTGTTTTTATTTAGTTTTAAATCAAAATATTTACAAACTTGTTGGCTACGTCATCAACTACCTGATATTCCGATCCTCAAATACATGTAAGTAAATGTGTTTTGTTGTTTAAAAACCTTTATAATGATCGTGTGAGTTGATCTGGATCGTATCTGTTGGATTTACAACACGTCCGTTCATCCACTTCTTCCGAAGCACATGAAAGTAAGCAGCCGGTGAACTGGTAGAAGAATAGAGTAAGCTGTGTATTATCTATATCCATACCATGTTATCTGACTAGACTAACAAAAACGCTTAGCACAGTAGAGCTAATAGCCGTATGATTAGCTTAGATCATTACAAACCAATCACCAGATCAGTATAACCAATCACAGTGAAGAAGACTTGTAACACTGTTTTTCTTTTTTGACTCTGAAGAACTGTAAGTTATGGATATGTGTGCATTTTTCTGTGCTGGGAGTCTTTCGGTTGTTGTGACTAAATGCTCCCGGCCGTTGTCAAATAAAACTTTGCTCCTGCAAAGAACAACTTGAGAGTGTATTCTTGAATGTTGCAGCTTGGAAACAGAAGTACTAAAGATTTTACGCCCAGATGATCACAACTGAGTGATTGTGTTGGACGACTAAGTCCTGGACTCAGGGTGAGACAGTAAGACTCTTGAGTTAAGTGTTAATGCCCATGTGACACATCTGCGTACTCCCAGTAGGGTGCCAATAGTGTATAGATGCTAAAGACCTGGGCCCGTATTCTTATGTCACGGGGTGACTAAAAGCCGGAACTTTTCTTTTGTTGATCCCCCCGGCATGGAAATATCTCGCTGGACTTGAGCATTGTTCTAGTTGTGGGGAATTGGAGTGATACTGCGGTGTCTGTTGAACTTTGCACGATTAATGAGAGTGATATTGCGGTGATTGCACGTGTGGGGCGGAGTACAGTGTTTGCAGCGAGGGAAAAAAAGTGCAACAACAACGTGTCGAGGGACGGGGGATTCAAGCATCTAAGTTGAATGCAACCACAGCTGAACGCCCATTGTGAGTACTCTTTCTTGAAGTTACACTGAATGTTCTGAATGCCTCCTCTCCTTATGCTGTTGCATTGATACCTATATGCTGAGCCATCGTCTAAAGCACTGTCTTCTACGCTGAGCCACCACAGCTGAACGCCCATTGTGAGTATTCTCCCTTGAAGTTACACTGAACGTTCTGAATGTTTCCTCTCTTCATGCTGTTGCATTGATACATATATGCTGAGCCATCGTCTAAAGCGCTGTCGTCTATGCTGAGCCACCACAGCTGAACGTCCATTGTGAGTACTCTCTCTTGAAGTTACACTGAACGTTCTGAATGTTTCCTCTCTTCATGCTGTTGCATTGATGTCTATATGCTGAGCCACCACAGCTGAACGCCCATTGTGAGTACTCTTTCTTGAAGTTACACTGAATGTTCTGAATGCCTCCTCTCCTTATGCTGTTGCATTGATACCTATATGCTGAGCCATCGTCTAAAGCGCTGTTTTCTACGCTGAGCCACCACAGCTGAACGCCCATTGTGAGTACTCTCCCTTGAAGTTACACTGAACGTTCTGAATGTTTCCTCTCTTCATGCTGTTGCATTGATACCTATATGCTGAGCCACCGTCTAAAGCGCTGTCTTCTATGCTGAGCCACTATGGTCTAAAGCACTGTCTTCTATGCTGAGTCGCCACAGCTGAACGCCCATTGTGAGTACTCTCTCTTGAAGTTATACCGAACGTTCTGAATGTCTCCTCTCTTTATGTTGTTGCATGGATGCCTATAAGCGGAGTCATCACAGTCTAAAGCGCTGTCTTCTATGCTGAGCTATCACAGTTGAACGCCCCTTGTGAGTACTCTCTCCTGAAGCTATACCGAGCAGCCTGAAGGTCCTTCCGCGTAAGCTGTATGCTTTGAAGCCGCAGTCTCGCGCCACTACCTCCAAGAGCCTTGTCTCCTATGTTGAAGTACCACCATTGACGGCTTGACCTGACTACCCGAACTACGATCTTTGCCTACCTGGAGCGGTGACCCGAGTCCGATTCAGATTCCCCGAGGCCCGAGTGGCGGCTCTACGCAGCCTTCGAAGAGGTGTACAACCCGAGTCTAGAGCCCGAGGCCGTTCCGGTGGTGCATTGATCCTGAAACACAAAAGCCGAAGAATAGAGGATATAGCTACTTACCCACATTGACGTCGTCCCGAATCTCTGGTAGTGCCGTTTCTGTCCAAGCCGACGATCCTTCCCGGCCGTGGTCCAGGCTGACCCTGTGGAAAAGAAGCTCAACGTTAGTGCATTTACTCTCATCCAACTGCTGCTGTGGAATTAGTGCTGCCACTTTCCTGTCCTTCCCTTGCTGGTTCCGGCCCGTCCTCGGAAGAGTTTCCCCCTCCTGTAGTGGTGCCTCGCTTGGCCAGCCGAATCCCGATCCTGTGAGGTAGAAAACAACGATAAAGAGTACACCCTGTGCCCACCCCTTTGTAAGAGACAGAACGGCCACCAGGAGCGAGGATCTGCGCCGCTGTGTTCGAGAGTCTTGCCTTCAGTGCCATATTCGCCCACCAACGGTCCTGACCTTAGTGACCAGATACTTACCCCCCGTCCACATTCAGAGCAGCCTCCAGTTTTAGAATCATTTAAATAATAAAGTCTTTTAAATTGTTACTCTGTTGTCTGTCGTCTCTGGGCTGTGGGGTAGCTCCTCGGAAGGGCACTGCCAAGGGGTTAACGGGGAGGTCGGTCGGCGTGGTGCCACCGTATCCCCGACCTGTGACACTTCTAAGAATCCTCTCAGAAAACTCCTAATTTAGCTTAAAAACTTATACGTAGGAGTCTTAGCTTAAGAGCAATTCGGGCTGACCCCGTTGCTACGTATGACACAATCTTTTGACGACTGTGATTGGTTGGTTGCCCAAGAAGGAAAAATAAGGTCTATTCTAAGCCTTCAAATTACATAGAAAGTTCTATTCGCGGATGATACTTATATTTTTTGTTCTGGGGAGAAATTACAGGAGGTTTTTGGAGACTACTACTTCAGAAATGTGTAAATTAAAAAGATGGTTTGATAGAAATAAATTATCATTAAACATTTATAAAACCAAATTCATGTTATTTGGTAGCTGTAAAAAGAGTACACAAGTCTAGATACAGGTAGATGGTGTGGACATAGAGAGGGTTAATGAAAATATGTTTCTTGGGGTGTTTCTTTCTTAGATGACAAAATATGTTGGAAATTTCACATAAAACATGTACACAAACTTTCAAGAAGTATTTCATTACTGAAAAAAGCAAAACATGTTCTGGACCACAAATCACTCCACATTCTTTATTGTGCGCTGATATTACCATATCTAAATTACTGTGCGGAGGTTTGGGGTAATACTTATAAATGCAGACTATCATCTGTATCTGTGTTGCAAATAATAGCCATAAGGATAATTCATAATACCAGTTATAGAGATCACACAAATTATAATTTTTTTTAAATCAAAGACATTGAAATTCACTGATCTGGTTCATGTTCAAACAGCACAAATAATGTATAAAGCAACTTCCTGGCAATATTCAAAACTGTTTTTTAATAGAGAAGGGAGGAATAATTTTAGGGGTGAGTGCAACTTTAAACATTTCTGTGTCCGTACATCATTCAAAAGTTGTTGTATTTCTATGTGTGAAGTGAAGCTGTGGAACAGATTAAGTTCAGTGCTCAAACAATGTCCAAGCATGACAATGTTCAAAAAGCGGTACAAAAAAGCGGTAAAAAAAACAAGGTACAAGGATGAATGATGAAGAAGGTCATTAAGTAGGTGTTCTCACAGTTTATTTATATATTTATTTTTTACACATTTTATTACATGCATATGCATAATTTTTACTATTTTACCGTTCTCTCTCTCTCTCTCACACACTTTTATTTAATTTAATTTTTTTACTTTGTTTGTGTCACCGGGTGACATCGAAGGAACCTTGGCAGCGGAACGAGTTGCCCTGGGGGGAGACTTCCGGTGCGACACCAGGCCGACCGCGTTGACAAGCGACAGCTGCAGCGGCTAATCAAGCAGCTATTGGAGTGCGTGTCTCCAATGGGGGATTTAAAAATGGCGTTTTGAAGAGGCAGAAGGGGAAGCAGAGCAGTCGCGATCAAAGTTGGAGTTACGAGAGCAAGAGAGGCAAAAGCGGTGGGACAGCAGCAGAAGTAAAGACGGTTGATATTGTGAGAGAAACGAGTGGGCTCCGAATTTCAGGCGGTATGGGCGGTTTGGACGACAACACACATGCATTATATAATTGCATTGCATATAATGTGTGCTGGTCAACTAGTCTAAAATTAAGAAACCCCTAGGACACAGTAAAAAAAAAATATATATATATATATATATATATATATATATATATATATAACAACATAGGAACATTGTGTACAATTAAGATAGGCTAATTCATTTATTTTCCAATATCCAAATATGATACTAATACCACAGGGAAAAGGGCTTCTATTTGTGACGTGCTGTCTTTGCATTTGAACATTGCACATTTTAAACAGGACACGCATTAGCTGAATAAATGTTAGCCAATACAAACATATTTATATAAAACATTTGACAATGAATAGACAGGAGTCCAATAATAGCATAACGAATCACTTATTCTAAAAATAATATAAAGTATAAGTTCCGAATCCGACATATAATGAGGGCTGTGTTAACAGTAAATCGTCCGTCATTTAACGAATTTTAAAAGCAGGGATGGATAATACAAAATGCTTTTTGACAGAAAAAAAACAAGCAAGAACAAAATTTTAACTTACCCTGTCAATTTTCATTTTACAATGATCTTATGTCTGTGTGCGCGCGTCCGTGTTTGTGAGAGAGCTCGCGCAGCACTGATACAACGGTACTTTTTAATCCATAAGTAACTAACGCGCTAGTTTTCATACAAAATAAATATGTAACATAATTAGGTACTTTAGTTATAATTAACACAATAACATAACACATACATTTCTCAACACTGAGAATGAATGAATAAATAAACGCCTGTTTCTCCAGACTCGCGCTTATCAGTAGGCTAATCCACAAATCACACCACTTTCATAATCACTAAGCCATAGCGATTTCAAGATTTATAGTTCAGCATTACTTGAGCATTTTATTATTTGCATGACTGAATGATGTCTTCCTCTTTTCTGAGTGAATGCGAATAACTTAACGGAGTATTTTAAGATAATCCATGCGATCTGTGTGATCATCGAATCCATAAGATTAAGTTAACTCAACAATCAACTTTACACATCGAGCCCAGGCCGTTTACCTTCAGGAGTCAGAAGTACCGTACTGTACTGTCCTCGCTTATGACATCAGTCAGACGGCGGCCGCGGGAGTGGAAGGGGGGTCGAGCGGGAATCTTTATTGGTGTCGATTTTCAGTCTCTTTTTAATGATAGGCCTTACGCATCTGTCAATCATCCCCGCTTGCTATTTGGGGAATGAACCCAGCGCTATGATTGGTCGAACTCTTCTTCTTTTGCTGTAGCTTGATTTGAGGACAGCGCGTGCACAGAGGTGTCACCAGGTTTTTGCGTAGTTTAGAGTGACAAATCGTACCAGCGTACTTTGAAGTCAAAATGCGTATCCGCTACGCAAAATGCGTACAGGTTGGCAGGTCTGCCATATCAATCCGAACGCAAGTCCAATAATGAAACACTGGAAGAACTAGTCATTCAAACCGAACCTCCATCACAAGGACGACTCGAGCTGGTCTCAGTGTTTCTCAGTGATACACTACTCAGTTTGAGGTACATTATATGAGATGTTGCAACTGTAATTCCTCAGCATCAGCATTAACAAGTGCATGTCCATCAACAAACCCGATTATTTTACTTGTACTAATTTATTTACCGAGTATTTTTCTAATATATTGGAAGTACTAGTGCTAGTAACATGTTGCAAGACACTTTTAAAATCTGGCTATCATTTTTAATGGTATTATTTTAATGTTTATGTAAACAAAAAGTGCATATTGATGCTAATTTTATTTGTTATTTGCTGGTTTTCGACATAAAACTTGGTGAATTGATTTCATTGTGTAGTATTAGTACTTTTTGAACAGGATTATGTGATAACTGTGATAATTTTTGTCACTATAATCATGAAATGAAATGTTCATGCCATTTCATCTCTAGTTATGATCAACTAAAATCAACTAATTATGTGTTTTTTACAGTATAATATGCAAAGTACAATTTTTTTTTATTTTTTTTTTTATATAGATCTGATTATTTTCTTTTCTCTGACACACGTTGTTGGGTGTGGAAGGTTACTAATGTGATTGCTTTATCTGTAAATTAAATTAATGCTTTTTCAATTACTGAATTCATTGAAATAAAATGAATTCTTTGATTTGAATATGTTTTTGGCAATGCGTCATGTAGGTCTTAAATTTCAATCTTTATGGTCTTAAAATGTCTTAAAAAGGTCTTAAATTTGACTTACTAAAACCTGCAAGAACCCTGTAATTACCTCTGTTTTAATTTAATGTTACTTTAGATAAGTGTACGTGGAATGCCACGAGCTTGGCCAATCCAAAGCCATATTAAGGGAAGTGAAGTTGATCGACTAACGTCTTTTAATGGTGGTCAAGAGCTCTACTAAAGTAAAACGATTGAATTAAGTTCAAGAGGAAGCAGTCCAAGGGGGCTATTTAATTATCTTTGATTGTGTACGTGTGAATACGGCAAATCCCAGATATTTAGCCAATTACCTCTGTTTTGATGAGTGGAACTGGCGAAATTGTGTCGTGAGACCTTGCAAGAGAGATTCAAGGACCTCAAAGTGATATATTCCTGATCTAGGTGGGTAAAATATAATTAAAGAGTTAAAATAATCAAATATTCGTTCACTTTTAATGATGCCCAGACATCATTTAAAATCTTTTTCATTTATGGAGTCAGATGAAATAACGAGTCAATACATGTGAGAAAATATATTGCATTTAATCTTGTTGTGTTGCAAAAAGGAAAGACAAGTAATACGCAGAGAAACCTTCCCCGTATTATTGGAAACCCTCATTGGACCAATAGACGGACTTACAAAACTGTTAAACAGAGACCATAAACTAATGAAGACGAAGAATAGAAGCGTTGTGTGCTCAGGGTCGCCCGTAAGAATAAAAGTCAGCTTCACTGGGGACACATTATCGTCAAAATAAAAGTCCTGCTGTTACGAGGACATAAAAGTTTGCGATCTCTAAGGGCGTTTTTCCACTGGGTTCGTTTGCTGCGGTCCGAACCCGAGTGCGCTCGTTCCCGGCGCCCCCCGCAGCGTTGGTCTGGTTTCACACTCAATTAGTTGTATCGAACCCAGGTGCGTTTGCAGTGATCTTACGTCATCGCAAACGCACACGGAAAATGCATGGATAATACAACTCGACTGAGCATAGCTGTAATTTGTCTGTTTTTTTGGTGCTATTATGCACAACATAGTGAGAGACATCACCTCTTCAGTGTCCCACAACGTTCCCCTGCCACTCATGGTTGTCGTGTGTGTGTGAGGAAACAATGATATCGACAGTGATACGCATGCGCGGGATACTGTACTTCCTGAACAAGCGCGCACCCGAGTCCGTGTTGCTTGCACATTAACGCGAACCGCGCCACGGTTCGGGAGCAACCGAGCTCAGACCACCTCCTCCAGGTAGTCTCGGGTTCGGTACTCAAATGCGCACCCTGGTCGATGACAGCGTTCACATTAGCGATTTTTCATGCGAACCGTGCCCATCGCACTAAACTGCCAGTGTGAAAGCGCCCTAAGATTCGCTTGAAAAGAGTCTTCAAGATCCATCACAATATAAAATCGTCAGATTGCCCAGCCCTACGTTAGAGTTCTGAAAAATGAAAGATATCAAACGGAAAGGTACTATCAGGTTACTGTTTTTTTTAGTTTAGTTTTTTTTACCTGTGACAACATTGTAAAGATGGAGCTTGGTGAAGGCAAGCGTCCCCTTCCCGCACTTCATATTGAAACTGGCCATTACCTAATTTGTCATCAACCTGTGGATACAAAAAGTGGATTTAAATGTCCAAATAATTAATTACATACAACACATTATGAAGCGGTTGTTATAATTTAGTAGGTTTGTCATATCTTGATGTCACACTGGTTCTACTGTTGGCCTGGTGTTGATTCCAAAGGTCAGTAAGGATTTGAACATGTAGAAAAATCTCTAAATATTTAATATCATATTTAGATATTGCATATTGGAGTAGTAAATTGAGTATTTTAATTGAATCAAATGTACACAGTGTTCCTATTTTTACTGCAGGGGTTTGTTAATTTTAGACTAGTCGGTTACTAAACTTCTGTTTAAACGGCTAACCATAGACCATTGACCAGGGACCATTGACCCTCCCAAAGCCTTTATACAAACTAACAGATGTCTTTGTAGTCAAATACATCTTTAGAATTGCATATGAGTTACAGCTATGAATACAAATATTGATAGTGAATGTTAAAACAAGTGAGACATAAAGCTTGTGTATATGCACACAAGCATTCACTAACTGGAATTTTTAAAGGTAATTTTGGAAGATGGTTGTCTACTTGATCAACAAATATAAAAGCAAGTCATTAGTACCATAAATTAGGCTAGTTCATTATGATACCTAATTATATTCCAGACTCAGTGAACAAGTCTAAGCTTTCAGCAGATTAGCCTGCTGGCAACAGATTTAGTGTCCCACACAGCCGGTGTGTGTATTGGGGAGTGGGGTGAAAGAGATTTACCCCAAAACTAGGGTTCCTGCAATAGTCGGTGTAACAGGTGTTAATGATGTCCAGCCGCAACACAGGTTACATCACTTGCCCACTGCGGCCCCGTCCCCCACTGTCATTTAGATTATTTTTTTTAGTAGTAAAAATAATTAAGTTCAGTTAGAGCAGGGGTTTTCAACCCATATATTTGAGTCAAACAGCTGCAATTGTGAGATTTTACAAGCAAATATTTAGTCATCAACTAGAGGGGGGCAATTTGACTATTCTCCCAGCTAATTGTCACACTAAATTTGGTAAGCTGTTTATATTTTTAATATTTCAGTTTAACTAGTTCAGTTGCACCTGTCTATACTAGAGATGCACCGATTGCAATTGTCTTGGCCAATTCTGATTTCCGTTTTTTTGGTAAGTGTGACCTGCCAATACAGATTTTTGCTGATGAAATTAAATAAACCCTTCCGTTTTTTGGGGAAAGTGCTGCACAACAGAGGTTTAAAACATGGAAGAAATCAAATCGAAAAGTTGAGGTGGGCCGGTGGGTTGGTTTGGGGGTTTAGCTTATTTATTGAAACATAACAGTTTCAATAAATAAGTTAAAGTAACCTTAAAAAAGTATGGTATTTACTTGGAAATGTGGTACCCAACAGTATGCAGATATATAAAACCATAATAAATAAAAACTTGATAATCTACAGCTGTGTACAACTATTTTCCTTGGAACAAATAAATTAATTATACAGACTCGTAGCTGTTGGTGAGAAATAATTATTTATTTATAATTGTTATGCTTACATGAAAATATTCTGACAGTGAGACTTGATAACCACAGGCTACTCACTCCCACTGTATAAAAAATGCCTAAACACAAGTTAAAAACTATGCACCTTTACAAAGAAACTGACAATTTAATAACAAACATAATTATATATTTCTCTACCCACCTAATAAATCTAATCAGAATCAGAATCAGAATCAGAAAGAGCTTTATTGCCAAGTGTGCTTGCACCCACAAGGAATTTTTCTTGGTACTGAAGCTTCCAGTGCACATATACAAATACAAATACAACAAGAAACATAGTAATACAAATTCTAAGAATAAAATATATTTAAAATTTTTTTTTAAAAAAAATAGTATAAAAAGTTTTAAAAAAAGGGGTCACAGTTGGGTTTAGTCTGAATAAACATTTACAGATTATGAACATATTTACAGTATTTTGAGAAGTATGAATAATATAAATATAAATATCACCTGAGTTAGAGAATATTACACTAGACAGTGGGAGTCTAGTGCATGTTACAGATTATGAACATATTTACAGTATTTTGAGTAGTATGAATAATATAAATATAAATATCACCTGAGTTAAGAGAATATTGCACTAGACAGTGGGAGTATTGCACTTGCAGGCATATGCCTTGGGGGGCATGTTAAGTGTTCAGAAGGGAAATGGCCTGTGGAAAGAAACTGTTCCTGTGCCTGGATGTTCTTGTGGCCAGTGATCTGTGTCGCCGTCCTGACGGTAACAGTTCAAACAGGGGGTGTCCAGGGTGAGTGGAGTCTGTGATGATTTTACCTGCTCTCTTCCTCACTCTGGAAGAGTACAGGTCCTGGAGGGTTGGCAGGGGGGCACCAATAATCCTCTCTGCTGTCCGGACTGTCCGTTGTAGTCTCCTGATGTCCGATTTGGTAGCTGAACCAAACCAGACAGTGATGGAAGTGCTTAAAACAGACTCAATGACGGCTGAGTAGAACTGGATCAGCAGCTCCTGTGGCAGATTGAACTTCTTCAGCTGGCGAAGGAAGTACAGTCTCTGCTGGGCCTTTTTCACAATGGAGTCAATGTGATTTGCCCACTTCAGGTCCTGAGAGATGGTAGAGCCCAGGAACCTGAATGACTCCACTGCTTCCACAGTGCTGTTCATGATGGTGAGAGGGGGGAGTGCTGGGGATTTTCTCCTGAAATCCACAATCATCTCCACTGTTTTGAGCGTGTTCAGCTCAAGGTTGTTATAGCTGCACCAGACAGCCAGCTGTTCAACCCCCAGTCTGTAAGCAGACTCGTCACCATTTTGGATGAGACCGATGACGGTGGTGTCGTCTGCAAATTTCAGGAGCTTGACAGAGGGGTCTTTAGAAGTGCAGTCATTAGTGTACAGGGAGAAGAGCAGTGGGGAGAGAACGCACCCTTGGGGGAGCGCCAGTGCTGATGGTGAGGGTCCTGGATGTGAGCTTCCCCAGTCTCACTCGCTGCTGCCGGTCTGTCAGGAAGCTGGAGATCCACTGACAGATTGAGGATGGCATGGAGAGCTGAGTCAGTTTGGCTGTGAGAAGATCAGGGATGATGGTATTGAAGGCCGAACTGAAGTCCACAAATAAGATCCGTGCATAAGTCCCAGGTCTGTCAAGATGTTGCAGGATATAGTGCAGTCCCATGTTGACTGCATCATCCACAGACCTGTTTGCTCTGTAAGCAAACTGAAAGGGATCCAGAAGGGGTCCAGTGATGTCCTTCAGATAGGCCAACACCAGTCTTTCAAACGACTTCATGACCACAGACGTGAGAGCGACAGGTCTGTAGTCATTAAGTCCAGTGATTTTAGGTTTTTTGGGAACCGGAATGATAGTGGAGCGTTTGAAGCAGCAGGGAACTTCACACTGCTCCAATGATCTGTTGAAGATCTGCGTGAAGACTGGGGCCAGTTGGTCAGCGCAGGCTTTTAGACAAGCAGATGAGATGCCGTCTGGGCCTGAAGCTTTCCTAGTCTTCTGTTTTTTGAAGACTCGGCTCACGTCCTCCACACAGACCTTAAGCTCAGGTTGGATGGCAGAAGGGGGGAGGAGAGGGGTTGCAGGAGGTGATGGTGGATGTGTGAAGTGCACATCAGAGCGGGTGTGAGGTGTGAGTCTGGGCTTCTCAAACCTGCAATAGAATGCATTGAGAGTGTCAGCCAGTTGTTGATTCTCCACAGATCGGGGGGATGGTGATTTGTAGTTGGTGATGTTCCTCAGGCCTCTCCAGACTGATGCCGGGTCGTTGGCTGAAAACTGGTTTTTCAGCTTTTCAGAGTAGCTTCTTTTAGCAACTCTGATCTCCTTTGTCAGTCTGTTTCTGGCCTGGTTATACAAGATTTTATCCCCACTTCTGTAAGCATCCTCTTTGGCATGACGAAGCTGTTTGAGTTTCCCAGTAAACCATGGTTTATCATTAGAGAATGATAAGAATGTCCTGGTAGGAATGCATGTATCCTCACAGAAACTGATATATGATGTTACAGTATCTGTGAGCTCATCCAGATCGGTGGCTGCAGCTTCAAAAACAGTCCAATCAGTGCAATCGAAGCAGGCCTGTAGATCCTGCTCTGCTTCGTTGGTCCATCTTTTTACAGTCCTTATTACAGGTTTAGCTGATTTCAGTTTCTGCCTGTAGGTCGGTATAAGATGAACCAAACAATGATCAGAGAGCCCCAAAGCTGCCCGTGGGACGGAGTGATACGCATTCTTTATCGTGGTGTAACAGTGGTCCAATATATTACTGTCTCTGGTAGGACATGTAACATGCTGTCTGTATTTTGGCAGTTCACGGGAGAGATTTGCTTTGTTAAAATCCCCAAGAATGATTAAAAGAGAGTCTGGGTACCTTTGTTCCATTTCAGCTATATGTTCAGCCAGCTGTTGTATCGCCGCGCTCACACACGCGTCTGGAGGAATGTAAACATTCGCGAGAATGAATGAGGAAAACTCCCGCGGCGAGTAGAAAGGTTTACAGTTTATGAAATGTGCCTCTAAATTAGGAGAGCACATCTTCTTCAGTGTTGTTACATCTGAACACCAACTTTCGTTAATGTAGAAACACAATCCACCACCTCTCGTTTTCCCCGTTAGTTCCGCGATGCGATCCGCTCGGAACAGCTGAAAGCCCGGCAGATGTAGTGCGTTGTCCGGTATGGCTTCACTCAGCCAGGTTTCAGTGAAGCACAGAGCAGCGGAGTTTAAAAAATCCTTGTTAGTGCGGGTGAGGAGAAGAAGTTCGTCCATTTTGTTAGGATGCAATATAAATCACTATATTTACTATACTGTTAATATTATAGTAAATATATATATATTTACTATTTATTTATTACTACATAGTAAGTATTCAATATAAATATTGCACATTTCTGCCCAACCCATGGTAAATTACTACAGTACATTCATGGTAAATGTTTGTAAGGGTTATAAGGGGATTTAAATTCGGTCCGAATTAGGGGTGGGCGATATGGCAAAAATATCATATCACGATTTTTTTCAGGAAAATCACGATTCACGATTTTATCACGATTCTTTTTTATGTTGGTTTTACTATTTTGTGACTGAGCATTACAGCCAAACTAATGTCCATATTTTAAAAACAAAGCCTTAGGTAACAAAATATATAAGAAAATGGCAGACAGGGGTGAAG
The DNA here is from genome assembly GCF_965113295.1 of Leuciscus leuciscus. Lineage (NCBI taxonomy): Eukaryota > Metazoa > Chordata > Actinopteri > Cypriniformes > Leuciscidae > Leuciscus > Leuciscus leuciscus. Next base: position 43,970,060 of record NC_138728.1, read on the forward strand.
ATAAAAATATTTGTCATTATTTTCTTTGTTATTAAATATTAAGATCAAAGATACACATTACACATACACAACTTAATATACAAATTAAATAAACAGTGCTTTATGTTTTCAGCTACAGGTGTATTTAACAGTAGCATTGAATAAAGTAATTAAATGAACAAATATGAAAATAAAACAAAACAGACTTCACTGTATAAATTATACATTGATACTTATTAAAGCTACTATTAAAGTTATCAGTTAAGAGCAGTGAGTGATTTTCTCTTTGCATTTTGTTGTTTTATTATCGTTTTAGTTCTCCTAAAAATTCAAATTGTCATAATTTACTCTCGCAAGTTGTTTTAAACTCGAATAAGTTTCTTTCTTCTGTTGAAAATAAAAGTTATTTGGAAGAATGTTGGTATCCAAACAGAGTTGATGTACCCCAGTGACTTCCATAGTATATTTTTCTCCTATGGAGTCAATGGGGACCAGCTACTGTTTGGATAGCCACATTCTTCAAAATATTAATATTAGAAAAATATTAGAAAATATTAGAAGGAAATTAATACAGCTTTGGAACAACATTAGAGTGCGTAAATGATGAGATATATATATATTTATTTTTTTTTGGGTGAACTATCCCTTTAAGGACCAGCGGCAGTGTGTTTATTACTACTGTCTCTTTAAGAGCTGCGCGCGCCGCGTCTATTATACACGCATTTGACAAGCAGATTTTCTCACAATTTTCTCAAGTTTGCTTTCACTTTAGACATAACCGACTTTGTTTATGTAAACCTTGTGTGTATTTAACAGTATAAGCACAGTAAGACTCGAAAGATAACTTAGTCCAGTATCCAGGCGCTGGTAGACAGGCTTTTAGTGCATGTGAGCTTCACATGTAAGCGCTGAGAAACGCACATTAGCACAGTTATGCAAGCGCGTTTAGAAAGAATTGAACCAAAAGAATGATTCATTCACGAATGATTGGTATCGCTGGTTCAGTCGATATAAATTCGGGACACATACAGGTCCTTCTCAATAAATTAGCATATTGTGATAAAGTTCATTATTTTCCATAATGTAATGATAAAAATTAAACTTTCATATATTTTAGATTCATTGCACACCAACTGAAATATTTCAGGTCTTTTATTGTTTTAATACTGATGATTTTGGCATACAGCTCATGAAAACCCAAAATTCCTGTCTCAAAAAATTAGCATATCATGAAAAGGTTCACTAAACGAGCTATTAACCTAATCATCTGAATCAACTAATTAACTCTAAACACCTGCAAAAGATTCCTGAGGCTTTTAAAAACTCCCAGCCTGGTTCATATCTCAAAACCGCAATCATGGGTAAGACTGCTGACCAGAATGCCATCATTGACACCCTCAAGCAAGAGGGTAAGACACAGAAAGAAATTTCTGAACGAATAGGCTGTTCCCAGAGTGCTGTATCAAGGCACCTCAGTGGGAAGTCTGTGGGAAGGAAAAAGTGTGGCAAAAAACGCTGCACAACGAGAAGAGGTGACCTGACCCTGAGGAAGATTGTGGAGAAGGACCGATTCCAGACCTTGGGGGACCTGCGGAAGCAGTGGACTGAGTCTGGAGTAGAAACATCCAGAGCCACCGTGCACAGGCGTGTGCAGGAAATGGGCTACAGGTGCCGCATTCCCAAGGTCAAGCCACTTTTGAACCAGAAACAGCGGCAGAAGCGCCTGACCTGGGCTACAGAGAAGCAGCACTGGACTGTTGCTCAGTGGTTGCTCAAATTTTGCATGTCATTCGGAAATCAAGGTGCCAGAGTCTGGAGGAAGACTGGGGAGAAGGAAATGCCAAAATGCCTGAAGTCCAGTGTCAAGTACCCACAGTCAGTGATGGTCTGGGGTGCCATGTCAGCTGCTGGTGTTGGTCCACTGTGTTTTATCAAGGGCAGGGTCAATGCAGCTAGCTATCAGGAGATTTTGGAGCACTCCATGCTTCCATCTGCTGAAAAGCTTTATGGAGATGAAGATTTCATTCTTCAGCACGACCTGGCACCTGCTCACAGTGCCAAAACCACTGGTAAATGGTTTACTGACCATGGTATTACTGTGCTTAATTGGCCTGCCAACTCTTCTGACCTGAACCCCATAGAGAATCTGTGGGATATTGTTAAGAGAAAGTTGAGAGACGCAAGACCCAACACTCTGGATGAGCTGAAGGCCGCTATCGAAGCATCCTGGGCCTCCATAACACCTCAGCAGTGCCACAGGCTGATTACGGCCATGCCACGCCGCATTGAAGCAGTCATTTCTGCAAAAAGGATTCCCGACCAAGTATTGAGTGCATAACTGAACATAATTATTTGAAGGTTGACTTTTTTTGTATTAAAAACACTTTTCTTTTATTGGTCGGATGAAATATGCTAATTTATTGAGACAGGAATTTTGGGTTTTCATGAGCTGTATGCCAAAATCATCAGTATTAAAACAATAAAAGACCTGAAATATTTCAGTTGGTGTGCAATGAATCTAAAATATATGAAAGTTTAATTTTTATCATTACATTAGGGAAAATAATTAACTTTATCACAATATGCTAATTTATTGAGAAGGACCTGTATAATAACAGCTGAAATATTCGCACGTAATACGTTTCTCAGGTCAATCGGAGCGGGTATCAAACTAAATTAGCCACACCGACCAGAAAAAGACAAGGAAGGAGGTTGGTGCCGTCGGGCCGGATGGAGATGATTGGCGGGCCGCATTTGGCCCGCGGGCCGCCAATTGAATAGCCCGGCATTATACTGTACAATAGTAATACAATCGTACATAGTAATATATTTCTGTCACAAGTTAAACTGAACTTTTTTGACAGGTTGCTGTGAAGATCTTGAAGTTTCTCTGTGTTTATGATATGAAAAATAGTCTTTCTCAAATTAAACAGTAAAATGTTCATTAAAGGGGTCATATAATGGTACATGCACTTTTACAAGTTGATTGCACTGAAATGTCTGTTGGCAGTGCCTGTACACAACCATCCTATCATGATTAAAATCCATCCAGTGGTTTTGTTTTAATCTCCTCATATGTTTGACCATCTATGAAATCAAGCCGTTCGATATTGTGACGTCATAAGATCGTACGCCCCTCCCGCGATTGTGATTGACAGCCGTGCTTCAACACAAGACCTGCCCTGAGCAAGCTGTGACAGCCGTCGTCATAGTAGTCCGCCATTGTTGATATGCTGGAGTAGAATGGCGTCTACACGATTGTGGTGTTCTGTTCTTAGATGTAATAAGGAACACAGCAGTCATTTGGATGTTCCTAAATCTGAGCCGTTATAGATGCAGTGGCTGAGTTTTGTTTTTGAAGCAATATGCCCAAAGGATTGACGCGGGGATTCCCTCACGGGGATTCCCCACGATCGTCCATGCTTTCATGTTTAGGCGAATCATTTCACACCAGACAGCTTCACAAACGAGAAAAAACGGATCGGTACCAACGTGTTCCTGCTGAACCTCCAGAAGATGTGAGTGTAATGTTTTATTAACCTTTATATTAGTATTTATATTAATCTTTGCGAAATTTGCAAACCTTGCTGCAGGCTTCACGATGAATGCATCTAAGGTTTACACTCAGGGTACATTACAGCATGTTTTCTATGTACGACGTTCTCAATATAATTCATAATCCCACGTTTATAATGAACAACGCGTGGTTATTGTGTTACAAACGGTGTACGCACAGAACAGAGGGGCGGGGTGAGCAAAGCTCATTATCATTTAAAGACACATGCACTGAAACGGCGTGCTGAAAACAGAGCTGTTTTTGACCAGGTAAAATTAGTGTTTTCTTACAATACTAATGAGAATTTTTAATTAAAGTATATTACAAACTTTTAATTTAGACCCTAAAGAATCATATTAGCTTGTACAAAAATGGCATTATATGACCCCTTTAAGTGACTCTCAAAGCAGCTCTGGAGATGAAGTTTGTGTGTTCATGTTGTCATACACCGCGAGCGCCACGCGTGTGTAGCGACACTAGCTCAAATGATATAGGGAATCAATAATGATGAATCGGGGTTATGATTCATTTACTTCGCATACAGATTCAATAAAATTATTGAAGCTGAAAAATAGATCAATTGAATATATCAATAACCCATCACAATGAATTATGATTTAATCATTAATATATCAACTGTCCATTCTTCAGATCACTTATCCGAATAACTTTTACTGGAAATTAATGTAATTATCAAACAGTTGTTCGTCCAGCAAACGGCCGTAAGATTAACCCATCAATTTCTCAACAAAAATGATCTTTCTTATAATTCCAGCAGGGCTATTTTCTGGCCACGAAAATCACCTTCCTGTCCTTATAAAATTTAGGTTACTGAAATAGTAACACATTGTAAATGTGCATAGATCGTACGTTTTCAGGGACTTCGAAATGTTGAGCAACCAGAAACAATTAGGGATATATATGGTTTTAATAAAATGAAACTACGGGTACAGAATACTACAATTCACACAGAGTTAATATGCGTATATAGTAATACCAACAGTAAAACAATACAAGACAAAACGGATAACGAATGAGAGTGAGAGAGAGAGAGAGAGAGTAAGAGAGGGTAAGAGAGTGAGAGAGAATGAGAGAGTGAGGATGAGCGAGAGAAAGTGAAAGCAAAATGTCAGGATGACAATTTTCACAGTTAACTCTTGAGAGACACCAAGATATCAAATCACCTTAAGCAGGAGCAGACAATTTTAAACGCATTAAAATCTCGATACTTGCATATAGTCTGTTGTGTTGCTGAGGAAAGAAGGCGCGTGTGTCGGTCTTTCGGAGCTGGGCGTGTTTTCTAGTTGCTTCCTGGGCGAGCAGACTCGCGGTAAATTTAAAAGGTCTACTCAGAGTTAAGTTGCCGGCTACGTTCACTTCACTGAACGTAGGAAAAGGTCCGAAGATGAAAAGAAAGACAAAGATTAAAGAAAAGAAAAGAAAAACGGAGAAACTCCTTAAGGAGTTGTGGAACCGGGAACCTCTCTCTGACGAAGTGCTCTGAGGGAACTTTCTGTGTCAGTCTCTTATGGAGAGTCTTAGTTTACGCCTACTTTGCGTACGTGGACCAACCACCTTCAGAGATTTCAGAGCGGGAAAATGTTCCTTTGTCCTGTCGGGAAGGTGCATCTGCATAGTTATGACGGTGTCAGAATTCAGCAGTTCTACTCCAGAAAGATGGTACACACAGAATAATACATTTTACTGTAATCTCCTGTATATGGTTGGTTCAGTCAAACCGAGGCGGTTAAAGAGATACCAAGAACGGCAGGTACAGGAGGTGGGAATACAAAGTTATATAAGATATGCATATTATAAGCATTTAGAGTTTGATTAACACACGATAAAATCGTAGAGACCCCAATATGACATGGGCATATAAAATGCAACACAGAAAAATATCATATACATTTTGTAATGTCTTAATATGATGAGTTTAAAGAAACGTTTGGGTGTGTGTGTGTGGCATTCCGGAGGTCTTCTGGACCACCTGGATTCCTCTCTTGCAGAGAGAGAGGGAGTTTTGACTGATAACAAAAGTCTTTGAAGCTGTCTCTTGGAGTTTTGAGATGGTTCTGTTAAACTTCGCTAGGCAACAAATGTGTCATAAGTGCAGAGGAGAAGGTATAATGGCCTCTGGAGAGGCTCATAGAGTTGTAACAGTGTCAGGAAGCAATCTAAACCCAGCCATGTCGGAGCCATGACGGTAATTTAGATTGTCGAGAGTCTTGATTTACATATCTCAGTTCAGAGTGTAAAAGCAAGAAGGAATGTGCATTGTGTGCAGGGAGAGGCAGAATCATGATTCTAGCCCATTCGTTACACGTGCTTTGTGCGTTATAAACGCATCCACGCATATCTGTGCTATTCATTACAAAGACACGCAGAACATGTAGGATTCATATTCAAATAGTCTTCTTGCAGTTTAATATTCACAGACACTACTCCATATCGCGATGTAATTTAGGGGGCACCTATTATGCCCCATTTTAAAAGATGTAAAATAAGTCTCCGATGTCCCCAGAGTGTGTATGTGAAGTTTTAGCTCAAAATACCCCACAAATCATTTTTTATAACATGTTAAAATTGACACTTTTGGGGGTGAGCAAAAACACAACGTTTTTTTTATTATTTTTATTTTTTATTTTTTTTATTTAGAAAAACAGGGACAGCGTACAATAAACATTAACCTCAAGGGGAGAGATGCATAGTACCAGGTTTTAGCTCAAGAGATAATTTCCACCCGTAGTCCCTGGGCAGGCTGATGTTATAATAAAATACATAATACATCATACATACATGAATAATGAAATTTACATTGACCAAATAAATAATAAAAGTCTTCATATGCACAACAATCAAATCTTCACACCTTTCATTTACTCAAGTCTACTCTTATAGAACACATACTTACACACACACACATACACATACATACATACCTCTGGTCACATATGGGTGCAAATTTGATTTGAAAAGAGCCATTTCTTTGCCAGGCGTGAAAAAGTATAAAAGTTTGTGCTTCTTATCAACTCTGTAGGCAACATATTCCACTGACGAGCGGCCACACAAGAAAAGGCAGAGTTTCCAAATGCTGTCCTGCGTTTTAGGATCCTACATTCGCCTCGCACTGTAGATCTAGTGGCTCGAGCTGTTGTTTCAGAGCCCAAAGATATAAACTCTTTTAGTGGAGGAGCAGCGGTATCATGAAGGATCTTATACATCAAACACAGATTTGTGTGGATCATCAGATTTTCAAAGCTGAGAAATTTGTGTTTTACAAGGAAATGACAGTGATGGAATCGTCTGCCTTTCTTATCGTGAATCTTTAGAGAACTATTATATAATGACTCAAGAGGCCTGAGGACAGATTTACAAGCCTGTGACCAACTTGTCATACAGTAAAGAAAATGTGGAACAATCATTGCATTTAGATAGGCTCCTGAGGCCTCGATTGTAAGGGAATTTCGAATTTATCTGAACTGTGCCATATTAAATTTGATTGTATTTGATAATTTTTTTATGTGCCTTTTAAAGCCTAAATTTGGTTCCAGTATAACACCTAAATATTTGACCTGATCTGGATTTGAAATGATTTGTCCATCAATTAAAATTTTAGGACAATTTTGTATTTTATAACGATTTGTAAAAAACATCGATACAGTCTTATCTAGATTTAAGGTGAGGCATGATTTTTTCAGCCACAAAGAAACTTTCTTCATCTCTTTGGTCAGTTTTTGAGCGACTTCTTCCGCAGTTTTACCATGTGCATATAGCACCGTATCTGGTCTGGTTTCACACTCAATTAGTTGTATCGAACCCAGGTGCGTTTGCAGTGATCTTACGTCATCGCAAACGCACACGGAAAATGCATGGATAATTCAACTCGACTGACCCGTTTTAGTGTGGGTCCTAAAAGGTTGAAAACCCCGGAGTTAGAGAACAGACGCTACACTTAAAAACTGAAAGTGTCTGCTCAATGTAGCGTTAGTGAGGAGCTGACTGACGAGATGATGGCGGAAGATTTAGGTTTGAAAACGAAATGTAAAAGCGCCTATTAAAGCGAGTTTATCATTGTACTGTATTGTTTTGTTTTACGTTAAGATTAATAATGAACCCACCATTCAAGCAATTGCTGCCAATTTGAAAGCAAAAGTAAAATGCACAAATCATATTTTTCCCTTATATTATCACTGAGGATGACATGGGCCCTTAAGTGGGTCTAAGTTTTGTAACACTAACCCATTCAGATGATTTGACATTTCTTTACACACACACACACACACACAATGAAACACACACACAACTACTACTATATACTTACTTGCTTCTGGCATTGGGTACGGGGAATGTTTCCCATGTGTTGGTTGACTTTGCGTAGATTGCTGATAAACAGGTGAACCTGAGGGTTGTTCCATAAAAGATGCTTAGAAAAGCGGGGATTAAACTCCAAAACCTGACTTGAATAAACCTAACAAATAAGTTGGGGCTAAAGCGGTTTCATAAAAGGTCATTCAAGTTCACGCAATCCCACTAATTTGATCCAGGTTTATCTAGTCTAGATAACTGCGTGTGTACGTGTTTCTTAAGCAGCCCTAGAGGTCGATCATAGATCAAATCGATCCACCATCAAACAGCGTATATTTTGTGCTGTTTTATGCGTTTGAGACATGGTGTTTGCAAAACTTACATTTCACAGGAATATTCTCCATCTGTAAATTTGAGAAAGTGCAAATATTTCCATTTTGCTGCTAAACTTCACATTGAACGAGCGCTGCTGCGCGCGTGCGCGCCAAATAGTCTTTTGCGCTGACTATATTAAAAACTGAGGAGCGTCATTTTGCGGAGGCTTGTAAAGAACAGTTCCTGTCTGTTGCACGTAAGTGGGACATCGAGGGCAAGACGACAACCATTGGGACTGACAGTGCACGCAACATGGTTCCGCAATTCGACTTACACGCTATGAACACATGAACTGTGTCGCTCACATGGTGCAGAGAAGTGTCACAGTGAGTCTTGCTGACAGCGGCTTTGTAAATGCTTTGGCCAAGGTTCGCAAAGTTGTCTGTCATTTTAAGCACAGCCCAGCAAATGCTGCGGAGCTTCAAGCACAACAAGTCAGCCTGGGAAAGAAGCAAGAGCCATTGATCCAGGATGTTCCAACACGTTGGAATTCGACGCTGGAAATGGTCAAGCGCGTGAGCAGAAATAAAGAGGCTGTCATCGCAGCCCTGGACAATCAGGAGCACAAACTCGTTTTGCCGACCGCAGCAGAGTGGGATAAACTGCAGAGGCTGGAGACACTTCTAGAGCCATGCAGGTAAATCAGTCTGTAACTTATCAAATAACATTGCTTTGATTATTTTCTGGAATGAATTAAACCAAGTCAAATATCAATAACATTTATGTATGTAAAAAATAATAATGATAATGATAATAATGATAATAATAATAATAATAATATGTTGATAACCACTGTTCTAATAATACACTGTCTCTGTGTGCATGTGTGTGTTTGTGTCACATGCCTGTCCTGTCTTGTGCTGCACATGGGTGTTTTGTTATTTTGGGCCATGTGCTCGTGTCTATTGTCTAGCCCCTCCCATCTTGTTATCTGATTATTGGTTAATTTGTCCCACCTGTCTGTCTCGTTACCCTTCTTTGTTTGTTCCCCTATTTAGCCTCCTTGTGTTTGTAGTCTTGTGCTGGCAGATAGGCTGGCTAAAAGGGCGCTAACAAAAGAGAATGTAGAAGTACAGGTTAATGTTAGTAAAGCAGAGGTTAAAAGCATAATTTGGGAGAAAATAAATAAAAGATGGCAAGAGAAGTGGGATAGAGAGGAGAAAGGGAGGCATTTATACCAAATTCAGAGAAATGTTAAAGGGGATAGGGTGGGAAGTGGGGATAGGGTGGGAAGTGGGAATAGGAAAGAAGAGGCTGTGATGACGAGGTTGAGGTTGGGACACTGTTCACTGAATAAAACACTAAAGTTGATAGGGAAGCACCAGACAGGGTTGTGTGAGGGTTGTCGAGAAGAGGAGTCAGTGGAGCATATAATTATGAGTTGTAAGAGATATGAAATGCAGAGGCAGGTAATGAAGAATAAGTTGAGGCAGATTGGGGTGCAGGAGATTACATTAAAAGGGTTATTAAGCGCAGTAAATGGGACTCAGAGTAGAATATTGATGTTATTTTTAAGGGAGGCGGGACTTTTCAATAGGATTTAATTGATAATTAAAGTGTGTTTTGTGTGTGAGTGTTTATTTGAGGGGAATGAGTGTTATGTAAGTGTAGGATAGAGAATGGACAAAGTTGTATTATAAAATCTATTATCTGATCCATATTCCGGAGCAGAGGGGGGCGGTAATGCACCAAAAAGCTGGATGCCAACCGCCGTAAAATTGGAAAGAAGAAGAAGAAGAAGTCTTGTGCTGGTTCGTTGTCCGAGTTACCTGTCCTTGTTGTGTGTTCCTGGAGCGCTGTGTTTTTTGAGTTTGTTACCCTGTCTGCATGTCATCAATAAATTCCTCTGCATTTGAATCCTCGTCTCATATTCATCCGTTACGTGACAGATTGTAGGTATGTAACTGAGCTCCTGGGTGGAGAGGCCTATGTCTCCTGTTCTGTGGTACTACCTTCTCTCTGCCACTTGCGTCTCAAGATGGAAGCCTGTGATGAGGACCCTGCATATGTGGTGAGATTCAAGACCAAGTTCAAGGAGGACCTAGCATCCCGTCAAGAACAGCTCAACAATGCATGGCTCCAGATTGCTACAGTTTTGGATCCTCGTTTCAAAGACTTGAAATGCCTGCCCAAGACAGACAGGGAAGAGGTGTGGACCACACTTGAAGGGATGCTGCAACAAGAATCACCCAGAAGGTCTTCACAGACACATGATGATGGGCCACCCAGGAAGAAAATCAGCCTTCTGCAAATGGGCTCAGATTCAGAATCAGAAGATGAAGAGGTCCAACCTGCCATACAGAGGTACAGAGCAGAGCCCACCATTAAATTGGAGGACTGCCCCTTGAGGTGGTGGGCATCTCATTCAGGAGCCCATGAGAAGCTGGCCTCACTAGCTCACAAATATCTAGCCACTCCTGCAACCACTGTTCCCTGTGAACGACTTTTCTCAGTTGCAGGTCACATTGTGAACAAGAAAAGGTCAGCTTTACTTTCAGAAAATGTGAACAAGTTAGTTTGCCTCAGCAACTGGCTGAAAGATGATGAAGCTCAGTAGATTTGAAAGGTGATGTTCAAACAAAAAGACCAGTTTCAGTAAAACATGTTATAGTAGTTAGCAACTGGATTTTTGAGCAACTGGATTAAAGAATGGAGGAAAAGGTAAAATATTGTTCTTTGGTTTGATTTAAAAGTTTTATTGAAAATGTTTTTTTCCACATAAAAATGCAAGAGATGACTCAAATTGTGCAAAAATGTGGTAGGCCACTGTTATCATTTGACTACATTTATTGCTTTCTGTTCAATTGAATACTGTAAATTGTACTTCCTGGTTAAGAGGAATGCCAAAGAGGAAGCGATGGGACATTACAAAGACAAATATTATGGTGTGTAGTATGTTTCAGCTTGATTTAAACCACCATTATTTGGCTGTGTTAATAAACAGACATAATCTGAAAATTATGTATCTGTGTCCAGTTATTTATCTTTTGGTATTCATTTCAGAAAAAAAATGGTTAGGATTCAGGTGTAATTGCAAATAGTGATTAATCCTGATTAATCCACTGAAAATTCTGATTAATTTGATTAAAAATGTTAATCATTTGACAGCCCTAATAAATATATATATATATATATCATCATCATCATCATATTCTTTATTCAGGACATACATAAAAAATGGTCCATAGCACTATACAAACATACACATAATAATGATAAAAAATAAAAACCACAAACACAAAGAGAGTGTTCAAATATTAGCATATAGACTAAAAGGCCAATGGTTCCACAATCTCGAAGTGAACCTAACTGCACTCAATGCAGGATTCACTAGTGTTGCGATGATGCTGTTATATGACTCTGCTAATCTACACATACATCTGTACATGAGATTCCTGAGTACAGCAGGACACGTAAATACATTAACACTTACACACATTTGGCTCGCACTGCCCCATCGTGGCAATTTAAGCAGCAGCCTCAAACCATCATTGTATGCCACATTGAGTTTCTGCATACTGCTTTTTTTATAGTGCCGCCACAAGTGGGCAGTGTACATCGGAGTGCAAAAAGCTTTAAAAAGTGTAGTCTTCACAGATAGTGAACACATACTAAATTTGCGATTCAGCATATTAGCTTGTGCATACAACATACAATACTGTCTATGAATGTCCCTATCATCAGACAGGTCATCAGTTATATAATGTCCCAAATATTTGACCTCATCACACACTTTAAGTAAAATACCCGACAGAAAAAAAGCAGGAAATTAGAGTTTATTGTCCTCCCTGCTTCTAGCAATCATTATATTACTCTTCTTAGAATTGAAAGTAATATCAAAGTCTGAGCCATATTGAGAACATACCCTTAGTAGCTGTTGAAGGCCAGCACTATATGGACAAAAAATGACCAGGTCATCCGCGTACATTAGGTGGTTAATAATGGTGTCCCCAACCATACAGCCTGTTCCACATTTGTTTAACAACTTTGATAGATCATCCATATAAATATTAAAGAGAAAAGGAGATAAGATGCTTCCCTGCCTAACGCCATTACTTACATTGAATGAGGCAGACATAAAGTTACCCCATTTCACATACATTGACTGATGGGCATACCAAAAGGCCAAGATTCTCACTAAATATTTGGGAACCCCTCTATTATGCAATTTGTAAAATAGTTTCTCATGATTTACCCGATCAAAGGCTTTAGAAGCATCAATAAAACACATAAAGATTGTTGAATTATGCCTGTTATATAAATCTAAAACCTCCATTAGGGCAAAAATACACATATCAGTGCCATGTTTAGGTTTGAAGCCAAACTGATTGTCAGAGGTCAAGACAAAATGTTCTAGCCTATTCAATATAATCCTCTCCAAGACCTTGGATAAAATACTGGCTAAAGCTATAGGCCTGTAATTATCCAAGCTGTTTATCTTACCAGCTTTTTCTTTAATGACAGGCACTAGTGTGACAGATAAAATAGAATCAGGTAAAATACCATGGACTAACAACCCAGTAAAACAAATAGCAATTAGAAGACAGAGTTTTCCACTTGCAAATTTTAAATGCTCCGCAGATATCTCATCCATACCGCATGCCTTATTATCCTTTAGCATCATAATTGCATCATATATTTCTTGAGGTAGAACAATTGCATCTTCAATACTGTCAATGTCACCCATTGTAAAAGACTTACTTTTAACACAATTAAACAGCTCATAATAATGTTTCTGCCACAATTGAGTAATTTCTTCCGAGCCGTTGACACCATCAATATTCGTTGGTAACGATGTTTTACAGTTATTCATTCTTTTGATTTCTTTCCAGAACTCAATAGGACTATTATATTGCAGCTTCCTTGCCAAAGAGTCCGACCTCATTGTATTTTCCTTCCTCTTAATGAAACGTAGAGCATATTTAAACTTTGCATTTGCCCGTTTCTTGTATTCGAAAGAGGGACCCTGTTTATGTCTACCTGACTCATCCCATGCTTTAAAGGCCCTTCTTGCCTCGGCATGCATCTCTTCCACATAGCCATTCCAACCTGGCCTGACTTTATACAATGTGTGTGTCTTATACAGGGGTCTGCTCGAAACAAGTAGGGACTTCACAATATTCTCATACAGGGTGCACAGCTCAATACCATGTTGATGGTTCTTGCAATTAATATCATAACATGCCATAGAATCTTTAGGCAATTCAATGTTGTTCAACAAGATGTCACACTGAATATAATATTCTTTAAGGTCCTCCTCATTCAGATTAGACCAATCTATTTTCCCCACACACGTTATCTACAGACACAAAGGCAGGTATATTGCCTAGACTTACAGAAAAAGAAAAAGGCACATGATCAGTAGTGGCAAATTCATAATTAATTTTTAATTGTCTCTATAGAATCATGTGCATCAGCCGTGCAAATGCAGTGATCTAGCCATGATGTTGTGTGCCATGCCTCACTGATATAGGTATAGCTACTATCAGGCAAGAGCACTTTGCTAGAAAGAATTAGACCATTATCAAAACAGAACTGCATTAAATGTTTGGCAAATAAAGCTCTGCCATCAGAAACATCAGCATTCATGTCACCCACAATAAAGAAGCACGTGGAAGCATTATCTTGAATGAAGGATATAACACAAGCCAACCTATTAAGATATTCCTCTTCATTTTGAGAACACTCATAGGGTGTGTAAATGTTTAAGATAATGAAGTTTTTATCACCACAATTAAACTCAATTCCTATGGCCCAATCAACATCCAGTCTAACCACCTTGACCAGCTGATCATATTTTTTATGCCATAACAGGGCAACACCACCAGGTATTCTACCATGAACAATTCTGGTACTCAGGTCAGTAGTAGATTCACCCGCCCCATAAAAGTCTTTATGCAGGGAATTTAGACCCTCTAAATCCTGCTTTGGTAAAAAGGTTTCTTGAACACATAGTACATCACAGGCCTCCAAAAGTTTATCCACTTTTCTAGGCGGCGCGATTTGTCTGCTTCACTGTGCCCAACGCGCAGTCCTCGTGCGTTATATGACACGATATTGATATTCATCTATATGTATTAATCCCGGGCCGCAGCCTGACTGCTGCTCCCCTGTGGAGCTACAGGTATAAGAACAGACACAGAGCGCTGCTGCTGTGGGCCAGCCTCTCCTCCTGATCTTTGGGCCGTGCTGGTCTGCGAGCCTCAAAATAGCGACGTACATAGACCCCCGCCGGCCAAAGTTGTGGCTCGTACATTTCATCAACTACATTACATTCAGCAGTAACATGAAACGAACTGAATCTGTTGCGGGTAGAATCAATCTTCCGACACGTCACAGAATTACCTAGTTTTTCAGTCAGATGATCACGCAGAGTGACCGCATCAAGATCCGGGGAAAATCTAGTCGCAAAGACACTCACCAGCTTAGTTTTAATTACTGGAATGTTACTCACTGTGCCGGTACCAACTATTCCCATTCTGCGCTCTCGCTTTAGACGGGTCTGCATGCCGCCAGGTATCGGTTGCATGGCCACTTTTGGGGGCTTCTGAGGCTTACGCCTCCTTCCTTCACAACAATATTCCATGCTGGGGACGGGGGTTGGATTCTCATAGCCTCTCCCAGAGACTGGCGGACAAGACCCGCCGACCCCTGCGTTTCTCTCTCCTGAGATCCTGACGCATCACCAGCCCGGTCAGAAACACCGCGGATTTCCTCAATATCCGTCATCCGGCGATCTAGAGCCGCAGTAGCTGCCCCAAGATTTTCACTCACGCTTGCCTGCGTTTCCAGAACTCCCCTTAAAGTAGACACTTCCCGACACAATCGTTCCATCCTGCCGAGTAACGCCGAGGCATCCATGTTGCCAAACCCAACAGGTGGAAGTTCATCCAGGAAGTGTGAGACAAACCTAGGAATGTCTTCACCGCGCTCATTGAGCAATTTCAAACAGTCCTTAATATTGTTAACGTCCTTCTGAGCGCCTTTGTGCTTGACATTGCGTTGCGTTGTCGGGCACAGTTCAAACAGAAGTCTCTTGGAATGCTCAATCCAGTCAGAGGAGAAGTTGTTTGAGGCTAGCAAAACAATTTCATCCTGTGATAGTGTCTTGATTTTAATAGAAATAAAGTTTAAGAACTCATCTTCCACTATCACTTTCCCATTAGAGGTTTCATAAACCTCAGGTTTTGTACGGGAACATACAGCACTAGCAGCACGCAACACCGCCGCAGCCGCCATATTGCTTGTCCGTCTTTGCAAATAGTGATTAATCCTGATTAATCCACTGAAAATTCTGATTAATTTGATTAAAAATGTTAATCATTTGACAGCCCTAATATATATATATATATATATATATATATATATATATATATATATAGGCTACAATGATAAATGAGACACTATAGACCTACAAACGTATATATCAACGTTAACAAACATTTAATATACAATTTAACACGTTTGTAGGTCTATATTGTCTCATTTATCATTGTAGCCTTATTTAAGTTGATTTTCTTTACTGTATATTTATTTTTGGACTGATAATGGTTAATAAAGTCAAATAATGGTATGAGAGAGTGTCAGTCATTGTGTTCCTATTGGTCAGTGTTAGAGGATCTGTGTAACAACTGAGGCTTAGCCTGACAGTTAGCCTGCCCTGGACCAGGCTAGTTTCCCAGCATAAGTTGCCAGAGTAACTGAGTTCAAACTATTTTAAGTTTGCTTTATGAAACAGAATCAACCGACAATAAGTCTGACTAACCAAAATAAGCCTGGCTTGTATTCTAATCTTGTTTTATGGAACAACCCTCCGATCTTCGACTTTGTTTTGTTTGGAGAGATGGTCCTCCCTGAGAAGGTTGTCTGGTCTGCTTTTCTGAGATGGGCTCCTGAATTTGCCGGGGGCCTACAAGAATCAGAGAGTAAATTTACAGCTTAAGACAAATGATTAACTAATTGTAATGTCATTTTGGTTTTGACATCCACACTATGGATTTTACTATGACATATTACTTAACAATTAGTTAACCCTCTGGGGACCAAAAACGCGCCCGCGAAAATAAACACTAAATGCTCTGTTAATTTTGATCTTTCATTTTCGTGTAATACATCAATCGATCCTGTTCAGTTTCTATTTTTTTTCTGTATACTCACAATAAAAATAAAGTGTTTTGCTTTTTGACAAATAAAGAAAAATTAACATGATGCGATTTCTGCCTTCTCTCTGTCAGTAAACTCCCGTTTGAAACGCGTTCGAAAATTATCTATAACTCCGCGAAAATTCAGTCAAACAGGCAAACAGACCCACGGGCATAAAGCTTGAGATCGCAGCTTTTAAATGAAGTCATTTATATAAAAAACAAATATTCTTAGTTTCTGTAATCTGTATACAAAGAGAGCGACTCCAGTCGACCTCATTACGAGATGATTCACAGTAATGTGACCACTCCCCGGAGAGCGCGTGCTTTTCAAATGCAAATTCCGAGAACCATTTCAGATCTGTGAAACACCCCCACATCAGCTGTAAACAAAGCGCGTCGCGAGTGAGACATTATAGCCTTTATGGAGAAAAGTTTCCACAGTGCTGATGAGGAGAAATATCTCCTGATATGAGCAGCAGATCGCGCTGAGGAGTGAGGTAGGCTGTTTTCTTTTCTCAAGTGTGGAATAACGTTATGGAATAACGTTAGTGTAGGCCTATGTAAACCGCAAAAAGATGAATCGCATTTCTATAATATGACTCGCGTTTCTGTGAGATGAATGAAGGGTACATATTTGTAAAGAGTGTTTAGCCTAAATATGAATCGCGCGTCTGTGTGTGAAAGAATAAACTGCTTTGCTATAGCCTACTGAGATGAGTAAAATCGACTGGAATATGTTGAAATAAAATGTATTTGTATAAGCAACGTAAATTAACATTTATATGCCCTAATATTTCAATAAAACAACGTTAGTCAGGCGTTAGTCACACTATTTTTGTCAAAAATAAAGTCATAGACTAAGATGTTAGATGTTCCATTGTTGGCTATATTCAAACTAATGAATACATATGATAAAATGTAGGCCTATAATCTTTTTTTTCTTTCTTTTTTTTTTTTACAAAGAAAGAGTACACTTGAAATATTGTTGAAATTGTAATTATTGTTGTAATTGTAACATTTTTAATAAAATAGCTAAACATATTTACAAGATAGATGTAAGCGAAATCTTAAATGGTCAATATAAGTATTCTTCTAAATACATTGTCCTTGCATTGTAGCTCAGTCAGTGTCACACCTGAATGAATGGCTATTCAGAGTCATTATGCAGAGTGGGTGGGACATCCCAGGTGTAAACTACTCCTTCACGCCCCCCTCGCATATTGGCTTTCCAAGCAAAACCTGTTTTACACCATTTAAATCAATGTATTTTTTTTTGTGAACGATAAAGCAAGACTATTTTCACATAATTTTGAAGCCAGTACTCAAAGGTACAACATCAATTAGACAAAAGTCTTGTGGACACATATTTAATATGTGTTTTGTGGTCTTAATTCAGCCACTTTCATTTTTATTTTTTCCAATAACCACGCATAAACATTATTCTCTTAAAAATACAAACATCTACATACACATTGCTCGCATATTTTGGTAGCCCTGTTTGTGCTATATAGAGTGATTTTACACCTTTGCCATTAACATGTTTATAAATAACTGAAAAAAGCACAAATTTCAAGGCATGTCAGAACATCTCAAGGGCTCCAAAAACACCTTGGTCCCCAGAGGGTTAATGGTCACATAATGATACCTTTGCAAATCATTAGCTAATGATTAATTAAAGCAGACAACTGAAAGTTGAAGTACATAGCTTTGACCCATTGTGGAAATGAACACATTAATTTACACTATTAGTTAATAAAATATATTATTAAGGAATGAATACATTATGACATTATTTAATTAATTACTATTCATAAATTAATTCATCTATTAATCATTTAGACTCCATATTAGTTGCTGATGCAGTAATAATTGTGTCATACATTAACTCATGATTATCTGTGCATTAGTTAAGTATGAATTAATGCATATTAGTGCACCCGTATTGTAAAGTGTTAAACCAGAACTTGTAAAAAAAAAAAAATTGTTAAGGAAATAAGATAAATCACGTTCGCACAACATGACATTTTTTAAGGCTACGGCCAATTCATCTATTGGTGCTTTTCCACTGCATGGTACGGCTCGGTACGGTTCGACTCGGCGCGGAACGGTTCGGCTCGCTTCGCTTTTCCACTGCGTGGTACGACTCGGTTCGCTTTAGCTCGGTTGCTTTTCCACTGCAGTTAGTACCGCTTGAAAGTGGGTGGGACTGATCGTTATAGTTGCCGTCTCTACTGCCATGACATCATCATATTAAATGCGAATTTTTCATTCCGTGTTTCCCCATCCACTCCTCGGCAAACAACAAGAGGAACGTCTGCACCTCGTCCACTGACCACGATTCAGCCATTTCTTTTTATCTTTTTTTTTTTTTTTAAGCAAATACTTTTAAAACAGGGGCTACAGCGTTGGCTGTTGTCTACTGGCTATTTAAATCTAGCGGGTTTAGTGTCTCGTGTCGTAAATACAATGACGCTGGTAGTGATGATTCTGTCTGACTAATCAGTGATCTGCAGTGTTTTCACGTCACATTTTAGTATCGGTACGGTACGCTTGGAACCTCAACAGAGGTGGTACCATTTAAAGCGAGCCGAAGCGAGCCGTACCGTACCGTACCATGCAGTGGAAATGCGCCATAAGTGAGCCGTACCGAACCGAGCCGTACCGTACCATGCAGTGGAAAAGCGCCATTAATCAGGGATAGGCAACTTCGGTGCTGGAGGGCCACTGTCCTGCAGAGTTTAGCTCCAACCCTAATTAAACACACCTGAACAAGGCAATCAATGTTTTCAGGATTACTAGATAGATACAGGCAGGTGAGTTTTTATCAGGGCTGAAGCTAAACTCTGCAGGACAGTGGCCCTCCAGGACCGAAGTTGCCTATCCCTGATCTATATGAATAAACACTCAGTATTTATGTGTACACAACAGTCTTAATGTTAGAACAATTGCAATAGATATTATTATTTTTTGTATTTTAAAATTGGCCTGTCGAAAATCCTTATAAATTGACCCACAAGCACATTTTACACAATAAAGTGATCTAGAATCCACGACAAAGGACACGTATGGCCACTATTTTGCGTGTCATGTGGAGGGCTCCGTAAAATTTATATAGATTAATGCATTTATTTCACATGCTAGTCACGTTTCCCCGACTCCCCCAACAACAGCGGCCTATATAACGTAGACTAACCATGTTCCGTACACTTTTCACCTTTCACTGCACGTTAACGGCCACTCCTCTGTTGCTGAGTGCTGTGTGCGTGCTCATTCTCTGGGGAAATTCCCATTGGAGGATCTATTCTTTGATTGATGTCTTTTGGACCAATAGTATTTGAGAAAAGTGGGGTAAAGTCCCTCCTCCGCCTGGGTTCGGATGCTCACAGACGTAAACGGTGTTCCATACAGGCTGCCAACGGTGTTCCGTACAGAGCGCATACCTTGATTTCAGCTGCAAAAATTTACTTTAAAATTATCATTTGTGAGCTGTTTATTTATTTTAACAGAAGAGGATATTATTGAAATCTATAAGAAAGGTGAGTAAATAATATTTTTTTTTAACTTAAGTTAATTAGCCTACTGCTTAATAAGCTAGACGACCACGCGAGTATGGTTAGGCATGATTGTGTCGTGATATTACGTTAATTATGGCACGTGAGTTAAGCATGAACCATGTGAAACGTTATAAAACAACTTGACCATATCTTTCTGAAGAACAAGAAGGAGGGGAAACAATTTGCATTTGTTTAAAACATTTAATAATTGAAAGTAACTAATTAATGGGCAAACTGTGAACTTACAAATAAAATGATTAGGATAACAGTGTGTTTGTGCGCGTGTGTGAGTGTTGTAACGTGTGTGTGCACCATTTACATTTAACATTAAACTGATAAAAAAAAAAATTATTGTCAGTAAATCAGCAGTAAGATGTTAATTTTTTGTGTGCACTATTTAAAACTATTAACATTGTGTGTGTGTGTTAGATTACGTGGACAAACAACATTTATGGCAAAGCCACTCAGCGTCTGGCACTTCCTCCACCCCTGCGCACTCAATGTGGAACCAAAGATGATAAAGGTCACACTGCACCCATTCATCAATAGCCCCATCTCCTGAGCCAGGTGGGACCACCCTACTGCAGACAGCGCAGTGTTCCCCATTTTCCTCAATTGGAGGTGGTGCCTGTTTCTTCTGCCTTTTGGCCTCCCGCTCTTGTCTTTTTTCCTCCTTCTTCTTTGCCATATCTTCCTTGCGCTTTCTCTTCTTTTCTTCCTTCTCTTTCTCCTCTGCTTCTTTCTGCTCCAGCAGTCGAACATACCCGTCACTTGTGATGACGCGGGCTGGCAGCGGAAGGCAACGCCTCACCTTCTCCCTCCTGTCCAAGGCTGGGCTCATGAGGACATTAGCCAGACTTTCTGGAATGACCCCTGCTGCTACCAGGTAATTTTGGGGAATCCCCCTTTTACAGGTGGGGCAAGGTGTTGGAGTGGTGGAGGGAGTGGCTGATGTCTGTGTGTCAGTAGTGGGATCGCTGTATGTGTGTGTGAGAGTGGCAGGTGTACCGGATGGCGTGGCTGAGGGAATGACGGGAGCGATGGATGGCCTGGCGTCAGCAGATGGGAGCACTCTTACCACCTAAGACAATAAAGCATATTTAAAACTCATTAGCACAGCACAAAAAATGCAAGTAACTTAGAGGATGAATTATCATTGTATTAATGTTAAAATTACCTGGGTTGTGTCCACAGCCCCCCTGGACAGAGGAAAGATGCCTGCCTTCCGGAACCCAGCCTTGATGTTTTGTGCAGTGACAGCAGTGGGGTAGACAGTTTTTAGCAGGGAAGAAAACTGCTTCTTCCCCACTACAAGATCCCCTCGCACTAGACCCATCCTGGAAGCCATGGTGGAAAAACCAGTCTTAAGGGGATTAAAGACAGCAATATCCAGGGGCTGTAGGATGTGTGTGGTGTGGGCAGGGAGGCAGAGAATTTCAATTGCATTTTCCCTACAATACATAATCACATCTTTTGAGACATGTGTCTTGTGTTGGTCCATGATTAAAATGATTGGTCTTTCCTCCGGAGCATACTGTACAAAATGCCTGAGCCATTTAAGAAATAGCTCAGAGTCCATGTACCCCTTCTCCTGGAAACCATAGAGAGCGTTGGGGGGCCCATCCAGCCTGTATGCGTTACTTGGGAGGCAGCCGGGGTAGATGATGAAGGGTGGAATGCTTTCCCCGGCTGCATTCACACAGCAGTGCACTGTAATGTGCTCCCTGGTGGTCTGCTGCTGCTGGTAAACATGCTTCCTCCCAATCTGGCAGAGCACCTTCTCCCTTGAGCTAGGCTTGTCCCCAAAGCCAGTTTCGTCACAGTTGAAGACGAAATGGGGCTTGTCCTCTAAACTGTGACGGATGTACAAGGCTTCATATAACTGAAATAACCCTTCAATGACTTATTGCAAGATAAAAATCTGACGAAAACATATCATTTTTAAACAAACTTTTCTTTGATCTTTTTAGATACGTTCAAAAGAGCCTTTAACCCCCTGAGGTCGGATGACGCGCGGGCGCGTCAACTCGATGTTTACTAAATGTTTCTATTAATATCTCCGCGATTGTGCAGCACACATAAATGGTTCTGATTTTGCCGTAATCGATAGATTCTCAGCTTCAACGTCCTTATTCTCGCGAGATCGTACGTGACTCACACAGAGAGCAAGGGGGAGACAAGATGACCGTTCACCTTGCGTGATTGGTGGGCTAGCTTGCCTGTCTGCATTTTGTGTAAAACCAACCAATAGATGCGGTTGAAATCCCTTAGCACCCTCCCATCTCCTCACAGTGAGGAAAATACCAAGCTGACATGGAGAGAGAAAGAGTAAAAAAGTCCGCGAAAGAAAAAGACCGCGAAAAAAACATGGCAAAAACATATATAAAGAAGAGGAAAAGTAAGAAGAAGACGATGAGAGATAATGGCGAAGACACTGATATTGAAAGACGTACTTGCAGCGCTTTTGGAGAGCAGCGACGAGGATGAACGAGTTTCCGAGCCTGATGGATTTTCTTCTGATGAAGATGATGAGGATTATGATCACAGAAGAGATCCAGTTGAAGACGGGTAAGCATATTTATTTTATAAAAACCTTGTTCGCATGGTGCACTTTGTGCTAGGATAACTGTGACCATCTTGGCTAAAATAAGCTGCGCTGTGCTACTTTGTGTAACTTATCTGAACTTGCGCCTAATGCAAAGTGTTTACTTTATGTAAAAGTTATTTTCTTGTGTAAAACTGTGGTAAGTTACACTTACAAATAGTAATGTTGTAGGCATGTAGGCTGTTCTTGGTGGTCTCCTTTTGATAACTAATGTAATATTTCTTCACCTCAATTCACAATTTGAATAACATTATCTCTTGTAGTGATGCATCGATATGTTTTGGCAATTGACTATTTTATCATATTTTTTTATACTTGTATAGATGTGGCTTGATCTTTCATATAATTTAATTTATTTTTGTTTAGTAGGCCTATATTTATACTGAATATAAAATTGTAAATCTCTGTAGAGTTTTGAAATGGAAGAGACAGTATTCACACATCTCATTCAGGTGTTATTTGCTGTGATTTGGGGTGGACAGGACAGCTAGCACATGTGATAAATTGGAATAGATAAAGAGAAGATTAGCTGAAGGATATGTCAAATCCTCCACATTCTTGTTAAGTGTAGATTGATGTGTGTGTGTGTGTGTGTGTGTGTGTGTGTGTGTGTGTGTGTGTGTGTGTGTGTGTGTGTTTGTGAGTGGAATCTGGAATGAAGACAAGAGAGGTGTAAACTTTATTTCAATGAAATTGATAATGCAAGTCCTAACTTATTTGTTTTTGGGTTTTTTTCAGAGAGGATTCACAGCTACCAGGGCCCAGTGTAACACAGGCAGCCTCACCTGTGCCTGTCACCAGGTCACCACCAGCCCCTACACCGCAGTCATAATCAACAACCCGGCCAGCCAAGAGGTTCCGTACCCCCCAGCATCAACCAGCACCCCCACCTACACAGCAACCATCATCACCAGCCCGGCCAGCCAAGAGGTCCCGTACCCCCCAGCATCAACCAGCACCCCCACCAACACAGCAACCATCATCACCAGCCAGGCCAGCCAAGAGGTCCCGTACCCCCCAGCATCAACCAGCACCCAAACCTACACAGCAGCCAGCTCCACTGTCTTGGAAGACAGAAAAAGACCCAGACATCGCTCCCTCTGTCTCCAGGTTTCAACCAGCTCGAACACCAGGGCCACAGCTCAGCTCCACTTCCACATATACACCGATCGACCTCTTCAAACTTTTCTTCCCTGTACAAACCATACAAACACTGTGCCAAAACACAAACAAGCAGGCTGCTAAACAAATGGCACAGGGAAAGAAATATAAATGGTTAGATGTGAACATAGGGGAGTTTTACAAGTACATTGGACTGCTTCTGTACATGGCCATGGTGAAACTCGACAGCATTGCAGATTACTGGAGACAGAATCACTTCTTTTCTTTGCCAATTCCAGTACAGATCATGCCACGGGACAGATACAGAGCACTTTCTTGGAACCTTCACCTTAGCGATCCTGAAGAGGATGTCCAGAACGACAAAAAAAAGGGCACAGCCGACCATGACAAACTTTTCAGACTGAAACCCCTGATGAACACCATCAAAAATGCCTGCATGTCATTTTTATCATCCTCACAGAGATGTGGCTGTGGATGAAAGAATGGTTGCATCAAAGTCCAAAACTGGGATGACGCAGTACATGAAGGCAAAACCGATAAAGTGGGGATTCAAGTTGTTTGTCTTGGCAGACTCACGGAATGGCTATACAGTGGACTTTTCCGTTTACACCGGCAAAAGTGACGTCCCCTCTGGACATGGCCTTTCCTATGATGTTGTGATGTCCCTGGTACAACCAGGTTACCCTGGCACGGGCTACCACATTTACATGGACAATTTTTATTCTAGCCCCAAGCTCTTCAGGGCTCTCCATGAGCAAAAATTTGCTGCCTGTGGGACCTACAGGGAGAACCGCAAGGACTGCCCTCGTACAACAAATAACGCCCTCACAAAAAAATCAGAAAGAGGCTCCATAAGATGGATCCAGGATGGCCCCCTCATCTATGTGAAATGGATGGACACGAGGGAAGTATCAGTCTGCTCCACACTTCACACAGCATACTCTGGTAACGCTGTGCAGAGGAGGGTGAAACAACAAGATGGCTCTTGGACAAAGACATCAATCCCCTGTCCCACACCAGTTATGGAGTACAATGCACACATGGGGGGAGTTGATCATTCAGACCAGCTCATTCAGTATTACTCTGCACAACACAAAACAATGCGCTGGTACAGACACCTGTTTTACCATTTTCTGGACATTGCCACCACCAACAGCTACATCCTCCACAAGGAACTCTGTCTGGCCCAGCAAACAACACCCATGACACACCGAGCTTTCATGGAGGAGCTGACTGTTGAACTCTGTGGTAAGCCTCTCCATACTGCTCCAGTCCCGGTACCTGCAGGTCATATTCCTGTGCCAATTGCCGTTCATGCAGCAGATTCTTCCACAAAAGCCACCACAGGTCGCAGCAGGTGTGCGCATTGCCAAAGCCAAGGCCAGAGAAAGGACACACCTTGGAAGTGCAGGGAGTGTGATGTTGCGCTTTGCGTGCAGCTGGACAGAAACTGTTTTGCAGCATGGCATGACAGCTGAAAAACTGAAACATTAAAACATGCACATTGTGTAAATATTGTAAATAGTGGTGGGTTTCTGTGTTATTTCTTATATATAGTTCATCTTTGGTTTGAAAAAAAAAATGTTGAAAAGTTGAAACAATGAAAATGTGTACATTTTGTGAATATTGTTAGTAGTGAGTTTTTTTTCACAAAGTAAACGTTTTGCTTGAAAAAAAGACCTGTTGTAATGCTACTTTTTCATTTGCACACATCCCATAAAGCTTGATATGTAGTAGGAAGTTATTTTAGTCCTATTTTATCTCAGTCCCTCTAACATTTGGTGAAGGTAGAGTCACAGACAAAACTTGTACTAAAAAACGATTTTTCAAAATGTCACTTTAGACAATTATTATTCATTATCTACTATTTTATTCATATATTACACTACTTTTGTGACCCTAAGACTTTGGTAAACCCATATCAAGGACCAAAATAATTTGTCCACATGAGTAATGGTATATTTCCACAAGAGATTTGAAGAATTTCAAAAATCGGACTTATATTTTTCACCTTTTAGAGCCAAATTATCCCTCTTTCTCTCTTTACACAATGCTCTAGGACAAGTGGGGAGCTCATCAGTAAGAGAGCTGGGTTTTCTTTGCACATTTTGATATAAAACACATGAGATTATGTTATGTAATTGCCTTTTAAAAGGTGAATTTAATAAGATGTGTCAAATCGAAGAAAAAATGAAAAAATGCCCTTAGACCTCAGAGGGTTAAAAGAGCTCAAAGTTTATTCTTTTGTGCCTCTAGGCTTATTTGTCAATCACTTTTACACCTAGTGCTTCCTATTTAGGTGTATTAACTACAGCAATCTGCGCTTAAACATACATATTCAGGTTTTGGCCGACTTACAATATCAAGATAAAAAAAAAGCGCATCCGCTTGATGGCAACCTGCAAAAAACAACAACAAAAAAAACAGTTTCAGTAACATTATTCAAGCACCTGACCTTGCACTAAGTATTAAAGCATCTGTTTTGAATATGTTTTGATGCACGCAAAAGCAAAATGTTTGTACAATTTGGGAAGACCTTTTTGCCATCAAATTTGCGTGTTCCCCTGTACACACTGCCAAACGCTCCACATCCGCTCCACATCGTTCCCGCTTTATAGAGAGACTCAAAGGACTCTGAAAAACAAACAGAAAAATATTATGACAAATATATATGAGATTGTTTTATTTAAAAAATATCAGTCCTGGTTGTGTAGAGAAAATAATATTAACCCTCTGGGTTCTAAGGTGTTTTTGGGGTCCTTGAGATGTTCTGACATGCCCTGACATTTGTGCTTTTTTCAGTTGCTTAGAAACATATTAATGGCAAAGGTGTAATTACACTCTATTTAGCACAAACAAGGCTGCCATAATATGTGAGCAACATGTATGTACATGTTTGTATTTTTGAGAGAATAATGTTTATGGATAGTTATTAAAAAACTAAAAATTCATCCATCTATCCATCTTCTTCCGCTTATCCGGGGCCGGGTCCCGGGGGCAGCAGTCTAAGCAGGGATGCCCAGACTTCCTTCTCCCTAGACACTTCCTCCAGCTCTTCCGCGGGGACACCGAGGCGTTCCCAGGCCAGCCGGGAGACATAGTCCCTTCAGCGTGTCCTAGGTCTTCCCCGGCACCTCCTCCCAGTGGGACATGCCCGGAACACCTTCCCGGGAAGGCGTCCAGGAGGCATCCGGAAAAGATGCCCGAGCCACCTCAGCTGGCCCCTCTCGATATGGAGGAGCAGCGGCTCTACTCTGAGCTCCTCCCGAGTGACCGAGCTTCTCACCCTATCTCTAAGGGATCGCCCAGCCACCCTCCAGAGATAGCTCATTCTGGCTGCCTGTATCCGGGATCTTGTCCTTTCGGTCATGACCCACAGCTCATAACCATAGGTGAGAGTAGGAACGTAGATTGACCGGTAAAATCGAGAGCTTCGCCTTGCGGTTCAGCTCTTTCTTCACCACGACAGACCGGTACATCGACTTCATTACTGCAGAAGCTGCACCGATCCGTCTGTCAATCTCTCGTTCCATCCTTCCCTCACTCGTGAACAAGACCCCAAGATACTTGAACTCCTCCACTTGAGGCAGGAACTCTCCACCAACCTGAAGTGGGCAAGCCACGCTTTTCCGACTGAGAACCATGACCTCGGATTTGGAGGCACTGATTCTCATCCCAGCCGCTTCACACTCGGCTGCAAACCGTCCCAGTGCATGCTGAAGGTCCTGGTCTGATGGGGCCAGCATGACAACATTATCCGCAAAGAGCAGAGATGAAATCATGTGGTCCCCAAACCTGACACCCTCCAGCCCCTGGCTGCGTCTAGAAATTCTGTCCATAAAAATTATGAACAGAACCAGCGACAAAGGGGAAGCCCTGCCGGAGTCCAACATGCACCGGGAACAAGTCTGACTTACTGCCGGCAATGCGAACCAAGCTCCTGCTCCGGTCGTACAGGGACCGGACAGCCCTTAGCAAAGGGCCTCGGACCCCATCCTCCCAGAGCACCCTCCACAGGATGCCGTGAGGGACACAGTCGAATGCCTTCTCCAAATCCACAAACCACATGTGGATTGGTTGGGCAAACTCCCATGAACCCTCCAGCACCCTGGAGAGGGTGTAGAGATGGTCCAGTGTTCCACGACCGGGACGAAAACCGCACTGTTCCTCCTGAATCCGAGGTTCTACTATCGGCCGTGTTCTCCTCTCCAGTATCCTGGCATAGACTTTCCCGGGGAGGCTGAGAAGTGTGACCCCCCTATAGTTGGAGCACACCCTCCGGACCCCCTTCTTAAAAAGAGGGACCACCACCCCGGTCTGCCAGTCCAAAGGCACTGTCCCCGACCGCCACGCGATGTTGCAGAGGCGTGTCAGCCAAGACAGCCCCACAACATCCAGAGACTTGAGGAACTCGGGGCGGATCTCATCCACCTCCAGTGCCTTGCCACTGAGGAGTTTCTTGACTACTTCAGCTTGGGTGATGGACGAGTCCACTTCCGAGCCCCCAGCCTCTGCTTCCTCAATGGAAGACGTGTCGATGGGATTGAGGAGATCCTCGAAGTATTCCTTCCACCGTCCGATGACATCCCCAGTCGAGGTCAACAGCTGCCCACCTCCACTGAAAACAGCGTTGGTAGGGCACTGCTTGCCTCTCCTGAGGCGCCGGACGGTTTGCCAGAATCTCTTCGATGCTAGTAGTCCTTCTCCATGGCCTCACCGAACTCCTCCCAAGCCCGATTTTTTTCCTCCACAAACACCTGGGCTGCAGTCCGCTTGGTCTGTCAGTACCCGTCAGCTTCCTCAGGAGTCCCACAAGCCAGCCAGGCCCGATAGGACACCTTCTTCAGCTTTACGGCATCCCTTACTTCCGGTGTCCACCACCGGGTTCGGGGGTTGCCGCCTCGACAGGCACTGGAGACCTTAAGGCCACAGCTCAGAGTAGCCGCGTCGACAATGGAGGTGGAGAACATGGTCCACTCGGACTCAATATCTCCAGACTCCCTCGGGATCCGGTCGAAGCTCTGCCGGAGGTGGAAGTTGAAGATCTCTCTGACAGGGGATTTGGCCAAACGTTCCCAACAGACCCTCACAGTACGTTTGGGTCTGCCGAGTCTGTCCAGCTCCCCCCCCCCCCCCCCACCCCCAAAATTCGATCATTGACCTCCGGCCTAGGGTGTCCTGGTACCATGTGCACTGATGGACACCCTTATGCTTGAACATGGTGTTCGTTATGGACAAGCTGTAACTAGCACAGAAGCCCAATAACAGAACACCACTCGGGTTCAGATCAGGGGGGCCGTTCCTCCCAATCACGCCCCTCCAGGTGTCACTGTCGCTGCCCACGTGGGTGTTGAAGTCCCCCAGAAGAACGATGGAGTCTCCAGTCGGAGCACTTTCCAGCACCCCTCCCAGAGACCCTAAGAAGGCCGGGTACTCTACACTGCAAGTTTCTGAAATAAGGCCACAAAACACATACTAAATATGTGTCCACAAGACTTTTGACTAATGGATGTTGTCGCCTAGAGTTTTTGCTTCAAAATGATCTGAAAATCATTCTGCCTAATCATTCACATAAAACAATACATTGATTTAGATTTTGTAAGACACTTTTTGTTTGGATAGGCAAGGGGGCATGAATGATCATGAATAATGATGTGATTCACACCTGAGAAGAGAATGAGCTGCATACTGAGCGTTTCATTCAGGTGTGTCACACAAGAAAGATTGCGAGGACAAAAAAATGTGTGTATATATATATATATAATCAAAATATAAATGAAAGTCAAAAGCACATTTTTAGTACTTAGTCATACCTGGAAACAAATCCTGTTCAAATAGAGGCTATATGGGCCATTTGGTCATTATGGTCATTTTCCACAAATGTTTTATGCATGCAAATTGTATAATATCCAAGGTAAACATTTCTAGTAATTGTGCTGTTAATTCTCACACTGTACCGTTTGGTTCCCAAGGGACGATGAAGACAGAGATGATACAAATAATTCCAAAACGTGATAAGAAAAATTCGATACAGTGTGCACATAACACAAACAATAACCGACCATGAACACTTAACAGAGAGGAACTTAAATACACAGATGAATTAGGAAAGACAAGGTGACAACAGCTGAACATGGTGAGTGATGACGATGATGATCGCTGGCAGGTGCGGGTAATGGTGGAGTGAGCCGGAGAGGATGATGGGACATGTAGTGCAGACCATCGATATCCATATAAGGCTAGATGTCTTAAGGCGGAGTCTCGAACGGCATCATCGGCGCCATCTTGTCACAGGGAAGCTTTCTGGCGAGCTCTGTGGTATCTGAAGTAAGGTGAGTGATCAGCACGAACACAAATCCTCTTATCTCGCTGAAATCTTGACGGATTTACAAACGGTTTGGTTTCTTACAAACGTTATTAACGTGGCTATAATTCTTTCATATGGAAGTCCATTGTTATAATTATTCATATGTATGCAGTGTCATAACTACATCTCTGACGTTTATAACAAACCAAACTGTTTGGAAATCGGTAGAAAATTTAGCAAGTTGTGGTTATTTAAAAGTACATGCACCATTAAAACAATTAAACAATGTTACGAGTGAGCGAGATCCCTGTGACAAGATGGCCGCCATGTGCGGACGTCGACCTCCATTGGCCAGCAGCGCGGACGAGACATCTAGCCTTTATTATATGATATCTATGGTGCAGACGGTGACTAACTGGTGACTGTGACAGTACTCCCCCCTCCCGGTAGGTGTGTCCTCGCACCGTAGATGGTGAAGCTAGGGAGGGGGGGCGGGCCAGGATGGTACCGGGTGGAGCAGGTTGTGCAGACTACCAGGGTGGAGCAGGGCAGAGCAGGCGGCCATGGCGGAGAAGGTGACCAAGGCGGAACCGGCAGCTCAGGGGACCAGGGCGGAGCCGGTTGTGCAGATGGCCAGGGCGGAGCCGGCCCTTCGGGCGACCATGGTGGTGACGACCCTTCGGGTGGCCATGGCGGACGCGACAAATATCTTAACCCCCTGGGGTCAGCTCGCTTTTTTTCTTATCAGTGCAAAATAGTTGTTACTCTACTGATTTTGATGAGTGTTATACATCATTCGATCCTGTTAAGTGTCTTTTTGTGTGTATACTCACAATAAAAACAAAGTGTTGAGCTTTTAAAATAAAGAAAAATAAACATTGGCACAATGTTCCATAATAACAGAGGAGGAACATTATCAAACCGACATTTGCTAAATGTTTTGAGGATATTATTGAGGCCTGAGATGATGGAGTGTTTTTTTTTAATAAAACGTTCTAGTAATGTGACGTGTTAACAAAGCTAGAACATTTTAAATGTAACATTTTGAGGATGTTTTGGGAATGTTGTTAAGTAACAGATTATACAATGTTCTCAATAAAACATTGGCACAATGTTCCATAATAACAGAGGAGGAACATTATCAAATCAACGTTCGCAAAATGTTTTGAGGATATCATTGATGCCTGAGATGATGGAGTATTTAAAAAAAAAAAAAAAGTTCTATTAATGTGACATAACAAAGCTAGAACATTTTAAATGTAACATTTTGAGCATGTTGTTGAGATAAGATTATACATTGTTTTCAAAAAAACATTGACAAAATGTTCCATATTACAAATCAACGTTCTTAAAAAGTTTTGATGATATAATTAAGTCCTGAGATGATAAAAGGTTTTTAATAAAACATTCCTGTCAATTGACTTTTTAACAAAAGTAGAACACTTTGCATGAAACATTTTAAGGATTTTTAGGGATGTTGTTGAGGTAACAGGTTGTCAAATTATCTTTTATAAATCATTGGCACAATAAAAAAGGAGGAACATTAGCAACATTCATCAAATGTTTTGAGGACCTTATTGAGGCCTGAGATGACAAAATCTCATAATATGATGTTCAAAAGCTCATAACATTTTAATGATTTTTTGGGGAAGCTGTTTAGGTAATAGATTGTAGAATATTATTTTAACCTGTAACATATTGGCATAATGTTCCATAATAAAGGAGGAACATTATCAAAACAACATTCGTAAAATGTTTTGAGGATATTATTCTGAACTGTGCGAACTGTTGCGAGAAATGTGTTTACAAGAGATGAGAAGCTGATTGGGGGCCACTGTAGAACAACAATACTTGTACTTGGACAACAATATTTAAATTAACAACAAAAGCCATTATAAAAGATGAAAGGAAATATGCACAAGGAAATAATTCAGTCAGATGTACAAAAGCAGCACTGTAGAACAGAATTTAAGTTAAATATAGCCTAAATATAAAGTTATGAAACATATTTTCCCCTTAAACAAAATCGATTTGCTCTGGAACAAGTAATAGATTAATAATATCAAAAATCGCCCGTTTGATATACCCCAAATTAATTATATCTCATGTTTAACCACTATCTACATAAGAGCCAGCGGTAAATTCCAGAAGAACTGGCCGAGATGAAGCTGTTCTCTGCAGGTACGTGAGCACTGAACGCCCGCTGACGTCCTGGAGCTCACATCTGCGAAAACGTCTCGACAGATTGTAAAATAAGCACAAAGTTTATGTATATTTGAGTCACTCATTTCAGGTCTAAATAACTACATTCTCGTCTAAAAAACTCTTAAAAGTACATTTTGTGACACAACAACAGTAGTATATATTTTTTAAATATGGTGGATTTGCTCGACAGCCATGACAGTCGCCGCAAGTGGAGTGATACAAATGGTGAAACTTTTGTATACAATTATTTATTTTCCCTATTGTGATTTTCTTTGTTCCCATTTTATTACTGACTGTTTACTTGATTATTTATTAATTAAGAACTGTTTACTTATAGATGAGTATTGGTTTTGCTGTGGTTAGCTTAGCCTATAGATTCATATCACCCTTCTGGAATTAGCCACCACAAAATCAGTCATTTTAATTGCTAAAAAATCACACACACATACACACAAAAATTACAAAATCCAAGAGGGACTGATAAACATGATCTCATGAGTGCTTTAAAGCAAGCATTGTTGGGGAAATGTTCATAAAAGATGAGGAAAAGAAAATGCCACTGTTATTCTGTTATTTATTTATGTAGGATGAAGAGATACGGATCAAGGATCAATAACATGATACACTTAAAAAGGTATTATTTAACATTCTAGATTTACTATTTTAACAAATACTTTTGAGTCACATGTGATTTGTACAAAGCTACATGTATAGACAGCTCATAACTCATGATTATAGTGTCTCATACTGACTTGCAAATTTCAAAACATTATTCCTCTTTAACACAGGTTCAAGTTACTGACTCTTCATGATTTTCATTAAATCGTACGCTGAAGGTTCAGAATTACTGGAATCATATTCTGCAAATCTCATGTTATCTTAAGGGAAACAGTAGGAAACCACTGAAAGTGTTGTAGTTAGCATTGCTAAAAAATAACCTCCTGTCAGACCAAAGTCTCACATAGACAACATCTCCAACCTCCAGAAGCAACACAACTCCATTTGAGGAGTTTAAAGCATCCTTTGCCCGATAATCATCTGCTGCAACTACATGCTTTCCATTCTTAAAAATGGCTGCAGATGCTATAGTTGGGCCCTGACCATATACAGAGATTCTGAACATGTACGCTCCTTTCAGTGGGGCTATGAAAATACCTAAATCAAATAACAAGAGATACAGAATCAGCTGTTTCCAAGCACACTTTGTAATAGTTTTGAAAGATGGCAGATCATTTAATTCTCTAATACACATTACACAACTGCAGAGAGGTCTGAATGGAGCAGAAGGGTTTTCATTACTATAAACTGAGTTTTATGACTCATTTCATTGATAATTACCTGTAACTGGGTTGTAGGCGTTCCCTATGTTTGTGAAGACGTTCCTGTAGGTTACTGTGATTTCAGTGGTAAAAGCACCAATATATCCATCGCCAGATTGCATCAGTGAAGCTGAAAAAGCTATTTCTCTGTCTGATATTGAAAAACATAAGCAAAATTGTGATACTACTCTTTTACACTGAGAATGTATACACTGAATTTAACATCATTCAAGCACAGTTTCACCTCTATTTTCCTTTCTCAACTCCACTTGACTGAGTAAGATTTGAAATTTCTGTGAAGGAATAAAGATTGTTAAATGACATTCACACTGCTTATTGTAATAGATATATAACACAATTTAGACAGTATATGCTCAACTTTACACTAACATTTACACTATACAATGTATTGCATTGGTGTTTTACTTTGAGGATCATTGATAAAAGAGTGAATGTTTTGGTGAGGTACCATCATTTTTCTTGTTAATCTCTTCCAGGATAAACGTCTGTTGTTCCCTCAGTTGCGTCTCTAAAGCTCTGATGTTGGTTTTCTGCTCTGTAACGGTGGCGGTCAGTTCTCTGATGTTTGCTTTCTGCTCTGTAACGGTGGCGGTCAGTTCTCTGATGTTTGCTTTCTGCTCTGTAACGGTGGCGGTCAGTTCTCTGATGTTTGCTTTCTGCTCTGTAACGGTGGCGGTCAGTTCTCTGATGTTTGCTTTCTGCTCTGTAACGGTGGCGGTCAGTTCTCTGATGTTTGCTTTCTGCTCTGTAACAGTGGCGGTCAGTTCTCTGATGTTTGCTTTCTGCTCTGTAACGGTGGCGGTCAGTTCTCTGATGTTTGCTTTCTGCTCTGTAACTGTGGCGGTCAGTTCTCTGTTGATGGTTTTCTGCTCTGTAACGGTGGCGGTCAGTTCTCTGATGTTTGCTTTCTGCTCTGTAACGGTGGCGGTCAGTTCTCTGATGTTTGCTTTCTGCTCTGTAACGGTGGCGGTCAGTTCTCTGATGTTTGCTTTCTGCTCTGTAACGGTGGCGGTCAGTTCTCTGTTGATGGTTTTCTGCTCTGTAACGGTGGCGGTCAGTTCTCTGATGTTCACTTTCTGCTCTGTAACGGTGGCGGTCAGTTCTCTCAGCGCTGCATGGATGTCAGTGAAGAACAGATGGTAGTTTTGTTGGCTGTCAGTTGAAGCTTCATCTCTCAAAGTGTCTGTTTGAGGTGGATTCTGTCTTCCGTCCTCAGATCTGAGCTGTTGACTGATCTCATTCTCATTGAGTCCTCCATCTACCTGATGCTGTACGACACACACAAAGGTTTCCAACAGCAGCAGTAAACATACTAAACCTTTCATTCTTCACTGATGTTTGTTTCCAGCTCTTGCTCTGTCATCCTCACAGCCTCTCAGGTTCCTTTAATAGTGTCCTGATTTACTGTCTTTTGTACATGATTTATATTGCTTCAGATAAATAAGTAGTTCAAGTTAATTGTTAACCCTCTGGGTCCTGGAGGTGTTCTGACATGCCCTGACATTTGTATTTATTTCTGTTACTTGTGACATTGTCATGGCTAAAGTCTGATTACACTGTATTCAGCACAAACTCTGCTACAATAATATGTGAGCAGCATGTATGTAAAAGTTTGTAGGGGCGGCGGACCAATCTCTCCCGTTCAGCCAGAGGAGGGGGGACGTTGAGACCCGTGATGAGGTAGCGATTGACCAGGATCTCCGGCAAGAAAAACCTCCTCTCCTCCACGACCTGGGCATACCTCCTCAGGGTCAACTCACCCTGGGGAGGGAAAGGAAGCTTGCCATTCATACTGTCGGCGATAGCCAACTGCCACCATAGTTCCTGGTCAGTCAACTGTAGTATAGCGGGAAAAGACATATGTCTGCTGGGTTCTGTATCGGCCAGTTCATTCTGTTATGAGGTGTGAGGGAGATGAACCCATATGCAGACCGTATGCACTTGAACAATGTTTATTGTAGACAAAAAAGGGAAAACAAAACCCACAAGGGGGCAAAACATGGACAGGACAAGGAGTGACTAAACTAACTAGACAATAAACAAACAGTAAATACAGAATCAGAACTTTCTCTAGACAATACGCTTGACAGGATACTCACAGAGATGATTACTAGTGATGTGACATTTGAACCGAGGCGTCGGAGCTTGTGTCGAGAAAAAATGGGCGTGCCAGATGAAGCCGCGATTCGAGGCTTGTGTTGTTAACGTGAAAATCACGTGACTGATGACAAACGAGGCCTCGGTTTGTGTGGATACGTCATCGGTTCGGTCTGAGTGTCGCTTCTGGATAAAAGGGGGTTCGAAACTCGCGCCACCTTGTGGGTGTTGTCAGCAGTAGTAAAAAGCAGATGTAGTAGTGTTAAAGAGTCAAAGAGTTAAATAACTATCATTGTCATTGTCGTTATTGTGTCATATATGTGTTAGGGCTGTATATTATTACATTATCAGGTTAGAATAGTTATAGTATATTGTTATTATTAATTATAGTAGGCTTAGCTATATTATAGTCTTGTTATATTAATTAGATACGATTATTTGGATTGCTCTGGATTTTTTTATTTGGATTGTCCTTTTGGATTTGTTTGCTTTTTGTGACTCTTCCTTTCTCCTGGTAATGGAGACAGCAAGAAAGAGGGAATCCTCCCCTGTCTGGGCTCAACAGAAGCATCAGTATCCTCATTTACCAGCTGGCACTGGCATTTTTTAAATAAGTGTGTTACCCCAACACACTTGAAATTATTCTGTTTCTCAATAAAAATCGATTGTAATCCTTCCTTCCAGACTATTCTGTTGCAGTTTACTTTATTACACTCCCTCCAACATAAGCACTGCACTCAACACAGTGTCACTGTTGTTGTTCATACTGTCACTATCCAAACAATTAATGAATATTTAATTAACTGTGTGTGTGACTCTGCACAAGTAAATTCAGACAGAGAAAGATACATATTTTATATTATACACAGTAATGGACAAATGTCTGCTCATGTCTTTTTATTATTGCAAATGAAAGGTTACATACATCAACAGCGAGTACAAAATAAATAAATAAATAAATACATATTTTTATTTATACAAATATTTTTTCTAAAATATATATACACAGTTATTTCACACTGGTTCAGAATGAATGAATTTGTCTGCTATTTCTTTGCACAGTAGCTAGGTGTCACTAGTGAGCAATGCTGAATGATGCTTCGAGTAATGAACCTTTGGCTGAAGAAATGAGCTGCGAGGTCTCAGTGGTTCAGGAAGCCTCATTTTGCCATCACTAATGATTACAAACAAGGTTTCTATGTATGATAATGAACCAGCACAGGACAGCAAACACAAGGGGATTAAATAGGGAGAAACTGATAATGACAGCAGGTGACACAGATGAAACTAATGACTAACGAGGAGAACAAGGGGGCAGGGTTAAGTAACGAGACAACACAAGCACATGGCCCAAACAAAAGGCCATATGCTTGCACACAAAACATGGGTCTGTCATGATCCTGCCTCAAGACTAGAGAAAATCAAGAACAAGAAGGCAGAATCATGACAGTAATTTTGAGATAATGACATTTATGCGTGGTTTGTGAAAAAACAAAAAAAATTAGTCACTGAAACAAGGCCATAAAACCCATACTGACTATTTGTTCACAAGACTTTTGACTTTTTGAGTTTTTGTTTCAAAACTATGTGAAAATCATCCTGCGTTCTCATTCACATGAAATAATATATTGATTTAAAATTTGTAAGACATGTTTTGTGTAAGAAAGCTTTACACGAGGAGGCGTGAATCATCATGAATATTGATGTGTTTCACACCTGGGAAGACAAAAACCCTCCCCTAATGGCCCTATCAAGTGGGACTGAGGGAACTATAAACAAAGAATGTGGAGAGATTTAAAAAAGAATGGCTTTTTATCAGGCTATATGTATTTACAACACAACATATATGATACATGTGAATCGTGCGCGCGTGGGTGTGATCACATAAGAGCTAATGAGCACGCGCTTGAGAAACTGTACATCTCGTTGCCTTCATATGGATTACTTAAACATAGAATATTTGTTTTTGATATGATTTACATC
Organism: Leuciscus leuciscus; assembly: GCF_965113295.1. Classification (NCBI taxonomy): domain Eukaryota; kingdom Metazoa; phylum Chordata; class Actinopteri; order Cypriniformes; family Leuciscidae; genus Leuciscus; species Leuciscus leuciscus. Next base: position 44,007,635 of record NC_138728.1, read on the forward strand.
ATTTAAAAAAGGACACCTCAAGCTTTCTAAAAACATATCTCTCATGTATGGGTGGCAAGTATTCGCTGAGTTCATTTTCTGTCGCGTTTCAGAATGAACTTCACACTGAGAGAGATGGCAGAACGCGCATCATGTTTATTTTCTTTATTTTATGAAAAGCAGAACATTTAGTTTTTATTATGAGTGTACACAAATAAAAGTAGACAGTTAACAGTTTTGAATGATGTATAAAAATAATACATGCCTGTATTATACTTGCCTGTATGACAAAAATAAAGTCTTCTGCACTCATGAGAAAAAAAGCGAGTTGATGCACTTTTTTTGAGACCCCAGAGGGTTAATCATAATCAAAGGGATGTTCTGGGTTCAGTAGATGTTTATCTCTATTCACAACATTTGTGGCACTATGTTGATCACAACAGAAAATAATTGACTCAAAGTTGTTTTTTTGTATATATTTATATAGATCAGCGGTCAGCATCCTTATGGGACGGATAATCGCAGAAGCACGTAACTCTGGTCATGTGAATGGACTGTCAGATCTGTGCACCAGCGCAGGTTCAAATCTCACACTTTAATACTATTTATAGCACATAGCTTAATAAAACAGGCTGTGTGACTGTAAGGAATGTTTACCTCAAAATGTACATCCATATGCAAGTTTGAGTGACTTTATTTAAATTAAATACATTAGCTATTGTCATGTGCCAGTGATTATCCTGATCTCTGATATATTTATGACTGCTGATATAGATGGTCACATGACTCTCTGCTAACCATGTGCATATCTTACAAAAGTTACCAGGTTTAACAGCTTTATGACAAAAAAAGAGGAAACATTGGATGTTAATTTTACACAGATTTTTTTTTTTTTTTTTTTACAAATACAAAAAAGTAATTTGAGGACAAAATATATTTCATTCTTTCCTTGCTGTTACTGTATAATTATATACAAAATATTCAGAAGATAACAGGCTATACATATAAAACTCACTATTATTAAACACAAAACTTGTCAAGTTAATTTCATGTATAAAAACAGTAAATGTAATTATTAACCTGATTTACAACTTTGTTTGTACAAGAATGCCCTAGATTTTGGGAAATTGGATTCATGCCCTTGTGATAAAGTGCAATAACTTGTTTTACGGTACCATAATGTGAGCTGTTGTTTTGCAGTGTGTACTTTGATCTTAACACCTTTAAATGTTTTTCAAGATCATGTCAAATTACTTTATTTTGGGCCTAGCTAGCATGTTAGCTTAGCACACCATCAATACACGACCATTTATGAGATTAAAACCATGTTTGTGCTACAAACGTACTTTATAACGCAATTCGAGTGTTTTAAATAATCTTCTGTGATCTAATTTGGCTTCAGATAAAAAAAAATCAGACAGAAAATATATTTATAGAATTATGTACAATGATAAAGTCTATATTGATTAGCATTACATTATAAATATAATCTATTATTAAAAAAATACCTGGCATTGCTTGAAGAACACAGGCAAATCACATCCCATTGCAATAATTTTTATTGTCTTCAAAACGTCTGTAAGGAATGTTTACCTCAAAATGTACATCCATATGCAAGTTTGAGTGACTTTATTTAAATTAAATACATTAGCTATTGTCATGTGCCAGTGATTATCCTGATCTCTGATATATTTATGACTGCTGATATAGATGGTCACATGACTCTCTGCTAACCATACAAAAGTTACAAAAGTTACCAGGTTTAACAGCTTTATGACAAAAAAAGAGGAAACATTGGTTGTTAATTTTACACAGATTTATTTTTTTTAACAAATACAAAAAAGTAATTTGAGGACAAAATATATTTCATTCTTTCCTTGCTGTTACTGTATAATTATATACAAAATATTCAGAAGATAACAGGCTATACATATAAAACTCACTATTATTAAACACACAACTTGTCAAGTTAATTTCATGTATAAAAACAGTAAATGTAATTATTAACCTGATTTACAACTTTGTTTGTACAAGAATGCCCTAGATTTTGGGAAATTGGATTCATGCCCTTGTGATAAAGTGCAATAACTTGTTTTACGGTACCATAATGTGAGCTGTTGTTTTGCAGTGTGTACTTTGATCTTAACACCTTTAATCTTATTCTTTATTATTCTCAGGTTAGATAAAGTAAGTTGAGTCTGGCCTAAATTACAAGCATTTTAAATTACTTACAATTTGATCAGAAGACTTCTCTGTGGTATGTTGTCATTAAAAGTTTTAAAACACTATAAATCAAAACTCCGGTAGGCAGTTTTTCTAATTAATTAAATTTATTTTAATTGGTAATTTTTCTTTTTATAATAAACAAAAATGTAAAGGCAAATAAAACTTCAACATTAAAGTATAAACTACAATAATCCTGCTTTGAATCAAAGGTGTCTTCAGCTCTGGACTTCTTGTCTTCAGCTCTGGGCTTCTGGTCTTCAGCTCTGGGCTTCTTGTCTTCAGCTCTGGGCTTCTTGTCTTCAGCTCTGGGCTTCTGGTCTTCAGCTCTGGGCTTCTTGTCTTCAGCTCTGGGCTTCTTGTCTTCAGCTCTGGGCTTCTTATCTTCAGCTCTGGGCTTCTAGGTGTCGGGGGTTTAACCCTCTGGAGTCTGAGCGTTTTTTTGGGCCCTGGGGGTGTTCTGACATGCTCTGACATTTGTGCTTTTTTCAGTTGCTTATAAACATATTAATGGCAAAGGTGTAAATTCACTCTATATAGCACAAACAGGACTACAATAATATGTGAGCCACATGTATGTACATGTTTTCATTTTTGAGAGAATAATGTTTATGCGTGGTTATCGAAAAAACTAAAAATTAAAGTTTTTGAAATAAGGCCACAAAACACATACTAAATATGTGGCAATAAGACTTTTGACTAATGGATGTCGTCGCCTATAGTTTTTTCTTCAAAATTATGTGAAAATAGTCTTGCTTTATCGTTCACATAAAACCATACATTGATTTAAATTGATGTAAAACAGGTTTTGCTTGGAAAGCCAATATGCGAGGGGGCGTGAACGAGGAGTGGTTTACACCTTAGAATACACCCACTCTGCATAATTAGCCATTCACTCAGGTGTGACACTGACTGAGCCACAATGCAAGGACAAAAGATATATTTAGAAGAAGACTTATATTGACCATTTAAGATTTTGCTTACATCTATCTTGTAAATATGTTTTGCTATTTTATTAAAACGGTTACAATTACAACAATAATTACAATTTCAACAATATTTCAAGTGTACTCTTTCTTTGTAAAAAAAATGATTAGGCCTATAGGCCTACATTTTATCTATGTATTCATTAGTTTGAATATAACCAACATTGGCACAGCTAACATCTTAGTTGATGACTTTATTTTTGACAAAAATAGTATTTTATATATAGAAATTGCTAAACAAAAGCTTATTTGATGTGGCAGTATATTCTACAGTAAAAACTGTACCCAAATCTAGTCAACAAAATGTTGTCTTTCATATTTCGTCTGACTGTAACGTTGTTTTCATGAAATATTAGGGCATATTGTTAATTTGCAGTTTAATACGTTGCTTATACAAATAGCCTACATTTTATTTCAACATTCAGTCGATGTTTACTTATCTCAGTATAGCAATGCAGTTTGCTAAAACATCATCATTCATTCACACACGCGATTTAAATTTAAACTGTCTTTGCCAGCTGTGGTAAACAGCGCGCATCTGTGCCGTTTATTCATTCATAAACAGAAACCCACGTGAAGAAATTCACGTGAGAAGGAAAAAACTTACAGTATTCCTCAGCTCGCTCCTCGATATACCCGCACTTCTGAGGGACATTTTCCATTAGTATTATTCCTCACAGCGCTGCAAGACGGTGTAAACAATGATCTAAATAAACTTGTGTGTTTTCTCGAGCTGATGGGGGCGTTCACAGGATTGCCTCAGCCATTTGCGTTTGAATAGCGCGCGCTCTCCGTGGGCGTGGCCGATTATAACGTAATGAGATGAGATGAGCTCGACTGGAATCGCTCTCTTTTAATACAGATTTCACAAGATGAGAATATTTGTTTTTTATATAAATTACTTCATTTAAAAGAAGAGAATTCAAGCTTCATGCCTGTGTGTCTGTATGCCTGTTTGACTGAGTATCCGCTGAGTTATTGTTCATTTTCGGACGCGTTTCAGAATGGACTTCACTGGCAGAGAGAAGGCAGAACTCGCTTCGTGTTTATTTTTCTTTATTTGGCAAAAAGCACAACACTTTGTTTTTATTGTGAGTATACACAAAAATAATACACATTTAACAGAATCGATTGATGTATGAAACTCCTATGGAAAATCAAAGTCAACAGAGTATTTATGAGTTTCTTTTACACTAATAAAAGAAAAGCGAGCTGGTATCGCCGGCGATACCGTAGACCTCAGGGGGTTAATGATGTATATGTATCCAAAGATACAATCAACTCTTCAGTTTTTTTATACTCCTGTTGTTTCCCACAGATGTTAGGTCATCTTCTTGATTGACATTAGTTGTAACTTTCCTGAAGTTTCCACGATCCTTCTCAAGGTCTTGCAGGTAACAAGCTGTCCACCTCTTTGTGTCCTTGAACTCCAATAACCTCAACCAGGATGGCTGATTTCCTTTTAAGGTTCTAGGAGTAGAATCACAGTTCTTTGTGTCCTTGAAAACACACACACACTTCTGCTCCTTCTTCTCATGGGTAGGCACACACACACACACACACACACACACACACACACACACACACACACACACACACACACACACACACACACACACACACACACACACACACACACAACAAACATATACATACATAACTACCAATTTCAAGGCATTTCTTAGAAACAAACAACAACATTGTAATTAACAAATAAATTTGAGAATCTTTCCTTTTACACAGATAATGTTGAAAGCGTGGCATTTAGAAATGGATAGAGGAATGTTTACCGAATACGCCACCCCGGAGCCTATTTCCGGGGATGTTGTGAATACAGGTGTACATTTTTTAAATGTAGCGATGTGTCGTTCGCGAACGATCCGTTCATTGCGTGTCACTAAATGCGTGCGTCACTAAATGCGTGCGGTCTATATGGCCCATCAACAGATATATACATTGTGCGTCCATAACCATCAATTGCTCATCAGTTTACTTTGAACAGTGGCTCAATCTTAAGTTTATAAAGCGATGAGAATACTTTTTGTGCGCCAAAAAAAAATAAAAAAATTAACGACTTTATTCCACTATTCATTTCCTTTTCTCTGGGCCTTGAGTTTTTTCACGTAGTTTAACTGCACAGCGCTTCTGTGTTGTACGTCACACGTAGGCTCACTATTGGCCGACGCTGGTCATGTGTGTGATGCGTGTGACGTGCGCAGTTATACTACGTGAAAAAACTCGAGGCCCAGAGAGAAGGAAATGAATAGTGGAATAAAGTCGTTATTTTGGGGGGGTTTTGCGCACAAAAAGTATTCTCGTCGCTTTATAAACTTAAGAATGAGCCACTGTAGTCACTTGGACTACATTAACGATGTCTTTAATACATTTTCTGGGCCAGCAAGTTATAATGTCTTAGAAAGCCTATGGAGGAGTGATCCAGCTCTCAGATTTAATCAAAAATATCTTAATTTGTGTTCCAAAGATGAACGAAGGTCTTACGGAGTTGGAACAACGTGAGGGTGAGTAATTACTGACAGAATTTTCATTTTTGGGTGAACTAACCCTTAAAGATATAGCCTGACAGCCACAAGATCACACCGAATGCTGAGTGTGTTTGTTGGAAATCAGGAATGGTGAGAAATTTGTGCTTGGTACGTTTTTTTTATCTTCAAACCAAACTTGGGTATTCAGCCGACAAAGTTTAAATCTTGTCTGTTAAAGGGGTCATATAATGTCATTTTTGTACCCTGAGTGTAAAAATAGCCGCATTCATCGTGAAGCGTGCAAGCAATTTGCAAAGATTAATATAAAGATTAATATAAAGGTCAATAAAACGTTACACTCACTTCAGTTCTTCTGGAGGTGCAGCAGGAACACGAATAGTTGGTACCGATCCTTTTTTCAGGAGCAGCTTCTTGGCAAATAACCTGCTTTTTACTGACCCTCGTTTGTAAAGCAGTCTGGTGAAATGATTCGCGCAAACATGAAAGCATTGACGTTGATCGTGGGGAATATTCCCTTCGAAAACAAATTCAGCCACTGCGTCTTCAACGGTTCGGATTTAGGAACATCCACATGACTGCTGTGTTCGTTATTGCACCGAAGAACAGAACACCACAATCGCTTAGACGCCATTCTACTCAGTGCTCCAGCGTATCAACACTGAACGCGCCGGTCTGCGCGGGCTATGATTGACAGCTCATTCACGAGGGCGGGTATGTGTTGAAACGCTCCTGTCAATCAACCATCGTGGGAGGGGCGTCGATTTTGTGACGTCACAAAATCGAACAGCTTGATTTGAGATGGGAGGAAACATAAGAAGATTTTAAAAAAAACACTGGATGGATTTTTATCATTTAATGATGGTTGTGTACAGGCACTGCCAACACACATTTCAGTACAATCAGCTTGTAAAAGTGTATGTACCATCATATGACCCCTAAGTGCGCTTCCCATAATGTTTACTCATTTGGCCAGTAGGTGGAGAGTAGGTCTTTTGTGGCTCTTCGAATGCATTCAACCACATGAGCATCTACACTACGAAAGCAAACCTGTCAAATGTGTTTTTGACTACCTCTGGAAGTGGTCGATAGTGGACAAGCTCAAAACATTTTAGACTCTGTTTACAACTGTATTTAGCATCATCCACTTGTGATCCAAACGACTAAAGCGCATTTTAATACCAGGGCCTTAGGGACTGTTCGTTTTTTATTTAAGGGGCCACCGGAGGAGTTTTGAGATCTGTTGTCAAAAAAGACATGACCCTCCCTTCGCCAGCAATACATTTTTCTATGACCCTCCAAAATGTTTGTGAAAAAAGGCATGACCCTCCCCGATAATTTATTGATTAGCCTACTTCTGTACTGGTTTGCGCTTGGCAAAGATGTTCAGATAGCCTTTTTTTTTTTTTTTTTTTAACCATAAACTCTTGCTTTCTCATCTTACTAGGGCTGTAACGATAGACCAAACCTACGATTCGGTTCGTATCACGATTTTTCATTTTAGATTTGAAAAATCATGTTTTCGGTGCTGATGTTTGTGACTTGTTCAACATGTGGGTGGGGCTGCCAATAAAGCATCTAAAAGCTGTCACAAAGAACCAGCAAAAGTAATGATTATTAATATGTCAAATATAGCAAGGAAACATTTTAATTGTTTATTAATAAACAAGTGTTTTCTGTGTCGACTGCAAAGATGAAGTTGACGATGCGTCGCGATCTTCTCAAAACGCGCCAGAGAGAAATGCACATTTCATAAGCAGAAAGCAGTCTGTTTTCCTTCGTTTTGAATTGTTCTGTTTAAAAGTAGACATTTCAAGCTTTCTATATATTTCTCAGGTCTGTGAGGCAAGTAGCATAGGCTACCCTACGCTGAGTTTCGGTTCATTTATGAGACAAGAGTCCAGTTCACTCGCCCGCGCCTCCGTGATTATCTATTTTCTACTATATTTACTTCTTATTTATTAAATCCAGATGAAACATTGATTAAAATTAAGATACAATTAATAAAAAAACGAAATTCACTTTAAAGAAAGGCTTTGTGCTTTCTGTTTGAGGTCTCTGTGAAATTTTTAAAGTCGCTTTCAGAGCAGTCATGTCCGTAATGGAGAACTGTCACGCCCGTAACATTGTTTTGTTTGTTTTTTTACATAAATGCGAACACGAAGAATAAAATAAAAATAATATTTTATGTTCTGTGGAGGCCGATCTTTATTCATCCGGTGAGTATATATCTTTTGGTTTGCAGTGTAATTTATAGAAGAATTACTAAAACATATTTTGCCACCTAAAAGTTAAAGATTTTTTTGTGTCACGTCACGTCACATGTGTATTTCCCTCATATTAAATATAAAATTTAATGTGTAGACTGATATTTTTCTAATGTCTTGACTCCTTTATTTTTCTAATGCATTTTCTGAGAATTTATATTTCAAGTTTTGACTGCAAATGTAACGTCTATAACACTGGAATCGCCCAATTTTAACGAATTTATCCTCAACTAGTTTTTGTGGTGTAGGTCTACGTATTTTATTATGTTAACTTAAATAATACTAATAGTAATTTAAAGATGTGGTAGCCCTACATCTTACACATCGTGGAAACAAAATAAGAATGGAACTAAAATATGGTAGTATCGTGCTACAGCGCACATTCTATCAGCAGCAGTTCTGGCGCCTCAGTCGCAATACTGTAAAACTCGACGTTCACATCACATGTTAATGCAGTGGTAGAGTTACACTCACAGGACACTGTGCACTTATTCGCAATCACAAAAGTTCATTATTTGCTCGTGCTTTAAAGCTTTGCCGGGTAAACATTTCATTGGCATTCTGTTCTGACATGATGCATTTTTTCTAAGCGCGAACTGAAGTGCGCGCGCACAGTCAAACAGCGCCAAACTGGATTTTTGTTGGGTCAGACCCATCTGATATCGAAGGAGGGCTGATAACGCGAGATCAACATGGAGCTAAATGGAAAAAAATATCACCAAACAAGCCACTTTGAAATGTTGCTGTTTTCATGTATATAAAAGTTGGGTGACCCTCCCCCTAGACTAAAAAAAGTTGAATGACCCTCCCCTCAACAAAGAATAAAAAGACATGACCCTCCCCTATTTTCCTCCGGTGGCCCCTTCCATAAATACCGAACGGTCCCTTATTTACACTCACCAATGCAGTCGCATACAATTATAGTTTCTCTTTTCTTTTCAGTCCCTCTCATTAACATTCTCTTTTAATATCTTGAGCCTGAAGGGCTTATAGAGTTTGCCACTATTTAATATAGCATATAGATATTAATCTATAGCCTTTTGCAATGTAAATATTTGTATAGTTTAGTGGGGCATACCTATGGCACAATTTCTTTGAAGAGAAATGGACAAATCTAATTACCTCATTATTTGTCTCAGTTACTTGTCTGAATATTGATAGTTAATAGTACTCAGATTTTTAACCACTCCTCTGCCTCATACAGTATACACAAGCACACACACTGTTTTTTTTTTTTTTTTTTTTTACAAATACCATCTGTTTATTTGATGCTTAAATCACTAATTAAGCTTATTTGTCACTGTTTATAATTACTTAGCAATGTCAAATAAACATAATTATGATAGATCATGGATCATTTACACTGGACACACAAAATATACTAAAATGAAATGTAATTTTCCTAATCTATCACTGAAGTTTGTGCGAAGATAGCATGAGAATTTTTTTATTGTTAGATTATATACTATATAATATATATATACTGTGATTTCACTTTGCAATGATATGCCCCTGATAAGTAAATTCTGATGAGTGATTTCACAAGATACAACATCCGCCTGGAGAGCGTGCATTCATCCGCTGGATGGCCTCCATCTGTTGTCTGCTTTGCTGCATCATCATAGCCATAGACTCCTCATGTCTCTTGTTGGAGTTTTCTAACATCAATGCAATCTCTCTAGCTCTATTACTCTCAGCTTCAGCATTCTGTCTCTTGAACTCTTCCATCTCCTGGCTCATTCTGTCTGCCTTATCCTTAAAGCCCTTCTCCAGCAGATCAGCCTGCTCCCTCAGTTTACTGTCCATGGCACGCTCAGCCTCCTCTCTCTGGAGCCTGATCTCCTCATCCATCTTCACCTTCATCTGTCTCATCCTCTCTTCGTTACTCCGTCTCTCTGCTTCCATCTTCTCTTCAAGTTGTCGCTGCTTCTCCTCTTTAGCTTTGATTTCCTGCTTCAGGAGGGTCGCTTTCTCTGTTTCCTCTGGTCATTCATTGACAAAAAGAAAAAAAGGGAAAGAGATGTATTATAGAGACTCAAACTATGTGATTAAGAGTCTATTCTGGTGTAGGACATAAGATATTGATTTAATATATGATTCACATACTAATACACCTTTTAAGAGGAACACTTCCTTCCACTTTCAACTTCCAAAGAGATTATTTTCATCTAAGTTGCACTGTTTTCAAAAACATGGGCTGCATTTGTTATTGCAGGGTGCACTTCTTGGACCCTTGAAACAGCTTGTACCAAAATAAGAGGCTGTTACTTCATCTTGTCCATGTGTCCTTCAGTGTCCAGCAGCACTCTCACAAGTACCTAAACCTTTGAGCACCTCTTTCACAAGGAGTCTGGTATGAGCTTACAAACAGGGAAAATGGGATTTAAAGGCTTAAGACTCTTACCCTTAATAATTTTTTCCTTCTCGGTCAGTTTTTTGTCAGCCTGCAGAATGGCTTTTGATTCCACAGACTTCTGCTTCAGAAACTCTTCCAGGACATCTTCAGCCTATTATATACAGACAAATATAGAAAAAAAATAGATAATTATGACGATGATCATATTTCTGTAATGTGCAATATGTGGATAGAAGTGTAATAAGTGTAAAATATGGGCAAGACCTTGACTTCTATATTGGCCTGATTTTTATAATTCTTCACAATGTCCTCCAGATCCTTGCAGAAGAGATCATAGCCACCAGGTTTGGCATAGAAACCCTGCTTGAGTTTTTCTGTCATTGTTTCCGAGAGCGATGACAAGAGATCCTCACATCGTCTCTTTGAAGCTTGCTCATTTTGGCACAAGTATCCATCAAAGAGTTTATTAATGTTTTCCTAAAAAACACAACATGCACCAGAGGAGATTTCATCTACGTATACTCTGACATCTCTTCATACCATTGAACCCCAGGAGAGGACAATGAAATAATCACACTGATTATTGGGTTTGTATTCAGAACCAATAAAGGGCCAGAAGAGAGATTGCATTTTTCAGTTGGTTGCCCAGTGTTACTGAGTCAACAGTTCACAGCATCATCCTAAATGAACTGAAACTGAAAAACTGTGAAGAGATTCGGTCTACCTCTAGAGATTTCAGGTACTTCCCGTCAGTGTCCCTGAAGGAACGCTTCATGAAGGTTTGTGTCGCCATACTGCTGAGACGTTGGTGTTCTGAAGACACATCCTTCAGTTCCAGAGGGAAAGAGTCCTTCAGCTTCTCCATTCCACTCTTGTAAACCTGAAGCCCCTCCTTCACTGCAGCCTCATTCTCAATCATTGACATGGCGATCACAGCATTCTCCAGACACGGCACAGCCCCACTGGAGATGGTGTCCACATACATTTTCACCAAATGACTCAGAACTTCAGAGAAGGAAAGAAGTCAAACAACATGATATGGGAAAGGTATTGAACAATAGACAGTCATCTGTAAGTACATGCAAACTCTAAACAGATTTATTTTTGAGTAACCTCTGCCAGTGACTGTGATTCCATCCTTCAGCTTCTTCACATGGCTCTCGTGAAAAACAAAATTGCAGAAACGATCTGTGACCTCCAGGAACTCAGAGGAAAGATCAGCAGGATCCAAGATTTCCAAACGAGACACATTCTCTGGGGCGGTTGGAAACGGGAAAGTGAAGCACGTCCTGGAAGGGAAGAATTTTTGGATGCACTCCCTGGGCAAGTTGAACTCCATCACTTTTTTTGATGTGCCTGAAACAAATAAGCACATTCTGTAGCTCCTCTCAATTCAAGTAATATTAAACCATAAGTATTATCCAATAAATTATGAATTTTAAAAGAGTAATACAAAAGATCTGTTGACAAAATCTAGTCACACAAACTCATTATGATAGTGATTGTGACTCTTAAAATAATCTTTTTGTACTATTATTAAATTACCATGTTTGAGCTTCAGCGCAAACTCTAGGTACTCATTCTCTGTTGCGTCTTTGCCATCGATCTTTCGCTCAAGGGTGAAGTCCCTCACAGCCCAGATGAAACTAGGGAAGAACTTCACAAACTCGCTTGAATCGTCGGCATCCTCATCTGATGATTTGACCTTAATGCACTCTGTTAGTTCAGTAACATATCTGACAGTTTGTTTAGGTATGAACACAAAGAGACTGTCAAACAACACAATTTATAGTCTAACAAAAGTTTGTCATTCAATGAAGTACTAAGCAAATTCTCAACACCGGTGCTAAATACTTTAATATCTATGTATTCATAGCCTAGCTATGAAGGAAGCAGTTAGATGTAGATAAGTAGGTGTAGATATAGGAAAGTAGATGAAAATAAAATGTATTTTAGCACAAAAAGGGACGTCTCCTTGTACTAAGTTGTGCTGTATTTGTTCTCATTTGTAAAAACATCAGCTAAATGACATAATAGTTATCTAGACTGTCAGAAGGATACTGTAGTTCCTCTACAGCCCTGTTGTCAATCGTCCCTCGACTGTTGTAGACCAGAGTGCTGCTCAGTAACACAGCCAGACAGAAGATGTTAGTGTCATGCTTTGAGTCTCCCTGAGAAAGAGAAAGACAATCACTGGAGATTAATCTCAAAGAAAGCTGCTCTATTTAACGGTGTTAAATCAGTGCAAATTAGTCTTTAAGTTGGGTGACCAGACGACCCATTTTTCCCGGGACACTACCATATTTCAGCTCTATTTTTAGTATCCTGACTTATTATGCGAAAATCATGTTTTGTCCCACATTTTTCAGTATTTTGGTTTTTACGTCACCTTTTCCACGTCTCCGAGTCCCTCAGTGTCCAGCAGCACCAGAGTGGTTCCTGCTTTAGTGGGGTGAGACACACACCACATCCAGATGCCCTTCGTCTTAGATTCAATGGTGCTGCCCAATGCAAACCCTAATAATGCCACACCAAAAAAACAAAGACTTGTATGCATATAACTGCATGATGTTTCTCAAGCTTCTGGATGCTCTCAGCACTGTATAGTTGTAACCTGTTTGTTTCCCTGCGAGGCGATTCATCAGATAGGACTTCCCGGTGCGGTAGAGACCCACCACGGCCACCACCACCACTGGCTCCTGGATCTGCTGCAGGATCTGTAGTGCTGACTCCTGCACACACAGCTTCCCTTCTGACCCAGTGTCAATCAAGCAGACTGGTGTATCCATGATCACTGGAGAATACAGCTGTCCAACAGATAAACACATTTAAAATGCCCCAAAAAAAAAAAAAAAACTGCAGTGTACTACAAGTAAAATGTTAAGGTTGGTTAAGAAATATCCCAGTAAATCTACAGTACACAATACAGTGATTCCCCAGATGAGCAGCTTTTTCCTTTTTTCTGTTTGGGGAAGTTTGTGTAAAAGTGTTTATCATGTCGTCTTAACACACACATACACATGTGGAAAGAGAAACAGACAAAAGCCACAGAATATACTGACTTATAAACATTTATAAACAGTCCAATATAAACCACATCTTTCAACACATCCAGACGTCCACAATCACATAATGCACACATACACGTTCACCACAAATGACACAGCACACTGTCCAGCTAAAATATCAGGCCCCATTCAAACTCCTCTGGTCTATAACTTTACTGGGTTTAGTTGATGAACAAAGTCATTTGAAGCTGTAACAAGACATGGTTCTAAACTTTATCAAGACATGTCAAAGTGTAGAGTTAAAACACAAATTTTAAAGCACACACACACAAATTTATATATGGCTTATGGTGACTCTCCCTATGTGTAATAGCTTTTAACCTGAGCTAATGATATTTTCGAAGGAACATCACTTACTCTTTTGCTTTACTTGACTTCAGCAGCTCGATCTGAGTTGTATACAATTTGTAGCTTCCTCACATTAAATCTGTATATCTTAGACACTCCTTCAGGTCCGGCCTCTTAAAGCTAATTGGTCTAGAGTAAGTTAGGGGATTTCCCTTGTCTCTCAGTTTATCTCTGGTTATTCCCTGACTGACTTACATCCACTTTTATTGACTGAGCAAATAACAATGTGCAGTTTAACTCTTGGGTTCACTTTCAAAATCAGCAACTTTATCATGTGTTAGCAAATACAAGAACTTGGAGTCTTCCCAGAATGTGCAACCACATTCTCACTGTTAATCTGTGGTGTTTTTATTTTTCTCCCTCCAAATGAAACTGACTGGGAATTCCCAACAATATCTGACTTTTTCTCTGGGGAAATATGTTTACCTCTGTGACTCAATCAGGAGAGCATGATGCTAAAACAATGCAATGGTCAAGAGTCCAATGTCCAGGAAGCTCTTATACCCAAACACTTTCTACCAGAGAAATGTATTAGGTAGTTTGGATAAAAAAAACATTTGAAAGAGTAAATAAACCATGGCTGTTGCAACTCAGAATAGCAGATCCTTTTAATGGTCAAAAGTAGGTGAGGGAATGACTCATTCTCTGTCAGATTCTTCCTCTAGAACAAGGTATATCTAGAACACTGTATTCAGCAGTGTTGACATATTGAACAAATAACATACAACTGTTCATAAAGATATAAAATTAAAGCTAATGTAAGTGATTTTGGGAAGTAGATTTTAGCACAAATGTTAACTAATATCACTTTGTAGAAGCAAAATATAAACTTTTTGTTTCTTTAAACTAAACATGAAACTTTGATAAGTAGGTAGTTTAGTTAGTGTGTGCTCCTCCTACATAGTCTGGCTATCACCAGACCAAGCTCAATCTGTTAAGATTGAACATTAGTCTGGGAAGTCTGCTCTGTATTTTCTACTGCACAAGAGGTGTGATCAACAGGCATAGTTCAAATGACTCTGTACGCAATTGGACAGTCCTTTAACCAATCAGCGACGCGAAAACTCCAGGCAGGAAATGTGTAAACAAACGTGTTGGTTTGGAGCATTGATTAGTGGTTTGCAGAAGCAGCAATAACATCGAGCAATTTTTGCAGGTTGTGCAAAAAAAAACATGAAAGTGAGTGGTATTTACACCCACTCGAGCGATTTGTTTGCTAAACTAAAGAAGCCATTGAGCATCGTCGAGAGGTTAACCCTCTGAGGTCTGAGGGGTTTTGGGGGTCCTTGAGATGTTCTGACATGCCCTGACATTTGTGCTTTTTTCAGTTGCTTATAAACATATTAATGGCAAAGGTATAATTACACTCTATTTAGCACAAACAGGGCTACCATAATATGTGAGCAACATGCATGTACATGTTTGTATTTTTGAGAGAATAATGTTTATGCATGGTTATTGAAAAAACTAAAAACTAAAGTTTCTGAAATAAGGCCACAAAACACATACTAAATACGTGTCAATAAGACTTTTGACTAATTGATGTCTTTGCCTAGAGTTTTTTCTTCAAAATGATGTGAAAATCATCCTGCCCTTATCATTCACATAACACAATACATTGATTTAAATCTTGTAAAACACTTTTTGTTTGTAAAGGCAATATGCGCAAGGGGCGTCAACCATTCAACAGCATCATGCATATGTAGTGGTTCACACCTCAGGAGACAATGGGGCCCGCATACTTAATGAGCCATTCATTCAGGTGTGTCACCTATAGCCACAAGAAAGAATGCAAGAGCAATATATATATATATATATATATATATATATATATATATATATATATATATATATATATATATATATATATATTCTACCAAATTGGTTCACAGTTGGAAGCATGTAAAAAAAATTTTTTTTTCACAAATTTTGCTTGCAAATTGTATAATATCCAAGGAAAACATGTCTATTAATTGTGCAGTTAATTCTCATACTGTATTTTCAGTTTTGGAATATGTATCCTCTCCCCAAATTTGTCAATAATAAAACACAATAAAAATTATTTAAAGAAAATGCTTATATTTACCTTTTAAAATTTGTTTACATCTACCTTGTAAATATATATATTTTTTATTAAAAAGGTTACAATTACAACAACAATTGAAGTGTAATCTTTCTTTGTAAAAACTAAAGTATACATTTTATCATACATATTTCAAACTTCGAATATAGCCTACATTGACAAAACATACTATATTTAACATATTAGCAAAAATTGGCAAACAAAAGCTTATTTGAGGTGGCAGATATTTTACAGTAAAAATGTGTAATTTATCCAAAACTAATCAACGAAATGTTGTCTTTCATTTGTCTGTAAAATAGGTCTTTCGTTTTTATTATAAGGAATATAAATGTTAATTTGCAGTTTAATACGTTGCTTATACAAATACATTTTATTTCAACATATTTCAATCGATTTTACTCAGTATAGCTAAATAGTTTGCTAAAAGCAGATCATTTATTCACACACAGAAACGCAATTCAAATTTAAACCGTCTTTTTGCGAGTTGTGGTAAACAGCGCATCTCTGCCGTTCATTCATTCACACAGAAACGCGATTTACTTGAGAATGAAAAAAAAAACTTACTACATTATTCCATCCGTTGCTCCTCGAAATACCAGCACTTCTGAGGTAAGTTTTCCATTATTATTATTCCTCACAGCGCTGCGAGACAGTGTAGACAAGTACACTGATCATCTGAATAAACTTGTGTTTTCTCGAGCTGATATGTGGGCGTTCACAGTTTGTATGGGATCGTCTCAGCCATTTGCGTTTGAATAGCGCGCGCTCTCCGTGGGCGGGGCTGATTATAACGTAATGAGATGAGATGAGCTCGACTGGAATCGCTCTCTTTTAATACAGATTTCACAAGATGAGAATATTTGTTTTTTATATAAATTACTTCATTTAAAAGAAGAGAATTCAAGCTTCATGCCTGTGTGTCTGTATGCCTGTTTGACTGAGTATCCGCTGAGTTATTGTTCATTTTCGGACGCGTTTCAGAATGGACTTCACTGGCAGAGAGAAGGCAGAACTCGCTTCGTGTTTATTTTTCTTTATTTGGCAAAAAGCACAACACTTTGTTTTTATTGTGAGTATACACAAAAATAATACACATTTAACAGAATCGATTGATGTATGAAACTCCTATGGAAAATCAAAGTCAACAGAGTATTTATGAGTTTCTTTTACATTGATAAAAAAAAAGCGAGCTGGTATCGCCGGCGATACCGTAGACCTCAGGGGGTTAAAAGGAATTGGATTGACGTTCGTGGTGCGAGAAGACGGGTAAATCTGATTCTTTTTCAGGCGCTTCTCTATCGTCATTGGGTTAAATCCGCCAATAGCGCGCCAGGTGGATAAGCCAGTTTGCAATTGGTTCCCACAAATTTGTAACCGAAGCAGGATATATAAATGAAATAAATGTACAGATTTCCAGCCTGAGCTGCTGGGCGAAATCAAATCGCCAGCGGATCGGACTGGGTTTACCCAGTCTACCTCCTACAGGCAGTGGGGGAAGTTTTGTTACAAAGGTTTGTAGAGGATTGAGTGTGACAGTCATTGACCGTGAGATGTGTGTCAGGCAGAATTAGCTCCTCTGTAAAGTAGATCATCTTTAGAATATATAATGTATTTTATTTTACAATCACTAAAAACAATCAGTATTATATACTGATTATATACACTTTACATTTATAACTTTGGATTCCATGCATAAATGTATTACAGTATAAACAGGATTACAGTATATATAGTGCTATATAATTAAATGTGATTTTACTTGCTTTATAGCTGAACTTTACTTTTTTCATAATTGCTTAACTTTTGCAACATTGGCATTACTTTATTACTATTTAGCTGCTTTGAAACAATCTGTATTGTATAAAGCACCATATAATTAAATCACTTGCAGCAAAATATCACCACAGAAACTCACAGAAATGTCCTCTCCTCCTACTCATATTATATTATTATTCCACCTTTACAACATTACCTCTGATTATCATAAGCATCATGTTGCCTTACTCTGATCAGTCTAATCTAATGTTTACAGAACATTGAATATCTAGGCAACATTCCCCCAAACAACTGCTGTGATTCACTGATCCAGGACGAAGGTTGGCTGCAGCTGGCAAAGGCTTCACATGCTCACTTCAGTGAGAATCTGAGACATTCAGGGTGCTTCTCAATATCCCTCCTCGTCTCCTCCGTCCTCCATCCTATGACCCGGAAACCGATCGAGCTCAGCCATCTTGAAGGACATCTCAATTCTCTAATTGCACCGCGAGGAGTCGAGGATCGAGGAGTGAGGAGGCTTCCTGAGGAGTCATGAGTGAGGATACACAGGTGTATCCTATGCGGAAGAGTTTTATCCACTAAACGTAACGCACGTATAAATTCTTCTCCCTCTTCACATCGGGCACAATCATTTTAATTTATACTTTACCTTTGCAGTTTATATAAACCACTCATCTCAAATACTTCAAAAGGGTATCTTGCTTTATTACTATTTATTACGAATTTCTTAAATAACCAAACTTCAACAACATAAGGGCAGATCATTTGAGTGCTGCTGATGACAAAGTGAAGTGACGCTCGAGTGATCAAGTATTCCAATGTATAAAAAAAGCTTTCATTCGATTCCTCCGTCCTCCTTTTCTTTCCTTGCGTCCTTCCCTCGCATCCTACAGGGGGTGGAGCTGTGACGCGGGGAAAGGAAGCGAGGATGCACAAATAAGAATTGAGAAGTACCCCCTGTGTCACGGTCTGGGTTGATGAAAGTAACGAGGACTCAAGTGCAGGAACAATGGGTATTTATTGAGTGGTCACAATAAAACAAAAATACAAACAAAAACTCCCCGTGGGGGAAAACAAGGCAGGAATCAAGCTCAACAGAACTATGGCAGGAAACAGGAAACAGGAGGGAACATAGACATAGAACCAGCACAATGCTGCGTTCCAGTCCAAAAATGTCATACCCTTCACTCGCTAACTTCCCTCCGTCTCGTTCACTCGGATGTACGTCATTGCTTACGTTGCACGAGTGCCCACTACTGGCGGAAACTCCAATGGGCTGAACTGGAACGTCCTAAGCCCTTGACCACTTGGAATCAGCTATGGAGTTTATTTATTTATTTATTTATTTTTTCCCTTTAAGAATTTGTTTAATGCAGCATCCACATGTTTATAGGTGTGTTTGGGTTGTTTAAAAAATAAATAAAAATTGAATTAATATATCATACTTTTTCATACAAGTTTGTTGTGGTGGTGATTCGATGAGATCTGTGGTGACGTCACAGGCGTACTGCATTGTGGGACATAAAGGTGCCTGAAGTGTACATATGAAGTAGACTCGCTCCCTCTGTCAAAATCGAGGGTCTGTCCATCTAAACTTCCCTCGTCCACTTCACGAAGTGGAACGCACTTCAAAATGGCGGCAGGGATTCCCCCAAGGGGAAGTGCTTAGGGAAGTTTGCAAGTGCATGTCTAAAAGTGGACTGGAACGCAGCCCAGGACTGCAAACACAGGGAGAATAAATAGGGAAGCAAACAAAAGAGGGTAACGAGGGAAGGTGGGGGCAATTAATCAATGATCAGGTAACAAGATGGAAAGGGTAAGACAATCGACGAGAGAGCACATGGCACAAGGAAACACAAGACAAGCCATGTGCTCACAACAAACAGGACTATAGCCTAACTAAAACACATGACAGACCGGGAGTGTCAGAGCTCTGTCACCAAACCAAGATATAAACTAGACAGAACCCTCACATTCAGCCTATGAAGTTTTCACTGCTTAATTAAATCTAATACATCTAATACTTATCAAGCCAAACTTAATCATTTAGACAGTGGCTACAATGCTAATGCTATCAGATATGTTTCTGTCAGATTCTAAATTCCAAAATCAGCCTAACATGTAATTTACATAAATGGATGATCAGCTATAAAACATTACCATATTAAATTGACAAAACGCAGAACTTGAAACAGCTGTGATATAACATTTAAAAGTTTGTAGCTATGATTTCAAACAACAAGTCACATCAAATGCAGTGAGATTATAGTAATTACAAATTGAGAAATCTGTAAAAGCAGTGATCTACATCTTTCAACACATTTCACTGTATAGAACAGCGGGATCGAGATGCGGGTCTGGGTCTGCTATTTATTGCTTGCATCTGCTGACTGTGCTGCTGCCTCAGTACTTCCATGTTCTGTTCATTTCTTCGCTGCTGATCTGATATCATCTGTGCATACTTTCTCGATGTACTCTCCTCTACCTCTGCATTCTTTCTCTTCAACTCTTTTATCTCCCAGGTCATCCTGTCAGCTTTCTCCTGAAAGCCCTTCTCCATCAGGGCAGACTGCTCCCTCAGCTTACTCTCCATTGCACGCTTTGTCTCCTGTTGTTGGCGGGACATCTCCTCTTCCATCCTTTCAATAACCTGTCTCACCCTCTCTTCATTATTCTGTTGTTCAGCCTCCATCTTCTCCTCCAGTTGATGCTGCCTCTCTTCCTGGGCTATAATTTCCTGTTCCAGAAGGACTGCCCTTTCTCTCTCCTCTGGGAGGCAAAAAAGAAGGAAGGAGAAGTTTAAGGAAACAGGTGAATTAAAGATGAAGAAGAGACAAGAGTCAAATCATGGAGACAATCTAACATAGATAAACTCAACAGTGGCCTCCCACATGTTTACAATGATTACACTGAAAACTTGCAGAACTCAAAACATTGTGGATGTGGAACGAGATTGCCTCAGATTCTCTTGGCCATTGACTAGGGATCGACCGATATGGATTTTTTAGTGCCGATGCCGATACCGATTTTTTTTCATCAGCCTTAGCCGATGACCGATACGGGCTGCCGATTTTCTTGAGCCGATTTTTGGAGCCGATACTGCTTTTGCTCCCTCAATTTACATCATAAAAATGACACAATGATCATGATGATAACAAATGTTGCAAGTCTCAATTTAAAAGAGGATCATTTATTGAACTTAAAAAAATATATATTTAACAAATAGTAAAAACAGGTGAGGTAGAACAAGTAAAAAAAGAGTTCAGTGCTGAAAATACTTAAAATAATTATTTAAGCATAATTAAAAATGAGCAAAAGGTACATTTGTTACTGTATTATTTATTAATCTTTGTTAATCTTAGTTAATAAAAAATTCAGCTGTTCATTTGTTCATGTTATTCACAGTGCATTAGGCTAACTAATGTTAACAAATACAACTTTTGATTTCAATAAGGCTACTATAAATGGTTAAATTAACATTATCAAAGATTAGCAAATGCTGTAGAAGTGCAGTTTATTAATAGTTAATGTTAACTAATGAAGTTAACTAGAGTTTAATAAACTGAACTTTATTATAAAGTGTTACTGATTTGTTATACACCGATTCAGACGTCTGGTGAGTTCAGTGTTGGATAGATCAGTTGTTATAATGTATTGCCATACATTAAATAGAATCGGTTTAAAGGAGTCATTAGTGCGTGAATCAGAGGTTTCATTAGCGGACGTGTACGTGTTTGTGTGATTATCCCAGCAGTTTAGGACATCGCACAAGATTTGTGTCAACACAGAAAACATTTCATCACTGGATAGGTTTTTGGGTTTATTGAAAGTGTGGTTTGTGTCAGCTGAATGTGCGGAACGTACGCTTTTCAGAGAAGATAAGGAAACGTTGTTTTTTTTAGCACAAATCACATCCAGCGGTAATTCAGGAAAGAAATGTCCCAATCCTCCACATGAAACTTCGCTCTTCCGACCTTTTACCATCATGTCAATTCTCAATTGATTTTGATTAATATGCGCGAGGGAGGGAGAGCAAGACAGTTTGAAGACGGTGTGAGTGTGCGCGCGCGCGGCCAGAGGAGGAGCGCGCTCTCTCTCTCTGCTCGTTCTTTCAGCGACATGCGACCTGTCACAAGCGCAGTTTTCAGTCATCAACATCACTCAGTGATCAAATAAGGCTTTGGCGGGATAAAAATTCGCTTTGGCGACCGCAAAAAACGCAATATGTGGCGGCCGGTGTTGATTCTGTGGCGCACTTCCACGAATTAGTCTATGTGTGGGAAACTGACTGGAGACACACACACCACACGCGTCCAAACCTCTGCCAGGTGGTCGCTGAATAAAACTCCCACAAATACCACGGAACAACGTCGGCATTACTTAATCCTATGACCAGTGTTCGTAACAGCTACCTTATGCATACGAATAGCCTACAACTTAGCTATTTGCAGCTCCCTAAATACAATGGCAAGCAGTTTTATAGAGGCATTCGCGTTTTCCATTTGGACCCACAAACTTGCTTAGCTATAGTTGCTAGTACATATAGAGCTACCTGTTTCCACTTTCAAAGTGTATGGCAATATTTCAGCTAAGTCAAACAGTTAGAAGATGCTTTGGAAGTTTAAAACTTATCGTTGTCTTGAAGAGCAGATTCCAGCACTCTGCTAGTGGGGGAGGGGCAGTGCAGCGTCTCCAGCAACACAGAGCTGCCTGTGGACGCCTGTCTGTAAATAATGCCGGGAAAAAACTATCGGCAGACGCAGCAGCCGTGTATCGGCCGATGCCGATACACGTACAAAACGCAAATATCGGCCCGATATATCGGCCGGCCGATATATCGGTCGATCACTACCATTGACTGGCATCTTCCCCTTTCTACTAGAAGTATGAATAGCTTATATAGCTTACTGTTTTTACTTAGAGCAGTTTTTATGGAAAACAACAACTGTACAACTGGGATGGTGCTATTCACCACATCATGTGTGTCTACTATGTTGAAAACACAAAGCTTTTACCACAAATCCTTCTTTCATTTTCAGTTAGTTTATCATCAGCTTGCAGAATGGCTGTGGTCACTGCAACCTTTTCCTGTAGAAACTTCTCCAACACCTCAGCAATCTATGAGGACACACAAGGGAAGAGTAAAAGTGGTGTTAAAAATATAATATCACTTTACATTCAAAATATATACCACAATATTGTTAGGGACTGTTCGTTTTTTATTTAAGGGGCCACCGGAGGAGTTTTGAGATCTGTTGTCAAAAAAGACATGACCTTCCCTTCGCCAGCAATACATTTTTCTATGACCCTCCAAAATGATTGTGAAAAAAGGCATGACCCTCCCCGATAATTTATTGATTAGCCTACTTCTGTACTGGTTTGCGCTTGGCAAAGATGTTCAGATAGCCATTGTTTTTTTTTAAACCATAAACTCTTGCTTTCTCATCTTACTAGGGCTGTAACGATAGACCAAACCTGATTCGGTTCGTATCACGATTTTTTTATTTTAGATTTGAAAACAAATGTTTTCGGTGCTGATGCGGTGTGACTCGTTCAACTTGTGGGTGGCGCTGCCAACAAAGCATATAAAACCTGTCACAAAGAACCGGCAAAAGTAATGATTATTAATATGTCAAATATAGCAAGGAGACATTTTAATTGTTTATTAATAAACAAGTGTTTTCTGTGTCGACTGCAAAGATGAAGTTGACGATGCGTCGCGATCTTCTCAGAACGCGCCAGAGAGAAATGCACATTTCATAAGCAGAAAGCAGTCTGTTTTCCTTCGTTTTGAATTGTTCTGTTTAAAAGTAGACATTTCAAGCTTTCTATATAGTTCTCAGGTCTGTGAGGCAAGTAGCATAGGCTACCCTACGCTGAGTTTCGGTTCATTTATGAGACAAGAGTCCAGTTCACTCGCCCGCGCCTCCGTGTCATGATTAGGCTATCTATTTTCTACTATATTTACTTCTTATTTATTAAATCCAGATGAAACATTGATTAAAATTAAGATACAATTAATATAAAAACGAAATTCACTTTAAAGAAAGGCTTTGTGCTTTCTGTTTGAGGTCTCTGTGAAATTTTTAAAGTCGCTTTCAGAGCAGTCATGTCCGTAATGGAGAACTGTCATGCCCGTAACATTTTTTTTTTTTTTTTTTTTTTTTTTACATAAATGCGAACACGAAAAATAAAATAAAAATAATATTTTATGTTCTGTGGAGGCCGATCTTTATTCATCTGGTGGGTATATATCTTTTGGTTTGCACAGTGTAATTTATAGAATTACTAAAAAATATTTTGCCACCTAAAAGTTAAAGATTTTTTGTGTCACGTCACATGTGTATTTCCCTCATATTAAATATAAAACGCATGTGTAGACTGATATTTTTCTAATGTCTTGACTCCTTTCAGACGTTTCAAAATATTGGTATTAAATGCATTTTCTGAGAATTTATATTTCAAGTTTTGACTGCAAATGTCACGTCCATAACACTGGAATCGCCCAATTTTAACGAATTTATCCTCAACTAGTTTTTGTGGTGTAGGTCTACGTATTTTATTATGTTAATTTAAATAATACTAATAGTAATTTAAAGATGTGGTAGCCCTACATCTTACACATCGTGGAAACAAAATAAATGGAAACTAAAATATGGTAGTATGGCGCTCAGCGCACATTCTATCAGCAGCAGTTCTGGCGCCTCAGTCGCAATACTGTAAAACTCGACGTTCACATCACATGTTAATGCAGCGGTAGAGTTACACTCACAGGACACTGTGCACTTATTCGCAATCACAAAAGTTCATTATTTGCTCGTGCTTTAAAGCTTTGCCGGGTAAACATTTCTTTGGCATTTTGTTCTGACATGATGCACTTTTTCTAAGCGCGAACTGAAGTGCGCCGCACACGCACAGTCAAACAGCTCCAAACTGGATTTTTGTTGGGTCAGACCCATCTGATATCGAAGGGGGGCTGATAACGCGAGATCAACATGGAGCTAAATGGGGGAAAAAACACACCAAATAAGCCACTTTGAAATGTTGCTGTTTTCATGAATATAAAAGTTGGGTGACCCTCCCCCTAGACTAAAAAAAGTTGGATGACCCTCCCCTCAACAAAGAATAAAAAGACATGACCCTCCCCTATTTTCCTCCGGTGGCCCCTTCCATAAATACCGAACGGTCCCTTATTGCATAATTATGGTTTGCTGCATTTTTAACTAATATCAAATATTGAATATACGATTGTCATAATTTATATGATTTAACATTTATGACCTTGACTTCTTTGCAGGCCAGTGTATTGTACTGATTCACAATGTCCTCCAGGTCCTGGCAGAAGAGATCGTAACCACCAGCTTTGGCATAAAATCCTTGATTGATTCTTTCTGTCATTGGGTCAGAGAGAACTGACATAAGACTTTCACATTTTGCCTCGGAAGTCTTCTCATTGTCCCAGAGATACGCATCAAACTGACAACTGATGGCTTCCTAAAACAGCACACAGAAAAACAGGAAGGATACTTAATGCTCATTATTTGGGTTATTTTGCACATTATCCATCTATTCATTTAGCAGATGCTTTTATCCAAAGCAACTTACAAGTCATATCTACCTACCAGTGGTGGAGGCTACCATGCCAGGTGTCCTATCCTAACCACTGGGAACAAGTAGGGGTTCAGTGTCTTGCCCAAGGACACTAGATATATATAGCCAGGATGCACCAGGCTTTGAACCAGGAACCTTTTGATTGTAAGTGAATTTCTCTACCCCCTGAGCCACTGTTTTCTAGGTCAAATTTAGATGTTTATAAATTTAAAAAAAAATGTTTAAAAATAATTTATTTAGCCCTGTGATAGACTGGCCATCCATCAGGGTTAGACTGCAGCATCCCTGCAACCCTACATAGTTCAAGCGGTTTGGAAAATGGATGGATGGATGGAAATTTCTATTTTTCCTTTCCCTTTGCTTTCTTGGATTTGGTTAAAAAGAAAAACTTGAAAGGGATTAATAGGTAAAATTGGACACTGCTTGGAGCAACTTTGTCCAGATAAAGATATCTACCTGTCCTACAAAACTACAAGCACATAACAGACAGATAACAAGGACAAACAAGTCAAACACATTGTTTGTGACTTTATAAGGGACACATCAGAATCAGAAGCATGGGGGTGCGAGATGCGTACCTGTTTAATTACTTCAAAACCAGGGATTTTGTCCCCTAGTTATTGAGAAATATTATGTAGCAATTCAATAGTAAACCTATTTTATTAATACAAGTTTCTGTGATCCCGAATGCTTATGTTTGTATATAGCACGATCTCAGAGTGACGTATGCGTGTGTGTGTGTGTGTGTGTTTCAATGAAAACAGATTATTAATATAGAACGGTGATTTGTAGACTTGGAACTACCTGTGCAATAAACGATTTTATTACACACCTTCCAGCCAATCAGACTGGAGTATTCAGACAGACCATGGTATAATTTGGTATGGCAACTCCCACCTACCTCTAAAGTTGTCAAGTACTTCCCATCATGGTCCCTGAAGGAGCGTTTCATGAAGGTTTGTGTTGCCATGAGGCTGAAACACTGGTGTTCCAAGGTGATTTCATTCAGTTCCACAGGGAAGGAGTCCTTCAGCTTCTCCATTCCACTCTGGTAAACCTCAAGGCCCTCCTTCACTGCAGCCTCATTCTCAATCATTGACATGGCGATCACAGCATTCTCCAGACACGGCACAGCCCCACTGGAGATGGTGTCCACGTACGTTTTCACAAGATGACCCAAAACTTTAGGGAGGCAGAGGGGTCAAACACAAAGAATTAAAAAAGGTCAATATAAATGGACACTGGCTACTTAGAGTAGCGGATCATCTGGTTAACTGAGAGGTTTAATTTCTGAAGCTGTTTTTGATTTTTCAAGCATCATGTCACAAAGATGTTGGTGAATAAAATGTGCAAAAATAGGAAACACTGCCCACCATAAAAAAAGGGCAATCCAAAACATTGAGGCTTCCTGATTTACCTCTTCCAGTGACCGTGTGTCCATCTTTCAAATTTTTCACTTGGCTCTGGTCAAAGATAAACTGGCAGAAACGATCAGTGACCTCCAAGAATTGTTTTGAAATCTCAGCTGGGTCCAGTGTCTCCAGATAAGAGACATTGTCTGGATTGGTTGGGAATGGGAAGGTGAAACATTTCCGTGAAGGGAAATATTTACGAATGCACTCTCTTGGAAGGTTGTAATTATTCACTTGACTCGAGTTACCTTCAAAAGAACAACACAAAGCTTTCCTTTAGCCAAATGATACACAGTGTACAAAATTAATTCTTTAAAATCAAAGAAACTGTAAGCCTCCAATTTATCTACAAAAAATAAATAAATGATAATGACCAAATGACTGTAGATAAACACAGGAAGCTAAAATCTGTTATTGGAACAGTTCCACATATCCATAAACTAGCTACACAATCTGATAATGCAGGTAATTAAAAAAAACTTTCAGGCTTTAAATATTACCTAGTTTTAGCTTCAAAGCAAACTCTAGATATTCGTCCTCTGTTGCGTCTTGGCCATTGATTTTTAGCTGCAGAGTGAAGTCCCTCACAGCCCAGATGAAACCAGGGAAGAACTTCACAAACTCTGAATCCTCTACAACTTCATCAGGTGATTTGATCTTGATGTACTCTGTTAGCTCAGTCACATATATGTTTACTGTGAGTTAAAGAACTGATTAGATAGATTCACTATAAGCCAGGGACCATATACAGTATAAATCAGTTGTTATTTACCAAATGTAGCCAATGGCCAAATTCCAAAATACATAATATGAAGTCCATAATGATATTGAGTCTTTGTAATTTAAATGCATGAAAATCTTTTTGAAATATAATCTGCAAGCTCTAGAAATAAACAAACAGAGGAATTGTGACTACACTTGTTGCTTAATCCTGGCAACATAGTAGATGCATGGTCATTATTATCCAACTCATATTTATGTATATATCAAAATAAATATATCAATGTATACATCTATTAATTTTACATTAAATTACTTTGAATTTATTTAAAATATACATGCACCATTTTTGCATCAAAAATCCAGGAAATAATTTTTATCAGTGAGGAATATTAATTATATTGACAGTCATACACAACAACAATATATTTTTAAGATCCTGCTTTAGGAGGGGTATTTGACAATGAAATTCAAATTATGATCAGAAGGATACTGCATTTCCTCTATGGCCCTGTTGTCGATAGTTCCTCGGCTGTTCAGCACTAGAGTGCTACTGAGAAGGACGGCCAGAGAGAAGATCTTGGTGTCATGCTTTGAGTCCCCCTGAGATAAATGGGATGTGGTGATTTGACATGAGACCATAATAGAGACACAATGCCTGACATTTTATTGAATGGTGCTCTAAATAATGATCTGTAATTGTGAGATTGGTGTACAATATATTTAAGATCCTGAAGATATTGATTCTCATGCTGCTTTTATCACAGTTTATTTCGCCATCTGTATGGATGGAGAGTAGCTCCTTGATCGTGAGCATCTTTGTCTGTATACAGACTTTCTCTTTCTTCTTCCCCCGGCTAAATATTATAACTAAAGTCCTCACTACGACACACAATACCCAGCATCGGCTCTGGCTCTTGTTCAAACTGATGCATTTTGTAGCATTCCGGGTTCATCTTGCATTCACACAGAAGACTCTCCAGCAATTTATGCAATCAAAGTTCTGTGTGAATGAAGAGATAAGATAGATAGATAGATAGATAGATAGATAGATAGATAGATAGTGTAACGACAGACAAATCAGACACAATTATTTGTTATATTTAACAAATAATCTTTAAAACTCACTCTAGGGTCTATAGATCCACCCCCCAACTAGGGCAAGAAGGGCCTCAGTGACTACCATGAACTGATAAGAGGGTTTATTGCTGTTAAAAATGTGGTCACGTGGAAAAGCAGATGCCATAGGAAAGACCTACAGCCCTTAAAACAGATTTTCCTGCATTAATTTATTGACAAACTGATCTATAATTGAACATGCACCCCAGGACATTTTGCGAATGATTATTACTGTCTTGTATAGTATCTTGATACAATTTTTTTTATACTACCGTATTTTCCGGACTATAAGTCGCTCCGGAGTATAAGTCGCATCAGTCAAAAAATGCGTCATGAAGAGGAAAAAACATATAAGTCGCACTGGACTATAAGTCACATTTATTTAGAAATTTATTTCACAAAATCCAAGACCAAGAACAGACATTTAATCTGGAAAGGCAAGTTATTCAACTACACAGTAGCACACAGAACAACAGGCTGAATAGGTGTCCGGTAACGTAACACATTAACAGTTATTCAGCTACACAATAGCATAAAGAACATATACCTGGGAGGCTGAATAGGCTAAATTAACATAAGCCAGCGAGTCCAACAAGCAAGTTACCAGTAAACAAGTTCACCAAGCTCCCGCGATCTCATTCCACATCATTTTCTTCATCCTTGGTGTCGCTTCTGAACAACTCCGCCAACTAGAGCGCCCTCTCGCAGCTGTAGACGGTAATGTTTTCTCTTGGTTCATCTCAGTCTGAATTAATTTTGATATATAAGTCGCACCTGAATATAAGCCGCAGGACCAGCCAAACTATGAAAAAAAGTGCGACTTATAATACGGTATGTATTTTATGTTAGAACCAACAGTCAATGTAACCTCATCTATAATATGTTTGGTCTCTATAAATTGGTACTTTGAATATCGAAATGATTGTGTATATGATATGTTGATAGCTGCCTGCGCAATATATTAGTATTACAAGAATCTTTAATAGTTTCTTCATCAGCAACCAATCCAGCTGCACATGCAAATGAGCACGCTTGAAACAAAGAGCCACAAATCTCCAACAGAGGAATTTTACAGCTTGGAAATTCCACCTTTCTCATTGGTCAAGCCAACCCGGAGGGGACCTTTCTCAGGCTTTATATAGCCTCTACACAAGCCCTTTCCTCGCTTAGACTTCTTTGTACGTTCGCATAGCCTCACCAGGCCCCAGACCCCAGGGCACCAGGCCTTGACTCACAACCAGCCATGTGCTCATTCAGGAGAGAGAGGACTCTCTCAACCACAACAGAATCAAGGACAATATCGGGAGTTTGTCACAATTTCTTCATTCAATGCAGAAGAAGTCAATCGCTACTCCAACTATCGAGTCACAGAACCAATGAGATCTTCTTCAAAGACGTCACACACTGCTTCCACTGCAAGGGAGATGCAAGTATCGCACATTTTAAACAGGGATTTAATAATAAGCGGTAGACGCCTCTTCATGTGGTGCTTTGAAAGAAGAAAGATGATGGTTCTTTTCATAGTTAAATGGATCTTTTCCATAGTTTAATTTCCTGTTTCAGGTTTCATTCCGTCACTTACCATTTTACCCATGTATGTGTGATTGTGTGTATGTGTGTTTAGATTAGTGGTGTTTGTTATTTAGTAAATACAATTTGTGCACAGTACATATTTGGTTCTGATTATCTGCCTTGCAAACAAAGTCAATTGAATTATTTCAATTCTGACTACATGTTCTGTATAGTACTGTACAGTAAAACAATTATTTCCCAACATCGGAAATTTATATTTCTATTAATTAATTAATTAATTAATTAATTAATTAATAAATAATCAATATTGAGTGTTCACAGGACGAAATTATTAATTGATTGTAATATTACTGTAGCTACATCAAGTTTATCTGATTAACTGACCCAAAAATTGGTAATTAATCATAAGTTATACATATTTATTACTAATATTTCCCTTTTGAGCTAATTTGCTACAATAGACAGATACTACATGATGAAACTAGTTTGGCAGTTACCTTGTCCACGTCTCCGAGTCCCTCAGTGTCCAGCAGCACCAGAGTGGTTCCTGCTTTAGTGGGGTGAGACACGCACCACATCCAGATGCCCTTCGTCTTGGACTCGATGGTGCTGCCCAACGCAAATCCTGATAAAAAACAAAGACTTGTATGCATGTAACTGCACAATGTTTCTCTTGAGCTTCTGGATGCTCTCAGCATTGCCTGTATAGATCTAACCTGTTTGTTTCCCTGCGAGGCGATTCATCAGGTAGGACTTCCCGGTGCGGTAGAGACCCACCACGGCCACCACCACCACTGGCTCCTGGATCTGCTGCAGGATCTGTAGTGCTGACTCCTGCACACACAGCTTCCCTTCTGACCCAGTGTCAATCAAGCAGACTGGTGTATCCATGATCACTGGAGAATACAGCTGTACAACAGATACACACATTTAAAATCCTTCAAGCTACTGCAGTGTACTAGAACTAAAAGTCTAAGATGGGTTTAGAAATATTCCAGTAATTCTACAGTACACAACACCAGATGAGCAGCTTTTCCTTTTCTGTTTAGCGAAGTTTCTGTAAAATTATTTATCATGTCGTATTAACAAACACATGTAGAAAGAGAAAGAAACAAAAGCCACAGAATTTACTGACTTGTATACATATTTAAACATTACAATAAAACCTACATCTTTCAACACATGCAGACGTCCACAATCACATAATGCACACATACACGTTCACCACAAATGACACAAGCACACCGAATGAGACAAAAATGCTGTAAGCTTTGTTTGTGTCCAGCTAAAATATCAGCCCCAATTCAAACTCCTCTGGTCTATAACTTTACAGGGTTTAGTTGATGAACAAAGTCATTTTAAGCTGTAGCAAGACATGATCCTAAACTTTATCAAGACATGTCAAAGTGTAGAGTTCAATCACACACACACACACACACACACACACACACACACACACACACACACACACACACACACACACACACACACACACACATTTATACATGGCTTATAGTGACTCTCCATATGTGTAATAGCTTTTATGCTGAGCTAATGATATTTCCTATCAGTTGTATTATCAATACAATAATATAATAATATTATTAATAATAATATTTCTTATCTGTTGTATAACCCATTGATTAAAGAATGTCACTTACTCTTTTGCTTTACTTAACTTCAGTTGCTCGATCTGAGTTGTATACAGTTTGTAGCTTCCTGTCATTCTATCTGTATATCTTAGACACTCCTTCAGGTCCGGCCTCTTAAAGCTAATTGGTCTAGAGTAAGTTAGGGGATTTCCCTGGTCTCTCAGTTTATCTCTGGTTATTCCCTGACTGACTTACATCCACTTTTATTGACTGAGCAAATAACAATGTGCAGTTTAACTCTTGGTTTCACTTTCAAAATCAGCAACTTTATCATGTGTTAGCAAATACACGAACTTGGAGTCTTCCCAGAATGTGCAACCACATTCTCACTGTTAATCTGTGGTGTTTTTATTTTTCTCCCTTCAAATGTAATTGACTGGGAATTCCCAACAATGTCTGACTTTCTCCTGGGTATCAGATATCATGAAAACATTGGGGAAATATGTTTACCTCTGTGACTCAATCAGGAGAGCATGATGCTAAAACAATGCAAAGGTCAAGAGTCCAATGTCCAGGAAGCTCTTATACTCAACCACTTTCTACCAGAGAAATGTATTAGGTAGTTTGGATTAAAAAAAAAAACATTTGAAAGAGTAAATAAACCATGGCTGTTGCAACTCAGAATAGCAGATCCTTTTAATGGTCAAAAGTAGGTGAGGGAATGACTCATTCTCTGTCAGATTCTTCCTCTAGAACAAGGTATAAGTGAATTTTCTGTGATTTCAGCAGTGTTGACATATTGGAAAAATAACATACAACTGTTCAAGAAGATATAAAATTAAAGCTAATGTAAGTGATTTTGGGGAGTAGATTTTAGCACAAATGTTAACTAATATCACTTTGTAGATGCAATATATAAACTTTTTGTTTCTTTAACTACTATCAAAGTTTCTTGCTTAGTTTAGTTTAGTTAGTGTGTGCTCCTCCTACAGGCAGTGGGCGAGTTTTGTTATAAAGGCTTGTAGAGGATTGTGACAGTCATTGACGTGTGTCAGCACCTCTGTAAAGTAGATCATCTTTAGAATATGTTGATTTAATTGATTTTATTTTACAATCATTAAAAAAAAAATCAGGGCTCTTCGGATTCCATGCATAACTTTATTACCGTATAAACAGTATTACAGCGCCATATGACTTTACTTGCTTTATAGCTTAACTTTTTTTCATAATTGCTGAACCTTTGCAACATTGGCATTTTATTACTGTGAAGCTGCTTTGAAACAATCTGTATTGTATAAAGCACCATATAAATACATGTGATTTAGCAATTATCACTTGCAGCAAAACATCCACACATAAACTCACAGAAATGTCCACTCCTCCTGCTCATATTATATTATTATACCAGCTTTACAACATTACCAATCATCTGGGCCTCTGATTATTAAACATCATATTGTTGCCTTACTTTGGTCAGTATAATCCGATTTTTACAGAACATTAAGATCCTCATGAATAAATATATTTGAGGAGTGTAAAGGGGAAAACATTTTATGCCAGGTGTAAAATATCACAAGAAGATAACAACACTAGCTTTTTTGCTTTTAATATTATCTAACGTAGTGCCATCTTGTTCAATTTCTTTTATAAAATGTCCACAATTTGGCTTAGCTTCAGCCCATTTCTTCACATGAGTGTGTTATTTTCCCAAGTAAAATAAAAAGTTGTACTTTTGGAATCAATGGAATCCTGTAAAAAAAAAAAAAAAAAAAAGCCATCATACAGATCAATCTGTATTAATGTTAGAAATGAAGTTAGAGACATTCAACCAAAAAAAATATTGAATAAACGCATTCAAAGAAAAGATGGATCAAAGACTATTTAGCAACCCCACAATCCACGCTAGTCTTCCGTATCCAAATTCAAACGTTCAAGTAACTCCTTAACAGGTGTCACAAACTGCTCTGAGACACGAAGGTTGAGATCCAAATGCAGCTTTAATTAAGGGGCAATCCAGACACGTAATCCAATATACAGGCAATAGGTCAAAAAACAGGTAGGCCGTCCAAACAAACAAACAAAGAAAACAGGCAGGGGTCAGAAGCAAAAGAGTAATCCACGGAACAGGCAAGAAATCCAAAAACCAAGAGACATGAAACCAGCTTGGAAATGCAGTACAACAACATACAAAACTTTGCAGTGAGTGAATGAGTGAACATGGTATAAATAGGCTGAGACTAACAGGGTGATGAGACACAGGTGAATGCAGTCAGTGATGATGAGTCTGGGCAGTGAGTTATGGGAAATGTAGTTTGTGAGGGAGTGATAATAGTCTGGTGTGGAGTGCTCTCTGGTGGCTCTCAAGGGCACTCCAGCTGGTGACCGTTACAACAGGGTAAATTCTGTGTAGAATTTCAAATGATAATTTTCCACTGAATGTTTTCATATTTAGATGAGCAAAACACCGTTGAACATGGCAAATCATTTTTCTTTAATACATTTAACTTTTTAACATTTAACTTTTATCACCAATTTCCTTATTTCAAAGTTTTTGTTAAGGCTGCAATTCCAATCCAGAAGAGGATTTCCTACTCTTGGACCCAAGGAGTCTGTAATTATTTTTATTTTTATGTTATATATGTATATCCCCCAGTTTCACAGACAAGGTTTAAGTCTAGTTCCAGACTAAAATGCATGTTTGAGCTGTTTTAACTGAAAGCAACTTGCACTGACAAATCTTAAAATACGTAAGTGCCATTGAATGTTTTTTATAAGGCATATTTATTAAATGTTCTAATTGAACTAAGTCCTAATCCTGGCTTAATATAAGCTCTGTCAGGAACATCAGACAATGTTGGTTTTTGTTTTTTGACTGGGAATTAACAGGCAGTGTATTAGGCTACAACCTATTATAATGCACTTTCTCTCAATCCAATGTGTCAGCCCCAGTTTTCCATTTTAATCAATAACTTGTACAATTTCATAAGGTCCCTTCCACTGGGTTGCCAGCTTCATGCGGCTCTCCACTGGGTTTTTAAACCACACCTCGGCACCTACGGTATAAGGCTGGTGATGCAATCTTTCATCATGGTATATTTCTGATGGTCACGAGCTTCCTCGTGTGAGTAGCCGCGTTTCCATTACCCTTCAAATTGCGCAAATTGAAATTGCGAATTGAAAATACGCCTAATGGAAACACATCAATTTCACAAAAACTCCCATTTATCGCAAAAAAACCAAAAACGTTTTTACGCTCACATGAGGTGGTTTTTCAAGCAATTTGAAAAATAAATATTTAGCAAAACTGAAATGGAAACAGTTTTTGCGCATTTGCAGGTCACCTGCCATTTACAATGACACTGATGATGATGACAGATTCACCGACTGTCTCAGCAACTTTAGTGAGAGAGACATTTTTTTGATGACTTGCCAGATGTGTCTGACATAACAAAATACAGCCAACCATCTACCTAACATTTTAAATAAACACATCTACTTGCTCTCTAAGAACTGAGATGAAATCAATTGATGGTGAGGAGTATGTGTATTTTGCTACACTGGAACATTTGTTCCAAAAGAAAGGACTACTGTCACAAACTCACACAATCAAATTGCAGGTGAACGTATATGGACTGCAGTTATTCAGAAGTTCTCAAAGGATCTTTTGGCTAATTTTAGGAAACGTCCCTTTGAAAGGGATCCATTTGTTATAGGGGTCTTTTGTGGAAACTGCAAACCACACAATCCTAATCAATATCTCCAAGACTTTCCTGAGGAGGTTTCCACTCTAGAACAAGGTTTCACTGTAGATGAGAGGACATTTCCTTTGTCCCTGGACTGCTTTATTTGTGATACTCCTGCATGATCATTTACTGTATTAAACAAAGAGAGGAGCATGGTTGTTATCGTTGCACACAGGAGGGATCATATGTGAGACGAAAAATAATGTTTCCTGAAACACATGCCACCCGGAGAACAGACGAGTCTCTGCAGAACTGTGTGAAATTTGGGAATGGTCACACAATTTGTTCTTGACATGTTGCTTGTCTTGGTGCCACAACAAGATGCTTGTTTTTTTGTTGTTTTTTTGAAGATTTTTGTTCAAATACAGACAGAGCTGCCTTAAGATCACAGCCAGAAAACCTTGTCAAAGTACATATCTTGCGAGTTTCCATGAAAGCCAAGGTCAGTTAGATCGCTGGAAAGCTACGAAGGAATGAGCCATAAAGTTACTAATATTTTGACATAATGTCTTCATTATAGTCTATTTCTTGTTTCTGTATTTCTGAATGTAAATCCGCTTGCCAACCATAAACCCAAACGATTATATGATTAATGATATTGTGGTTTTGATTTTGACAATCTTATCTGAGAGTGTTTTAACTTAGTAATAAGAAACTTATTTCTTATTAAACATGACATTTGTCCATTGGTGTGACTGTCCGGGGTAGCGTTGCTTATCTTAAAACTACTGTAATTAAATGAAAAATAAGTCTAAATACATTAAAATACTTGAATAGATGTTATAGCGGTGTTAACTTAATGAAACTAAAGGTTATAAGTCATAAGGTCCCCATTTAGAATAATTGTGACACATTACATTTTGTCCGCAAAACTGGTGTCCACCTGGTGTGACGCCATTCTGTAGATATAAAACGGGCATTAATTTGGGCACCCTATTACTGAGAGGGGCCCTTCTTCATCAGGAAGTACAGTAGACCTCACTGGAGTACATGGACTGCCCACAAGGTGAGTTCTGTTTCAAATATTTTCATAATATTGGTATTTCCGTGCACTGTTGGAAATGGGATCCATTATGCAGTCCTTTGGTGTGACATAATCTAAGTATTGATCTGAAAATTTTCATCAATTTATATTGATTGACTATTGAAAATAATGTAAACCTTAACACTGTTAGTCAGGATTGAAGACTGTCTCTCATATAGCTAGGCCGCAAACTGGCCTTGATCTTGAAAATATCCACTGGTGTGACCGCACTGTCCTATAGTGTGACATGAAATCCACACTGGTGGAAATGGCTGTCACACCAGTGGATGTAAACATTCTTTGTTCCTATAAAATAACCAAAATCGGACAGAAATCACAGACACAAACCAGATATATTTGAATCCTGCATTTATTAGCTTCTTGAATCAGATGAAGAGATGTGTTTAGTTGTGTTTGTAGCTCAGAATGAGGAACTATACACAGCGTCATTGCATTAGAACAGCCTTATGGTCTGGTTGGTTCACGTGAGATGATTGACAGCTTCAATGAGCCAATGGGAAAGGTGCACCCGATGGAGTTGGGGGATCAGTGAAACGCATGGCAGACATGGCAGACAACCATGTCCATGGGGGGCAAGACATACAAAGCCCTAAGGACCTCTATGAGTTCCTAGCCCGAAAAGAGGTCCCAAACATCAAATTCAAACGGATCGATGAGGCAGATATCCAGGTGTTCAATGAGATGTTGCCACCTTCTGTCCCGAAAGTACCTGGCATCTTAAACACACACCAAATACTTTCCTTCTCTGCTGGAGAGATCTTCTATAGGGCTCTAAGCTGTTTCGCCCGCTACCCAGAGATGTGCGACTGCTTCTCTCCAAGCAAGATGAGGCCAGACAATCGGTCAAAAGATTCAGAGGAACCGCTTGCCTGCGAAGTCCAAGAGACCCAGCCTGAGAGTCCCAGTAGTGGAGAGGAAGAGGAGGAAGAGTTTGACGACAAGTACACTGTAGGGAAATTCGTCATTGTCCGCTATTACAAGAAGCCATTTGTTGGCCAGATCACACAACTAAATGCTGAGCACATTGAGGTCAATTGCATGGTGCAAATTGGCTGGAAAAACACATTCAAGTGGCCTGCTAGGCGACTGCCTAACCCTAACCCTAACAGCAAGGACCAACTTGTCAGTGTCATCTCTGAGCCAGAGCCCCACCAAGCCCCACCAGCGTGCAGCCCAGCTCACCAAATATGACTGGCTGCTGTTCAATGAGGTGTGAAAGGAGGATGAGTCCTTAACCCTCTGAGGTCGAGAAACGCGCCCACGCGTTTTGCTGGATTTTTTTCACATAGCAGCAACATAAACTTAAAAAAATCCGTCATTTATGGTCATATAAATAAAATAAATACATGATTATAAACTATAGAGGGTCTTCTTTTTTTTGTGTACACTCACATTAACATCAAAACCTTGTTTTTATTTTTAAATAAATAAAATAAACAGGGTGCGCTTTCAGCTCACTCTGTCTCCGCAAAAATCTTTCTGAAACAAGTCTGGAAAACTCAGCGAATACTTATCACACAACCATGAAACATGCGTCTAAAGAAAGCTTTAAATTTCTACTTTAAAATAAAACAGTTCACATTCAAAACAAATATTCTCCTGCAATGTAATCTGTATGAAACTAAAGAGAAGTACAGTTTCTCCCGTCTCATCTAATTATCTGTAATTAGTTCACGCCCTCTCGCAGAGCGCGCTATTCATAAGATAATGTGCTGAGGTGATCTATGCAAAATAAGGTAAACGCCCCCTGAAATGAGTTCACACCCACTCGCAGAGCGCGCTATTCATAAGATAATGTGCTGAGGTGATCTATGCAAAATAAGGTAAAAAGCCCCCTGAAATGCTTTAAAACCAGCAAGTTTAATTCACTCACTTTCCTGCGCCGTTGGAAGATGACACACAGCCCTTCAGCTCGTCCTGGATAGCAATGAAGAGTTCACTTTTTCCTCAGAAGAAGAACAGGACTCTGACAACGAACGTTTAGTATTTTTGAAGAGCGACTTGATCCAGCCGTGGATATTTCGGATGAGTAAGTCTTTTTAAATTTACTTGCATTAGTTGACAAGCTATTTTGTATAAACGTAGGCTACATATTTTACTGGTTGGACCATTTCCATACTTGTCATTCAGAGTAATTATATTTAAATTGTCTAGGCTATGCTTTATAAAGTAGGAGAGAGGCTTCATGCAGTCTGTTTTCTTTCGTTTTTAATAGTTTTGTTTAAAATAACACATTTCGAGCTTTCTATATATTTCTCTGGTATTTTAGGCAAAGCTTATGAGTTTGGGTTCATTTATGAGGCCTCCAGTTCCTGCTATTTTTAATTCTTATGTTTTAAATACAGGCATTTGGTTGATGAAACAACTATTAAAATTAAGATACAATTAATACAAAACAAAATTCACTTTAAAGAAAGGCTTTTTACAAAAAATAAACTTAATGAAATGGTCAAAATCTTGTCTGCCCACTCCATTTGTCTCGCGATTGCGCATGATCTGACTCATGCTTTTCACTTTTCATATAATCAACATAAATGAAAAAAAAAAAAAAAAAGATTTTATTTAAACCTAAATATGAACTAAATTGTTTTATTTAATTTTAATGACTAGGCTACAACACGTAGGCCAATTAGCCTACAGTACAGGGAAATTAGTTGACAAGCTATTTTAAATAAACGTAGGCTACAGATTTTACTGGTTGGACCATTTCCATACTTTCCATTCAGAGTAATTTATATTTAAATGAAGAGTGCTTGCAAATATCTATTGCAAATGTGTGTATGTGCTGAAATGTGTAAATATGCCCAGCTGATGAATTGCAAATGTGTTAATGTTTGCGTTGTGCTATCTCCGGTAATGGCCCATTACACACAATATATGCCTACAGCACGTGTCTACAATTATTTGCATCAGTTATTCATATAGACTAATGGTAATATACTTTGAAATATTTATGTTATAATAGTTTTCAACTTTTTTTAAAACAGGAATGCTGCATCTCCTTCATCTGCAACTCGGAGGGCGCGCAGCAACACAGTTGAACGTCAGAAAGAGTAAGTACATATTTGAGTGCAATTTGTGCAATTTTGTTTATATACTTATTACAATATGAGCCTGTATGAGTTTATTTATTTTTGGAGGTTGGTTGATAATGTTACATATTGTACTTATATTACATATAAGTACACTTATTCCCTTTCTTTCAGATATTAGTATAATTCTGTTTACATATTCTGGTTTTACATAGTCCATACAAACATTATGTGTCTGTATGGCTTTGCATCTGGCCAATGTTACTTATAATGATTGAAATGCAGTTGTTATATTTTGTGTAATAAACATGCTCAGTTGTTTGTTTGTTTTACAGCTATAAAGGTGATGGTGATCATCAGACACCTGTTGCAAAGAGGGCCAAGACAAACATTCAGACAAGCAACAAGCAGTCTACTCTGTCATGGAAAACAGAGACTGACATTGATATGGTTCCACAGACTCTGAGATTCCTGCCTGCACAGGAACCTGGACCACAGCTGAGTTTAAAACATTGCAAATTTAAAACATTTAGTTCCTCCTCATAGAGGAATTACAATAAAACAGTGAAAAACAAAACCTTTGAATCTCCTCTTTGTTCAGGCTGCCTCTCTTGATGGCCCATTAGTCATTGGGGGAGTGTATATGTCACACCCCTGGTCTGAATCTCATTAATATTGATGAGCGATTACCCCTCCCACGCATAAACCTCTTCTGACAAAAAAAACTGTTTTACAATGTTTAAATCAATGTATTGTTTTAAGAGAACGATCAGGCAGGATGAATTTCACATCATTTTGAAGCCAGAACTAGAAACGACAACATATATTAGTCAAGAGTCTTGTGGGCACATATTTAGAATGTGTTTTGTTTTCTTAAAAAAAGAAAGTTGCTGAAATTTTTTTTAAATAACCACGCATAAACATTATTCTCTTAAAAATACAAAGATTTACAAGCATGTTGATCAGATATTATGCTAGCCCTGTTTGTGTTATATAGAGTGAATTTACACTTTCGCCATTAACATGTTTATAAATAACTGAAAAAAAAACAAATGTCAGAGCATGTCAGAACACCTCCAGGGCCCCAAAAACACCTCAGAGGGTTAAACTCTAAAACACTACTGTTTTTTTTATTTGTTTGTATTTCATGGTGTACTCTGTTGTACAGCACAGTTCCTAAAGAAAATAATCAATTTACTATGAATTATTTTTAAGAACCACAGGATGTTTTGCTGTTTTATTTAGGTCAATTAACTGCAGACGTGGTCCCCCGAAGAGCCTGGTGTCTGTGGTTTATTTATGTTAGTGGGTGAAATCCACTACATGTAAAACAAAGGATTTGATAGACAGAAATATGTTATTATAGTAATTAGTATAGAGAGAAACCATGTCCCCTGGGGGGTGTTTTACCCCTCAGCGTAGGGGGCGTTTTACTCCACAAGCTATGACTTTTAAATAAAAAAAACTACAGACTTCACTATTCATCTATCATACATCACTGTGATATTGTCACAGGTCGGGATGGGCCGAACCAGACTACACCCACCCCTAGACCAAGAACACTTTGAGGAGCGTGCCAGAGACGAGACCAGAGACAGAGAATAAGAGTAACAATTTTATTGAGAATAAAATAATTGATAATCCTAATCTAAAAGTCTTCTCCTCTCCCTCGTCCAGGGAGGATCCAAGGCGGGGCAAAGCAGACACAACCTTCCCCACAGGCGGCGATTCCCAGTGAGGGGTACTGGACAGGTAAGTATTGGCCAAGTGAGTTCCTCACAGGTAGGTAGATGATCCAAGCTTCCTCTCCTCTTTCACGTGGGGGACAGTTCACAGCAGTCGATAATGGGCAGGTAAGTTTCTTACGGTAAGTAGGTTGTCAGAGTTCCTTCTCCCAAGCTGGTATCAGGTGCACAATGGGAGGTGGTGAACAGGTGAGTTCTCCGATGAGCGGATGGTCAAAGCTTCTTCTCCTTTTTTACACCAAGGGCAGTTACCACGGTAAGAAATGGACAGGTAAAACTACAGCAGGTCCTCCGTAAACACCGTACGAGACTTCCCCTAGGGCAGAAGGGGGCAAGCTCAGGAGCGGTGTACAACTCCCACGGGTGTCTTGGGCGGGCGAGTGCTTCGCACCCTACAGGTGGACTTCAGGGCTATAGCGGGCTCACGGTCACAGGTAGAACGGCTCACGTGTGTCGTAGGAAAGACAGGGACTTCACACCATACAGGTGGCTTCAGGGCTGTAGCGAACTCAGTCACAGACTGAGCTGGGCTTTCTCTAGGGCAGACAGAATCATAACTTCACACAGCAGTATAATGTTCTCACGTGTGTCGTGGGAAAGACAGGAACTTCACACCATACAGGTGGGCTTCAAGGCTGTAGCGAACTCAGTCACAGACTGAACTGGGCTTTCTCTAGGACGACAGAATCATAACTTCACACAGCAGTATAATGTTCTCACGTATGCCGTGGGGAAGACAGGAACTTCACACCGTACAGGTGGGCTTCAAGGCTGTAGCGAACTCAGTCACAAACTGAACTGGGCTTTCTCTAGGACAGACAGAATCATAACTTCACACAGCAATATAATGTTCTCACAGGTGTCGTGGGGAAGACAGGAACTTCACACCGTACAGGTGGGCTTCAAGGCTGTAGCGAACTCAGTCACAGACTGAACTGGGCTTTCTCTAGGACAGACAGAATCATAACTTCACACAGCAATATAATGTTCTCACAGGTGTCGTGGGGAAGACAGGAACTTCACACCGTACAGGTGGGCTTCAAGGCTGTAGCGAACTCAGTCACAGACTGAACTGGGCTTTCTCTAGGACAGACAGAATCATAACTTCACACAGCAATATAATGTTCTCACATGTGTCGTGGGGACAACAGAGATTTCACACCAACTGTCCTTTCAAACCCCTTCCCCAGTTGGGCATACTCGATCTCTCCAGGCTCTGATGATATACAATATACCAGTCTGACTCTTGGGCGAGTGCACGGCAGTTAAAAGCAATCTTTCACACACCCACAGCAATTTCACTCCAATATACAGCGCGAGGAAGGAGAAGGAACGTCAATTCAAACACTACAAGTCCACTCGTTAAAGTGTAATTAAGACCAGCACTCACCCTGGGTCTCGATCTAAAGAGCGAAGGATCGGCGGTGTGAGGAAGGAAGTTCTAAACACTTCTTCATAGGCATGAACTGGATTCGCTTCACCATCCGAACGGAAGGAGGAGATAAGAACGGCAGAGAATCAGTTTAATTCACTCAGTGTTATTCATACGGCGCACTCCAAGCACTTCAACCCACATCTATCTCAGTATCAAGCGTGCAATAGGAGATTCAATAATCAATTACTTATCTTCACTCTTCCATCCAGACGATGTACTTTCCTCTTTCCCTCTCGCTCTCCGTCTCCAATTCCTCATACACACGATATTCCTTTTTCCTCGCAACAAGCCCTCAACGACACACTTCAGAGAACACTTCCCAACAGAAACAAGTCACATCCAAGCGGGGGAAAAAGCACCACAAGCAGGGGAAGAACAACACTCACTTTCTCTTCCTCTGACTTTTTATACTCTCATGAGCTAGTGTGGCCCCATTCAAACGCTCAGCGCAAATTACCCACACCTGCTGTCAATCCGCCACTAGGTTACCATAGCGACAGGCACTCACCCAGGCTTTGGGACGGTGTTTCGCTTCCCAAATCTCAGCGGGGACATTTCTCTAACAGGGATAGTCCCGGGCTTATTTGTCACCCCGTGACAATATCCTGCAGAACAATATTCTCTTAAACACCTGTTTACTAATATCTGAAAATTATAGCACTTACCATGTAATCCTCTTCTCTTCAAATTCGTTGCTGGTGTCAACTTCTTTGAGATTTGTATATCCCCGTTGTCTGGTGGGGGGCGTTTTCCCCCACTCTACCCTTACATTGTGCGAGGCGAATAAGAGGGTGATTTCTAGAGGAGAAGATTAGTAATAAGATTCACGTTAATCTTATGTAATGTTTGCGGAAATAAAAATGGAAAAGACTAAATTCTCTGCTTTTGTGAATCAATATTGAATCGACCACATTTAAAAAAAAAAAAGATTAATCGGAAAATACTTTTTTTTTGCCCAACCCGGTCCGTGTACTTTTGCGTCCATTCGTTTTTCCTTTTTTAACCCGTAATTGAAAAACGAAAAATGAACGGTTGTTGTATTTTTAAAACGCAAAGTTGAACAGCAAAATTTTAATTTTAATTGTACACACCAAATGCTGCGCAAAATAAATAAATTATTGACGTATTTTCAGATCTTTGTTTATGACTTTTTGCCCTTTTATTAAACATTTAAGATATTCACAAATTAATATGAAAAAAAATATATATTTTACTGGTTTTCTAAGGCCAAATTAGAACCCGGAAATTATATTTTTCCCGCAGTACTGAATGAGAAGAGCCATGTCTCTGGAACCATACAGAGAAGTGATTTCTGACATGATTTTAAAACACAAAACACACACGGACATTGCAGAGCACCTGTCTCAACTTGGTGTCGGGCGAGGTTGCTCGGCGAGGAGTGTGAGACGATTTTGTGCCAGTCATTGCCTGAGACGGGAAGTTTCTGGCTCTCAGCTGTGTGTTGATGATTAATTCCTGTCCTGTCGCCCCACCGGGCTAAACGATCCCCGACAAAGCTTTCAGAGTGCTGGTAGCATTTAATTTTCCCATACTCGTGCAAGCATCAAACCACTTTAAATCTTCACACGTGCTCACTTCAATCGTCAGACACTGCAATGACACACCACTTCACAGTGAAAAGTATACCTTTACTCCATCTCGTCGGGGCCGGCCAATCCACCGTTATGATCTTCCAAAGGGAGACACCAGGGGCCTGTACCATGAAGGTAGCTGAACAAACTCGAGGTTACAGGATTAGTTTTGAGTTGACAAAACCAAACCGATGCAATCAGGCTTTATTGGTACCATGATGCAGCTCATCAACTTTCTCTGTCAACTCAGGCTTTGATCCTTAAGCTATGATTACTCCACGCGCACGTGCACATAAAAGAGTGACGTCGACACTGAACAACCAATCGCGGGTAGAGCGTGAGCGATATATTTTTCCGCGGAGGAGCAAGAGATAATCATTCAGAATTACGATGATTTTAAATATGTATTTCAAGCTCGAAACAATACGGTCTCTGCTGCCAAAGCAAGAGAAGACTGTTGGAGAAAGATTGCTGATTGTTAATGTGTAAGTTAAACAAATACGTTCTATATTTATGTAA
Organism: Leuciscus leuciscus; assembly: GCF_965113295.1. Lineage (NCBI taxonomy): Eukaryota > Metazoa > Chordata > Actinopteri > Cypriniformes > Leuciscidae > Leuciscus > Leuciscus leuciscus. The sequence goes on from NC_138728.1 coordinate 44,052,320, forward strand.
AATTATGTATGTATGTGTAGCCTATATGTGTAATATAGCCTATAGCCTATTTTTATAATATATAAAAAATGATACATGCACATTTTTTTATATATTATAAAAATAGGCTATAGGCTATATTACACATAGGCTACACATACATATACATAATTTTACATAAATATAGAACGTATTTGTACTACTAAGAAAGCTAGGGAATCCTATCATAAGATTAACAGAATAATAATAAAGATTTAAAATAATTCTTAACATGTATTATATTGTATAGTACATTTGTGAAATTTGCTTCTTTTTTTTTTTTTTTTTATGTGTTCATGTGATGTCACCCTATCAATATATCTTACCGGCAATTTTATAAAAGCCCTCTTTTATGGACATGGCCAGTAAGGGGAACACTATTAATGAAACTATTCATGTACTCCTGCAGAGCGAGGACCACCTTACGAATGGTTCGACAAACCGTGTTTTCCCCTATAGCTTCTGTGCGTCACCCACCGTGCAAGTATGTACCACTTGCAAAAAAAACGCAACGCAATATTTGCGGTACAGTAAGTGCATGAATTCGACGTGTTAAATTCTTTATGTGCGGCTCAAGAAGTTCGCAAAGATAAGACATTCCTTCCGCGGAAAATCTGTATCGTTCATACAAGTAACTATCAGGAAAGGCAAGAGGATTTTGTCTGGCTAAAAACTCTTTCTCTACGAAGTGCTCATCAAACAATTTGCGCTGAGATGTCCACAGGATTTGGAGGAAAAGGTGAAGTCATTGTAACAGACACTGGGAATAAGTTACGTCACCTATATGTTTCTTTGCTCTCAGCTGATTGGTCAAACTTCAGTCTGAGATCTTGAATCCAGAACATAACCTGCCCCGGAGCAGGTTAGCCGTGCAGCGTAAGATACCATGGCAACGAACTCCGATTAAATCCAAGCTACTTTCATAGTACCTAAAACCCAGGGTTGGCGGAAACTAAACTGAAACATAGCTGGCTAGCCACCTAAACCGGCTTCATGGTACAGGCCCCAGGTTTGACAAATGATCTGAAATTCGGAGCCCACTCGTTTCTCTCACAATATCAACCGTCTTTACTTCTGCTGCTGTCCCACCGCTTTTGCCTCTCTTGCTCTCATAACTCCAACTTTGATCGCGACCGCTCTGCTTGCCTCCTCTGCCTTTCCTTTCCTTGCTTCAGCTTCGGCCTCGGCCTCTCTCTCTCGCCTGCTGCCCACTGCCGATCACAACCGCTCTGTTCCCGATCTGCGTCTCGTGCCCCTCAAAACGCCGCTTTTAAATCCCCCGTTGGAGACACAATGGCCGCTTGATTAGCCGCTGCTGCTGCCGCTTGTCAACACAGTCGGCCATGACAGGCCGCCGGAACCGGCCTGGTGTCGCACCGGAAGTCTCCCCCCAGGGGAACTCGTTTCCCCCCAGGGTAACTCGTTCCGCTCCCAAAGTTCCTCGGTGACATAAGCAACATGTAGCCTACTAATAAAACCTTCTTTTACAATGTCTCTTTTCATTTGTTACCTTTCAAAACATGTATCACCAATTACATACAACACAATCTTAGACACACATTCAATCAGGTAAATAGATATAATAAATGTAATAATGAATGCATATAATAGAATGTTCATAAAACGTTTACTTCTCTCCTTCCTAAATATACACATTGTTGGCACTGTTTGCCGTATGAAGTGGAACCTTACTTTTTCGTCATAACTCAAAAAACTTTATACCTGTCGTTCCATAGGAAGAAGAACGTACTCAAATTGTACTAATTTCTTCATGAAATGAGTTCAAGTTTTGGAGAATGGCAATTAGACGACTGTAAGGATGACCCTGAGGACAACAGCTTCAAGCAACCAAGTGACACCTCCCCATCCAGCCCGTCAAGCTCAGGCTCGGCCTCTACATCCATCCATGGCTCAAAGAATGGATGGTCAGAGAGAAAGTGGATAGTGGATGAATCAAGCATAATGCAAATGTTTCAAACTTGCTGCAATTGTGGAATGCCCATGGAAGAGAGGAAGTTGACCAAAAATGGAAGCCAATTAAAAATACGCTGGACCTGCCTGCAAGGACACAAGGGGTTATGGCTATCATGCCTTTTGTATTATAGGTTTTAGTGCGAAGTATTCGACTTACTCTTTCATGAATAATGCCACAAAGAAGATCGTCCACTTCGAATTAGTTCAGGTAAACCAGCAAGCATAAATCATTTACTAAATTAAATTATCAACAAAATAGGTGTGTGTAGTTGATTGCTTCAAAGAATTTCTGGTTTAGTCATATCTGAAAATTTTATTCCATAGGTTACTGAGGCTTCCAACTCAGTAGCCATGAAGGTGATGGGATTCCAAAGAGGCCTCGACCATCTCCTGACCATGGGTGTGGATGTCGGTGTTGTCACTACTGATAGAGCTCCATCTATCCGTAAAATTATGAGGGAGACCTACAACGACATTCGGCATGAGTTTGATGCATGGCACGTCAACAAGAGTAAGTGTTTTGCCTACAAAAAGAACAATAAATTTCACCCCATGGTTTCTCCCTTGTGTGCAGTTGTTAAAATGCTGATTGTAATATATTCCTCTTTGTTCTTTCATTTAGGTGTCAAGAAGAAGCTAGTCACTAAAGCAAATAAGAGGGAAAACAAAGAGTTACTGACCTGGCTGAAGTCTATAAGTAATCACTTATACTGGTCTTGTAGCTCCAGTCACGGAGATGGTGAGGTAAGAACTAATTTCTGTCATCATTGGGCAGTGGTGCTATAAGACCAAACACTGCACAAAAACAATCAGGTTAATCTTCAATGAAGATCTCCTCAAGGAATGTGTGCGTCGGTGGAAATCCCTGCTTCAACACATTGTTGGCGTACACAGATGGGAGGAAGCCGGCGTACAACACTCGTGCCCCTCTGACAGACAATGAACTAAGAAATAAAATACGAAAACATTCAAGTAAATAATAAATAAAGAAATAAAAGAGGCTTCTGCAACACGAACACAAGCATGTAGTCCGCAGTTGTTGTTGCTGTTACGTGACGTAACGTGTGTCTGACTAGGGTTGACACGTGGGCTGATGACATCACCGTTTCACGAAATAAACGGATTGGTTGGCTTTGGCTGTACACACGAAAACGCAAGGGTGTCGTTTTCAGATTTATCCACCAGTGCTGCCAACTTAGCCACTTTTTCGCTATTTTTAGCGACTTTTCAGACCCCTTTAGCGTCAATTTTTCAAAAAAGCAACTAGCGACAAATCTAGCGACTTTCTGGACAAACCTCAGTAACCTCCAAATGTTGGCAGTAATGTCCTGCGAGCGCGAGCTCTTGCTTTCTCCCTGCCATCACTCTCTCTAGCTGCGTTTACTCTGTTCAGTGAATGGCTGAGAGGAGCAGCATTGTTTGTTTAAAACAATTAAAATACTATTTGACCTGTGGAAATGAATAAATCAACACTATTCTAAAAACTTTATTTGAGAAGTATTTTATACAATACAATAGTTTTTATGTATATTTTAATATTTATTCTAAAACATAGCAAGGATATTGGATGATTTTTAGCAGTGTAATGTGAATGGCACAAATGGCATTTATATTCCGTATCTAATATTTTCCAATGTCTTGTACCTTTGATGGGTTTAAACATGGTATCATATGGATGGGAATATGAATGGAAATGATACAGATAGTGAAACTAGGCACTGTAAGCTCCATGTATGGTTATTTCGGGGAGGGGACGGGGATTGAGATGCATGTACACACAATCTTCCACTGACTGGGATTTCTGCGCAGGTTCTGGCATGCATG